>NC_133429.1:20308125-20908125 GCF_011762505.2 Arvicanthis niloticus
AAGAACTAGCAATACAATAGATGCAAATAGTCAAGGAACAAGCAAGGCAGTAAACAGAGTCCCGTGATCACTCCCATGATCACTATTTCTAAGGGCTTATCAGGATGACCAAAATATCTGAGCCCACTCCCCTGTCCTAGCCCAAAGTCATTTTTATTCCTGAAACCTACCTCTTTGTTCTAGTCTAAGATTTAGATTCCTGCCTGAAATTATTTCTTTGTTCTTTTTTTTTATTGGATATTTTATTTATTTACAATGGACATAGTCTTTTTGTTCAATTCTTTTAATCTTCAGTTTTTAATCCCTCTCCCATTTATTTTGGAGTATATGATTACACTCCATTATATTAAAAATGCATATATTAAGGGAGAATATTAAACATGTGATTTCTATGTCTTAGATGCAGGTGATCAGTCTCTGCTTTCCCCTGGCACTGACATACCTAAGGCACACAGAACATGCAACTCTAGCATTTACATAAGAAAGAACGATGTGGCATGTATTTGGACACAGCAGTGTACAGGAAACCATTTAAGCTTCGTGCTTTTCCTTTTTTGTGTGTGTGCCTATGTGTGTACACATGTTCAGGTATGTGTACATGTATAGGCCAAAGGTCACAGCAGGTGGTGTCTTTCTTGGTTACTCTCCACCTTATGGTTAGAGATACAGGGTCTCTCACTGAATCTAAAATTCACTGGTTCCTTGAGACTAGCTGTCCAGAAGGCCTCAGGGTTCCTCCTGTCTCCACCTCCTCAATTACAAGGTATGCTGCCACACCCATCTTTTTATATGGTAGCTAGGCCTTGAACTCAGGTCTTCAGACTTATCCAGGCAAGCACCTTACCAACTGAGCCATTTTCTTAGTCATGAGCTTTGTTGTGTTCTTGGTCTAGAAAGGCTAAAATATACTTTAAAACCGTTTCTCCACCCCAGTGTAAGCTTTTTGTATTCCAGCAATTTTACTGTGTGCTGTACCATAGTAGGAAAGAAAAAGGTACCAGAGACACTTCAGTATGTACTGAAAAAATGGAGAAGAATTCATGTTAAGAAACACAGAGTTTCTCTGCTTCACCTTATGCTTTAGAAACACCAAATTTCCCTTATTACATTACATGCCTTCAGTTCACTGTAATGCAGTAAGAGCATGTTACAAAATCTTAGACGTGAATGAAGAAAAGACCAAACTCAAGTAGAAGTGTGTCTGACAATAACTAAGGGAATCCTCAGGAATGGTTTTTCCTGTTGCTCAAGAGAAAGCTGCATTCTGAGTTAGACCTCATTGAAATCTCCCTTTGATGAAGAAAATGCTTAGTCTCAAAGCCCTTATTTTAAAAATGTATAGAACTGGGACATTTTAATATCTAACTAAAAATACCCAAGATGAATGTTTTATTGGGTGAAAATTTGGCATCTCTTTACTCTGAAATTTTTATTTTACTATTTTATGTGTATGAGTGTTTGGCCTGCAGGTATGTGTGTACACCCTGTGCATGTCTGCTGCCCGGAAGAGGTTAGGGATCCCACAACACTGGAGTGACAGATAGCTAGCTGCAAACTGTTCTGTGGGTGTTGAGAACCGAACTTGGGTCCTCTGAGAGAGCAACAGGTGCACTTAGCCATCGAACCAACTCTCCAGTATCTTGAGTTTTCAAAAAAAAAATGTATTGTTAATTAGATTTCTGACCTTGGGATTTTAGTTTTTGAAAGACAGAATGTAATTTAGATACAGCCCAGATTTCTGTTCGAGGAGTGAAGCCATTTGCATTCCTTTCTGCCTGTGTGTTCTCATTTATTCCCTGAGATGTGTTGAGCGCCCTTTAAAGTTCTTTCTCCAGGTGTCAGTGAAGACCCCCAAACTCGGGAGACCCTTCCTCAAGTCTCAGGAAATCACTACCACCCAAAAATCACAAGAAACCACACCTGGATGCAATCAGCAGAGGTTTATTGGGGAGAGTTGGCTAGCCAAGGTCAAAACTGCTCGTCCATGCAGGAACAGAATTTTGACAAAAGGCCAGCAAGCTGAGGGGCTTTTTTTTTTATAGCACAGGGTGGGGAAATGGAGGAATTTTCGTGAGGTTACACATGATTGGTTGCATTTTCACCAGGTTACACATGATTGGTTGTTTTACAAATTTTGAACATCGGCAGGCTGTAACACTGGGAAAACCTTGGGGGGGGTGTGTGGTGGTAACCAAGAACAGTAGAAAGTTAGCTACTTCTTGGAACCACCCAGGTGACTTGCATCCCTTTCTGTGGTCAGGAATGTGTCCACCTTCCCTGGGCCTTCCCCACCCACAGGTGGGTCCCCCTCCCTGAGGCCTGAGGAATGTTGTTCTCCCCTGAATGTATCGGGGCAGTGGCAGTAAAGGCCTGAACTCTTACATCCAGTTCCGCTTTCTGGAATCTGCTCAGGTCTAAGGGCAAAGGAAAAGCCTGCATATATTTCATAAAATGGTCTTTATAATTTTTCACTCTACATCGGTTCTCAGTTTTTTAGGAGCTAGATAGTACTTGCAGCCTCTAATTTCAAAGTACAAGTGTCTTATCCCTTTATCATAAGTCACTGCAGCTGGAAAAGCATTCCTCTTCAAGCATCAGGGCTTTCCCTGTCTTCCTGCTCTGATGCAGGTTTCCATTCCTGCTGGCCACTGCTATCACAGGACTAGGCACACTGCCCACAAACTCTCCGTTCTCGCCTTCGTGCTGTTGCCAAGGCGTTGCTTGATGCTTGGTGTCTAAGGCATTGCTAGTCGCACCTAGAATTCCTCTTATCTTTGAGTCCAAAGGTCACAGTCCCTCTTCCTTTGAAGTCATAAGATCCTAGACCCAGTACCCTTCCTGCATTAGACGCATAACGCCTTCCCTCCCTCCCTCCCTCCTTCCCTTCCTCCCTCCTTCCTTCCCTTCCTCCCTCCTTCCTTCCCTCCTTCCCTCTCCCCTACTTCCCTCCCTCCCTCCTTCCTTTCCTCCCTCCCTCTCCCCTACTTCCCTCCCTCCCCCTTTCTTCCTTTTCTCTTCTTTTCTTCCTTCCTCACTAGTTTCCCCTCCACATCCTTTCTTTGGACACAGGTTCTTACTAAATGACCCAGGCTTCCCTGAAGTTCACCAGGTAGCCCAGGTTTGTCTTTGAACCCACAGAAATCCTTCTGCCTCATCCTTCCAATTGCTTTATATTTCCTTTTCTATTTGTCATTTTAATATACATCATTGAAGCCCCACTTTTCTCTCCTAAGCTGAGGCCAACCTGAAGGTTTCCTGTCTTTTCTCTGGGGTTGCATTTAAATCTGTGCCATCCTTATGGCACACACAGAGTCAAAGCTCATGTCGGAGTGAGGATGGTGGATGTCTATTCTCACCAGCATCCACTTGGTGCCCACTGCCTTTTCTGCTTCTTTGGATGTTGGTCCAGATAGGTCTTGCCACACTATCCTTGCATGCACAGTACATTGCCTTTGTAGGTGGTGCTGGGAAAGAGGGAAGTTCAACATCTAAGCAGCTCTCTCTCTCTCTCTCTCTCTCTCTCTCTCTCTCTCCCTCTCCCTCTCCCTCTCCCTCTCCCTCCCTCTCCCTCTTTCTCTTTCTCTCTCTCTCCTTCTCCCTTCCGTCCTCTCCACCTCTTTCTCTCTCTCCCTCCCCCTCCCTCTCTTTCCCCACCCCTTCCTCTTCCTCTCTCTCTTCCTATCCCTCTCCCTCCCCCTTCCCCTTCTCTTCTCCCCTCCCCTCCCTTCCTCCCCTCTATTATTCTCAGGAGCATGAGACCATTCTGTTAGGTCAATAGGGTTCCCTAAGGTCCTACCTCTTAGGCAACACACTGACATCTCCTTCCCTTGAGGAGTCCTTCAGGGCAGGCTCTGCTCTCTCATTAGAGTCCCTCCCCTATTCAGGGCCCTGACCTTTCTCTTCCCCTCCATGCACACAGAACCTTCTTAAGAACCATCTACACCTAGTCATTTTTGTTGTGACTCTTCTCCCTTTTCATGATGTTTAGTGAGCTGTGAGACAAGGGGATGTGGGAGGAGTCACATGGAAACTCTTTTCTAACCCCATCCTGTTGTCTCTGGGTTCTCTAGGGACTAGGCTTTTGAAACTCAAAACCCTTGGTGAGCTATGTATATACTGAAATGGTGTGGAAGGGTTCTTGTGTGGGAAATGGTACTCCTGTTCTGAGCTGCCATCCTGTTGAACTAATGCTTGCACAGTCTTAAAATAGAGCATACCTTTTCCGCCTTCAGGTAGGCTATGGCCTTATACTGTTCTTTGATTAACTCTCCAAATCAGGGGTCTTAACCTTCCTAATGCTGTGACCCTTTAATATATAGTTCATCATGTTACCGTGACCTCCCCCCATCCATAAAAATCTTTTTTTCTTGCTACTCCATAAGTGTACTTTTGCTACTGTTATGAATTGTAATGTAAATATCTGGCCTACAGAAAGTCTGATGTGTGACCCCTGTGAAAGAGTCGTTCAACCCCCAAAGGGTCACAACCTACAGGTTATGAACTGCTTCTCTAAATCATGATGTAAACCCAGAGACCCACAAAGAACAGAGGAAGGGCTACTAACCTGAATTTAGATAGTTGTCAACATATCCAGTGAGGACTCAGAGTGTGGATTGAAATGCATACCTTTGGCACTAAATAAGAGCATGTCTAGTGCTCCCTGAAGTCACAGTGACAGAAATATCTTACTATTTGATCAGCCAGCTAGGTAGTCACACTAAAATGCTAAAAGCTTTCTCTGTCCAAATGTTTGTCATAGGCCAAATACAAGCCCATTTTCCCAATCACATTACAAAGTGTAGAGTTATTTATTCCCACTATTTATTGATTAAGAAAGCAACCTTGATACATGGAGATAATGTCTGTTGCCCCAAACCCAATAGTGAGTGGCAAATGCAGAAGTAGAAGCCGGTTACAGTCTTATTTGATTTCAAATCCTTAATGCTTCCCTGTGGCCCAACGTGTGTAACCAATGTTGTTTGGATTATTAGGTTCTTAAGGTGTGGGATCCAATATAAGGAATTTGTGTATCTATATGCCTGTGTACATGCACGCATGTCCAAAGTTATATTCATAGGCAAAAAGCAAAACAAGCGAAACCTTAATTTAAGAATTCCCCTCTCCTTCTTCTCCTCTTCTTACTCTTTTTCTTCCTCTCAGTACTCCTCCCACCTTAGCTCCTCCTACACATCACCCTTCCTGTTAAAATGAAACTTTTCTCTCAAAATACAATTAGAGCATAATTATGCCAATTTGTACCAGTGAGGTACAAGATAGTCCTACTACCCAGTCCATCCTTTTGTTGACTAACCAGCACCTCTGTCATCTGAAAAGGGGGCATGGGATAGTGGTTGTCTAAGGGGGGGGGGGGGAATGGGGAAAGGGGATGGCATCTGAAGTGTAAACAAAATATCTAATAAATGAAAAAAAAAAAAAGAATTCCCCAATGATCTCGAGATTGGAAGATGTTCAAGCCTCTTGTATAAAATGGTATAATAATTGCATATAACCTAGGCATTGCCTTCTGTGTACTCTAAAGCATATCTACATTACTAACAACACTGGATATGGTGGGAGTGTCTTATAAGTATGTATCATAGTGAATATTATTAAGGTGCTAATGATAACAAAAATATCTGTCCATGTTTTATGTGTGTATATGCATGTATGTGTGTATGCATGCATATATATGTACATATGTGTGTGTGTTCAGTAAATCCTTTTGTTATCTAGGGAATTGGGTGTGGTTTGCAATGATCGTAGAGTAAAGACTAACTATATCACTTTTGCTGATTGCTGTTAGAGTCTGGGTGCTGTCATTTTCTATGGAGCCTACTGATTTCATTTCATATATTTTTTCTTGAAAAAATTCTTTTCATCTGATGTATTCTGATCATGATTTTCTCTCCTCATCTTCTCCCAGATCCTCCCGCCCACCCCGTCCATCCAGCATCTAATCTTCCCACCTCACTTATTAATAAACGCAGGCTGCAGTCTTGTATTCTTGGTATGTTTAAACCAAACATATCAGGCCTTTTAGGCATGGAAAAAAAAAAAGAAAGAATGTTTGTGTGAATTCTGTGGGGATAAATGTCTGCTCTCTGCATTGCCTGGCAAGATGCTGGCAGTGTTTTTTGCAAATAAGATATGCTTGTTTATATTTTCCCTCAGGACTTCACATTCTTATATATCTAAAGCCCACTGAAGGGAGACGGAGAAATGCAATACATTTTTACAATACAACATTGTCTGTATTTCCCAGGCAAAGTCAATGCACCTTCTGTTGGATGTTTGGGATCCAAGGGGCAACATGGAGTGTTTTCTAACAGGACCTGAATGAATGTATTTAGAACGGGCCAACAGAGATTTGGAGACCTGAAATATTCTTATGAAGAAAAAGTGGCAAAAAGGGCAGAATTGAGAGGTCATGCTGTGTTGTGTCACTTACAGATGGTGACATGCAACACAGTAAACACGGATACGAGCTAGGTGTTTCCAGAAACCCACATCCAAACCCTGTCTATTTCTGGAAGGAATTCCCTTTGGAGTCTGCCGATATTGCACTTTGTTCTTGTTGGGAGGTGTGTTTCTGAGGGCATCATTAAAAATGTGCAATGAGGGGTCAGGAGCATGGCTCTGTAGTGAAGTGCTAACCCGGCAAGCATGAGGTTCTGGGTTCTACCCAAGTACTGCAAAAACCACCCTATCCCAAAAGAGCTCAATGTTTATTGGAAAAAACATTTGTTCAAGAATGTTTATAAAGGTATATTTCAGAGAATTGTTGCCTTTTGTCTTTTCAATTTTCAGTTAGCTTTATTGGACAAGGATATTTGAGAAGCTGCAAGAACTGCAATGAATTGTGTGTGTGTGTGTGTCTGTATATGTGTGTGTATGTGTGCAGTATCAATTTTCTTTTATTTATTTTAATATCTCTGTTTGTCAGGCAGTAGTGGTGTGAGGCAGAGGCAGGTGGATCTCCGAGTTTGAGGCCAGCCTAGTCTACAGAGAAAGTTCCAGATTTTCAGGATGATAGAGAAACACTTTCTGGACTCTTCTCTCCCGCCAAAAGCCCAAATAAATAAAATTCTTATTTATCTTTAGTTTTATGTGTATGCACATTTTGCTACATGTGTGTTTGTACATGCATGTACATATGTGTATTTTGAACACCTTAACTACTGTTATATAAACTCAATAATTCTACACTGTGGCTACTTAATGCAAGGAGTAGATCCCACGCTGTCATGAGGACCAAGTGGACCAGGCCTGGCTGGGCAGTGGGGTAGGAAGAAAAGAAAAAGGCAGCTCATAATTTCAAAAGTTCTGTGAGCTTTCCATGTCCTGTCATATAAATTCTTAATGAACGCCTCTTGACTACTTCCCATTCATTTATTTTAATTTTCTATTTTATTGATTCCTTTATTTGTTCATATAGGAATTGTCATTGTCTATCTGTTTGGAGTCATAGTCTTTTGAAATTGATTGCAGTCTCTATCTCCTAAAAGAATTTCATAAGTCATAAGTATTCAGAACATTAAGGATTAACATAAGGATGTTGGGGGTCCCCAAAGTTCCTCATTGGACCTCGGGTTAGTGTAGAAAGTACACGTGCTTTCTGTGTGGTGGTAGTGGCCTAGGCCTTTAATTCCAACACTCTGGGAAGCAGAAGCAGGCAGATCTCTATGAGTTCTAGGCCTGCCTGGTCTACATAGCAAGTTCTAGGACAGCCAGGACTACAGAACAGAAGCCTGGTTCAAAGAAACAAAAATAAAAATAAAAATAAATAAACAAATAAATAAGAAGGAAAAAGAAACACTTGTATGATATTTTCTATCTTGAACACGAGCCACTCTTTTCTTATGATACCTTCTACTGACAATTTGACTTTTGGCTTTCCTTTCTCCTGTTGATTCTTAAAGATGTTCGTACTGTAACAAAGCATATATGTGTAAAGTATGTACATTTATTTGACTTGTAGTTAGAAAAAAATGCTGTTTGATAAAGCTAAAATCTTATTTCAGGACATTGGCTTTAATTAGTAATTGTGTAGGTAGAAAATTCTTATGATAGCCAGAAAACTGACTCTTTCCCCCCAGTGCCCACATCTTCATTCCTAGAACCTATAATTTGAGGCTTATTATCACTCTATGGCAAAAGGGACTTTGAAAATATGATTATGTTTAAGGAATATGAAGCACATGACAGTTCAGATGAGCTTAGGTCAGCAATCTGAATATTTATATCTAGAGAGCATTTACAGGCCACAGCAGAGACAGGGGAAAGGCAAATGAAGGGCCAGAGTTGCTCTATCACTGGCTTTGAAGATGCAGAGAGTCCATAGACAGGGCAGCTGAAATACAAAGAAAGAAAGAAAGAAAGAAAGAAAGAAAGAAAGAAAGAAAGAAAGAAAGAAAGAAAGAGAGAAACAACAGAAGAGAGGAAAAAAGAGAAAGAAAGAAAATAATGAAGGAAGAAAGAGTAAAAAGAAAAGTAGATTATTTTGTAGATCATTCAGAAAAATCCAGGCCCAACTAATTTCTTCATTTCATTTTAACCTAGTGAGAACTGTCTGTTGTTAATCTTCTAAGTTTAGACCTTGTAAGATATATGGGAAGTGTGATCGATACTGCAATAGGAGATACCATTCTGTTTTCAAAAGCATAAAATGATAAAATAAATGTATGCAAAATTTGAAAATAATTCAAATTTTAAAAGATGCTGGGGTGGATTGGTGTAGTCTCTTTCTTCTTATCTAGAATTACCTGAGTGGAATCTCAATGAGGGACTGACTTGATCAAGTTTGCTTTCAGTTATGTTTGTGGGAGAATATCTTAGCTATATTAACTGAACTCTGCCCATTGTGAGTAGCACCATTCCCTAGGCAGAGGAGCCTGAAGGGCAGAGAAAGTTGAGCACCAGCATGTATACATTAATCAATCTATCATTCCTCTTGACTATGCATGCACCATGATTAGATGGTTCAAACGCTCGCTTCTTGACTTCTACACAGTAATGGATTATAACCCAGAATTGTGAGTCAAACCACGGTTTTTCATTTCAGTTGCTTTTGTTAGGGTATTTTATGATAGCACCAAGAATGAAAACTAACTCAGAGGGCAACTAAGATAATAATAAAAAAACCAATGGTATCGAGATTAAAAAAAGGATATGGAAATCTATTATTATTATTATTACTAATAATAATGATAATATTAAGTGATTGTCTGAAACTTGCTATATAGACCAGGCTGGCATGAAATTCACAGAGATCTGCCTGTCTCTGCCTCCCAAATGCTGGGATTAAAGTGTGTGCCACCACACCCAGGTGAAGCCCATTACTTTAAAATCAGAAAAATATTAATAAATAGAAAAGATACCAATAGATTCTCCAGTGGTTCTTGAGTTTAGAGTGAGAAATACGAGTTTATTAAATATTAAAGAAGATCAAGATAGGAGGGTCTATGGATTGTTTTCATCTCTGCTTTCGTAGGTGAGTTTATACGTTTCTTAATTTATTACATCCAGTTTAACAGGCTTATTTTGTGAAACAGTTCTCTCTCCATGCTGTCACTTGCCTTCACATTGTTTAAACTCATCCCTGGCATTCAGGGCATCCACAGGAGCTGATGAAAGGCATGTGATCCCATTAAGTAATACTTTCTGTAATCGCCACAGGATATTTTTGTGTAATTTAGGTTTGTCTTGTTTGGAGTTCAAATAGCAAGTTTATTTGCAGTCTTTCACATTATAAAAATGTAGCTAGTTTTTCTTAGAAATATTTTGAACTGTAATGATGAATATTTTACTTGAACCATTTGGGAAAATATGCATGTCATTCACGTAATATTGCTTTTTTTTTTTTTTTATCACTTTAAATTTTCTCCAAGCTATGTGTCTGATGATTAGTTTTAAGCTTAAAATATCATCATCTCTCTCTCTCTCTCATCTATCTCTATTTTCTATCTATCTATCTATCTATCTATCTATCTATCTATCTATCTATCTATCATTTATCTGTCTAACTATCCATCCATCTATCTGAAGGAATGTAGGGCAAAAAAAAAGAAAAGTATGCTGAAAGGTCACCTTTTTCTGTAAGTGGACTATGTGTAAGGCATTCTGAACAGATAACTGTATATGTTGGGGATGGAAATGGAACTCTTTCCCCTAAGGGAGCCTTAAATATACCCCAGTTAGCTCATTTACATGAGTCATTTACATTGATTTCCAAGAAACATCCTAGGTTTTCAAATAACCCTTGACTTAACCAACTCCCTTTCCCTCTCTTTCTCTTATATATTATTCATTCAGTTCATATTCAGTGTCTATTCTGGGAATGGTCCTCTGCAAGGTACTATGAGAATCCTAGAGAAATAAAGTGTACACTTCTACCTCAAAGAAATGACACACTTCCAGAGAAGCCATGGTGTGAGCATAAGGAAAGGTTAAATGGAGATACAAGATGTGTTTACAAGATACCGTGCGTTGAAGGGCTAATGAAGGATAATAATAGATAATTGTGAGTCATGCTGATGACAGAATAGCCAGCTGTCAAGCATCTTCTGTATACCAGGCTGCTATCTTTTAAAATTCTCAACAAATCTTGAAAGGGCTATTTTTACCCTCATTTAGGTAATTATAAAATAAATACTTGCTGACTGACTGACTGTTGAGGCCAGTGATAGAGACCCTCATCAGCTGCTGACTTTGTGATTGTGCCCGACATATGTTCACTCTACATTCTCCTAGAATGTTCCAGAACCCTTCCCATGGCATGCTTCACGTGAGATGCTGTGGGAGCTCCCAGGGCATGTGCAAGGAGTTATGATTTACTCCGAGATACTCTTTATCTTCTCAACTCTATGAGCGACACAGAATCTTCTCCAAGCTATGTGTCTGATGATTAGTGTTAGCTTTTAGGTACCATCACCCATCGATGACGACGACTTTCCCTGACTAAATTTTAGCCAGGATCCTTTGAATCCTCATCTTTAATAGGACTCAGCCATTTCCTATGAGTCGGTTTTAGCAAATAATCTCTTAAAGTCAACCCATTCAAAACTGAACTTTCTTTCGTGAGGCAACTGTCTCCAATAATAATATTATTTGTTGCTTTACATAAGTTTCCTATGCACTTTTTTTCTTTAAAAATATTTTCTTTAACATTTTTTCCATATTTTTTTTTCTTGTTTTGGAGACAGGGTTTCATGTATCCCAGACTGGCCTTGAACCTTTATGTAGTTGAGGATGACTGTGAACTCCTGATCCTTCAGCTTCTACTTCCCCAGTGCTGGGAATACAAGTCCACACCGCCACATCTGGTTTATGGTTGGCTGGGGACCAGAACCTCATCAGAAGTTCTACAACTGAGCTAAAACTCCAGCCTTCCATTAGTTTGAACCAAGTCATCTCCACATTGACTTTCCTAGACAGTCATTTGAGCTCATCCTTGTGGCATACTCCTGTGCTGTGACATTTACTATATCAAAATGTAACACCACAGTTTAAAATATGTGCTTAATTAGGAAGACTCTTGGTGTTTGGTGGCTGAAATGTGTTTCAATTAAAGGGTGTAGAGACAAATGTTTAATGTACTAGAGTTGCCCAATATGTTCTGCCTTGTGTTAGCCTGCAAGCTTGCATTACTTTCTTTGTGTACTTTGCAAACATGGGATAAGAGTTGGTACTTTGCCCCTCTTCAATACAAGGATATTAGAAATAGTAAAATTTGTGTGTGTGTGTGTGTGTGTGTGTGTGTGTGTGTGAGAGAGAGAGAGAGAGAGAGAGAGAGAGAGAGAGAGAGAGAGAGTCATCAATTAATGTATCTGAACAGAACATTGCAGAAGAACCAGCTATTCCCATATTCTGCCCATGGAGATGCCCAAAGGGCTTGAAGTTTATTGCTTTGGTAATGAAGACCTTGGTTGTAGTTTCTGTGAGAATCTTCATTGTTAATTTAATTGGATGTAGAATCATCTAGGAGATTTCCAGCAAGGTTTCACAGAGGAGGGAAGAGCCACAGTGAATAT
The DNA here is from genome assembly GCF_011762505.2 of Arvicanthis niloticus. Taxonomy (NCBI): domain Eukaryota; kingdom Metazoa; phylum Chordata; class Mammalia; order Rodentia; family Muridae; genus Arvicanthis; species Arvicanthis niloticus. The sequence goes on from NC_133429.1 coordinate 20,320,155, forward strand.
GGCTGGTACCAAACAGCCAACTGGGGTCTCTGAACTAAAGTTCAGTACCAGTATTCCAGTACTGTTTCTTGGTTCATCCAGATGTGTTAAGCAAGCAGCTCTATGCTTCCGCTCGAATACTTTCAAAATGCAGCTGCCAGCCCAACCATGAAAGACTGAACCCTCAGACCACAATGCACCCTTTCCCTTAAGTTGCTTCTAGTCAGGTACATCATCACAGCAAGAGAAAAGTAAGTGATGTGCTATGTGACTTGTGGAGATTTTTAAATATTTATGAGTGAGATGTATCAGTCACTTTCACCCTTATGAGAAAAAATATTCAAGAGAAATAATTTGAAGGAAAGGATTTATTTGGCTACATAGTTTCAGAAATGTTTGGCCCCATCAATCATTATCAGTGGGCAACAAGATGGAACATCTTGGTGGGAACTACCTAGCAGAGCAGTTTTTTTTTTTCCTCATGGTGATTGGGAAGCAGAAAGTGATAAGAAGAGACGAAGGACAAGATATAGCTTTCAAAGGCATGTCCCAAAGACCAACTTCCCCTAAACAATCTTATCTCCTAATAGCCCATTCATCCATCAACGAACCAATAGTGGGTTAATCCATTGATAGAACCAGTACCTTCATGATCCCATCATCTCTCAATAGTATCACCAGTTGGGAATAAAACTTCAGCACATAAACATTTGGGCTCATGTTACACTTGAACTGTAGAACACCAGGCATAGCCCATTTAGTTGGGGCTGCTCTGACCATGATGCTTGGAGAGAAAGAACAGAACGTGTTAGACATCAAAGCTGAAAAGAAGACTTCAAACGAGTGTGGAGTTCCTGCTTGTAAGATATGATTGCATGATGTGTACAATGGAGGCCATGCCTGGAACAGACTAAGAAGATCAGGTCTGAACAGCAACCTGTCCCCTGCTGTGATACACATACTAACTTCACTTCAACTCTTGAACAAGAGCAAACTTTATTTGGAATTTTCTGAAAGACATCTTACCTAGTGGGTGCCTGTCTATGCCTGCTTCCCTCCTTTTCCCTTTCTATTTTCTTTCAGGCTTTTTGATGGGGACAGGGGTTACTATATAATCCCATGTGAGATTCGGACTTTTAATCTTCATGCCTCAGGCTCCTAGGTGTTAGGATTCTAAATGTTTGACCAGTGTCAACTGAGAAAAAAAAGCACGAGTTTTACATTTACTATTATTTTTTTTTTTAGCCAACAAGTTATTTCTTTGATATTTGAGCAGGGAACATCCAATTCCTGAACATATATATGAAATTCTGAATAAAATATTGAAGAGGAATTTTGGTTTCATGACTGTTGAGTTCATATATATATATATATATATATAATCTTGATATATATATAATCTTGATATATATATAATATATATCAATATATATCTTGATATATATTGATATAGTATGTTTCCGCTGATGAATCAGCCTCTAGTCATTCTACAGTTCCATTAAAGATTTTTTTCTTTTTCACAGTTTGCTTTTGTATTTCATTTGCATTTATTTTTGTCCCCCACACATCTCTCTTCTTCTTGCTCCCACATAACATATTCCCCAGGAGAGCTCAAGAGTGAGAAGGTAAAGAGGACAAAGCAATGAAGTGTTGCATTGAATCAGTCGGACAAAGTGCTGCGACTCTTCCCACTGGAATAAATACCAAGGGTGGGACACGGAGTGTAGCAAGAGACTAGAATGCATGCTGGAATCTTAGCAGAGATGGGAGAATATGTGTATAAGTCTTTCCTGGAGTTACTGAGCTGTTGAAATCGTTCTGTGTAGACACACAACAGCTTGGCATGTGTTAATTCAAGTCCTAAGATACTTTCTTTGAGAGAAGACTGGAGAAGTTTGGAATATAGTAGCTTCTACATTTCGTGAATTAATCCAACACATTTGTGGAATGCCTATTATATGTTGTTGACTTTTTTTTTTTTTTTTGGTCTGGGGAGTTTGGATAGAATTTTAAGTGATTGCTCTGTGGAGTATACGTGGGTAATGAGTGGAGTCAAACATCCATCAGGCAAATCCGTGAACACAACTATTTCTTTAAGAATTGTTTTGAGTACGTGTGTGTGTGTGTGTGTGTGTGTGTGTGTGTGTGTGTGTGCGCGCGCGCGCGCAAGGGTCATGGGACACACATATTGGTAGCCTTTAGGAATCAGTTCTTCCCTTCTGCCTTATGGGTCTTGAGGACTGAACCCAGCTCATCAGGTTTGAAGTGAATGCTGTCACCTGCTGAGCCATGCCTCTAGCTCCAAATGTGATTTCTGGCATCATTACCAAGGAAATAAACTTAAGGGTTCTGACTAAAAGTATTGAAGGCGAGGCAGAGGTGGAACATTCCTAACAGGGACTGGAATGGTGGAAAACAGAAGCAGCAGGCAAGGGTGACTTTTGCCTTTTCTTCCCCAGGAATTCTGACATCACCAGGAGTCCAGAGTCCTCTAGTTAGGTGCTGTTTTGTACCTAGGGAAACATGTCTCCCAGACAACATGTCACTATCTAAGGGCAATGAAAGAGACTAGACACCTGTTTTCTTTTGTCATCTTTGCTATTTTACCTCTCTGTTTCTTTCCTCCACAAAAAAACAAAAACAAAAACAAAAACAAACAAACAAACAAAACCAAAAAACCTTGTCATTAAGGGAAAGTTGTGTTCATGGTCCCCATGGAAATGCTGAACAGAGCCACGTTTGAAACTTCTGTAAATAACTCCTAGAAATGATATCATGATGACAGTTAGTTTAGGACAAACTGCTATGCCGCAGAACAAAGGGTCTCAGTATATACTGAGTTAATGGGTCTCTTCTGGGATGGGGCTGTTCTTCTACTCTACCAAAGATAGAGGTTGGCAATGCACAGAGATAAGTTTGAGTGCCACAGACTGCAATTTTATCATGGAATCAGGTGAGTAGATGTCACAGATACTGCTAAACAAAGGACAATGCACACAATGGCCCTTCCCCCCAAATGGTCCTACATTAAATGGTGAGTCAAGGCTTATGAACCCACTCAATCTTCCTATCAGTCTTCCATGTTACCAGAGAGCACAGTGGGTTTGGACCTTCTAGAGACTGCTAATTTTCTCTTCTGGATCAATCACTGGGCTCACAACTTTGGTCCGTTTCCAGTTTATTAGATGTGTGTGTTGGAGACCCTGTAAAGCTACTTATTATTCTGTAACTGCACTTCCTTGTGTACCATAGAGGTCACTGTAGACTCAGTATCATTATTTTATTTTTAGGAGAATATAAGTGATATATTGAGTATTAACAGTGTTTGGGATGTAATCATCAATCAACCAATATTTAATATTCTTTATTTTTTCCTACAGTACCTGTTTCGGGGGAGACTTTGTCAAATATCAGAAAGGTTGGGAGAGACCACCCACATTAGCCTCTCCTGTTCCACAAGTTCTGTCTATTGATTAGCTGTCCCATGAAACATGGAGATGGATGAGGTAGGAAATAGATAGAAGTTTCCTCTTTGGAAAAAGCAACATGATGACCCCAGAGGAAAGCAATGTACAGATTTGCTTTTTGACGTTTATTAGAGCTGATAGTTCAAAGCCCTAATACATTCTGATGCTTGGAGATGTGTATGTGTGTGTATGTGTATGTGTATATGCATGTCCCTATGTATGTGTCATTGTAGCCTTGTCTGCTGAAGCAGACTTCATCACTGGCACTGGCTAGAAGACTTATTAGAAACCTTAGAGACAAACCTTTAAGAGTAGTAATGGCAAGATCCATTACTAGCCTGGAAAGAGTATTTGAAATTGGCTTTACTCAGAAGCAGAGGCAGCCACTGAAGTGTCTGTCAGAGTCTGCTGAGGACAACAGGCCACTTGGTAAGTACTCCTTTCAATAGTATGCACGTTATATCACACGAAGCCCTCCTTACAAAGGGCAACAGCATCCAGGAGATTTTTCTAAAAGTGTTAAGTGCATTTACTTTTCTTATTGACAAATCAAGATCCCACTTTTTAGCCCGTGTGATAAGTTTTTCCTGTGACATTGTCACAGTTAGAAAGACGACTTCTACAGTTTTGATGATTGTCTTAGATTCCTGATATGTTTCCAAAGCTTATCAATATGGTGTGCTAATGTGGTCCCATGATCATAGTTGAAATTACAAATCAAGAATTACAATTAAGAAAAAGTCTCTTAGGAAACTGAGCAAAGATAGGGAAAATAAATTGTCATTTGTTTATAATGAAATCCACTCCTCTTTAATATATCGTATGAAAGGCTGCCGATTACAACCTCAGCTTCCTTTATTCTCCTGACCTGGACTCCAAAGCAATCTATTCATTCATGATTTCTAGGGATAAAGTTCTTGCCTGGAACTTCTAGCATGCACTGCAAAGAAGAGAGAGGCTAATAAGACTTGAGAAGTTAAAGCAATGTATGAAGCTCATGGACTTCACGAGGTTGTCAAGACTCAGGGGATTCAATAAGGAACCAGATTCACTATGCTCCTCCCCTAGTGTATAGAAAGCAGTAAACAGTGATCCCACTCACCAATGGAGTTGCCTGCAAGGAAGCTCTAGAAAGGTGGCTTTTGTGAGTTGTCAACCACGCCGAGGTGGCTTTATGATGGCTCAGCTGCCTAGGCATCTCCAAGCATCAGGTCCCTGATTCTGCTCCTTGTCGGACTTAAGTGGACCAGTCTCATTCACTTGTTGTACTCTTATTGGGGGTGAATAAAGATGTCCTTAGACAGTTCATGTATCTTCTAGGCTCCAGTCCATCATATGTGGGGGAGGGGCTCATGAAGCTCTGTCATTCCCAGAAGAAATACTGGCCATTGTTGGTTGGTAGGGTTGGGGGATGGGTGTCATTTTCTTCAGTGGTATAGGCAACTGGAAAGTTTTCCAAAGTCCAGTAAATAGCCTCCCATCCATGTTTGTGCAAGCAACCCTGATTAAACTTCATGGGCCACACAAAACCTAACCCAAAAAAGCATGGCAACAATGTGTGATGGGGGGAGGGGGAGATGGAGGTGAAGTGGGAGTTGCAGGGGGTGGTGGAGGGGAAAGGAGAGATAAGGGAGGGAGAGGGGGCCTTTTTTTTTTTAGGATGAGAAAGGCTCTCAGTGGGAGATGGATGAGATAGAATTATGGGAGCAATGAATGAAATTATATGCACATTTGAAATTGTCAAAGAATAAAGAAATAAATGAAAAACAAGACCAAAAACCCCAAACACACAAAGGCCAGTGCTGCATTCTGAAAGTGTTACTGCCAGCAGAGTATCAGGACATAATTAGGTTATTTGATATTGGCTTTGAACGGAAGGGTCCTTTGGAGGTAAAATCAAGATGCTGTGAGCGCTGTGAGCTGTCTAGGCAGAATCTTCAACTCAAGCCATGAAACTCAAGTCCCAGATCAAGTCAACAGGGTTTTTTTTTTTTTCCAATTATATTAAATTAAAAATTTTTTTTTTCAATTTTCTATTTGGCCCACAGGAAGAATCAGCCACCTTAAAAAAAAATACATGTTGGGAGGTTATTAAGACTATTTTTCTAAAATTAGCAAAGTCAGGATTATAGACACAGAAAGCAGAGGGAACCTTGGGTCCTACTTGAATGTTTCTCCTCCTTGCTTTGCAGATGCTGAGTGAGTAAGGAGCAAGAGAAACGAAAGGTGTGCCCAGGAGCTGACCTTGAGGAGAACTATGTGTATCAATCTTGTCTTAGTCAGAGTTTTACTGCTGTGAGCAGACACCATGACCATGGCAACTCTTATAAGGACAACATTTAATTGGGGCTAGCTTACAGGTTCAGAGGTTCAGTCCATTATCATCAAGGTGGGAACATGGCAGCATCCAGGCAGGCATGGTACAGGAGAAGCTGAGAGTTCTACATCTTCATCTGAAGGCTGTTAGCAGAACACTGACTTGCAGGAAGCTAAAATGAGGGTCTTAAAGCCCACACCCACAGTGACACACCTACTCCAACAGGGCCACAGATTCTAATAGTGCCACTCCCTGGGCTGAGCATATACAAACTATAACAAATCTCCTGGGGCTGTGTAGCAAAATACTGTAAACCTGTCATTTTAAACCGCAGAAGCTCATCATGAGCTGGAGGCCATCCATCCAAGGTTAGCTCAATGGACAAGGCTGGTAGAATGTTTCTTCCTAATCCCCGTGAGCATCAGGAGTTCCAACTTTTCCTTCTGGCTTCTAGTGGGTTGTTGTCAATTTTTGGGTTTCTTTGGTTCTCAGGTCTGTCTTTCCAATGTCTACCTTCATACTCACTTGGGATTCTTTCTGCGCATGTGCATGTCTCCCTCACTACCTACTCCCCAAGCTGCATGTCGGAGGGCCAGGATTTGCCAAAATGATCTCTTTCTCAGCTAATCTCTTGCGTGGGTGCTTTATCTAAGTAGAGCTAATTCCACAACTTGTAAAGTTAAGATTATCAACGTATTTTAGGCTGGGGCTAGAAAAGGCCATTAATTTATTTTTTTATTTTTCAGCACTCAGATGTGAATATGAAGACCGTTTCTGTTTGGTTAAGACTGCAGGCTACAGCATGAAGCTTCCCTTTCTTGGCATTCTCATTGAAGGGTCCTTTGCCATTTTCCCTCATGTGCCTTGCATGCATTACTTCCATGTATAGTTATTGCTAAGATTAGTTTGTTATTTTCAGCGTAGTTTTCTAAAAGTGAACAGCTACATACGGGGCTTGCAAAAAAAGACCAGCAAATGTGACCCTCATTTCAGTCATGAGAAATTGATTCAAACACGACGGTGCTTGTGAGAATGAGAAAATAGGAGATAGTTGGAGTTTTCACTGGTTATTCCAAGAGTTTTTATGACAGTTCCAAAACCTGCAGACAAGCGCACGTATGCACCTATGCACCCTGCCCCCTCCAAGGGGGGATTTTCTAAAAGACATCCTTACAAAGTCCCGAAGAAGATGCCCTAGGTTCTCTGACATGTCAATAGCTTCCCTTGGGTTTCACTACTTTTGATTTTAACTGTTAAAAAGTTACACACACACATACACACCCTCCTCGACCCCCACCCCCAGTCATATGACTGTATTAAATGTGCCACCAGCTGTCTGCCAACAAGAGAAACTGTTACTGGCTTCCCCCAGAGAAACCTCCTTTATCTCAAAAAACTGAATTGCCAGGTGGAATTGAGTAAACACTGGGGTTGCGACACAACCCAAGGCATAAAGTTCACGATCAACGTAAAACAGCCAGGCCAGTTCTGCTTTTTAATGTCCTCTGAACTGACAGAACTGAGCAATCTAAACAAGGGTGAGGCCACCACCACGGGGGAGTGAGAGCCATGTTGTATTGACAGCTAATGAGTGAACAGTATCCTGTCATCTTTATGTGCAGAAGACAGCCTTGTTTATGTGTCCCCAAAGTTTGCTGTGAAATCCCGGCCAAGAAGAGGAAAGTTGTGTGGAAACTGCAAGAGAGGTTGTTTGTTTCTTGCTGGGTTTCGTGATTCATAGGCTAACAGATCAAGAAAAGTTTTGCTGAGAGCAACAAGTTGACACTCCTTGTTTACTTAAGCGGAGATGCTCTAATATAGGCAAAGTTGAATGGTTTTGGGTTTCAAGTCTAACCTTGTAGAATGGCAGATAAAAACACCTAGACTGTCTGTTAAGATGAAGCGTTTCTAACCTGTATTTACCAAGGACCTTCTCTTCCTTGACCAATGTCAGAGTCTATATTAGAAACAGAGACGTGACTAGGTATCATTTCTTAGTGTAGTGTCTCACCGGTGCCCACCCGTATCTCAGTATACCAGGATAAGATTCCTTAAATCTCTCAAATGAATGAACTCTTGAGAGTTTTTTTTCCACCCCAGTTAGTTCTTTCCAACCGCCTCACCAGCAGCTTTTACCAGAGCTGGTAATGATTAACCAAAGGAATCGCCTGGATGGAAACTTTTTCAGGCCTCTCCAGAGTGAGGCTTGCCAAGAGTGGTGCAGGGGGCAGCCAGAATAAGGAAAAGAAGTGCAAGCCAGGAGTCTGCAAAAACACATATGTGCAACTGAACGTCTTGGCTCCTGGACAGAAAGTGCTGGGAGACACCGAAGCTCTTTCTCCCGTTGTATATTTACAGATTCAGGACCCAAGCTCACAGCAGCAGAGGATGCTCTGCGTTTTCTCAGTGGTGTTTATTTAATAAGCCTGTCAGTGACCGGCTACAGCCGCGCCTCAATCACTGCCTCTATTTCAACCATCTTGACCTTCTAAGGGAGTCTCATGTAGTGGGTTTTGGAAGAGGATGAAGAGAAATCTTTGGGGTGGGGATGGGTGGCCGGGGGCAGGGGTGGTTCATGGTGTTGGAACATAAAACACTCTGTGCATGGTATTTCTTTATAGATGTTGGCAATCAAAGAATGTTCCAGTTAAGTATGAAGACAGAAGAGAAGCAAGTTACCCGTAACTTCTACCTCAAACACTAATGAGAAAAAATTTGCTTGGCTATGTGCTGGCTGTGGGAAGGATGCTTTAGAGACCTTTCATTCATTCCTCCCTTCCTCTGATGAGGTTGGGTCAGAGAGAATTGCTCAGTCCCTGGAAAGTCCCCTGGTTTTGGGCAGGATCACAATCTCCCCCTATGGTCATGTTAAAGATAGAGTCAGCCGCATCCAAATTTTAGAATATGAAATCAAAATACACTGCTACAATGTGAATGATCAGCTCACTCCAATCTATCAATTATTAAGAGGTTGCCATGGCCACCCATAAATCCCCAGCTCCTAGCAGAAAACAGACGGGATTCAGTGATTTCTCATTGAGCAAATGGATGATAGGCTGCTTTGAAGATAGTTGCCCTTGACTTAGGTGATTTGAACCAACGTTGGCTGGTTGGATAATATAGCTTTCTGTAGGGCATATGTCTATGCCTCACATACCATGTCATAATGAAATGCCTGGCGTAAATACAGAGTGTCAGAATGGGATTGCTTAGCCTGGTGTGCTTGGGCAGAATGTGGAGGGAGAAAGCACGTGATACAGATTGTCAAAGAGAGAGACAAAAAGACAGAGAGAGACAGAGAAAGACAGACACAGACAGAGACAGAGACAGACAAAGACAGAGAGAAATGAACTGTTTTCAAGTAGGCTCCTACCTCCCAGTAAAAGCCATCCTGTTATGAACCAATCAAGAGCTAACCCAATCATCAGTTCAGAATCAATTGCCAACCCGGACACCCCACTGTTGTGTTTTCTTTCGATCCCAGGTGTTTATCAATATAATCACATTGACAATTAATTAAGATTAACCATTACAAGAAAGGGAGCGACAATTTGTTCAATGATGTAACCTCAGGTAATGTGCTCATGTTCCTACACATGACCTCTTACTCCTGCTCTGGAGGCAACTCTGATGAAACTCACTGGGTCATTAAAAAGAAGAAAAGACATGTGAAGCACAAGGGGGACAGGCGGAGAAGAGGAAAGGGTTCAGCGGGAATGGAAGGGGACAAGACAGGGTAACAGGGATGGATGGGATCAAAACACAAGTGTATGGAAAACTGACAAGCTTAACTGTTGTCACATCCTCTTAAAACTTGTCTTCCAGATGCAGACACCAAAGAGAACCAAACATGATCGCCAAAGAAGCGAGCACAATTTCTGTTTTAATTTGTCAAGTGCTGTTCTCCGAAGTTGTAGAGAAGTTACCTAGGCTGCCATTTGGTTGAGAATGAGGATGTTACTGTGCTTCATGGGAGACTGTCTTGAGGAGCAGTGAGAGGTGCTTTCTTAGAATATTCTAGAATGATCATTCTTGAAACATGCCATGCCTATACTAAGAGCTCAGTAAGTAGGTAATATTTTTATTAATACCAAAGTCAGGATTTGAGCTGGTTTTTGGAATGTGTATATGTGTGTGTGTACGTAATTTTGTATAAATACATATATGTTTATGTTACTCGAAGGAGTGGGTCTTTAACTCTTTGCTTGACTTCCCCTCAGCCCTTTCCCCTTTGGTTTGCTCAGCTCCCCCGCCCCTCAGGTGTGTAAATCTAGTTGGTAACCTGAAATGTACTTCTACATTTTCCCCTTTGCTTATAATCACAGTTGGACATCCACGTACACAGATGGGGGAAGGTTGTTTTATGAGTAACATACATTTTCAGTGTCCCTTTTTAACATCACTCAAAAGTGAGTGTAACAGAAACTCCTCAAAAACCAGCCATTCACCCCAGCCGAGCCCAGCTCTTCCTCTGAAGATTATACACCTTAAGGATGAGCTATAACCCGCTCCCACATTTACCACGAACTGACATTTGCTTTGGTCTCCTCTCTTCTCTGTTTTTTTTTTTTTTTGTCAAATGAATGTCTCACATTAATGTCCTTGTATAAATGCCTTATATCCCACTGATTTGTGAGAGTTGCCAGGGAGAGAAATTACAGAATGGAAAAGCCCATGCAATCTCTAATTCTTTTTTTTTTTTTTTTTTTTTTTTTTGGACATATACTACTAAATGGCTTTCTAAAATAATTTTGGCAGTTAAATTTTTCTTAGTTATGCCTGAATATCCATTTTTTTTTAAATTTGTATTCAATTGTACGTAGTACAGGCTAAGAAGCACGTGAAAGCTGAGTTCTCTTTGAATGTCTAGTTTTCTATGTCTTCCCACACACGTCTGTTTATCCCCGATACGATGGCTACACCTCCATGTGTACCTGTTTGTGTGTATAGACAAAGCCTGCAAATATGTCATTCTTTTTCTTAAACGTACTTCCGCTGACTTCTGCTGGTTCCAGGCCTCTGTTTACCATTTGATCCTGCAGCCAAAGGAGCCAAAAGGTTGTGGATCCGAAGAGAGCTCTGTTCTAGTGGCAGATTTCAAGTTAACCATGGATCTCCAAACCTCCCTTCTAAGCATTTTGATCGTGTACAAACACCAGACACACTTTCCTTAAAACGAAGCAGTCTATTTTCCAGTGGTGATATCTCCTACCGCTCAGCACTCGTGGCCTTTAGATAAATTTGTTTGCGTTATTACACTCTAAAGATTCCACACGTCTCTACACGTACCTGAAACACGTACTCGTTCTATAATAAGTACCTAGGGAAGGGAGCAGCAAGCCACACTGTTTATCAGAGAAGATAAGCAAGAATGAAAAAACAAAGACTTACTCGGGGGTACTTCTTATTCACCCTGGCTGGGTTTTTGTTTTGCTTTTTTTTGTTTGTTTGTTTCTTTTTGTTTTTTTAACTTGAATGCTGTTATAGTCCCTGGTGACTCAGGATGGAACCATTTAATCATTTAGTGTGAAATGTAATGTTTGGCAAAGATCCTTCCTTATCCTGGGACACGTCTCATGTGTTCATGACTAAAGGGTATTGCTGTTTTATGGGTTTTCCCTCCTGCGATCTTTTCAGAGTCTAAGGGAGAGCTGTCTCCCTAGCTCCCCCTCTATAAATCTGGACCTGAGGCAGGGCCAGAAAGTTTTAAGGAACTGAATTCCAGGTGCAGACTTCTTAGCAGGAGACAAGTTTCTCCTCGTTCCCAGGACGAGCATGCTCTTGGGCAGCAGCAGGAAGAGGCTGTGGTGGAAGTTTACTGTATGAAGTATACCGCTTTTCTCTTTCTTCTTGTACTTAAGAAAATGTGTTTGCTTTTTCTCATCATCAGAACGTCTAAGAATGGCAGAGGGTGTCACAACAGCCTATATTAGTACTCTACTTGAAACTTCTTGCTAAATGCTTTCTCCCCACCCATCCCCAAACTACCAGTTGATTTAAGGAAAGGCAAGATCTTTCAATGTCCGGACACTCTTTCATGTCTTACTTCTGTGTTCCCATGAACTATGTTTAAATGGCCTTGCCAGGAGGACTTTCCAGGGGTGGGGCTTTGTACTTGAGTCCTTGTGACAAGTCATTTATGCCCTGCATGTTTTGAGGGAGGAGGTGATGGCAGGCAGGGACTTTTTTTGCTTCAAAGAAGGGAGTATGTCTCAATGCCTTTATTATTTTTTTTTCCTACATACACAGCTGGTAGTTCCCTGCTGACTGCTGTTTGTCTTGAAGTCATGTGGTAAAGGGAGTTTCTGCCAATGTTTACTCATTACACATTCAAATATGACACCCTGACACCCATTCACTGAGCAAGGCGGCTTTGCTATCCCAGTCTCTTGCCAGAAACAGAAAGTTTATTTCCAGAATGAAAGTTGCTTTCTTTGCATATGCAGAAGGCTTAACATTCATCGGGCAGAATTTGAAACAGCTCCTTTTTAGAATAGTAAAGTTATTTACTTATTTAATTCTTACATTATTTAAGATGACCACTTGTCTGATCACATAAGAAATATTGCTCAATCAGTGCAAGGTACAAGGGAAGAAAACTCACAGCCTGGTTATGCATTACCACAGTGATGTAATTAAACGCTTTGTTTCCTCAGTGGGTTCCTCCCTGTGGAAGGACAATCACCTTGCCTTATTTTATGTAGACAAGGCAGTGCATCTGGCTTTGAATGATGAGCTGAGAGAGAAAGCCACCATCTATCAGATGACAGAGGCAGAGGGGTGGTGTGGGCTTGACTTGGCAATGCTCCTGATGCAGCTTGCAGACTGCTGGGGACAGGGGTTCTGATGTAGATTTCCCATAGTGGGTTGCAGCCACCACAGATACTGTACTTACCTTTTTTCCAATTGTTCCTTTTATAGGTTAGCATACAGTGTAATGCGTTTCATTAGGGTATTTCTTACGTCTGTGCCATTAGACCCTGCTCTCAACCCTTCTCCTCCCGCACTGCCAGAAGTTGAGCTTTCATATTTGGAGCCTTGAGATCTGAAAACTATTTGTTACCCTAATAAAACATTGCTCATCTTGACTAATCCAGATTGTACACTGCAAAGACAAGAAAGGCAGGCTCAAACGGTGACTCTGTCAATCATCAGTGACATGAACTTGGTCATTGGATTCTTTCTTTCTTTCTCTCTTTCTCTTTCTTTCTTTCTTTCTATTTCCTAATTTCCATCCTTCCTTCCTTTTCACCTACCTACCTACCTTCCTTTCCTTCCTTTCCTTCCTTCCTTTCTCTCTCTCTCTCTCTCTCTCTCTCTCTCTCTCTCTCTCTCTCTCTCTTTCTTTCTTTCTTATTTCTTCATTCCTTCTTTCTTTCTTTCTTTCTTTCTTTCTTTCTTTCTTTCTTTCTTTCTTTCTCTCTTTTCTCCCTCCCTCCCTCCCTCCCTCCCTCCCTCCCTCCCTCCCTCCCTCCCTTCCTTCCTTCCTTCCTTCCTTTGATAAGGTCTTGTTACAAAGCCACACAGTACCTGGCTGACTTGTACTCATTCTCAGCTCTAGCTGACCTCCTACTTGCAGCCATCCTGTTGTCATGAGTGCCTCTTGTTATAGCCAAACAGCTTTCAGAATCTGAGGGAATATTAAAAAATTACCAAATACGCTATTACTGACTTAACCGGGAAACGTTAGGTACGAAAAGAACGTTTAGATTTAGAAGAAGATAAAACCATCGCCAAGTAGTTGTTCAGGAAATATGTTCATGAGTGAATGAAAAACAAAATCAGTTGAAATCTTACCAATTATCTTCTGCATTGTGTATTGTAATGACACTTAATGCCTTCAATCTCTGTTTCCTCATTTGTATCAAAACAAATACTCATCTTTTTTTTTTCCCCACAAAGGCTTTTTTGCTGAGGGATTGAATCCAGGGCCTTGTGGATTCTTAACAAGTAGATTATATTCCCAGCCCTCAAAAGACTTTCATTGAAGGATTAATGAAATGACGAATAAAGGGGATTGATGGAAATGTTTAATAAAGGTGAGATAAACGTGACCCTTTACGCCATCAGCTATGTCGTGTCCGGGAGCAGTTGGCCAGCATACAGAAAGAAAAAAAGTGAGGGCTTCGGGCTGTCTGATTGTCATATGTGAATTTCATATGTGTGCACGGAGGAAAACATGTAAACACAAAACGGATACATAAAAGCATCAGGGGCTCCATTTCCTACCCAAAGGAACTGTTAAGCCACCTCCCAAAGCCTGGCTTCCAGTTGACTTTTTCATCTCTCCTCAATGGCCTTCATCTCTCTGAGCAATGCCTGTGTTTGCCTCTTAAGTAAGCTATCGAGCAGGTGCTTGAAAGTCCCCTCTGTAGGTGTGTCTCTACACCCGACTTAGAACTTTGTACGAGCAACAGGAAGGTAGGCAGGGAACTTCTCAGTGATCTGCATCAACAAAGGAGAGCCACAGCTCTGTGTGGCGAAATGCCTGCCACATACCCGACACCTTTCTTGTTATTTATCATTGTGTTTAATCCTCACAGACACCCTCCGAGATAGTGGTTTTATAGAGTTATTTTTGAGGTTCTGGCTTTAAAGCTAGACTATTAAGTTACCAAAAAGTGTAGGAATTTGCCCAAGGCCTTAAGAGGTATGGCTTATATACTGAATGCAGGTTTGTTTTAATTCAGAACCATGTTTATTCCTCCCCTTGACATGGCCTCCTGCTCCCTGACTATTCATGCACTTCACATTGAGTTCATCAAAGGTGTCTGATGATCTGGTGTGTGCTGAAGACACCCTACAGAACAGGGGACCAGGATCTCACACCCATAGTTATTTACTAACTATATGGTCTTGGGTAGGTTACTCATGACCTCTGAGGCTTAACTGCTTGGTTATGATCTTAGTTGTTATTCTGTTGCTGTGATAAAACACCGCAGCAGCCAAGACTACTTTAAAAAAAAAAAGCAGGTAATTAGCGTTACACTTCCAGAGGGTTAGAGTCCATTTTTAAGAGAGCAAAGACATGGTGGCAGAAACAGCTGAGTGCTATTTCTCACTCAATACATCTCAATCTGCAAGCAGCAGGAGTGAGGGATGAAGGGAGAGAGGGAGGAAGGGGAAGGAGAGGACAGAGAGAGGGGGAGGAGGCATTGGGAATGGAGGAAACTTTTGAAGCCTTAAGACCTGCTCCTCATGACAGTTCTACCAACTGGGCACCAAGTAGTCTAACACATGAGCGTATGGGGGCCATTCTCATTCAAACCACCACATCAGCCAAACAGAAAATCATCTCTTTCAGTTGACACCACCGTGAGAAACAGGAACGATGTTGTAGGGTATAGGGCACTGATTCAGACTGTTAAATTAACTGGTCTTGTCACTTAGCCTTAATCAGTGAATCCTGGGGTGATGGCCTTCTGAGTTTCCACTTGATGAATGTCACTCAGACGGGGTGAGGCAGCTCTTACTCACATTTGGAAGGAAGCACAAGGGGGAGACTGTTTCTTTCTGGAATAGCGGGAATCACCGGTATAGACTAGAGTTCACATCACTGTAGAAAGCAAAATTTTCTTGTCCCTCAGCACATCTGTCTAGGACCTGAGACAGGGGTGGCTCAAGGCTGATATGAAAGAAAGCTTCCTGCTTAAGTTAGTAACAGCTCCGCTCCGTCTGGGATTTTTTTTTTTTTTTTTTTTTTAATGCAAGAAAGCCTTTCATTGGATTCATAGTCTCAGAGGGTTAGAGTCCACGATGTAGAGCAAAGGCATGGCAATAGGAGGAGCTGAGGGCTCAAATCTTGATCTGCAATCAGGGGACAGAGAGCACGTTGGAAGTAGCTCTGGTATTTTGAAACCTCAAAGCTGTGCTCATTCAAAATGCCAAATCCCTCCCGGTCTCCATAGGCTCCTGACCACATCATAGGGCAAAACACAGTTAGTCCAACTTCAAAAGTCCCAGCAGTCTTTCAGTTTCAAAACTGCTCAAAAAGCCAAAGTTCAAAGTCTCTCTGAAACGCAAAGACTCTCTTAATTCTAACCCTTTATGAGATGATTAAAAAAAAGAAGAAGAAGAAGAAGCAGCAGATTACATACTTCCAACCCACAATGGTAAGAATATACATTACTATTCCAAAAGGTAGGAATGGGGCAGGAGACATAGTAAGGAAATAGTGAACCAAAGCAAGATGGAAGTGAACCTTCAACTCTGATATCAGAGAACCTAGACAGCTCCATCCTTCTGGCTTTGGTGACTGCAACATCTCATTCTTGGTTCAACTTATTCCATACAGTGTTTCTTGGAAGATATCTCATGGTTCTGATATCTCTAATATCGTGGGGTCTTCAACATAATTAAAGATTCACTTTTACGTCTTTACCCAATGGCCTCTTTAGGTCTCCATGCAAGGATGCCCCTGACACATGCCCGGTTCTCAACTGCACAGGAAGATTCCACATGGCATGTCACCTTCATGACTCAGAACCATGTGGTCAACTCTGCCAAGTTCGGTCACCAATTTGGGGTGAATGCTGGGATGGATTTTGAAAAAACATAAAGGAGATGGAAGGGAATGCAAGTAGTGAAAAAAATTTTTTTTAAATGAGGTAGTTAAAAACACATAGAAGACAGAAGGGGCATGATGTGGCTGGAGAAAATATGTGCTTCTGTTAGTGAAATGTCTTGGGATTAACACAAGATGGGGAACTCTGAACCCGACAAGAAAATCAGTGGTCTCTACTGCTGCAGAGAGTTCAAAGAAAAGCTCATCTGACCATCAGACAACAAGGAGGTCAGAGCATCCTCACTCTAAGTCAGTTATAGCGGTGATTCATCTGGTTCTGGTAAGGACCGAATGAGGTTGTCTAAGTGAAAGGGCTTGACACAGTGAGTGCCTCCTTGGTGCATAGTAGGCACCAAATTATTATTTATCATTTGAAGACACCAGTGAACAATGGTAGTAGAAGCCACAGCGTGGAGGCACTAGGATAGACCGGGAGGACAATAGATGCTGACATCCATAATGCTCCAGTATGTATGAACAGTGACCAGGCTGCTCAGAAGACCCTGGAATGATGTTTCCTGGTGTCCTTGTAACACTGAAATAAACTTGGGGACCATAGTGCTATGTGAAGACTGTAGTCTGTGTAACAAGCATAACGTTAAGAGCTAGGCAGAGTCCTAACTAGGTCACGGGGCTTCTTCACTTCCTGTCTGTCTACTGTACTCAGATGCTGTTCTGGGAATAAGGAGTAGTAGGGATAGCTAGGCCCTGGTTTTTATCTAAGTGAGACTAAGTAACGTAACACAACTGCCAGCATGAACAGTCTTAGATGATGAGACCTCCCCTCCCCCAAGCTTGCTTCCAGCAGGTCATATAAGGAAAGGTGGAGTGTCTGTGGACACAGCTTTAGAAAAAATGCTCTCTGAGTGATGAGTACTGCTTAAGTGATTTTACGATTTCACCTTGCCAGTACTTAAATAACTTCAGCACAAGGCAGGAGGGGATGGGAGTACAGGAGTCAGTCCTGTGGGAATTCTTGGGAATTAGAGTTCACTGGTGGCTTTCTGGAGGAGATGAGACTCCAGATTTTTTTAAATCCAGCTAAAACTTTAAAACAGGCAATTATGAAATTGCAAAATGGACACCTAACCATACACACACACACACACACACACACACACACATACACGCACACACACATGTATATCTGTCTGTCTAGCTGGTCATATATAATATATGTATATCATATATATGTATATATTATGAATATCATATTTTGGAGCCATAAATTGAAGCCACTATTACACTTTGTTTTTAAATAAGACTATCCTGTAGCTCATCACTTAATTCTTCATAACATGTCTCACATGAACAAGGATTTTCTCCAACATAGCTACAGCTGCATTATCGTTGTGAAAAAAGCCGAACGCCATTAAATTAGGTTGGATTTTGGAGGCAAGGTAGGGTTTGGATTTTTTGATGACGGGCAAATGTGACTCTTGGGCACAGAGGACCCAGGGTGACTCTGTACAGCTCCAGTGGCTGGTTTTATTCCCTGCATTTGACCGGAAATTACTCCTGGACCTGATCGCTGAAGTGATTTGCTAAAGGCCACATAGGTAGTTTAGAAAGAGCTGAGACCAGAAACCACGTTTCCTGGTCCCCCATAGCGTCGCTCCCCTCCGCCACGCTTTTCCCGGCACCACACTAAATTTAGAAAACGACACTGAAGGTTTTATTCAGGGGCACCTTGAACTCAATCTCAGTGTAAAGAGTCGCTTGCATAGCACCTTTCTGTGAGTTTCCAAAGTGTTACCAGTCTGAGTCCTGCCAGTTCTCCGGTGACATCAGGCGAGGAGTAGCAGTCAGGATGACTAACTGCACACAGCAGGCTGTGGAAAAATACAGGAATGACATTCCAGGTCCCTGGCTAGGAGCAGTTAGTTCTCCAGCTAGAGCTGGCTTCCACTTTCTTACTGTGGCCCAGTAACCTGGACATCCCGACTTCCTGTGCTGTGCTTCATGAAGGAGGAGGGGAGGAGCCAGAACAAGCTAGTGAGAGAGGTTCTGATGCTACTGTGTGCTGGCCTGTTTACTTATGGCTGTCCCTGTGACTTTAGAGTTTTTAACCCCTGGTGACTTTGCTCCCCAGGGAATATTGGATCTGCTGGAGACTCTTGGTTGTCATTAGCAATGGGTTGCTAGTGACATCCCGATTTACACAGGAAAGTTCCCTCCCCCCAACCCCCAACGAAGATAACTCAGTTTCCATGTCAAGATGTGACTAGTGCTGACATCAAGTCAGCTGACATCAAGTTTCTTTGTCGTTGCAGTTTCTCAAATCATATTTTTATTCCGGTCTTCATACTATTTTGACATTTCTTGTTCTTAAAAAAAAAAAAAGTAAAGATTTTTTATTACTATTGTGTGCATTCTTGTGTGTATGATATATGCTGGTATATGGTGTGTATGTGTGTGTGTGTGTGCGCGCGTGCGTGTGCATATGCATGTGCATGTGCTTGCGTGCACGTGTGCGAAATTCAGAGGACAACTTTCAGGAGTCAGTTCTTCCTTCCCCTCAATGAGGCAGGGTCTGTTTTGTCTCAGCTGTGCTGCACTCTCCCAGATGGGCTCTCAAGCTTCCTATCTCTGCCTCTCTCCTGCTGGGATTACAGATGCCCGCCCCCCTTATCTGGTTCATGTAGGTTCCAAGGTTTGGGCTCAGGTTGGCAGGTTGTTAGAACTAAGCAATTGTCCCCACTAAGCCATTTATTTGTCTCCTCTCCCCAACCCTGCCTTTGTCTTTTTGAGATAGGGTCTCTGTATATAGAGCAGGCTGACTTGGAACTTATGATCCTTCAGCTACAATCACTATTGTGCATCGCTCCATGTTCTTGCTTTAAATGGGGACATTTTGGATAGCTTTAGTGGTATTTGATCTTCAAATTGTCAAGTGTGAGCATCTTGTCCCATCTCTGGATTCTGAAATCAGTACAGTCTTGAGGAATCCTGCTTTGGATGGTATCAAGGTCCTCTATGGAGACTGAGAGATGGCTGAGGGGTTAAGCACACCCACTGCTATTGCAAAGGTCCTGAGTTCAAGTCCCAACCTTCACATCAGATGGCTTACTATTGCCTCTAATTCCAGTTCTAGGGAATCCAATACCCTCCCCCACACAGGCATACACACACATACATACACTTAAAAAAAAAAGAAGATATCATTCTTAGTGCTACCCTTTTCCAATTCTGAAAAAGGCTGATGCATAGAAAAACGTTCTTTGAATTCCTGCCTGAAGACTCATGAAAATAAAAACTATAATTTCTCTTACAAACCCGTGTGTGTGTGTGTTTCTTTATGTATATCTGTATATATGGATACCTTTAGTGGTATTTGATCTTTAGAGTGCTAAGTGTGAAAGTGTGGGCATCTCGTCTCATCTTTATGGATTTCACAATCAGTACACAGAGTCTATACCTTGAGAAATCCTGCTTTGCATATTGTCAAGATTATCCATAGATACTGAAGTGGTTAAGAACACCTGCTGCTATTGCAAAGTCATATATATATATATATATATATATATATATATATATATATGTACATGTTTGGGACTCAGAGTAGTAGTGTGCATATGGTAGTAGGATTTGAGCATGAAATATCCCCAGGGGCTCACGGGACACAGACTGCTGTTGTGTAAGGCAGTGTGATTTGAGTGTGAAATTTTCCCCACAGGCTCATGTGCCTAACCACTTGCTCTCCAGCTCATTGTGCTATTTGAGAAGGTTGTAAAACCTTTAGGAGGTAAAGCCTTGCTGGAAGTAGGTCTCTAGGAAAAGGCCTTGAGTCTTTACAGCCCAACTCTTCTTCTTGTCCTCTTTCTGCTTACTGTTCTTGCCACCAGGCTTTCCCTGACTGTTGTCACGCCCTCTCTGACATGATAGGCAGTCTCCTTCAAGAACCAAAAGCCAAATGAACCGTTTCTCCCCTGAGTTGCGTTCATCAAGTGCTTCCTCACAAAAACATACCTCATGTGGTGAGACTTGAGACCCAGCTATCTCCCTCCTTCCTTTGAAGCTTAAATACACTGGTGGATAGTGTTATTGACAGATGGAAGTTCTACGTGTTCCAGAACACCAGTTGTGATAGGACATCAGGGTATAATAGACACTCTGGCAAATTCAAGAGTTTATTCTCCAGGCATTTTCTCAGGGGTACTTTGTAGTGTGGAGCCATTGTTTGGCATGAATACGATTATGGAAGGCTGTTGCAAGGGTGTAGGCATATTGGCTTGTTTGCTTGGTTTGGAAGGGAAAAGAAAAGCAATCATTTTGAATCACGCCTTATTTTGGGAGAAGGGCAGGCTGGGTGTGTCGCTTTCGCCAGCAGGGGCATGACTCCCAAGTGTACTCATTGCTCCTATCACCGAACATCTTTGTGAGTCAGATGGATGCTCTATGGCATCATGTATAGTTCTAAAAGACCCTCAAGGAAGAAGGGATTGTTTAGGTTAGGAGACTGAGGTCCAGCAATGCTTAGTAACTCTAATATCACAGTGTTGGTAATATCACTGTGTTTGTAAGTGTCTACTTGTGAAGCCAGTGTCTACTTTCAAGCAAACTGCTGCCAAAGCTTATTACTTACTTGTTCCCATGAGGATAAAGCCTTCTTCGGAAGAACAAAGTCTAGGAAAATAAACACCAAACCCAAATAACTTCACACGTGGCTTGTCTCTGAACACCTGTGTATACATGTAACCTAGTTTGATGGTTGCTTGGAATTTATGTATATATACTGAAAGTTAGGTGCCTTACTTAGTTAACCACTCTTTAAGAATCCAAACTTTGTCCTCAGTGTTCTTTTCTTCTAAGAAAGGATTTAAAATCCTTACTTTTTTTTTATATGGTTGCATTTTCTATGGATGTATTTATTGTCTTGAGGTCTTACATCAGAACTGCTGGATTAGAACCACTGGGTTAGAACATAACTTTTTGTTTGTTTGCTATATCAATCTCCAAATTTTCCGACAGTGTCATCATTACTCTTTGGAGCGGTTGGGCTGTTTTCTCTAGAAGACCTTACTTCCCTTTCAGTGGAAGCCCTTTAACCAGAGGCAGCAGCCGTGTGCGTCACTCACTCTGCCAGCTCACTGGTGTGGGCAACTGTGGGCAGATCATGTTTTGTGAGAAGGGAATCCCTAGCAAGTGTGGAGTGGTGTAAAGATAATTTTGAAAGAAATCTGTCTATTCTACCTAAGTGTTCACAACACAGAGTCAGGGTAGGTCCATCAGTTGGAAATTCTAAGTCATCTCTTAGGACCTTTGATACTGAGAACAGTAGACTGGATTTCAGAAAGTTAAGTATGAGAAGGGATGATGCAAAGAGCAGGTGAATTGTTTCTTTTCTCTTTCCCCACACCCCATCTCCCTCTTTTCTTTCCTCTTCCTTTCTCTTCTTTGCTTCTTGTTCCTGACTATTTACAGTGGGAGTTATTTATTTATTACTTATTTATTTGTTTTTGAGAAGTTGTTGTCTTATTGTATACCCTAAGCTGATCTGGGACTTAGCCTGTAGCCAACTTGATCTTTAACTCCTCCCAACCTTCTGCCCTCAGCCTTCCAAGTACTAGGATTATGGGCAAGAAGCATCATATCTGACTGAATTTCTTTTATTTTGGTAAAATAGATTAATGGTAAATTGATTACTTTATGTCCTAAAGGAATTTACCATTAAATCATAAATTACTTATACTTTTTTAGATGTAATTTTAAAGGAAATGAAGATCAGGGCTCTTACTATAGCTAGCCATAGTAAATATAGCTTAAACTTAGCGACACTGAAACATTCCTGTTTGTATGTGAAGATAAAACTATTGATCTTCTATTAGAATGAGGTGACAGGTTGAAGCACAGACACACATTGGAACAATTCAGGAAATCGGCAAGATCAAACCACAAGTTCAATTCTGGCTTTATAGTCATATACATTTCAGACAGACAATTTTTTCCTGCTTTAGGACTGGGCCTTTGTTTATATTTCTCTATCTTTGAATGGACTGCAAAATATGTTTAGTGTAGAACACCTAGAAAATACAACTATACACTGATTAGCATTTCATGGGTTATTAGGAGCAAAAACTAATAAGAAGTAATTAATAAAAAAAGAAAATATATTGAAAGAATATAAGAAAGCTTCCAGAACGGATAGGAGGACAGACAACCAATTTAAGTAGCAGGACGGGAAGAAGGGCAGCTCTAGAGAGCATATGGGACTTGGCTGTACAGTGGAGGTATTATCCTAAGACTGGATACGTCTCACCATAACATGGTTAAAGACTGTTCTTAAGTAACTAGTTCTTTAGCTGCAACAAGCTCCTTGGCTCCTACTGAACAAGTAAACAGAACCTAGCTAAGGAAGCCCAGTGGCGAACTTTAATCTCTCTAATGAGAGACAAGGAAGCTCAGCATTATCACATTGCAGAAGACACTCCTCAAAGGAACCTGGGGGTCTTTGTGGAGAGCATGAATGTATGGTGGGTCAGAAATGAAATGAAGAGAGTTATTTAAATCACGATAATGCCTCCAAACAGTGATAACATTTGGTGTTCTTAGTTTTCTTTCCAGACGTTATTTACATCATAACTGTGAAAAATAGATTAATATTTTTCTATATATAGTTTTATGTCTCAATTAAAATATTACCATATGGCACGAGCCATTAAACATACTTCTAAATATTCTAATAACAGCATAAAATCTCATCTTTTGGCCATTCTACAACTATGTGAAACTAATCTGTAGAAAGACATATTGGCTGTGTTCAGCACTCATTCTACTATTATAACCCAAGGTCTAGGGGGGAAAACGTGGGCATTAGTATCTACAGTGCTTCTATTTTAAGTTCAGTTCCACTATTCATTTAGATAAGCGTTCTTAAGTAAACTGTCTAGCCTCTGAGTCCCAGTGTTCTTACTGTAAAATAGGGTAAAATATATCTTGTGAATCTGGACACTATATGGATTCAACTAGACATGACTTCAGCCATCTTAAGTTATAATTACCATGGTTGGCCCAGAGTAACCCAAGTGGCTTTTCTTGCATAGAATTTCAGAAATCTATACATAGAGGTAGCAATAGAGTGTTTAGGAGCTTTTGAAGAAGATCCTGGCTTTAGAAAAGTGTCTGATGCTTTGATATTAAGTTCAGCCAGGTCCATTCCAGTTAGGATGAAGTCACTTCCTAATCTGTATCACACCCTCCTCCTTTTTTACCATATTGCAAGTATCTGCTTGGCTTTGATAAAGTCAACTATACTTCCATCAGCAAGTCCTTCCAATACATTGTCCTTGGTACACTTATCTGCCAATCTTCCCCGGGTAGCCTCTTAGGGTCTCTCTTTAGCATGTTGGGGCCAGTTGTGTACTGGAGCCATGCTGTTCTAAAGAGACATGTTGAATTAGAGATGATTCTAGGAAGTATAAATCTTCACAGACTAGGGCCAGAGAGTCTAGATGTGGGAGGCAGTTTATATCAGCTGGGCTGAGCATGTATTTGAACACCTAAGGGAGGGTAGATTTAAGCAGGAGAAGGCAGGAAGGGCAAGGTGGTGAAACAAGAGTTCAAAAAATGGGAGGGCAAAAGCTCCAGGGTAAGGTATAGACGGAATGAGGTTTGGTGGCTCACAAGCCATTTCAATACATAGGAGGCTGAAACAGAAGGACTATTGCTTGTTTGCGACCAGCCTTCACCATGTAGGCTTCACAGGAAGACCTTGCCTCAAAAACAACACCAAACTTAAAGAACAAACAATAGAGAGCTGAGAAGAAATGAAAATAGTATAGATAAGGCTGAGGCAATATTGTTAAGGAAATGGATTCAGAGAATGACCAGAGGTACAAGTAGAAAGAACGGGAGTAAAGGGTGAGATTTGAGGAAGGAGTAAACCAACCCTATATGTTGCTTCAAGGCACAGGGAAACTAGAACTGACAGCAGCCATGGGTTAAGAGCTCTTTTGTTTTTTCAACTTCAACCTTTTCATGGGAGAAAAAGGCCAAAAGTTAGATGAGAATACGGCATGAAGAAACATGGAAGGAGAAGACATGGAAAGAAGCCAGGAGGGACCAGGGGAGGATGCTACTTTCTAAAGGATGCAGGACTTTGGATGATGGGAAAGGAGAGACAATAGATGTAAGAAAGAAGAGATACCTCACTCATTTGTTCCCGTCTTCGCTGGTTTCTTTAACATCCTAGAGATATGATGCCTACTGTGCACTCAGAATACTCTACACACTGATGTCATGATCGAGGCAGTGCTGTCACACCTTCAGGGGAGGAAAGATTACAATGAGAAAATAGTTGTTACAGAATGACACAAAACAAACTCAGGCTACCAGGCTTGCTTGCCAAGCACCATTCATTACCTGCTGAGCCACCTTGCCAGTGAACCCTACCACCAAATTTTTAATGTTTTTTTTTTTTTTTGTCTCCACCTCCAGAGTGCCAGGATTACAAGCATGTACCAATGTACTTCACTGAAGTCCATGTACAAAGGACACAAGAGCTGAAATATAAGAAAAGGCTGAGACCCTATGGTCTCATGGAGCTGCTAGACCAGCGCTAGGATCTAGAACTCTGTTACAAGATTCAAATAAACCTTCAGAGTTTAAGTTACTCTTTGATGATGCGATGGCTAGTCTCAACTGTCAACTTGATGAGATGGAGAATCACTTGGGAAATGTCTCTGGGCATTTCCTATGGAAGATTATCTCCATGAGATTAATTGGGGTGATAATTCCTGCTACTATGGGTGACACTATGTGGGATCCTAAACTCTACAAAAAGTGGGGTAGTGAGTTGAGTACCAGCATTCATCCTTCTATGCTTTTTGACTATGAATATGATGCAGCCAGTTGCCTCAAGCTCCCACTACCATGACTTATCTGGGATATTGGACTGCAACCTGAAACTGGGAGCCAAAATGAACTACTTTTATTTAAAAAGGAAAGACACAAGCATGACACCAGAAAAGAAACTTAGGGAGAAAACTTCAGAGAACAAGATGCGTTGTACCCAGAACACTGAAATCAGCTCACTGTCTTGCGATTGCAGTATGCAGACTGTCCTGTCTGAGGATCTGACGTGTGTAAGTTGTGGACTGTGGGACAGGAGGGAGTTAGCCCTGTGAGGACGAGGAGCAAGAGATAGTGTAGTAGCTTCAAGATGAGCCTGGAACATTGAGCAACACAAAAGATGCTAGGACCATTGGGCAACACAAAGATGCTAGGACGAAGGGAAGCATGCTCACAAAGGGAGGCAGAGGCCACATCTTGAAGGGTTTTATAGGTCAAGGATTCACTGTAGTTTTGAGAGTACAGTGATTATATTCACACTTCAGAAGGATCATGCTGGTTATTGTGAGGATGTACTGCAGAAAGCAGGAGCAGAAGATGGGGGGCCAGTTAAACAAAAAATGGAGCCAGTTAAAAAAATGATTGTCCTAGTCAAGACAAGCGATGGTATGGCTCGGACTGTGATGTCGATGATGAAAGAAAGATGAAGTGAGCCTGTATTTCAGAGTGCAGTAAAGGGACGTGTTGATGGATTCGGTGTGAAGGTGAAAAGGAATGAACAAGCACTTACTGTTGCAGGACAGGAGTGGATGGCAGAATGGTTTAAAGAAATAGGAAAAAGTGGAGGTATATGTAAATCAAGAGCTCTGCCTTTCTTGGTCACTCTCCATGTTACTTCCAGGTCTGTGCTCACAGCTGTACCCATGTCTCTAGGTTATGAAACCCATGTAAGAACACCCTGGGCGAGTCTACCCTTGACCTTGTCCACTGTTTCTTGAACTCGTTAGCCAATTCTGTTCTCCTGGTCTGGCTTTGTCTTGTTTCCTTTAGTTCTGGAAAAACCATTTGTCTTTTTCTGATTCCCCAACTTTTCCACTTGAATGTCAACTACTTCCATGTCTCAGCATTAGCTTCAGCTTCAAGACATCCTGTCTGGTAACACGTCATTTCCTTGACTTGTTTTACCCTTTCATCAAAAGAGCCCTAAGAAACATCACCATCCAGAGCCTCCTTTCCCTTTGTTCTTGGGAGAAAAATTCATCTACTGTAATGTTAAATCCCTAAGCAAATGTTATTAAGTTCTGCCAATGTTATCCTTAATAAAAATCCTTCTTTGTTCCAAGTACCAGCTTAAATGAATTGCTTGCTCGGGTTTTAATAAACATATCTAGACTGAGATTTGAATTAAGCAGACAGTTTCAAGTGAGCATTGACTTCTACTTGAATCTTTGAGGAAACTCCTAATTGGTTTCCTCTTGTCCAGTCAATGCATTTCTCACAAAATAATGTTGTCCCCTGAGTCACATCCACTACAAGCCAAGGTAATTTTTACAACATAAATTTGACCTCAGTTTGTCCTCTGGTGGTCGTTCTTTGTGACTATATTCATTGCTGTGATCCATGGCTGTGATCAAATGTCTGAAAGAACCAATTTAGAGGAGGAAAGATTTATCTGGGCCCATTGTTTCAGAGGGCTCAATCTACCATGGCAGAAAAAGCATGTATGATCATGTTAGAACACGTCAGGCAGAAGGCAGGATAATAAGTGCAGAGAAAGAAGCCAGGGCAATATAGCCCTCAGACACATGTTTCCAGAGACCCTTTTCCTTCACCTTCAATGAGGTTCCTCACTTCCTGCCTTTTGTCACCTGCCAAATGATGTTATCACATTGCAAATCCAAACAAGAAATTTATTTATTAGGTCAAGGCCTCATAACTTCATAGCATCTGGAGATAGCCTCGAAGACACATTTAGCAGTGTGTTCCAACTAATTTCCAATTTTTCAATCCAAATCAAGTTAACAATCAAGATTAATCGCAACACCTACTCTTAGGACAAAGCCTGGCCACCTTGTATTCCTTGACGGAGATGTGACTGCATCTCAATTGGCTTATATGCTTTGCACTTACTGTTTCTAGCCTCTTCTGAACTTACTTGAGTTTATGGTATTAGGCAGATCCACCAGTAAGTGTGCAAGAGGGGAAGACCATCTCCACATTCTGTCTCAAGCTGCTGTGGTCATCCTGAAAGCCACACACTGAGAAGCTAGCCTTAAATGACAGAAGGATCATTTGTGTCATAGGTACTCACTCCATAGAGACCATTCCCACAAAGTCATCTGACCTGTTATAATTGGTTTGACAGATAGACAAATGTTTTCTGGTTAAGACACTGAGCTTTAGAGTTTCATTTCTATTTTACCACATGGACGGTTTGTTCAGTGCGCATAGCTACCACAGCCCTGTGCACGCCACCCAAGCCCACTTCTAGCTCGTTCTGCTTTGCAGGTCTGTGAGATACTCTCACTTCCTCTCCTGTCTACCATTGTTTCCTACCTGTTGGACAAGGTCGGTCTCGTCCTCTTTGTATTTTCAACACATGCATTTTGTCAAAATCTTACTTAACGCTTAGGTCTCAACCTAGCTGTCACTTCCTGAGGGAAAGCCCTTGGCTTCTGGTCATCTCGCTTAGAGCACCTCATTGCATTGTATTCAGTTGTCGGCCCAGCTGGACTCTCAGCTTTGTCATGGTCCAGACGCCATGATCTTTGTCTGTCATGGGGTCTGCATCCCTTACCAGAGTGTGACATTTAGTAAGATTTCAAAATGTATCGTTCAGTGTCACAATGATGAATGCATCATTAGTAGGAGATAAATAAAAGCAAATAAGATGGAAATGATAAAAAGAGGGAGAAATAGCAATATAAGTAATATATAGTCCTCAGCTTGTGAAGTAAGTAGAGACAGTCAGGTTAGCAGCATCTTAGATACCAAATATTAGTGCTCAATGGGTGTTCTCATGTGTACTCTGTGTTATCTGTGTTATACAAGTCGGTTAAAAGCTAGGCTCCCATCTTTCCCCATCAAGTTCCACTTTATTCTTCCATTCCCATGTGTGATCTCTGTTCCATCCAAACACATCTTCCTTCCTCAGCTTATGTGAAGGTCCTACCTTGCCCGATGACATTCCTTCAATGACTCACCTCCTTTAGAGACCAGTCCAGCCCCCTAGCATTTGGTCATTCTGTGATGCTGTGCCTGTAGTCCATGTTGGGTGATCCTGGGGAAGAACAGTTTCTTCATATCTGTACTGCTCTCGTTGAGAACTGAGGACCTCTTGAAGGGGACTCTTGGTTGTCACTCCCTCATATATTCTTCACATTATAATACTTAGCCCAAAGAGAAGGAAGCTTCAGGAAGCTTATGAAGCAATGAATGAATGCGTAGGCATTACAGTGGAAGTCCTTTCTAGCTCTGTTCTTAAATACTTGCTTTTCTTGAGTGGCAATAGGAGTAAATTGTTCCTTTTGTCTTATTTTATTTAAAAGTCAATTTGCCACTTCCTTATAGGTTTCAAAGGGCTGGATAGAGCCAGCAGATTTCAGATCTCATGGCTATTTATGATTTAGTAAGCAAAATATGCTTCCAGAATATATATATACCTTTGGTTTCTGACAATTAAAAAAAATAGCCTTTGCTATTGCCTAAAACTTTATCTCCCCCAACCCCCAACTTTTCTTCTAAGATCTCCTTCTGGAACACATAGAATTAACATTTTCTTCTATCTTGAGAGTGAAAGGAGCTTAATTTACATTGATCTTTTTTTTCTAATTTTAAGCATGCTGTGAATTGCTGTTTAATCCCCCACCCCCACCCTCATCCCCATCCCCACCCCCCAGGCTTTTGGCCTTCAGAGCTGGGGAAATTCCATTCCTCTTTCCTCATTGAAGGTGTTGTGGTGACAGGTCCTTAGTCTTGACAGGTCTCCAAGATTGTGTCACCAGCCTAGGATGGCATGCTGACAAAATCCCGCATGTCTCAGAAGGAGTGGGCCTATCCTGAGAGATCTCTCAGAGATGCTCCCCAACATCCTGGCTGGCTGTGGATCCTTCACAAGATGTTCCACCTTAAGCTCCACGGAGTGCCTCCCAGGCTCCTTCTTACCACAGGGCCAGGGATGCATTTAAAAGGTTGCTGCTCCGGTCTTGGAGCAGACAGCAGCAGGTAAATGATGTTCCTAGGACTAGACTATCTCCTTAGGGAAGTTTGGGATGTGGCTTGAGCAAGTTTGGAGAGATTCGTGATCTGTGTTTAGGTTTATCTAGGGATTCATCAGGTCCGTCATGAAACAGAAGTACCAGCAGAACCAGGAGCTTACTAGTCTCCCTTATGTGAGGTCTGGAATGGTCAACCCAGACATACACGATATTAACCTGGCTAAAAGATTTCTAAAGAAGGTCCATGACTATGAAACAAGAACATATGTATGAGAGACAGAGGTGGGGACAGAGAGACAGAGATAGATAGACAGACAGAGACACACACACACACACACACACATACACACACACACTGGGAAAGAGATAGAGACAGAGATAGATAGACAGACAGACAGACAGACAGACAGACAGACAGACACACACACACACACACACACACACACTGGGAAAGAGACAGAGATAGATAGATAGATAGATAGATAGATAGATAGATAGACAGACACACTCAGAAAAAGAGTGAGAAAGAGTAAGTGAGCACACGAGAGAAATATAGACAGAATAAGAGAGCGAAAGAGACAGAGAGGGAAAGATAGAGACAGAAAAAGATAGAGACAGACAGAAACAGAGAGACTGAGACAGACAGAGAGACTGAGAGAGACAGAGAGGGAGAGACAGACAGACAGACAGGCACAGAGAGATAAAGAAAGAGGGAGAGGGAGAGGGGTAGGGAGAAAGAGAGTGCATGCTTCTTATATGTTTTTGCACACGTGTGTTTCATCCAGCAAGGACAATTGCAGTTTGGCTTACAAGTGCAAAGTCCTCCGTTCCCTCTGTGAGGCACTCTGGGTTGTATTGGACTCAGCAAGCCCTTTGTCTAACGCATTGACACCTTAATGAAAAACAAAAGGTAGATTCATCAAAAGAGACAAGATTACCAGAATCATAAATGGAGACCATCAGGGAGGCCAGCAACAATAATAATAATAAATTGTGACTCTCTTCCACAGAAACTTGCTTTTCTAAGGGGCTTTTGATAATTACCTGTCAAGGTTTCGCTTTCCACACCCACTCCTTGAATGAATGGGAACTATTTATATCTCATGAAATTCGTGTATTTGCCTCTTGAAGTGCATTCCATTTCCAGGCATGAAGGGGGCAGGGATTATTTTATTTTATTTATTTATTTTTTTTTTTATTTTTCAGGAGGGGAAAGTGCCAGAAAGCTTTTTTTTTTGAACTTCATTTAGCAAAGCAAAATGGGAAGAAACAAAGAAAACCAAACAATAACAAGAGATTGTTGAAGGCAAGCCATGTCTCTCTCTTGTCTTTTGCAGAAAGGTTATGGGGTTGTTCAGTGCAAGAGATGCCTAACATCCTGTGTCTTTCAGATGCGTATAGAAGTCAAGGTGAAACAGCAGCATAACCAGCAGGACAAAAAAAGTAGAGCCAGTGAAAAATCTACGTTAGGAGTATGGGGGACTTGAGGGATTATAATTTCTCTTTACTTACTGCATGTTCTAGTACAAATGACAGAAAATAATAATAATAATAATAATAATAATAATAATAATAATAATAATAATAATCATAGTAAAATCACAGGCACCCAAAAAGACTCAATGAGCCAGGGCTTCAGTTTTTCTCTACAGTTTAATTCATAGAACTAAATATGGGGTATAGCTGCAAGGGAAAGTGAGACAGAGCCTACATTTCCATCAGGAAAGGAGGGGAAGGCAAATCAGGACATACTAGCCAATAGTCTGTGTGGCCCCGTGACTTGAAACGACTCTACTTTCTGCTCTGTTATTCAGCACCCTTATTTGTTCTGTGGGTACATTGGCATAGAGCCTATCTCGCCCCTACTTTAAGTTTGAATTTTATTGCCTTTAAATCTTTAGATTATAACTGGGGTCAGTCAGTGCTTACTAAATCGAATACCCAAACGAATGTGTCTCCTCAATATTGTTTCTCTGTGCAGGTCCCGCCTCCAGGTCCTGCCTTAGGCACTCATTTAGAATTAGAAGGGTTGTTGGTAATGGAATCATCATTTATGAATGCTTGCTCCCTGATTTCCTTCTCTGAGTGGAGGGGTGCCTCTGAGATGAGTTCCCACAGACACATTGCCTGCTGCTCTTGCTTCTGTACCAGCTCCTCGTCTTGAGTGCCGGCTGGGAAGGAGGACTCACATGACAGAAGTGATGAGCTGTCATTTCTGAGGTTATTGTACAGAAAGTCAGCGACTTCTGTCCTTTATCTTTCTCAGTCTTTGCTCCTTGGGAAAGCCACTCCAGTGCTCTGACCACTCTGTGGTTGAGAACGGATGAGTCAAGGGAGGATCTCCTGGGTACCTGGGGTCTGTCTACACTGACACAAGTGAGCCACGATGTGGCTCCTTCTAAGGTCAATCTTGAGATGGCTGTCACCTTGATAGGCATCTCAACCATAGCCTTGTGAGATACACTGACCAGAGTGTCAACCCATATCATTGGTGAGATAAAAGGTACTTATTTGAATCCCCTGAGACTGTCCTTTTCAACTTGGGCCCAGCAGAATGGCTCCTGAAAAGAAGGGTGACAAGAAAAAGAAGAAGAAGAAGAAGAAGAAGAAGAAGAAGAAGAAGAAGAAGAAGAAGAAGAAGAAGAAGAAGAAGAAGAAGAAAAAGAGGAGGAGGAGGAGGAGGAGGAGGAGGAGGAGGAGGAAGTTGACATCTGAGTTGACACCTAAGAATAGGGTTTGTAGAGGAAATGAATTATAGCTGGGAGGATTAAGATTAGTGGTACATTTCTCTAGCAACTCAACTAATAAAACTGGAAACAGTTTTACATTTTGCTGATTGTCTATAGTTGTCCAAAGTTTTTCAAACACCATTCATTCTTTTAATATTGTTTCATGACTCACTAGCCAGTAATGGAGGCATGCCACACATTATTTAGTTGGCTTTTACACAGAGTAAACTGAGCTCAGGAAGCTATCTGCAGGCAAATCTGTTGTAACCTCTCCCCTCCCTGGGGGATGTGGGTAGCCTGTACAAAGGGCTATAAGGGGTCCAACTTCACTCAGTGCTCCTGGATCTCAAGAGATTACCACAGGTATAGAATCTCATTTCCAGATGTGTTATTGTTGCATAACTTTGAAGGTGGGGATATCTACAGGGCAGGTAAATGAAATGCATTTGCAACTCTCCACAAACAAAAGCTTGCTCTCTTTCCCCAAGACCCAGATCATCCTCCTTGGCTTCAGGCTCTTTCTGAGACCCTTTGTGCCTCTTGTGTTTAAAATAACAGGTATCCCAAACTACTGATGCACTCAGTATGTCAAAGATGTTTATGGAACCATGCTTACTGCTGCAATGCTCACATCAGACAAGTAAATCAGTCTGTGTCCACACATAGAGGACTGGATAAATATGACATACATTGCATGTAATAGAATGATATTCAGCCATCACAAAGAAGGTAATTTTGGTTAAAAAAACTTTATTATTATTTACTTTGTCAGCATAAGTAAACCAGGAGGGCATTGTGTTAAATGAAATAAGACAGACATGAGAAGACAGATATCAAAATACAGACCTCATACAGATATGGGATCTAAACAAGTTTATCTTGTGGCAGAGGAAAAATAGAACATTAAATATTAAAGGTTGGGAAAGTTTAGGACAACACACCAGTAGAGAGGTGTTGGTGAAAGGGTATATTGCTATAATTAGAGAGGCGGAAATAAGTTTAGAAGATCTAGATCTCAGGACAGTGACTGTAGGTGACGACAGTCCGTTGTGTTGTTTAACAAATGTAGAGTAGAGGCTGTGCTCCCTTCACACACAAAAAAACCCAGCTCAGTAGCCAGACTAAATATGATCAGCATTTGCCTCCAAACGTCATGTTGTGAATGGCAAATACACAGAGAAAAGGAAAAAAACAAACAAGTTGGTTGTGCAGCAGGTCTTGACCCACCTCTGGGAGCCTTCCTAGAAATGCAAGCCTAGCTGGAGGATGTGGTGGTGGAGCAAAGAAGCTGGTACTCAGATGACCTGGGCTCAGATGCAGTTTCCGTTCCATTCACAGCTCACCCTCCATCATCTCCTGCCCTCCTGCAGCTGCAGGAGGCTCCTAACCAGTCTCCCTGCCCTCTTTCCCACCTCCCTTTCTTTCCCAAATGGTGGACACAGATAATCTCTTAAATCTCTTAAATGATTTACTGATGCTCTGTTTCTTCTTCTTCTTCTTCTTCTTCTTCTTCTTCTTCTTCTTCTTCTTCTTCTTCTTCTTCTTCTTCTTCTTCTTCTTCTTCATCTTCTTCTTCCTCTCCTCTTCCTCCTCCTCGTCCCCCTTCCCCCTCCTCTCCCCCTCCCCTCCCCCTCCTTTTCCTCCTCTTCCTCCTCCTCCTTATTCGTTGTGCTTGCCTATTACTTAAAAATAAAACAAATAGAATAGTGCATGTAATGAAAAATAGATTTATTAAGCCAGCTGCTAGTCCCTAAGGCCCTCTTCTTAGATGCAATCAAGTCTTAGGGGTTTTATTGCTGTGAAGAGACACTATGACCTTGAAAACTCTTATAAAGGAAAACATTTAATTAGGGGCTAGCTTACAGGTTCATGGTAGGAAGCATGGCACCGTGCAGGCAGACATGGTGCTGGAGAAGAAGCTGAGAGTTCTACATTAGAATAAGCAGACGGGAGAAAGAAACTATCA
Organism: Arvicanthis niloticus; assembly: GCF_011762505.2. Lineage (NCBI taxonomy): Eukaryota > Metazoa > Chordata > Mammalia > Rodentia > Muridae > Arvicanthis > Arvicanthis niloticus. Next base: position 20,354,184 of record NC_133429.1, read on the forward strand.
CACTGGGCCTAGTTTTAGCATCTGAGATTTCAAAGCCTGCCCCCAGTGACGCACTTCCTCCAACAATGCCACACCTACTGCAGAAAGACCATACCTCTTATAATGGCCATACTCTATGATCCTATGGAGGCCATTTTCTCTCAAATCACCACAAACCATGTTTATAATTGAATGGATAACTTTCAAAAACCATTTTTGTGGATATGCTTTTTGGTACCAATTATGTGTTTTGTATATATGTTGTGTAAGACAGAAGCTCTTCGTAGCCCCACCCTAAGGGCTCAAAAGGAACAAACACCCTACCTTTTCTCGTTACTCCAGTTTATTAAAAGCATTGCCTGACAGAGAAGATTCAAACAGTTCCATGTGGTGCTTGGAAATTCATCCCGCTGTAGGCTGAGTGAGCATCAGGGTATAGACCTCTGAAGTCTTAGCATTTCCTCACTGTTGCAATCCACCCTTGTGCTCTCCTGCTGAGACCTTAAGGGAAGTAATAATCTCTCCTCCCTCCGTCTGGCAGATTGATGGCCATGCCTCTCAAAGCCTTTCTGACTGTAGCTTCAGCGGATGTGTGGTGGTCTGTTGTCTTGGTCTAAAGCTTCTTGCTTGGAAGAGTAGTGATGTCACACACACACTCGAGGCTGTGAAAGTCATTGTCATTGTCCAGTTGCTTAGAGTACTTTGTAATAATGACCCAAACTGCTTTCCTGAGTGATTTTGGATTGAAGCCCATGTTGGAGATCTGAATAAAAGAGCAATGCCCCCTACTAACAGGGCCTTCAAGATCCAATCCGACCTGCTCACTTTCCTCCTGAAAAGGTGACACGTCTCATGTTGTTTCTCTCAGTTTTCTCTCCCATATTGGATTTGTATTAGATCCAAAATATCTAACATTACTTCCTGGGGGCTTTTACACATTCTTCTTATTTTTCAGAGTAGCTTTCTCTCAGGCTTAAGAGTGATGTGCGGCTGTTTCCTATTTATACATCCCACCCATGCTTAGCAGCCACAGGGTTTACATGGATGGGATGCGGCCTGCAATCTAAAGGAGCACAGATCCACCCTTTTGGTCATGGTGGTTGGTTCAGGAATCTAATGGTTATGAGGTCTGGCTTAGTTTGACTGAGTCAGCATAAAACTGTCTCTCATTCTCCCTCTAAGCATGAGTGAACTCTCTCTGTTGCCGGACAGTGTTACAAGAGAGGCTCAGAGGCAAAAAGGACAATATATAATCTGGAAAGACAATTTGACTCTCTTAGAAAGAACACCAGAGAGCCTTGATCAAATTATATTTTCAGGTGTTCGATCTGAGTGACCAAGAAATAAGTATTTTAAGCTATTTTAAGCATTCTTCTTGGTCTTTCTGTGCCTGGAAGACAAGGAAAAGCATCTCTATACAGCTCTTGTTTTACACAAGCCTGCCTGTACCTTACCCACCCTCCAGTCTTCCTAAACGTGCTTTCTTCCCAGAGAGGTTTCCTAATGTCTTTCAGGTGAGGTTGGGCCTCCCTTCTGGTTTGCTTGCACTAAGGATTTTTTTTTCTTCTCCTTGTCATGATAATAGTGAATGATTATTTTTTAACATCCTTCTCCCTGTGGGAACATACATATGAAAGTGGGGCCATACCTACCTAGTTCAGTGCTTTAAAACAAGGTTCTGCCGTGAGCCTCACATGTTAACTGTTCAATAAATACGCACCGAGTGCAAAGTGAATGAGCGGTACAGCATATTGTAAATAACCATTGTAGGTAGTGTGGGCCCGCCTTTCTGCCCTTCCTTCCTCCCTTCCTTCCTTCCCTCCCTCATTCCTTCCTTCCTTCCTTTCTTCTTTCCTTCCTTTATTTTTCCTTCCTTCCTTATTTCTTTCTTTTCTTTCCTTCCTTCCCTCCCTCTCTCCCTCCTTCCTTCCTTCCCTTCTTCCTTCTCTCCTTCCTTCCTTCCTTCCTTCTTCCTTCCTTCCTTCCTTCCTTCCTTCCTTCCTTCCTTCTGCCTTCCTTCCCTCCCTCTTTTTTTCCTTCATTCCCTTTCTCCTTCCCTCCTCTCTTCCCTCCTTTTTTCTTCTTCTCACTTCTCTTTTGAGACAAGATTATATGCACAGCCTGATCTCATACTTCTCACTATGTATCCAATAGTGACTCTGAACACCTGGTCCTCTTGTCTCCATTTACCCGAGACTGCAATGATAGATATGGATCAACATGACCAGCTGATAACATAGTCTCTCAGGATGATTTTCAAGTGAGTTAAAAGATCTCACAGATTGATCTACATTGGTTTGTGTTTAATTCAACTTGAGCAAAGTATCCTGAAACTCCAGGGTACAGCTATCTAGTCTCTGCCATAAAATCTCTGTTGAATGGGTTTGTATGTGATGATTAAGCAGGTAACTGTACTGCAGGCCCAGGAAAAGAAGCAATCTCCTGAGTCCTTGGGGTCCTGGCTTGGGGTGAGTCTCCCAACTGTACTGTCCTTATCTCTAAAGTGAGGATTATAATACTGTCTGCTTCATAGGGATTTTTTGAAAATTAAATGATGTGCTTTGCCTATCTCAGTAATATATATTTTGTTTAAAGAAATTCATTCATTCATTCATTCATTCATTCATTCATTGTGTGTTTGCTCAGCTGTGTGTGTGCCACAGCACAAATGTGAAAGTCAGAACTTGCAGAGGTCTATTCTCTCCTTCCAACACATGGGTCCCCACAATCAAATCAGGTAATCAGGCTTGGCAATAAGTCCCTTTATCTGGTTGAGCCACTACCCCGGTTGTCAATAATATTACATGGTAAGACATTACACAATAATGCTACATGTGGTTATTAAATGATGCACCACATGTAACACACCTGCCTCAGTAACTTCATTTTCTATCACACAGTAAATGGCAGAGTCGTGACAGGGTGATGTCATGATGTAGCTATCGGCTTTTATAGCACCGTTGGAGCTCTGTTTCTGAGCCTTCCGGGTGAGGTTTCTCTTACCTCCATCTAGGGCAATGGTTCTCAACCTTCCTAATGCTGGGACCCCTTCCTACAGTTCTTCATGTTGTGGCGACCCCCAACCATCAAATATTTTTGTTGCTACTTCATGACTGTAGTTTTGCAATGTAAATAGCTGATATGCGACCCCCAGCATATCAGCATCCTTGGACCCCAAAGAGGTATCGAACCCACAGGTTGAGAACCATTGATCTAGAACTTTTTCTTATGCCTGATTCTGTGACATATTGAACTGAATTGACTGAACGCTACATTTTAAACATTATTCCTGCCTGATTCTGATTCTCATGGGATCCCGTGATTGTGAACAGCTGTTGTTCTCCAAAGACAAAAAAAAATGCATTTGAAGGAGTATTTATTTTGACTTTATTGTTGGTTGTTGGTTGGAATATAAATGACCCTGAACGTGCCACTCGCTGGCAAGGCCATTGCTTTTCACAAGGGACAAAATAGCCTTGTTTTACTTTAATAACCTGCTTGTGGTTGGCTCAGTCATGGGATTCTTTGACCACAGCAGAGTCTGGCTTTATCATTTGCATATCAATGGGCAGAGACACTCCGGATAATACACAGGCTGCCCGAACTCCAGGGCTGTGCCGTGTTAAAGTGGGAACTGTGTTCTCATGCATTCATTCACACACATCTTCTAAGCACAGGTGGCCCTGGCTGAGGCAGTTGGCCTGCATATCAACTGGGTACATTCTATGTTGTTGGAAATACATTTCTGACTCCGTGTGTGTGTGTGTGTGTGTGTGTGTGTTATGTGAGCATCTATGTACCTATGTGCAGGTATACACAGCCATACATGCATATGCAATTTATTTATTTATTTTTGTTTTCATCAGGGTCTCTCACTGACTCTGGAGCTCCTGACCTTCTTGGCCACACTAGCCCAAAGTCCTTAGAATAAATTCTCTGTGTCCCGGAGTGTACTGAAATTAGAGACCTGTGCTCACTTTTTGCATGGCTGCTGGGGATCTGAAAGCCAGCTTGGGAAGCATCTCCAAAGTCCTCTTTGGTAAAAGTAGGCTATGAAGATTTACTCTCGAGTTTCTGAGGTTGCACGCATTTGCATTTCGTGAGATAGAGTTTTTTAAACTTAGCATTCTCTTCATGGGGAACTTAGATTTTAAAATTCGGGAGGAAGCAGCTCCCAACTTGTTGCTTCTGCTGTGGCTGCATCCGTCCCACCATGCCACTGTCTTTTCCTAGCTTTGGAAACAGGCAGCGTATTTTACAGACTTGGAAGTGAATGGCATGCAGTCCTTCCCCAGGTACCAGTGGGAGAGCAGGCAGTGAAGGAGTAGTTGTGGGGCTGTAGGCTCATCAGAGTCACACAGGGAGCTAGCCTACTAATTTAGTGATCATTTCCTCCCATTCAGCGTAGCTTCTGTTGTTTCTCACTGGACCTTACCCCAGGCAGCAGCATGTAAGGGCACCTCCATCGAGTCACGGCTTGCAGGAGCACTTACCATTTCTAGCAGTATGGTGAGAACGTGAACTTGAATCTCACCGCGGGTCCCAGGTGAAGGATGCCTTGTGAAAAAAGCCATTTAGGGAAAATCCCATACCTTCCAGATTTTTCTTCTCATCAAATTGAAAATTATTGAAGCCATACTCATCTTTAGAAACACAGAACACACATAAAAGATAGGACGGCGGCAAGCTCAGTCTCCCTTGGGGCTGTCCTAGAATCCACCTCGGGGCTAGTCATCTAACTCTTCTCTAAGTATACAATGAGACACAGATTTTTTATTTTTTGGTGGTGAGCAGGTAAGGGTTTTAGCTCAGGATGGTCTTCAACTCCCTATGTAATTGAGGATAACCTCGAACTTCTGATCTTCTGGCCTCTACCACCTGGCCACCGGGATTACAGACATGAGACACTGTGGTTCTGTCTCACCACTAGGGTGTATGAACGCCACTCGGGCAGACAAAATGGGAGGTGCTAGCTGCATTTTACACTTTGCCTCCATTGGGTGTTGGGTTCGCGGGAAGCGCCGATTGGCTACTGGCACACTCCTTTAATCCCAGCACTAGGGAGGCAGAAGCAGGCAGATCTCTGAGTTTGAGGACAGCTTGGTCTACATAGCAAGTTCTAGGACAGCCTGGGTCCATACTGAGATACCCTGTCTGGAAAACAAACAAAGAAAATTTATTTTCTGCTGTGTTAATGTCTATATGTGAATGTGTGCATTTATGTGTTTGTGTGTATGTGTGTGTGTGTATACTTGTACCTCAGTGTGCAAGTACTCTTGGCAGACAGAAGAAGGTGTCAGATACCCTGGAGCTGGAGTTGTAGGAAGTTGCAAGAGCAGGATGTGCCCATAATGACTGACCCATCCATTTCTCTAACCGTCATTATCTGTAATCCATCTCAGCCTCGAAGCTCTTCTGATCTGCCTTACGTCCTCAGTGATAGGGACACAGGCTTGCACTGCTAGGCTTGTTTTATGCAGTGCTAGGACTGAACTCAGGGCAAGCATCTTACCATTTGAAGTTCGTCTCTAGTCCCGAACTTTGGATTTTTGATTTTCATTATTTTCCCAGGTTTGCCATATGGCATGATCCTCCATGATCCTCCGTGGTAAGGCCAAGGGCAGCAAGCTACACACGACTTCCAGTCAGCTATATGATCACAAGGGAGGAGACAATGATCTACAGTGTGCAGAGTTGCCAGTGTTGGCTAGATATTGGTAAATCACATGCTATTTTCACACTTGGGTATAAAGTAGGCTTTGCTTTAGATGACTGTGCCTAGCTGTCGACGACTACACATTTTCTTAGCATGTTTCAAGTAAGTGAGGCTTGAGCTATGAGGGCCAGCCAGTTAGATCTATTAAAACTAATTTGATGGATAATATTTTTGATTTTTCAAGTCAAAGAATATGCCTAGTGAAAGCCAATGAGCAACCGTATTAACTTTTTTCATCACTACTAAAGCCCGGAAAGAGTTATTATTACATTTATTTTAGGGCAATACCATCTAAGACAGATGGAAGTATCAATATAACACCGTTCAGTAAATCATGCAACAAGACAGCAGGAGAACAGGGATTTGAACTCCTGAACTTGGCTGATGAATGCTAGTCAGCAGAGCCTGCACATGGGAGAGTCTTCCCCCCTGCTTCTGGAGAATGGCATGGCCCTCTTGGCCTGCCGAGGCCAGCATGAACTTCTTGGGTTTCTTCTGCCTCTGCAATACCTCAGGATCTCTCCAGACCCTGGTTCTCATATCCCATTGCCTCTGTCCAGCCCTGTTTCCCACATTTCGTTTCTTAAGAGCTGGCTGTGGCTCCCTGGCAGATGGCCAGCTGAGAACTTACTTCACGATCATGAGTAGCAGGAGTAAATGAGTGAATGTGCTCCAGATACTTACAGACTTTTGGCATCGGCTCTCACCAATATAATCACAGCTTATTATCCTTTGTGGCAACAATCATTCTTTCATTTGCCCCATAAACACCAGAGTGGCTGTGATGGCCTGGGCCCTGGGCTGGGTCTCCGTTAGTATTTGTGACTGGAGCATTTTGGAAATGTGATGCCCCATTCATCCGAGTGAGTTTAATGGTGGAGTCCTGGCACCTTGGCAAGCAGGCTTTTTGGCCCTTCTCAGCTCTCATTAGCTCAATGGTCATTGACTACTTATCTGAACGGCTGGTCTGGCTGGCACCACCTTTGAAAAAAGTGACAGAATTTGATTCCATTGTGAAAGAAAAAAAGAAAGAGAGAGAAAGAGAGAGAGAGAGATAGAGAGAGAGAGAGAGAGAGAGAGAGAGAGAGAGAGAGAGAGAACAGCTTGTCTTTGGTGAGATGAACTTTCATTTTTTTTGTTTTGTTTTTTTTAGATCTAGAAAATGGCATTTCTTTTTTCATTCTCTTTTTTTTTTTTTCCAGACTGAAAAAAAAGTAAAATCTATGAAATGGGAGTTTAGCTGCCCTGAAATCCAATTTTAAAAGAGAGCTTTTCATGATATCCCAAGACATTTTGTTTTTACCCAGTTAGTTTAGGTGATTTTTTTTTTTAAGGTGGTTTTTCTTTGGTCTCCTTTTAGTCCGTGAGAAAGATTGCGTCTCCAAACAGGATAAACCAACGTGACACTGTGTTTTGCTTTGACTTCCCAGTCTCGTGTCCCTGTCTCATACTGGGTGATGGTCATCTGTCATTGAGTTATCGACAGTTTTCCTGGTTCTGAGATGACTATTGTACAGAGTTGTTACTAATTAGGAATCACAGATCCACAATGGGCAGGATCCTGAGATCTAATGAAGACTCTGTCAGGCCAGATTTAGGTCTCCTTAATGAGGATTTGCCTGCACTCACTGTCTTTACCACAGCCCCAGGGGTCTTTGGGGCCACTGAATAATTTCCTTTATTTTTCTATACAGAGTGCCCAGGGGGGTGGGTATCAGCCTGCGCATTCACGTGTCTTAAGAGGTCATGTGTTTGGTGGGTGATTTACTGGGTCATCTGAGAAAAGCATGTGATGCTTTTGTATTTAGCTCTTCTGTGTGTGAAAGCATGGATATGCAGACGAGGCTTTCACTGAAAGTGCTATTGGGCAGGATAAGGGAGGCGTGCCCGGGGTGGGGTGGGGGAGGCTCTTCTAAAAGAAAAAAAAAATGCTAGAAAGACATTAGGTGGTCTCTGTGGCTTGATAGCAGGAGGATGGAGGGAAGACATTCCTGCTGTTTCAGGAGTTTGCAGGTGACCGCTCACATGGCTTGTGGGAACTGCTTTTGATTTTTAACCCAAGACTGTGAAGCTCAGTAGGTAGAGCACTTGCTTAGCTCAGCATGAATGAAGCCCTGGGTGCTGGTAGTGCTATTCAATTCCTATAGTCAGATGGTGGAGGAAGGGGAATCTATACACAGAGATTCATCATCTATACATACCAGCCTGGACTACCACACTGAAACAACCAGAAATCGGGAGACCATCTGAGTGAATGGACCATACAACAAGAAGATCAAATGCTCAATGCTGTGCTTCAGAACATGGATGCTCAGCCTCCCTTGCTAGTTCTGGTCTTGTGCTGAATTTGGCCCATAGTAAACACCTGAAAGCACACACCCAGCCCTGGAAGGTACCGAAGTTAGCACACTTTGGCTTTGTCCTGTCATCGTCCAGAGGGCTCCAGATCCTGTCCCAGCGTCGCCATGGTTTTAGAAATACTCTCAGAAACCATCATGAGTTTATGAGACATGACAAAACCTCTTAAACCTCCGATGCAAACATATCCGTGGCAGAGAATGGGTTAACTTCTGATTTCTGTATGTTCAAACCCTACTTCAGCTTTTTTTTATTTTTTTTCCCACCTGAGCGGAAACTGTGGGGCCTGAGCTATTCCTCCTTCTGTTTTCCTTTGTTCTCTCCCTTCTATTTCCTTCTTGTTCAACTACTGGCAAGAACCAGTCCCTTCATGTGTGTGAATTTCCCACTGGCAGGTCCCAACACTCAGATTCACTGTTTCCCCAAAGAGACTCATTCTCTGCTCAGCTTGTGATGGATGCACCGGTGCTGCTTTAGTCCTGCCTGGGCCTGTCCTAGCAGCTTGTACAAATGTAAACACAGGCACTACAACTGTGGCCCACTGTGGAGGGCGGGACTTGGGGCCAGGGCTCGCCCAGAAATGCTCTCCTTCCCTTTGGGTTGCTCTACCTGCTGTCTGTTGGGTTTCCTCCCACAGCCTGCTTCCGGGGAACTTTACAGTGGAGACTCAAAACAGGAGGGTTCTATGGGGGTAAAAATTCTGAGCTTTGGCAATTTGCAAGTCTGTGGTATTCGTCCCTTTAACAACTTCCTGCAATGCCATTTCTGCCAGGATGATAAGGAAATAATTCTGTGGTCAAGGCTTTAAGTGCCAGACCCACACAGTTCATTGTTTTTATTAGCTCACTTCGGGAGTGGACCGTGATACCCACAAGAAGAATTTAATTTAGTAGACTGTGGTATGTATCTGAGTGCTTTTCCACATTTATCTATTGTCTCGTTCGCAACGTGCCCTTTGAAAATTCTGCTGGCGGGAGCTCTCAGGGAACTTCACGAAACCAACCTCATCTCCCTGGAAACATGAATCGAAACCCAGTGTTTTCATACCGCGGTAGACTTGAGCAGGTACTTCCTTTGCCTGACATGAAACACAGAAACAACACGTTTAAACGGTTCAGGCAAATCAGAACAAATTCTTCTGTGTCAAAACCACACACGCAAACAAGAAGAGCCAGCCCACACGTTGTCTTTAGCGTGACCCGAGGAACAACAGCATCTCACTCTAGTCTATATAGTGGAAGTCACTTTTGAAACTCAGTGTCACCAAGCACTATGGTTTGGACATTGCTGTTGGCTGTTTCTTTAAAGAAGGCGAGGGGAGGGCTCTCCATCTTTTCAGACCTTGCTCTCTTGTGAAGGTAAAGTCTTCACAGCCTCTTTCCTTTATAGATGTCTTTTAGAAAAGACGAGATAATATTGGATTGCAGAGAGATCTTCTCAGACACTCAGCCACTTTCTGAAAAGAAGAAAAGAGAAGAGAAAGAAAGAGGGTATCAGGTTATGTCTTCCTCTGTGTGGGAAGTGCTCGTGTCCCACTTTCTGTGGCTGCAGCCAGGCTCCAGTCCCAGAATGTCTCTCCATCTCTCTGTCTCTTTGCTCCCTAGCTCTTTCTTGTCCATAGTGATAGATTCCGGGCTAGATCCATCCGAAGGGAGCTTTGGAGAGAGTCAGATTTCACATTTGTGAGAATGTACTGTTGGGATGTTCTGCAACCAGTTGAAGGATGAGGTGAAAGAGCCAAACAGAGCCACAAGGTAAAAAGTAGGAGCTGGAGTACATGGGGTGATCATCTTTCCTGAGGCTCCATTGAAAGCTCCAGATCTCCATGTGGCTAAGTTCAACTCTTTTCTGACATTTGGACCTAATGCATAGCAGCCATTTCTTCATCACAGGCAGTTTGAGTTGGGTCTGTTTCATCTACAGCTCCCCCACCCCCCACCCCCCATTACTACCCCGAGTGATAGATAGATCACCTTCTTGTTTAAGTTTCACAAAACTCATTTTTAAAGAATGGAAGCAGGGTCAGAAAGGTGCAGGCCCATGCATGACGGTCCTCCTCTCTAGGGAGTCACAGACCTAGGTCTCAAACTCATCTATGTTTTACTCTAAAACCCTGGGCTCAACCTGCCGCAGTCAACTAAGCCAGGCCATTCAGTAGCAGTCAGCCACTTGCATAGCTTGAAGGTTTATTGAAAAAAAAATTCAAATTTATTCTTCAAGGGTTTTTCAAAATGTGTCTTGATCATAGTCACCTGCTCACCTATCTCTTTCCAGACCCATCCGCCATTCCCTACCCACCGACCTTTTTGCTCCGTTTAAAAATCTGTCAGGACTAATTTGCACTGTCCAAATAGTCTTGGATGTCTGGAGAGTAACCACTGGAGAGTGGACTTCTTTACCGGGGGCTACACTCTTAAAGAAAACGAACAATATCGTCTCAGATTTCAGCAGTAGTTGACACTGCACTCATGATCCCAAATGGTTTATTACTAAGCATAGTCAGTCTTAGGGGCCAAGGCCTCTTTTCCTTTTCTTTCCCAGCAGCCCCTTCTCTCCTCATTGTGGTGGTGCACATTCTGAGTAGCAGACATTTTAAACAGAAGATTTCTCAGTGGCTTCTGCATCCTCAGGATACATATCACCTAAGGAGGAGGAAACCCCACCTTCAGTACCAATCATTAGTCTGGGGATTCAGAAGAGCAGGCTTTGGGGACGATAGCGTGGCCTATAAACCAGATCGAGGAGGTTTTATTTTCATGATAAAGTGCAAACAAGAAGACATGAGTTTGACACCCCCCCCCCCCCGGGCGTGTGCATGTTTTATAGAGCACAGAGTTCTGTCTTGAAAATGGAAGAGAACAAGGTAAACACTAGCCTGGGAACTGCTGCGCTGGCTCCAGCTGGGAGGTCAGCTGTGCACCCAAAAACTGTGATGTGGTAGATAACAACCCCCCACTACCTGCCACAGCTGAGTTCCTCCCAAGGAGGTACAGCTTGGCTCCGTGAGACCCAGGAAATGGGCCACCCCGCCACCACCTTCTTTGTCCTTCTCAGAGGCCTCTTGTTTAAGTCTTTGGGGCATGTTTTGAGAGAGTAAGATTTTCGTGAATTGGAGGTGTTCAAAAACAGACAAAACAGAAGTCACAGGCTCGGCCTAGGAGGCAGCTGCTCTGTGGACCTGTGAGGTTAGGTAAAGAGGTGTGGGGAGACTGGGTGCAGGTGTGCAAACAATCCAGTTCCCAAAAGCAGTGAATGTAAGTGAAGTGGCTGACTTCCCCAGACACTGAGATTTCTGAGAGCTGACTGTCCTCCTCAAAGGGCGAAGGAGAAGAGTGGAAACGATATGTTCATTAGCTTTTCAATGAGCTCTGTCTACAGTGTATCGCTTCCAGGGATATAGACCCTTGACAAGGAATAAAATATTGCTCCCACACTCCGGGAGCCAATCTAATATTAGTTCACTGCATCTGAGATCTGGAATGGGTAGGGAGATTAAGAATGACTTCTGTGGGTCCCATGAAAACAAAGCATCTCCTTCCTGTTTTCTTTTGAGTTGCAAAAGTCCCTCTGTTTTGCTACCCAGGAGCCAAGCAACATGGAGAGAGCTGGACCTGATGTTGTCTCACCGCTCTGATTCTCACTGTGCTCTGAAGCTTGCTTCCACACTGTAAAGTACTGCTTAGGAGCAGATGAAGAAGTAGCTCGGCAGTTAACAGCATTTGCTGCTTTCTCAGAGGACCTGAGTTTCCTTCCCAGCACCCTTACAACCAACCAGGGAGGTGACTGAACTTCTCTTCCCTCCAGAAGCAGCTTTGGTTCTTGGGGTGTGTAGGCATGTCTTCAAGGCAGGCCTGTTCTCAACCATGGAGAGGGGTATGACATGGACAGTGAAGATTAGAAGCAAAGGATGGAAATAAGTCTGGATGGATGTGGTCAACACTGAGACATCTACGCTGAGTCCACTCAGACTCTAAACAAGATTCTGGAGATGTTTGTCTAGGTCTTGAAGACTGGGTTGTTAAAAGAAGAGAATTACAAAGCCCATTTTAGATCCTTTATATTAAAAAAAAAACAAAAAAAACCAAAACAAAACTCTGTCTGTAGGCACCCACTATATGTATGTTGTAGTGGTCAAGATTCAAAGCTCTGCAAACACCTATAGTTTCTTTCAATGATGAAGCAGAAAAGTGATGCAAACATAGATACTTCCACCACACGCATGCCGGTAGTACATAGTCTCCTTTTTCCACCTGCTAGGGCCATCCAATGCCTGTTTACTCTGAGTCGTGTAACTAACAATGATGTATGGGGTAAAGCCAATACTTGTCAGGCATGGTGCCAGGTAGTGTGGAACACATTGTTTGTCCTGGAGATGGTCTTGACTTCATAAGCACACGCGGGAGGAAATGGCCAGCTCTCTCCAGATAAAGACATGCCAGGAAATCTTCCCAGAGAAGGTAGAACCTGTGCAAGGGGCATAGAAGTGGTAGTGGTTATGAGATGGTCTTTGTAGAATAGGGCACTAGTTTGGACTAAGGCACTTTCTGGCCCGGTGCATCTGTATATGTTTGTAATTCACTAGTCTCGGCTGAAAGGGCGACGTGATAGGGTATGAATTCATGATCTGATAGCAACCAAATAATGCATGATCTTAAATGTCTCTGCTTTGGGAGATAGGGATGTACCTTAGCCTGTAGAGTGCTGGGATAGTGTATACAAACTCCTGGGTTTGTTCTCTGGTACTGTATACACCTGGCATGGGTACCTCTGATCCTAGCACCAGGAGGTTGAAGCAAGAGGATTAGAAGTTCAAAGTCCTCCTTAGCTGTGTAGCGAGTTTGAGGTTACCCTGAGCTACATGGGACCCTGTCTCAAAAGAAGGAGAGAAAAGAGAAAGAAATGTTTTACCTTTCATTTTGAGGAAAAGAACTTTACTCAGCCTGAAACCCTGAACCCATCAACACATAACAGCAGAGAACAGGGTTCTTGGAATTAAAGCACCAGGTGAGGGGGCAAGCTGGGCTTTCATGACGCACATGGTGAGCTTTAGGCTGTAGGAATCCACTTTACAAACAAGCGCTCCAGAATAATATAGCAACTTGCCATTTTGAGGGAATTGTTCTATTTTTTTTTTTTCTTCACTGTAGGATATACTTAAAGAAAAAGAAAAGGCAAGAAAAAAGACAAAAAGAAAAAAAAAAGGAAAGAACTTCTAGCTTCAGGTTTAAAACGATTTCCTTTGAGAGCCCATTAGTCATGAAGGTGTTTCCATAGCAAATGTGTGGGGGACGCCCTCGCTTTCCTGGCAACGGTTCAAGGGAGCATCTATCATTTCACCGGGAGGAAGCCGGGCACCGTGACTCCCGTTCTGGTAGGTAGGATGAGGTTTAAGGATAGGATGAAGGCAAGGTGAAGACCTAGAGAAGGAACACAAAACAAGTAACAAAGGGAAGATAAAAGTGGAAACAACAGCTCAGTGAATAATAGGAATGCAAATGGTGTCGCTAAAATAGGAAGGAACATTCCTTTCCCAAAAGGCAAAGCACAGGAAAACTGTAGTAGTGAAACATTTTGCCCGATGAAATTGCACACTGCGTGCACCTCTCCAAAGTGTACCCACCTACTCAAAGTTTTCCCAGCACGAGGCTGGCAGGCTGTGAACATGGTGACTCATTTTTAAGAAGGTTTACTACAAAGTTCCCAATATACTTTTTTTTTTTTTTTTTTTAAATTGATGAACTCTTTCACATTTCCTCTCAGCAGATGCCTGCTGATGGTCCAACAATTCCCACTGGGCCTAGGAAGAAAAACAAAAATTAGGAAGTGTATGCAAAGATGTCTGAGATTTCTTGTCTAGTTAAAAAAAATTATGGTGGAAAAAAATGTAACTGATATGTCAATCAGCATCTAAGAAAACAGTAATCTGAATATAAATGTTTTAAATAAAAATACTGTAGGGAAAGTTTATTTATGGGAGAGTGAGGAAGTGGGGGAGAAGAGACAGAATTAAAAACCGGAGTCTGACTATATTTTGTTTTCATTTTGAATTCAAATGCCCGTAAATGTTTAATGTGATTGTAAAAAAATTAAAGGTAAAACAAAGCTGTCTTTAAAAAAAAACTGAAAGCTGAAAGACTCAACGGGGAAGAGAATCTCAAATTGGTGCCACGATCACAGAAAGGAGTTACTGTGATAAAGTAGTCTATAGAGACCACCTAAGGAAAAAATATCATTGTTACCAGAATGTGAATTAATATAACTGATATGAAAAAACAGCTTAAAGAGCCCTTACAAGACTACAAGGAAAAAAGAGCATTAGCCCAGCAATCTCATGACTGCCTTATACCCAAAGGAAGGAAAGTCAGCATATCAAATAAACCTAGCTCTCTTGTGTTTATTCCCTCCCATCCACAATAGCACGATTCATAGTCAACCTAGATGTCCGTCACAATGATAAAGATGATATATACACACTGGTATATTTTAATCCTTAAAAGGACAAAATCCTGTCGCTTGTGGCCGTATGAATGAGCTTGAATATAAATATATATAAAATTATGTTAAGCAAAAGAAGCTGGACACAGAAAGACAAAAGTCCTATAGTCACACTCAAAGGCAAGTTTGACTCGCAGAATTTCATTCACTGATTTGATTCACATGGAGCAAAAAAGTAGAGTTGGGGTTATCAGGACAGGAAAAGCAAAGGAAGGGATTGATGGCGGAATTATGGCTGTATCAACGGAGCACATTCAATTGTTCTGTTGCCCAGTATGGTTCCAATAGGCCACAAAAATTTACTGTATATTCTGAAAAATCTAGAAGGGAAAAAATTTTTGTTTTATTTTCATTTTAATTAATTTTAGGTCAGCACACAAAATGTTGGGCTCCTTGCAGCACCCTCATATATATGTACCCCAACACTTTACTCTCTCAGCCAATCTCCTCCCATCCCAGCTGGTTTTCTTACATCCACAAGAGAATGGAAATGTTGGAGGGTGAGAGGCATGCCCGCCATTCATTCTGAGTTGCTCACACCATGCACTATAAATATGTTTGGTTAATTGTCCTCATAGGAAAAGACTGAAGGAGATCTTTCAGCCTCCCTACCCCTTCCGTCTTCTCTTTTTTTCCTTCCTGCATCTCCTTCCCTATCTCTCACTCTTTCTGACTGCTGGAATGCTGTAGGATAAAACAGATGAACTGGGACTTTTGGCATAGAAGATTTAAGAAGAGGAGCTTGAATAAAATCCTGCAGATTGGGGTTTGACGTGTACTCGTCATTAGGAAGTGTCATTGTGACAGATCTCAATCCAGAGAGATACGGATTCCCTAGTCCTTCCCACAGAAGGGATTTTTGAAATCACAACAGACAGCTGAGATGTGAGGCCACAGTGTTTGTTCATTGACAAGGGTCAGAACCCAGCATCACCTGGAGTCTTGGAGGCTGGAGTTATGTGGCAGGAACTTGGAATCATCTATCATAGCAAGGGTAGAGAGGTGATGAAGGATGTGTGGGTTATATCTAAATTACCTGAGCTGACTGAGAAAGTCTAATGTTAGCTAAACTGGACATTTGGTATGCAGTAATGTAATGTGAGTGAGGAACTGGAGATGTCAAACATGTTTAAATCGATAGATGTTAAAACACACACATACTCACAGCTAACACAACCCTTCCAAACCCGACGGTTGGTGATCTTTAGATGCTCTCAGGTAAGCAGCTCACAAGTATAGAATCTAGAAACGAAGGGGGAAAGATTTAATATGCAGTCTCTTTCCTGCGCAGGTCACTATGGGCAACCAGATAGCAAATATCTTTCTCAAAATCAAAGTGAATTTAGATGATTAGGGGAACAAGAACCTATTAGGGGGACTACATAGTTATTATTGCCTTGTCTTACTGTTGATTATATTTAGTGATGACAGAAAATCGTGGATATGTTTAAAGGAAACTCTTCTTCTCTTTCATGAACATGTGTGTGTGTGTGCACACGCGCGCGTGCATGTGTGCATGCGCATTTACGGATCTGTTTGTGTATTTGTATAATGGTGCAAAGTCTTTGCTTAACTTCAGTATAATCTAGTTAGTTATGTGGAGGGTGGGGAACTAGATTAATGATGAAAATAAAAGAGAATTAACTTGGGACTTCAAATTGCTGAGCTTATAAGTGGCATCTATGTTGTTATTTTGTCTCTCTCTCTCTCTCTCTCTCTCTCTCTCTCTCTCTCTCTCTCTCTCTCTCTCTCTGTGTGTGTGTGTGCATGCCTGTGTGCATTTTTGAAAAATTCCATGTAGAAATGTTTTAAGTCAACCAATCAATGGCTTTGCTCTTTTCTCTGCCCTGTAATCTAACAGTCCCGTTTCCCACTGCCTTTGTGTGCTCACGTGAGCAGCTGTGGGCACATGCTTAGAAACAAGCCTGCTTCTATGGTGGTTAGTGTTTCCCTTGAACTATTCAAAATTTTTTGTCCTGGATAAACACTGGACAGAGGAAGAGATGAATTCTTTACAGTGTTCGAGCCCTGAGCTGGTAGCTTCTTGGCAGGTATGAGCTTTCAGACATCTGATGTCCGGAGCGTTAGGAGGGTTTGCTCCTGCTGCTCTCCTCATCTCGAAGGAAGAAACATCAGAAACAGCATCTCATTCATGGCATGGTGGGGTCTCAGGACTGATTACTTCCTCACCGCAGGAAGACTGGCTGCTAGTGGTTTAGCCTTTAGCTAGTGATAAAGCATTCGGACTCGTGACTGACTTTATTCAGCAAGCATTTGTAATTTTTTTTTTTTTTTATCAATGAAAATTCAACAGTTTCAAAAAATGTCACTGACTTACTCCAAGGATAGTTCTGGTTATTCTTAAGTTTTTTTTTCTTTTTTCTATTTTCATTTGCAATATATTTTTATATGATTTTATTGGTGTTTCCCCACGTTAGTTTAAATCTTATATGAAACAACTATTTGTGTCTTTGGCTTTCTGGGTTTACTCTTTCTTCCTTCTAATATCTTTTCAATTTCTTTATCATTTTTCTGGTAACTTTTATGTGTTTGTGTGTTGGGGTTGTTCAGTGTGTATATCTCTGTGTGTGTCTCTGTGTGTCTATCTATGTGTGTGGTTATGAATGTATGCAGAGGCTAAAAAAATTTTTTTTTTGAGGCAGGGTCTTACGTTTTAGCACAGGTCTAGCTTCAGACTTTAGGTCTGCTGAGACCCTCTTGCCTCAGTCTCCTGAGTCTGAGGCCGGGTCTTACTGACCTCTTGGTTTCCTAAGGAGTAAGTATTAATTGGAGGCTTCTAAGGGTGGTATTATAAATACATATCCATTGCTATGGGATGGGTATATCTAAGTCAGAGGTGGTACCCAGACCCTCAAAAATGCAGTAATGCTAGTGGATTCACTTAACAGCAGCATGCCTACTGGCTATACTCAGCTGTCTCTTGTTTCTTATGGATAATAACGCCATCTCAGAGATGACTTCTCCATCTCTGCTATTGGATAAGATGGATTAAGAATCCTATTGTTACCTAGGGTGGTGGTGCATGCCTTTAACGCTAGCATAGAGAGGCAAAGGCACATAGATTTCTGTGGTTTTTAAGACCAGACTGGTAAACAAAGCCAGTTCCAGGGCAGATGTTGTTACACAGAGAAACCCTACCTTGGGGGCAGGGCGGGGCAGGGTGGGGTGGGGTTGGGGTAGAAATCCTCCTGAAATCATTGGAGGGTTTCACAAACCTTTGAACGGCGATTTCATTTCATGTATACACTGTGCACAGAACTTTTCAAATTTGATGTTGCAGACCTCTGCTTTCCTGTCCTCTTCAGGTAGACTAGTGACAATAACCCATCTCCAGGTAGAGAGAGGACTTTCAGGGTCTGGTGCCATCTCACTCAGACTTTGCACCTGCCTGAGTAGATGCTTAATTTCTCTTTAATTCTTTTAGTAGTATCATAAAAGGACACAGTGAATTTAATCTACTCTGTTTAACTGGAAATTTTCCTCGTAACCTCGTAAGGTTTTTGAACATAATTAGTTTTGACTCCAGAGTTTATCAGCATTTATAGGTTTCTCAAAAACAAAATGAAGGGCACATTGATTTTCTTACGCTTCACCAACTACAAATTTGGGATCATTTGAAATTTTAATTCCAAATTATAATAAAATAATAACTTCAGACTCCTCATCCGTGATTTCAAATGATTTAAACTGAAGTATGCCTTTAATTTTTTTTCTTATATGGAATGTTTTCTTCTCATGGCTTCTTACTTTTATTGGGACATGTATTTCAGTGCCTGTTGATTCAGTTTTAAGATCTTGTCTGCCATGACAATGGGGACGAGACAGAGACCCTGCTAGGAGGAGGTCTGAATTTCAGATGGCCTCATGGGTACCACTGGGTGTCTGTAATGGACCATGTCTGTTTGAGCTGAGGTACAGTTGACTGCTGTAGTTTCTGGGTCAACTGTTCGTTTTCTCACTTACTCAGTACACAGAGGGGCCGTTTGGTGGACTAACACACTTACTCTAAATGCACAGTGCCAACTAGTCCTAGCTAGAATTTGTCCTTGACCTTCCTTCCTCCCTCACCATCCATCTACTCTAAGCTACTTGCCTCTGTGTCTCTCTGCACCGGTTCCTGTGTTTCACAATTCTGTCTTCCCAGACATGGTTTCATGACTTTTTTCCCCCCAACATCTCTATTGTTAACACCATTTCTTCTGTGAACTTGTGTATTTATTTGATTGCAACAGAGTAATTGGGATAGGTAAAGATGTTTGTTCAGTCACCTTTTGCTCCTTTCTGGACAGAGAGACAGACAGACACACTCACAACCATAATGCTGTTACTTACCAATTTGTCTAAAATCGTCTCTTGTTGCAAAGAATTATATATATATATATATATATATATATATATATATATATATATAGTATTCCCCCTGAATCTCTACCTTCCTATCTCCATCCCTTTCTTCCTTTCTCTTGAAGACAGGATGCAAACTTGCAAACTCCTACCTCAGCCTTTTGAGTGTTAGAATTATAAATGCACACTGTGCCCTCTCATATCTAGCTTGTATTAAAAACAAACAAACAAAAAAACAAACAAACAAACTATCCTCTCTTTGTCAATTAAGTCTATCCTGAATGGTCTTTTAAGGTAGGTTCAAATTAACACACAAACATACAGACACAGACACACACACACAGAGGCACAGACACAGACACACAGAGGCACAGACACAGACACAGACACACACAGACACACACACACACACACACACACACACACACACACACACACACACACACACACAAAACAAACCAAAAAACCAACAGTTAAATTCTAACTCTGATGCTCACTTCTTGTGTATAACTCCAGTGGCAAAGAATGCATCACCAGGACAAAGTGCACTGGTGCTAGCAGCTTCTGAAGAGAGATAATGGTGTGGAGGAGAGCCAGGACCCATGATGGAAGTGCTATTGTCCAAAATAAGTTCCTTTAAATGTACTCACTTCAAAAGGGCTTTATAATTCTTTTTAGGGAAGTAGATATTTTCCCACATTTTTAATTGTCAAATACACCATTTTCTGGACTAGCATTACTAAATTTCTTGACAGCTTAACCAGTACAAAGATTAATATTGTATTAGGAAGGTCTATGATGAAATTTTGTAATGTAGCCCAAATTGGCTCCTGCCTTCTCTTCCTGTATATTGGGACCACAGGCATGTATCAGTCTATGCCTGGCCAAGCATGTTTTTTATCGAATGCACTATTTTAAGAAGGGTTTCTGCATTCTTTTTTATTTGATTTGTGAGTCAAGGGTTTCTTGCTGTGTAGTTTCAAACTCTTAATCCTCCTGCCTCAATCTCCTAAATTCTGAGATTACAAGTGTGTGCTATCAGATGTGGCTATTTCTGAGTTCTTTAAGGTAAAGTGTTTTAACTTGTTGGTGAGAACTAGTGATTTTTATCATGGACTTCTCCTTTTGAAATTATAATATAAATCTAAGAACTTCATTTGATCTATAAAATGACCTTTCTGTCCTTATGTGGATTAAGGTTAAGGTTAGACTTAGCATCCTTGCATAGTATACAGTAAAATACAGTCTATGATTCATGGTTTTCCTGAAGCAATGCAGTGTTCATAGACGAAAGAATTGGCGACCTACCTTGCCCAAGTTTTCTGTTCCAATTTCATTGCCTATGCAGGAGAAATGGGCAATATTTTACTAAAGAGAAAGAACATTTCACGTTAGTATTTCTGACAGCTTGCAGTCTGTTCATTGGGAGGATGCTTATTCCAGCTTCTCAAGATCAGTCTGATTCTGTGTTGTTAGTGAGATTGTTGCTGTCTTGCTCAACACCCGTGATTCATGTACATACATGTTTGGTTCGTGCGGATCTTTATATTAGACTTGGAGTTTCCTCGGCTGTGTCAGATCTCTCTGTTCCTGGGACATGTATTGGTTCTTGGTTAGTTTTGAGTACAAATAAATATGGAGCAATAAAATGACCCAGGATATTTTGCCCTTGCAAGGAATATACTAGACAGTTCATGTCAAGCTTTTTCATGGTCTTTGTGAGAAAATTTTAGGTGCAGAAGAGGAAATGATTGGTTACATTCCCACAGCTGATTAGCTCCAACACAGATGTGTGTGTCACAGGTGGGAGGAGAAGGCCTCAAAGATAATTCTTGTCACTGCTTCAAGTCAGATGATTCAGGCTGAGACAACGCCAAACCTCAGAGATCTAAACATGTTCTTGGCTCCAGAAGACTAATAATTATGTATCAGATTTCTGCCTTACTTTGGAAGGGATTTATACTTAATTTCTTTTTTCTAGCCATCCACTTTTCTCCATCCACTGTAGGCGAGCATATGCTTTGTGAGTGTCTGGGGTAAAGGAAGCCCTTGAGGTGAGCCCTGGGTAACCGAAGTCTGGCTAGAGTTTCAATGGCACCTTGGAGAATTGATTCTTACCAAAGTCTAACAATACACTATTTACTTTTGAGTCCTTGAAAGAGTTCTAGGGTGTCCAACTCACACTTTTTGTTTAAACACTGAACTGTTTCCTGTATAAAAGCAAACAATCTTTAGTGCAAGCAAACCGTCTTGAGTAATCTGGCTGGGATTTTTCTGAAAGTCTGTCTTTCTGTCTTTCTCTCTCTCTCTCTCTCTCTCTCTCTCTCTCTCTCTCTCTCCTTCCTTCCTTCCTTCCTTCCTTCCTTCCTTCCTTCCTTCCTTCCTTCCTTCTTTTTTCTTTTGGGTCAGGGTTGAATTAACAAAGAACAGGTTTTGTTTTTATTTTTAATTTTCTGCCATATAGTACAGCAATGGAAGTGGTGTGTGTGTGTGTATGACTCATAACGGTGTGCTTATCACACACGGACTGTGTCTGTGATGGTGGTCCTGTACATTGCATTGCTTAGTGATGTCATCTCTATCATGGTTTGTTTAGACCATGAGACTCATATGACAAAATTTCCTAACAATAGAGTTTTCAGAATGTAGCTTTCTGTATTAAGCTCTGTATTAGTACAGTCATCACCTATAGCTATTAGTACAGAATACATTTATCATAAATATGTGCCTATGTGTGTGGCACACATGTACACACATAGCTGAGGATTCTGCACAGTGGTGGTGTTTCCTGATATGCATGAGACCATGGATTTAATACCTATCAAAACAAGAACTTTCCCACCTTTTAGGAACTTTCGAGTTCTTAAATATATAGACCAGCCAGTGCTCATTGCAACTTGTTTTAGAGGAAGTATTGAGCCCGGAAACATAAGTCCCCCTTCCAGCTTTTCTGTGAGCATCAGTGTGATGTCGTGCAAACCATCTGTCTCTCTTTCCTCTTCTAAAAATGAGAGAATAAGGCTTCATTACAAAACCCCTTCGTAGTCCTGAAGTTTTACAGTTCTTTCCAATAAAACCAGTGTTTCTACTTCACTGATCCTAACAACGTCATGGTTAGTAGCCGTCTGTCTCCAGAATGAGCTACAACATTGTTTTTTTCCCCCCTCTCTCTAAAACCAATGCATATGAAGTTAGATTGTCTTAAAGACCTTGTAGTTATTGAGAACTAGGGTTTTTCCTTCGTTAACATAGCAAGTTCTATCGTTTTGGGAATTACTGGCAACCTTTTGGGTTATTATAGCCAAAATTTAAATTAGGGTTCTTCACCAAAAGCAGGGTACCATCTATATATATTCCAAGAGGAAAAATTTTAGTTTCTATTCATCCACATATTTCTTTCATTATTTCATTTTAAGGAGGCAAGGACCATTCCTTTCTGTCACCATTTAGTCCTAAATGTTATAGCGCTCAGACTTTTATCTCCCTACATGCTTATCTAAGGAAGCAATGGAGAGGAATTGGCCATTCAGGATGCTTGTACAGCAGAGGCCAGATACTGTCTTATGATCATCCAAGTGATTTCCATAAAGAAAATCTGGGGCTCACACCAAGTCTCCCTGAGTTCTCTGGCTAGTGTTGCAGATAGATGAACCATATTTTTAGATATTGGATTTTCCCGTTGCAGAGGAGAATGAAGGCGGTGTTGATCTGGCGGGATGGTCCTTAGACAGCAGAGTCACTTACATTGCAGTCACATGGAGCAAGCACTCCTTATAAGCCAAGGCCAAGCGGCTACCTGCCTCTTCTATGCAGACTTCCGTGACTCTGTAATTAACAGTCCTCAGCTTCAATGTTGGAGATTACTTACCAGGCGTTTGGGCTCCTCCCATAGTACAAGGACATAAGGTACACTATTCCCCAGAAATCAGAATCAGGGCAGAATCAAGGCAAGCTGAGAATCCAGATAGACCTAGTGGATAATGAACCTAGTGGTCCACTGAAAATCACTGTGTACGAAGGGAGAGTGTGGACAGAGCTGCCATCCCTCCAGGCTCTGATGTAGCGAGTGTGAGAGAGGTGGCAGCTTCATTGCATCTGAGATTCTGATGATGCCTAAAAACTGAGAATATCATTTAACAGGCGAAGTTGGGAACTTTAGGGAAAGCTATGTAATACTTGCTTCAAGAGCTTCACAGTGATTAAGGGGGAGGAAGAAACACAATAATCCCAACCCTCCTTGCTTGTTAACTTCCTCCTGCCTTCTGTCCCCTCCCTTTATGCCTTCTTCATTCCCTTTTTTTTTCTATCCTTTTCCGGGAGTTGCTTTGGTTTTAGAGTTGGTTATTATCTATACTCTCAGTACCAGTTTCCTCTAGATTATTTTAGTGTTTCTGAGGCTCCACTTCTCATCCCATTAACAGGCAGATAAAAATATTTACCTCTCATAGTTGCAGTAAATCTTAATATGGTAGTAT
This sequence comes from Arvicanthis niloticus, assembly GCF_011762505.2. Classification (NCBI taxonomy): domain Eukaryota; kingdom Metazoa; phylum Chordata; class Mammalia; order Rodentia; family Muridae; genus Arvicanthis; species Arvicanthis niloticus. Next base: position 20,377,572 of record NC_133429.1, read on the forward strand.
CAAACACCATCAGATATCAAATGTGTGTATTTTCTAAGGCAAACAGGAGGTGACACATTTGAGAAGGGCTCTTACCTCTACATCTGTTGCTAATGGGTCCCTCTCTCATATTGCCATGACATAGGTACATCTTGAGAACCTGGAACCCATCAGGCATTATGCACGTTGCTCAGGGGGAAAATGAAGAGCAAAGAACCTGATACCATGGCAAATTTTGAGCAGGTCATAGATTGGTAGAAGTTTCAGTAAATAAACACTACCACCATCAAGTGTGGCAAACCCTTTTCACAGCAGACAGGGTATTTGAGGAAGGGACCCTAACTCTAATTTGGACTAGGCCAAAGTAGGATGGAATACTGCCTAGAGGCCATGTCACACTCACCCATGCTGAGAACCAAGGGCTAATAAGTGGGGATGAAAATAGAGTGTGCACCCACCACGTCTGCTACGGTACTGAGATGACGGGTGAGCTGTGACATAGAAAGAAAACAAAGGCAACCGGTTCCACAGTGTGAAGAGGTGGACCGTGAGCATCTAGGCTGGCGTTGAGCTGGGCTGGGGGTGTGGCCCATCTACCACAGGCTGCCTAATCTCGGGACCAGTTTCAGGGATCAATGAAATCTCTGTCTTTTGATTTGGGAACAAGAGCCGCGCTAGGCTGCAGACCCCCTTGGTTTCTGATAGGAGTGGGCAGATGGTTTAGGTGGCTCAACCCTGATCCTGTGTAATCTCTTGAGATGTATTTTTGGTTTTAAAAAAAGAAAGGCTTATCTCACTAGGAATAGGGAAGGCCATTCTTGGTCAGCCGGCCGTCTCTATCACTCCTAAACTAATCTGAGGGGTGTTGGGTTATAGAGCACAGAGACTTTTTTATCAAAGTTTTTTTTTCTTTTCTTTCTTTCTTTTTTTTTTCCTTCTGGTCAGCGCACTCACTGTGGAAAGCCCTTTCTGCCTGCCCTGAAGCTAGACCTCCTATGGAGGCTCAGCTCTCCTACCATTGGCCTCTAGGCATCTCAATGCCGTCTGAAAGCACAAGCAAGCCACATTTTGCAACATGACACGACAACCTAATCACCTTCTCGTCTTTCTTAGGAGTGGTGAGAGAGATGACATACGGATCAATACTTTAGGTGGAAGACCGATTTATTTATTGACTTACAAACAGTTTATCTTTGAGCTGCTGCTGCTGCTGCTGGGGGCATCCCTGCAGTAGAGGCTCTGAGCTATGTGTAAGGCTTAGAGATAGGAAGGCAGAGAGATAGCTCAGAACAAATCCTTTCTTCGCTTTAGTGCAGGCAGTTTGGTGCTAGGGAGCCCTCAGTAAGGTCACCGCCAGGTCTTATTTATTTATCACTCACATCATAGATATTGCAAGAGGAAAAGGGGCTGCTATTAATTAGGGTACAGGAACATCACACGTCAACTGGGAATTTTAGGAAATATTCTGTCCACATGGCTGTCCTAACCAGGACTTTCCTATTGGTCAGAAGACTATTCGCTAGTTGGCAGTGTTTGACCTTAAGGAGAGAACACAGAGCCAACGTATTTCTGGATTTTTAAAAATGACTTCTTTCTTTCTTTCTTTCTTTCTTTCTTTCTTTCTTTCTTTCTTTCTTTCATGTTTCCCGAAGCAATTTCTCAGACATTCTTCATTTATGAGAGGTTCATGTGTCTCAGGTCAGTGTTAGTCATCATAGCACAAAGCAAAGGGAGATAGTGGTAAAAACAAGATCGAATGGAAACCGAGCCTGCAGAGAAAGACCACAGTGGTACCTGTGGCTCTGCATCATTCTTTACTATTCAGTGGTACCTGTGTTTCTGCCTCATCCTTTACTGTTCAGGGTTTCCTGTGTCTCTGCATCATCCTTTACTATTCAGTGGTACCCGTGGCTCTGCCTCATCCTTTACTGTTCAGTGATTCCTGTGTCTCTGCCTCATCCTTTTCTGTTCAGTGGTACCTGTGGTCCCTCGTCATACTTTACTAACTAGAAGGTGGAGGCAGAAACATCTCACCATCCTCAGAGCATCTGCCCAGGGATGATCTAAATGCATTTTCCAGCTTTGACAAAGCAAGGTACCATAGGCAGGATCCATTGCTCTTGATATGATTGTGTGTCCAGAGAGGTAACAGGGAAGATGGCATTTCACATTCAACAACCATGAAAGAAGCTAGGCAGGCACTTATTTGATTTATAAGCTGTTTCTTTTAAAACAAGTTTATTGGTAAAATAATAAAAAAAAACCCATGAGCTGTGTTTTCTTTATGCTAACACTGTCATAGATACTATATTTTTCCTATTGCAAATTAAATCACTTGTGGACAAATTTAGTGATGATATACTACTTAAAGTTTGTGGTCTTTCATCTTCATAGTAACAGTAAAAATTACCTTATTTATTTTATTTTGACACCAGTTGAGTTGTAACTTATGACAACCCTTCTGCCTCAGACTATATAATATATATCATATATATTATATATTCATATATATGTAATATATATATACATATATATGTATATATACATATATACATACACACACACACACACACACACACACACACACACACACACACATATATATATATATTCCTAGCTTATATAGTCTGGGATTTTAGGGTGAACCACAATGCCCAGGTAAAATCTACCACTTTAACACTTCATCTGTGTCTGAGATTCACAGTCCAGGATGATTTTTGCCCCTCAGTGGGATGTGTGAAGTATATAGCTAGGATGTTACCACAGCTGGCAGGGGGACTTTTGGACACAAGGTGTGGAATAGCGCCGCCAAGCAAATCACCTTCTGTCCCCATCTATCAGTAGTGCTGAAGTTGAGAAGCTTTGCAGCCTATCAATCCTTAATTAATTAGTTGACTCCACAGTTATTGATTGAGAAGCGACCCTGTGCTGCACATTGCAGTATGCAGGAGGCGGCAGTGTATAGAAAGGGATAGAAACTCTTGCTCGTGCCTGCTTTTCATTCGAGGTAGGAGTAATGGGCAACAAGGAATTAAAATGGTGACCACTTTAGGTTTTGTGTATCAAGGGAATACCCATAAGGAAGCATAAGAACAAGGCTTCACTTCCCTCATTAAGGAGGACCCATTTCTCCTTGCTAACTGCCTCTTAGAGGATTGGAATGCTTGTGCAAGGGACAGTTTACTCTTTGACACAATATTCGATGCAAAATGCGATGCTGATCTCTCATCTGCACAGCCCATCTCTATCCCACCATTTCCACTTGTCTGGACTGTCTTCCACTGGGCCTCTGCTCTGTGGAAGGTGCTCTGGGAAGTTTTTCCTATTCTGAAACTTTTCTTTACTCTTCCTCCTCTTCCTCCTCTTCTTCCTCCTCCCCCTCTTCCTCCTCCTCCTCCTTCTTGACTGGATACATAGAAATTCTGTAACTCTATGGAATATAGTATGAGGTACACACACACAGACACACACATACACACACACACACACACACACACACACACGCACATGTCTTTGGTGCTGATCCAACAATTGTGTATCATTTGGACCCTTAGATTTTTAGGAAAAGTTACAGCTCATACCTACCAAGCGACCTCCTACATCCAGTTGGGCCCTGCCTCACTTTGGGCAAGGCAAGGAACACTCAAGTGCAGGGTTTCTGTCAAGGTGGGATAGAGTTTTCATTGTTTCTTATTTTACACTTCCTTCACGCTTTCAGCTCCGTATTTTAATCCTTCTGATGGTAATGTGACTGTGCAATTCTACTTAATTGTTTTCTGCTGCCATTCCATCAACCCATTCTATCATTCTAACTCACGGAAATCTGCAACATATGTCATGCTCGCTGCAGGGAGGATACAGAAAATGTACTCTGAAATAAACTCAGAGTATTAAGGATTATGTGTAATATTTTGCTATCAAACATTTTAGCTAGGCATCCCAAAATGTTGCTCCATTTAAAAGAAAATGTCACCCACCCCTCCCTATTAATCTTTCAGATCTAAAGCTCTGCTTTAGAATTTATGCTTTTCTCTTATTTCTCCTTAAATTAAAACAAAATCGCAGTATCTACATTTTTATTTTTTTTTCTCCTCTGAAGTGAAAGTTTTATAGGAGAAGAGTCAAGGAGAGGTAGTTTGCAATCAGTCCCTTTGATCTTGATCCAAATCCTCCCTTGATTACCAGCAGCAGTTACTATCACAACCTGAAGAAGAGAGATGAGCCTGAAGAAGGACCAAGAAAAACAACAACAACAACAACAAAAGGACAGATGCTGATCACCTTTATCTACCTTCATCTTCTTTGTTATTAGAGATTTTAGAAGGGAAATCATTTACAAGTATATTTGGGGGGAGATGGTCAATGAGTGTGACAATGTATAACCAATTGTTAGAGGCCATAATGCAAGAAGGATTTCAAGCAAGGTCACTTTTAGTCATAAAACTTTTGTCTGGATGGTATTCATTTTGGAGTTTCATGCATGGAAAAAACAAACAAACAAACATGATGTTAGAAACTGGAATGGGAAGAAAGTGAGAGAGTGAGGGAGAGGAGACAGGGAAAAGAAGGAGGAGGAGGGGGAGGAGGAGAAGAACATTAATTAGTTGCGTTATCTATTTGTTTATATAATTTCCTTCATCTAATCCCTCATAGCTCTACGGAGTATATTTGTGTTAAGCAGAATAGAGTTTTCACTATAGTTACTGTAAGGATGGTTAAAGTGGGAACCTTTGGTTTTATTGCCCTGCTGCTACATTTTACTGATATCCAGTTGTACAAAAATAAGTGTCCTGGTCTCAGGCAGTTTATAATCCATAAAGGAAATGCAAGTCTCTGTAAAAGGTATAGGTGTTATGTGTTTATTCTTTGAGCACTATAAAATAACTCCATTTCCATGACCAGAAGCATCTGTACTCTCTGACAGAGCGCCATTTTTAATTCATTTTTCCTTGACAAGAATACAGAATCAGAACTTCTCTAACAGCCTTTCTAACCAGCAAAGAATGTTCCTTGTTGCATGGGTTTTGAAGCTATGGTGAATCAATCTTCACTTCATGTGTAAATTTAGCAAGATATTAATGTCAATCAGAGTCTTTGCTACTTGGAAAATCAGAGTGCTGATACCCACGTCTTTCTCAGAACTCCAAATCAATGGCTGTGGCTTGTGCCTACTTGGCATCCATTATGAGGCATCGTGGAGACCAATGATGTGCCTGGCTTCACACGTGTCGATCAATAGTGCCTGTTATACTGATGGGCCCAGTAGAGTCAAAGAATTAGTTATGAAAGGGGTGATGAAGGCGTGGTAGAGGGTATGATGGAAGGAAAGAATTGAGAGTTTTACTTTACAGATTATCACTGCTACTTATTTGCAGCCTCTACAGCTGTGGCATGCAACCAACCATGGATATAAAATGTTGCAAGAAAACTTGCATTGGTGCTATACAGAGCTTTCCTTGTCACCAGACCTGGGAAGACAGGACCAACTCAGCAGCTGTTTATGTAGCACTTATGTTACAGTATGGGTCATGGGTCAGCTATAGAGGTCAAATACAAATTTCATGCCATTTGACATAAGGACTTGAGGTAGGAGACTGGAACCAGTCTCTTTGGGATCCTAAAGGAAGTCTATACTTTATAAAAGCAAGTAAAGGAGTTGCTGAGAATTCATGGGAAGAAAGTAATTTGGGGGCTGGAGGATCAGGGGCATTTGCCTCTCTTTTGGTTCAACAATTCCTAGCCAATGGTCATGATTACGTTTTTCCTCTTACTAAAGAGTTACCTCCATAAGAACCAACCTTCCAAGTACAAATCACAAAAAGGACAGAATGTATTTTTTTCCTCCTTTAATCCATTCTTTAATGCAAGCCATTAAAAACAAAAGTTGTTTCGCACAAACCCGATTAACTCAGAAGAGTCACAATCTATCCATACCAATCCAAATAAGCAGCAAGAGATAATCAAGCCCTCATTATGCAAAAAACGGTATCAGCTAATTTATCACGCAGAGCCGCATAATAACCTGTTAACTCCCGCATTACTTTTATTGCTGCTGAAGCTTATATCTCCCATTGCATAAGATCTGGACACATTACAATAGGGTTGGTATTAGTCCATTATTATAAGGGACAGCATCAAGTACTTTGCTTATGGGATCTCTCCCTTTGGAAAATGTTAAGGGAGGGGAAGAAGTGCATGCGTGGTAAAAGCCAGGGGATTTGTGACATTTCTTGACAGGCCCCCTCTGCTATGGGTGACTGCAGACTGCCAGTTGCCATGCATGGGACAATGAGCCGTGGAGAAAAATCAACATTTCTAGTGGGAAGAAAATCCAAAGAGAGTTTATGTTCTTTCTCAGGGAAGTGTTGACATTTTAATTGCTTTCTGTTTGCTTTGGAGCCACATTTGAGAATTGGAAGCCAGTTTAGAAAAATAAGAATTGGCTTTATTAGAAATTAGACAAACTGACATGCAGGCAGGAGCTGGCAAGGATCCAGGCTTAGCTCTCCACAAATTGGAATCTGCAACAGGGCTCTGAGCTCCAAACACGTTCAGCTACTGAAAAGCCAAGTAGAACAGTTCCTACTGGGCTGAGACTTATCACTTCCTAGACCAGACCGTGCTTCTGAACAATCCATTTTTTTCTGTCAATACTTTACTTAAAATGGCGTTTTCCCCATTAAACTTAAACGTAGGTTTTTGAAATAGGGCAGGGAGGGGCACAGAGAAGAAAAAAAGACTCAAAGGTTGGGGAAGTTGGAGAGATTGATGGGTGGGCTTAGAATTATTTAGATTTGAAGATAATCTGATAGTTTTGATATTGCATAAGAGAGACCCTCCCTGACCTCCCCAAAAAACCAAAAACCCTTTGGGATTGAGGAAGTGGCCAGAGTCAACAGCTCTGATATTGTTTGTTTACACCTTTTCTCTCTACACCTGGAGTTGCCTGGGACTGAGTAACTATTTAACAAAACCAGGTGCCTACGTGTACATTCCCCGATCAGCAAATCTAAAATTAGCAATGTGATCCAAGAGCTAGATGAAATTAACCCTCTCAAACTAGCATTGTAGCCGTGCCTTTAAGAGTGGCACCTGAAGACAGGCTATCATCTTCCGATGCCTTGGCCTCCTCAGTCATGTCAATCACCAAGGAATGTACGAGAACACTGTGTTCAGACCAGTCAGTTCAGTGTTAAGTGGATCAAACTGGTCCCTAAAACATATCTAATGGTGAGCTGGAGAGATGGCTCAGTGGTTAAGAAAAGCCCTGGCTACTCTTCCAGAGGAGTCAGATTTGATTCCCAGTATTCTCATGGTGGCTCAGAAATGCCAGGGACTTCAGTTCCAGTGGATCCAAAGCCCTTTATGGCCTCTGTGGGTACGAGTTACCCACATAGTACGCAGACATACATGCAGGTAAGCATCCATATCTTTATTTAAATGAATAACTATGTTACTTAAATGAATAATTAAAAATACCTAATGTTTTCTCCATGCCTGGTACACTAGATGCTCTATTTGAATGTTCCCCCAAACTTTTAAGGCAATAATATTTCTACTATAGATGTTGCTACTTCTGCTTCAGAAGAAAAAAAAATACTGAGGGTTAGGAGAGTTTTCTAAGCATCCAAGTTGTATCAGCTTCTGTTACAAAACATTTGAAATGGATTGAAAAGAAAAGTAAAGTATAGAGAGCCCTCCATCCTCCTTCGCTTACGCAGAGCCAGTGGTGTTTATCAAAACTTTCTCTTCCCTAGTAGTTAGAAGCAAACACAGGAATTGTTTTATTTCCTCAGTTTCTCTTTAATATGCCTCTCAACACAACACTTCTTTAAAATACCATAACCACTGCATTTTTCTTTTTTTTACCAAACCTAAAAACCATCATCAGTTATTTCTGTATCGACAGCTAGTCATCCAGTTGGCAACACCCCCATGCGCCTCGCGACTTATTATTTTAGAAGCTGTGTTTGGTTCCTTGATGTGTGTGTAGGGTTTCTTCCAATGGGCATGTTTCTTCCTCGCTTTTGATGGCTTCTTAAAATGTTTGATTGAAGAAATGGCATTTGTTTTCTCCTGAATACTTTCTAATAATCAGAATTTTTCTTTTAACCAATCATTTCCAGGGAGTTTCAAACTTTTTTTTTTTTTGGTAGTTTTTGTAAATTCAGTTAGAGCTGGCACTATTCTGCTTTTCCACTTTTGGCATATTAACTCCCCATATGTAAAGTAGTAACATTTCCATAAGTAAGGGTGTGTGTATGTGTGTGTGTGTGTGAATAACCTAAATATTCAAATATTAAAGTTTTTACCTGGATCCATTAACTCATAAGTTATCACAAAATGATAATAAATTAATTTTGTATTTTTTTTAAAGCATGCTATTTATTTTAGGTCAGTTTTAGGCTTATCGCAAAATTGAATAAAAAAGAAGGTGAAACTCTGATATGTACTCCAGGCCCATCCTTAGCCACTGTTTTTCCTCATAATTGGCGCTGTATATTAATTTGCCACACTGATGACCTTCTTTTGACATGTAATTATCACCGCCTGTCCATCATCTCACTGGGCTCACTCTTAGAGCTGGGAATTCTGGGGGTCATGACAAGTGCAAAATGGCAGACAGTAATCAATGATTTTTTAAAAAATCATTTATTGACAGGGATAGTTCTAGACCTCTTATTACTTTTCATTTGGAAGTAAAAGGAAGAAGCTGGCCATCTCCAGAATTTCATAGTTATTCTGGTACAGTGGCCGGCCGAGGGTACAGGTGTATCCCACTGTCATGAAATGAGTGCATGGCTGGGCATATATTTGGCCCATATTAGATTTGGCTGTAAAGAGTGTGTATGACACAGAGAAGATACGATGTGAGCAAAGTGCAGAACTTTGTATGTAAGAAAAACTTGAAGGCAAAATCCTCATGAAGGTAGCCCACGACTACCTAGCCCAGTAAACGGCAAGGCATCCCTGAGCCCACAGTTCTAATATCATCCACAGCAAAGCCTCATCAGTATTCAGAGACATATTCTTTCTTCTACACGAAGAAAGGAAGGAATAAAAGAGGAGCCATTTCTGAATCGCTCCCTCCAACCACGGAAATAATTTTAATTACTAATTCATCTGTTGGCAGACACTTCTGGCAGATGTACCTGTAACTTGGAAAGATAACAAATGAGCCGATTCCTTACTCTAGGGTTGACACTGATAGTGCTTGCTAAATTTCCTCTCAGAAAAGGATCCCAGGCAACAATAGATCTGGCATTCTGTGCGAGGAATTTGTCATGTCTCTGACATGTTCAGCCTCCATTGTCCATGCCGCCCCGACAGCAGGTCCTTTATATTTCAATGAAATTGCAGTCTGAATTAATATAATTAGAATGTAACTGCTATTCACTGCACAAACTCCTCATTTCCAGGAGTACAGATCTGATAACATGTCTGCTCCGGATCTTCCCAGTGATGGCTGGTGGGACAAGAGGATAATGAAGGGATGTGGCATATGCTGGTTAACCAGTCCCTTGAAATATTAACCAATGGAAATAAGGGAGACAATGGAAACTTTTCCATCCTTGGCATGTCTAAATGGAAGTATCCTTCAGATTTAACTAGCTTCTATTGCATTTTTATGAAAGACAGACTGTAGTCTGTCTGAACCAAGAGAAAGAAATGAAATAGAAAAGCTTACATATCTTCCAAGTGAGAGTTATATGACGTCAAATAGATAATTCATGGATAGAACTCTGGAATTAAGAGGTGGATAGATGACTTCATTTTCTTTCCTATTTTATTTCGAACAGTTCATATCACTGACCAAGCTGTCTCTATCAAGTGAAATTATAAATCTCGTGTTAGATTCTTGAGGTTTAGGCTTCATTTTATGTTCCTACAATTTCTTGAATATTGATAAAGTGGCAAAATGACATCAGCAGCTTTTTATAAAATATTGACTTGCCTTCCCTCAAATGCATTGACTTTCTCCCTCCCACTGTTCCATCTGAGGGAAGTGGTGACCCAGAATCACTGTGTAGGGAGATATTTACAGCCTTTTCTGTGAAAATTGTGGAGGTCGCAGACTGAATATTTGTGTCTGCTTCTCTCCATTGGTATTTTAAAGTCCTAACCCCACTGTGATGACGTTTTGAAATGAGACACTTGGAATTAATTAGATTTAGGTGGGAACATGTGGGGACACTCCCCCATGATGGGATGGGATTGGTTTACTTATAAGAAGAGGAAAGAGACCAGGGTTCTCACTGTCCACCTTCATGAGGATCTCTCTCCTCTCTCCTGGTTTTGTCTCCTTTTTCTTTATAGTATCACATCTAACGTTCCCAGTTCTCCCCTTGAGAGTGTACACTGAGAGGGAAGTGAGGGACATTCTTACTGAGGATCTAAATTTCTAGCTTCAAACACTATAGAAATAAATGTCTGCTGTTTGAGCATCAGAAAACGGAGTCATATGAGTATCAGACATCTGAGGGTGCACCAATCTTTATCTGGAATTACGTTTCAGAAACTGCAGTGGGGAAATAAGGAGGATGCTCGAAGGAAGAGAATGCCAGCTCAGGGCCAACATGATATGACAGATGTTTCCAAGGGATGGACTTCAGTGGGCTACTTGACTTTAATGCATCTTGCAAACCATACATATTAAAAAGCTACAACCCCAGTTTGTCTTCAGAAGGCCAAAGACACCTTCTCAATTTGCATCTTGAAAAAGGTCAAGAATGGTCCTCTGGTGTCCAAGTTGTTCTGGGAACTGTTTTTCTTATCTCCTTCAACTTGGTGAAACTATCATTTTCCAATGAATAGTCCAGGGGTTTTCAGAGTTAGGTGTGCTCAACAATGATGTATACACACCTATGTGAGCTCGAAGGATATCAGGAGGACTGATTAACATTTAGATGCTGGGAATTTTCCCTGCATAATGAATGAGAGTTTCCAGTAGCAGCGCCCAAAGTACACAAGTTGAGAACTTCTCCAAGTATTTCTGACACATACCAAAGAACACCCATGGATTAGTGCTCTTCCCAGAAACACAGATGTTCAAGTTTATTACCTGGGAAGATTTGTTATATGTGATGCATGGAGTGGTTTAAGAAATGTCCCTCATAGGCTCATATATTTAAATAATTGGTCGCCAGTAGGTGGCACTGCTTAGGGAGGTTCTTAGGAACCTTCTGGAGGTGTGGCCTTTGCTGGAGGAAGCACACAACTGGGAACAGGCTCTAAGAGTTTATAGCTTCACCCTGTTTCCAGTTCTTGCTCTGTTTCCTATGTGTGGGTGAAAATGTGATCAGACAGCTTCCTGCTCCTCCCACTATGCCCTCATTTATTATGGAATCCCACTCTGGAATTATAATTACAAAATAAACCTTCTTCTATAACTTGCTTTTGATTATGATGCTTTTATCCCATCAATGGAAAAGTCAATACCATGCATATCTTTTAAAAAGTGAACACATCTAATTTATATAAAAGGAGATACTATTTTGGGAAAGATGTCTTGGGAGGGCCTGACCAGGATGCTCAGACTGTTCCGACCCTGTCTACTTGTGTACTGGATTCCCTAGTACTTGTCTTCTCTGGTTTGGGCAGAAAAATTGGTATCCCACAGTCTCAGGCAAGTTACTTTACAAAGGGAAGCAGTGCAGATAGGTATTTTAAGGTGAAAAATCTTTTAATATAGCAAATAATTGCCCATTCTTCAACGAATTTGTCTTATTACTCTAAATGTTCACTAATATGATTATGTATAATACATACACATTTAAACACCCAAATGCACACATAGGAGAAAAACAGTTTCTCCAAACTCTAACTGTCCCCTCTCCTCTGGTTTTCCAGAGGAATATCAAAGTCAGAATAGAATGAAGGAGGTTGGTGAACTCTCATCCCTAATTTCCTAGAGTCTACCAAATGCTGGCTTTGAGTTTGCCCCTTTGATTCCCCCCCCCCATATGTTTCAGAGAACTCTTATAGGGTTGGGTATGAGGTAGAGTGAAGGTGAGGTTTAGTTCCTATTGCCTGACTAATAGGTGTACTCCAGCCTGGTTTATTCAAGGAAGGTAGCCCAGACCCCCTCATAGTTCTTAGGGGACTTTATTCTGAGAATTACAGAATGAGTCACCTAGAGAATCAGTTAATCATAGTAAATATACAACATTCATATTCTACAAAAGCATGATTCTGTCATAAGAGAGGTACACGCTCCCCGAAGAGAATATGGAGAAAGGAACATGCTAGAAAAGCTGAGCATTCAAGGACAGACAGACATATGGTTTCAAATCCAGCCTTACTCGCCCTGCATAAATCACCTCACTTCTGATCGTTCTTCTTATCAATTGAATAAGAAGAGTCTCCCTCCCATATGGCAAAGGCTTGCTCAGGTACTTTCTGGAAAAGCACTGCACGGTAGCTAGCAGCATGAGTCACCCGAGACAATTATGTCGTTGCTGCTGGTAGCAGAATGTGGGAACGGTTTGCTATCCTTTCCAGGCAAGCATACTGGACTTTCCACCTCTTCTGGTCTTGGAAGGATTTTTTTTTTTTTTTCCTTCTGACGCTAAGCTTACATACTGTTTTGAAGGCATTGGTTGCTTAAGGATATCTTAAATTAATAATATTATTACACAGCACCGGATTTCATTTCTGCCTATTTTCATAGTGCGTTAACTGAAGCGTTTTTTCTTAGTTTGTTGAAATGATGTTTTTTAAAGCTCTCAAAACCAATCAATGTTCACAGGAAACCTGTGGAGCAATGCTTGTTTTTATCACATTGTTTCTGGATCACCCAGGAAGGATGTCAGTTTTGTATGTGAAACAGTAGTTAGCCTTTATGTAGATGGTGGTTTGTTTGTTTGTTTTTTCTAAAAGTCTGGAAATATTTCACATTTGAAGAAGACCGCTTTGCTCTCCTTTTGAATCTGAGGGAAATCCAAATCTATAGTAACATCGTCGTCATTAGCCCTTGAGAAAAGTAAACTCCACTCTCAGAGGGGAAGGCAGTGTCTGGCAGTCAGGCCTTTCCTCTTCCTTCCCACCATCAGGCTGCCCAGGGGACCCAGGAGGGCGGGGCTGTCCAGGGACCCAGGGGGCGGGGCTGCAGCTTCACCCTTGTTCAGTCTCCCACAAAACTGTGTTTCCTTCCTCTCCCCTCTCCCATCCCTGCATTGTCCCAGCTGCCAAGCCCTCAGTATTTTTCACCCAGCAAGAGGAAGGGAAGGGCAGAATGGCTTTGAAAGAATAACACTTCTTTTTATGCCCTTAAATAGAACACCCGACACAAGACATCCTGTGTTTCCTTTCATGGACGAAAGGCTCCTGGTAGTGACAAGAGAATCAAAAAAAACCCAGGGTTTGCTATTTGGGTAGGTGGTGGTGTGGCCACATTCTGCTGACGGTGAACATTACTCCGCTATTTTAAAGGACAGCCTGCTGTCGTCTCCCACACACTGCCATCCCCCTGTGGGCAGTCACACCTGTCTTTCTGTTGTATTCATGTTTATTATTTTTTTTAACACCAATTCTGAAGTCCATGCTCACTGTCCATGAGTGTGAGTATCTTTGTGCTTTCCTCTCTGGAATACTTGCTCGAAACTCAGAGCCTGGCAGAGGGGTGGGATTCAAGAAATATTTGTAGCATAAAAGGAAGATCTGGTTTCCCTTTCAGTGCTCTCCTACGTGGTCAGAGGAAAGTAACTGGCAATATAAGGTAACAAAGGCTGGGAGGATGGCTCAGGCAGGAAAATGCGTGCTGCACAACCATGAGATAATTTACATTTGCGTACACACACACACACACACACACACACACACACCCCATGTAATTTGAGTCCAGAGACCATTGTTTTGATTCAGGACCATCTTTGGTGTTTTAAATTGAATAAAAATAAGTTCTTAATTTTCTTACATTGCATCTTTTGTATTCCGCAGAATTCAAACAATGTCATCTAATCTGTGGGAGAATAGAAAGGACTGGCAGAGTAGCTGGCCAGTCAGTGGTGACTGTCATTATAATTAACCACTTTCAGTGGCAGTAGCATCCTGGGATGGGCTCCTTAGCTCGTGGGTTGAGTCTAGCTTGTGGCATGTTTTTTGTATGGATACCAGCGTTTTACTGAAGACAGCTCAGAAGCCAGGAGTTGTTAGAAACAGAGACTTGCAAAGCCTGGAAATAGCTACTCTGGCCTTTAGCCTGGGTCCACTGAAGCATGTTCCATGGACCAGGTTGATCCCCAAGCTGCTCATCACTGGCCTGTGATAGGGAAACTACAGAAAGTAAGATTAAACATTCGGAAACATCTGTAAATATCTGCCATTGAAGGCCAAGTTCTTTTTTTTTTTTTTCTCACGAAAAACAAATAATGTCTTATGGTAGATTGGAAACAAAACAAAACAAAACAAAAACAACAACCAAAACGTAAAAACCTAAAGCCTAGTCATCCCCACTGCAATGGAATCTAATGTTTTGTCATGGGCTTTTGCTGTCCCAGTAACATAGTAAGACATGTTCACGTGCTTGCCGATGGAAACATCTGGAAACCTATCAGGGGTGAATGACAAACATGTCCTGAGATTGCAAGTGACCTGGGAAGGTTGATGAACAAGCACATTAATAACGTCATGCTAATGGATTTTCTATGCAGATAATAGGCCAGCCACAGTTCACTCATCAGCTAATACATTTGTAATGTGTTGTTTCGTATCTGAGAGAAGGCAGCCACCTTCGGATATTACAGATGCCTCCTGCACACACAAGAATAACCATTCCCTTTTGAGGTAAATATATTTTAAACTGATAAGTTATCACCTCCACCAACTTTCCTGGAAATACAAGCAAATAACATTTCTACGATAGTCTTCATGTTTTTGTTGAATGTGCATATTAAGAACAAAAGAAAGAAAGAAAAAAAATAAAAAAGCAGACTGACTTTTTCCTTTCCTCTTTTAGAATCTGTTCCAAGTAGTCGAGCCTGCCAGAAAAAACAGACAAACTCTCAAGAACAACAATGCCTATTATGTGTGGGGTGGGCATTGCCAGAGTCTGATTACTGTCCAGACATTAACCCCTGGAATGTCTTTTAGGGAAGAAAGACCAAGTTAGAATCCAGACATTTCCAGAATTCTATAGACTTTCATAGTGTGAGAACTTGTGTTTTTATAGTAAGTATCGACGGGATGGAGGGACAGACAAGTTAAAGGCACCATCGCCCCTGCCCTGGTTGTTGTCAAGCCTCGTTCTTCCAAGAAGACTAGACAAACCTCCTTGTCTCTGCTCTTCTTTTTGTGGGCTTGTCTGATGATGTGTGAGTAGATACCCCTTTCCTACCTCCCCTAAATGTGGTGTCCCCTCCTGATCAGAGGGAAGCGTCAAATTCTGCAACCATAGAGGAAACTCTGTGGGTTCATTAAGGTCACCCCTACATAGTAAGGCTGCTGAAAACAAAATGAAACTCTTGAAACAACAACAACAACAACAACAACAACAACAAACTCTTCCCCACACATCTTTTGCAGGTCAACAGTCTCAGATCTCAGATAAAGAGAGCACAAGGCTGCTCCCATTGAGAGGGTGATACAATGTGTTAGCAGAATGTCTAATATATGCCTGTACACTGTGGGCATACATACTATGTATCTGTGTGGCATTTCTCTTGTTTATATGTATATGTCTATATGTATATGTGTACACATACACACACATATGAAACTTTGGAGTGGATGAACATATCAAATTAACTATGATCATTAAGCCTACCATTTGTTGAGCGCTAATTCACACCAAACTTTCATTTAATCCTTAAAAACAATTTATAAAATGGCCCCATTTTGCCTATTAATAAATCCATTTTTAGGCCTGTGAGTGTGATTAAGTGGTATAGCACATGTCTAGCCCCCACCCCACCCTCAGTTCAGGAGACCACAGGTTGTCAGTGTCAGTTAAGATCTGTGGCCAACTGTGTCATGGACCCAAGGCATCTTTAGGAAGGAAACTTAGTTTCCTTCAGATCCCCACAGACAGGAAAACATACAAGAAAGAAATATATCACCCTTTAGCCTATGTGGGGATCACGTATCAGATATCCTGTATATCCGATATTTACATTATGATTTAGAACAATGGCAAATTTACAATTATGAAGTAGCAATGAAATAATTTTATGGTTGGGGGGGGGTCCCCACAACATGATAAACTATATTAAAGACTTGTAGCATTAGGATGGTTGAGAACTACTGTGTTAGCCCATTCTAACGAAGGGGTCACTCTCTGCTAACATTGGTCAGTGCAGCATCCTCAGAGCAGGGAACCCTTTTGTAGCCAAGGGAGAGATCTGGTTCAAAAGCAAGAGAACAATGAGCTTCCCACCAGGCTGCTTCTAAGCCTTACTGTTCTGTTCTGGACAGATGAAAGGCAATTTACATGGATGTGATCTGGATCTTGGACAACCAACCTACCTCAGTTCTTTGGAATTTCACTCTGAAAAAGAAAGGCCTGTCTTTGACATTTAGGGGCTCAGGATCTCAGACTGAAAACATTCCAGGACTAGTGGTAATAATTCTGGCTTCTGTGCATATTTTAAAGAAGAGTAGTAGACTCTTATATTCATTTTGGTGTCTTAGCTGCCACAGGATCCAACAAACACATCTCATTCCTAAGTTTTAAAGTATATCCTGAGACTGCATATGATTCTGGGATATTTGCTGGAAACTCTGTCCATCATTTCCAAAGGGTGTGGGTCAAATGCCCATCATTGAAACCCTGAAGTGACTGGATGGACATAAAGAAGAGGAACAGGCCTGCGTGAGAGAAAATAACTGTCTGAGATTTCATGAGTCTCAAACAATGGGGCAGCTGCTTTCCTATAAACAGATTATTATTATTTCTACCTAGACAGCTTGATAGCAGGTATTATCTTCTCTTCGAGTATCTTATCAAGTTCTGGCTGTGTGAGGCGTGGGCGATAAGGGGTAAGAAATGTCACCCATGGGATTGTCAAGAACTATTTCCATGCAGTCTGCACAACAGCCAGTGTCTCAGAACTGAAAGGGAGTCCTATTGTTCACGCCGGGCACTCGCTCTTCCAGCTGTGTCAGGAGAGTGAAGAAAAGAAGATGGAGCTATTGTGTGGGGGGATTGAGATTTCATTACTCTCAGCTGAACGTCAAGCAGTCTTGATTTTATGAAAAGCAGGATCATCGTGGAATATCTTTGAAGGGAGAGAAGAAGAATGAAATGAGCTTAGAGCTTCTCAGAACTGGGAGGGGGTGTGAAAAAAGGGAGTGTGGTATTCTCAAATATCGGGACTTAAGATCCGAGACACATGAGCCCAGAGTGACTGAGCAATATCTACTAACTATAGCGTTCGATCCAGTTCTTAATGTATACTCTGTCTGGGACCGCTCATCAGAAAATCAGTTTTTCAGATTGTCTGTCTCATACCAAGTTCTGGAAAGGAATTAATCTGTTATTGCAATTAAACTTATTACGAATGTTTTGCCTCTGAATATTTGAGAAAATAAAATCTCTATTTTTGTTTCACCTTTTCAGTTTCCTAGCCTTATATTTTCTTTGAGAAAACATGGCACCCCGAAGAAGAAAAATGTGACAAAGCCGTGCTGTGCTCATATAGAATTCCCTACAAAGTGTTCCAAAGACTTGAGTCATCTTTGCGCAGTGTCAGGGTCACATTGATGTTATAATGTAGGCTATTTGGGAAAGAAACAACTCTGTTTCCCCCTCCCCACCCCCCAACCTTTTAAATCACTGTGGTAAGTGGAATTTCAAATGAATAAGATACTTTGCTCTCAAACCAACACAAATGAAATCTTAGCCGTGGCATCACAGAGATAGGGAGAGATCAGGCTGAGGAAGGAAGGCCGAAGAGAAGGCAAAAAGAGGCAAGGGGGACTTGGGGAAGGACAAGTGGCTTTGGCGCCTCGTGACACGTGATTGCGGGGGGCGGAGGTCTGCTGTCTGTGCTCCTGTAGCACCTTGTCAGAAATGAGTACTGGAGACACATTTGTTAGTTGAGTTAGTGAAAAGAAGCAAGCTATCAGCATTAAGATATGGGAGGAATGTTACTTCAACTAGGGAGATTGTTCCCTGTTGTTTGAGACAGTGTCTCACTATGGGGCGGAGCCTATCCTGGAATTTGTAGTCACTGTGATCAGCCTCTCTAAAGTGGTAGGATTTCAAGCGTGTACCACCATGCCTGGCACAATTATTCTAGGTTTTTCAGCTGTTGAGAATTTAGTGGGAAGCCTAGATTTACTGCTTTAAAAAAAAAACTTTTTAAAAACATTAATTTATTATCTTTTAAGAACATTTTAAATGTATTCCTTGACAATTTCATCCATGCATACAGAGTATCTGGATATCCACTCAACCCCTCCCTCTCTTTTAGAAAATCACCCTATGACTTTCCCAGCCACTGGCTTTTGAGCAGATTTATACCTCAAGATCCAAACCCTCCTGTGGATCTGGCCTCAAAGCAAATCAGAAAGTGGTTGGTTGACCCCACAATAGTCATGCAAGTATTGCACCACTGGGTGTGTCTTGCCTGGCAGATTGGTAGTGTTAGTTAGCATGGAGGGGTCACAGCTAAGTAAGGCTGCTGCTGATAATTCTCCCCCAGCAGCCTGTGTAGCATCTTATGGCACTATGGTGTGGTGGTTTGCATTTGCTTGGCCCAGGGAGTGGCACTACTTGGAGGTGTGGCTTTGTTGGCGTAGGTGTGTCACTGTGGGTGTGGGCTATAAGAGTCTCATCCTAGTTCCCTGGAAGTTAGTCTTCTAGCAGCCTTCAGATGAAGATGTAGAACTCTCAGCTCCTCCTGTACTGTGCCTTCTTGGATGCTGCCGTGCTTCCTGCCTTGATGATAATGGACTGAATCTCTGAACCTGTAAGCCAGCCCCAATAAAATGTTGTTCTTATAAGAGTTGCCTTGGTCATGGTGTCTGTTCATAGCAGTAAAACCCAAACTAAGATACCGGGGAAGAGATTTCAGCTTGAATTCTCTCAGTCCTATGACCACAGTGTGTGTTGTCTTCAGCTGGATGGTATTACCATCTAGTTATTGTAAATAACCAAGAGCAATGGCAAGAGTTTGTGTTGTTTTAGGGGCCTGTGGAGCCTCTCTGATCAACAATTCACAAGAAGCTATTTTACGCCCAATACTAGGATTTTTGTTTAATAACCCATGTCTTCGTGTGGACAGTCATTTATTGTTTACTCCTGTAGCCTACCTCCATTCACACTCCTCTTTCTTATATTTTTGGTTGTGAGCCTAGCTTTTATTGTCTGATCTCTTCAGTTCAAACTCTTTCTTTTCAAAAACTATAGTTTTTAACTATTTACCTTACAAAATAGTGGGCTCTCATAAGGCTTTTAAAAATTTACATTCTTAGTTTTGGTTCATCTACTGCATTCTTTCTCTGCTCTACTATCTTGTTTTCATCCCCCCCTTAAACTCTTAACCCCTAGCATTCCTTCTTTCCACTTTAATACCGCACGTTTCACCATCCATTCTCTAGATCTCCAACTTCTAAACACATCTGATTACCTGGAGATCTTATTAAAACTCCAAAGTGACCCAGGAGGTTTGCAATACAGTCAAAAGTTTAGCATTTATCAATCCCCTACATGCAATGCACTCTGACAGCAGTACCTTATAGCAGTAGTTTTGATCTGTATATAGGTTGAGACCCCTTTTGACGGGGTGGTCCAATATCAGTCATCTTGAATATCAGATATGTATATTATGATTCATAACAGTAGCAAAATCAAAGTTATGGAGTATCAACAAAAGTAATATTATGGTTGGGGGGGGTCACCACAACATGAGGAATTGCATTAAGGGGGTCGCAACATGAGGAAGGTTGAGAACCACTGCCTTAGAGTGACACACAGCAGGGGATTGAGCTGCATGTGAGGTCTAGTTTCTCACTGATTTTAAGACTTCAGCTTCAGTCTTACCGTCCCTATCACGAGTTGATTAGAGCTTTGTAATCCTTCAAATTTTCATAGCCTTCATATTTTAAACCAAACAAAAAGAAATCTTTGGGAACAACCAGTCTGAGTCTCTTTTAAAACCCGTAGGGAGGTTGGCTTGCTCCCTGCTGGAGTTGTACGGGTAATTTTGAATGATTAAACTGCATTTCAGCTGCGTCTCTGACTTCCACTCCAGTAATTTTCCCTCTACTGGCTCTTTTAGCATTATTAATTATTTTATAGAATACCTACAATTTGGGTGATGCAATTTCAAATGCTAGGAAGAAGATGTGTAAATTATTATAATTTATCACAAAACCACTTACTTGAGTAACATGCTTCAAGGTGACAACACAATCGATGTAGTGTGCACTGTGTGCACGTTAATACATTTGCCTGTCCCTCTTTGCCACCTAACACATTTAGAGTTGGGGTGGAATGCTTGCCAAGATGATTCAATCTGCCAACTATCTCCATCCATCCATCCTTTTATTGTATGAATACTTAGCTTATAAAAACAGGTGGTATTTCATTCTTTGGTCCCTGGGTGTCTGGGTTAGTTGTATGACTTGCTGGGTCCAATAGACTGCATCAGAAGGAAGAAAATGTCAGCCATAAGTTCTCAGACTCCTGATACTGTCATAAGAACAAGCTGGGAAGCTAGGCAGTGGAGGCACACACCTTTAATTCCAGCACTTGGGAGGCAGAGGCAGATGGATCTCTATGGGTTTGAGGCCAGCCTGGTCTACAGAGTAATTCCAAGACAGCCAACGCTGCACAGAGAGACTCTTTCTCAGGGGAGAAGGGAGTGGGGAGCTAGAGATTATTTTTCAGAAGGTAAAGGATAAAAAATACGAACACTGTCTCAGTAGAAGTGAATCTAGACAAGTCTGTAGTTAGCTATCCTGCAATGTACCTCTAAGCACAGACACCCAAAGTAAGCTGATTACCTAATCTTTTCGGATGTTCTACAGGCCTTCAAAGAGCAGTAAGTGCCCAGAAAAGCCACTTCATTTCAGGTGCTCTGTTCTGCTGTATGTAGAGCTATACCCATTCATTAAATGATTGCATTTGGGGTTCTACCTACAAGACAGAAGGTCAGTTACCCCGAGGAAACCTTATAGGCTGTATGACTTCTTCCATTATTTTGAGTTATGGGAAGGCGTTAACTCATGTTATTTTCATTTTCCTGGTAATAGAAAGACATTTTTCCACAAAGGAAGGGAATTCTAAGCATTCCTTACCCCAAAGAAGCATAAAAAAATGGGACCAAGATCTGAGAGTGGAAAAGAAATATTTTAATTTTGACCTCAACATTTTTGTTTGTTTCTTCGAGATTAGGCTTTATTCTTAGTAAATGAATCACACCTATGCTACCTGCCTCTCTCCACAGTGCTTATGTGCAGGTGCAACAAATATACAATTTCTCCTTGTAGTGCTGTGTGACATATTAATGGCACTATTTTCAAACACTTTCCTCAATTCCTTTATTTTTATGTTTTAGTTTTTAAATTCTGTCTCACAGAGTAGCTCAGGCTGGCATTTAGCTTCAAATCCTCCTGCCTCAGGCTTCTGAGTGCTGAGATTATAGGCAGCCATCACCAAGACCTTCTCTTTGTTTGTTTGTGTTTTTAATTGAATAGTAGCTTGTGCTTTAGAAATTATGATCCCCTTTATGATACAACATCTACTGTGTTCACATTTCACTATATTCACTCTGCCTTTGTATATATTTTTTTCACTGGCTTCTCCACCAGTGAAGAAAAGAATTTTACTTTTTCATTTTGCCCATGAAGAACCTCTGGTACCTTCAAATGAAGAGGCTGAGAGCACAGATACATTGTACCAAGAAGGAACACTGGCATGTAAGTCAGTCTTCATCTGAGCCTGAAACAGCTACTTCTTTAGCTAATCAATCTTTAGCTTTTACCACACCATGTAAAAGCAGCCAGAATTAATTTTTCATTCATCCTAATATTTCACAACATCTAGTGTTTATAAAATTTGGTTAATTTTTTTTCCCCGGACATTTCTTTCTGAGACATATCTTGTTATACAGTTCAATCTGGGACTGAACTTGTAATCATTCTGCCTCAGCCTCACAAATGCTGGGGTTATAGGCATGTGCCATCATTTCTGGCTCTGAGAAAAAAAGTTCCTGATAAAATGATAATGTTTCCTGTATCCCTGGCTGTCAGATGGAGGACAATCTTGAACTCTTGGTCCTCCTGGGTGCTGAGATTACAGTGCTGAAGACTGAACAAGGGCTTCACATCTGCTACCAAAACACTGTACCAAACTGGGCTACCATCCCAGGACTCCAACACATGGTGTCTTTGCATGTGTGGTATGTGTTTAAGCATGTTAATGTGTGTGGGTGCACATGCATGGACCTGTGTGTGTACATATGGAGGCCTTAAATCAATCTCAGATGCTTGTCTTAATCTCTTTTCACCTTATACAATGAGACAGGGCTCCTCACTGAACCTGGACCTCACTGCTTCCAGTTTCTGCCAGTTTAGCTGCTTGCTTGCTCTTGGGCTTCCTGGTCTTTACTTTCCACAGGATAGGACGGCACCATGCCTATCCAGCTTCTTTGTGGGTTTCAGGGACCCAAACTACACTCCTTATGGTAAACACTGTACCTGCTGAGCCATCCCCCTCCACCTTGGAGACATTTTGAAAGGGAGAAAAAAAAAATGAGAGCTACTCTGAAATTCGGCCTAGGGTTATTTTATTATTATTATTTTTAACTCTTCCTATTGTTCATTTGATGATGTCAATGGAATAAAGATAATCAAACCAGAGATAGTAGTCAAGTCAAACATTTTTTTGGATGATTATGAAGCTTCTGATGATGCAGATACTGGATGCAATACACTTCTCCCGGAAATGCATACAATGAGCTAAGTATGTGGTAAACATTGTTTGGCCCCTCATTGAATTAAGTTTCGCTCAACGGTTAGGCCGAGTCTTGCAAAGAGGCCATCTTCTCTGTTCTCCTTAATTTTAAATGCTGTAGCTAACTTGATCATTTCTTATAACTGTCCCAATTGCATCATACCTTGACCGTGTGAAAGGAAGTTGCGGCGGTGGCTGTAATTGCTGCTATTTATTGAGAGCTTAGTGAATGACTACTAACGTTCTGTGTGTTTCACTCGCTTTAGCTCATGTGTGTTTCACAAGGCTCCATTAAGATACGCTCTATTATTATCTATTATTATCCTGTTTATAGATGTGGGAACTGAGGCAGAGGAAGATTAAATGGGTTGCCCAGAGTCAATAAAACTACAAAGTGACTGAGTTGAACTTGAAGGAACTATCTAACTTGATGACACTCTATATAACCTGGTTACTGCCAGACTTTCTTTTTTGGTTTGTTTATTTTTATTATTTTTAATTAGATATATGAATGTGTGACTATGCACATATGAGTGCAGGTGCCCGAAGAGGCCAGAGGTATCAGATTTCCTTGGACCTGGAGTTATAAGTGGTTGTGATACCTGATGTGGGTGCTGGGAATTGAACTTGGGTCCTCTGGAACAGCTGGGTGTGCTCTTAATTACTGAGGCATCTTTCCAGCCCATGTAGGTCTTACTTGAAGCCAGATATCATGGGAAATGTTCCCTAACCATGGCAGTGCCATAGTCTTAAATAGCATCTTTTTACAAATACTGTGGGCGTTCTGAATTGCCTTGAAGAATTTCAGTGTTCAGTAAGATATTTCTCTTTGTGTGCATTAAAGGGAGAGGTGTAGAAGAAACAAGCGTCTCCTTGGTGCACTTGAAGACTTATAGGAAGTGATGATTTCCTTTCCCCCCCCCCCTTTTTTTTTTAATTTTAGAGAGAGCGGGGTGGGGGAGCATTCATTCTGAGGATGTCTTCAGATCACGCTAGAGAAGAAGTGACTGACAAGATCCTTGAATTCACATCATTTCAGGACACTGTCATCATGATATTGTTTGTGATGCTCATCCCTTGAGACATAAGTAGTTTTGCTTTTGACCTCTCTTGCCTCAATATCTTCAAGTTCAAAAAGCTTTAGGCAACTTCAGACTTTCTCCACACGGCCGCATTATCCCTGTGTTCTGGTAGATGAAGTGACAGGTCTGGGCATGTAAGTTCAGGTGAAGACTGCAACATTTATCCAACCTTCAGACACATTTCTACAGAAATTCAAGGCATAGTTTTAGAGCCTGAACTGTGTACCACGAAAATATGTTAGGTGACATCTTAACTGCTAGTTCCCCCCCGGTGACCTGGTGTGGAAATAAGACTGTTTTCCATTTTCCATGCAAACAGTGAAGAGGAGGTCACACCTGATCCAACATGACTTTGGCTGTAAGAAAAAATGGGGGGGTGGATTTGGTTACAGACAAAGTGAGAGATGAGGATGAGGATAGAGGCCAGTGACATTTTATACACCAAAGAATGTCAGAAAGTGCCAGAAAACTACCAGAAGCCAGAAGAGAAGATATCAGATTCTCCCTTCAGGAAACTCAGAAGAAGCCATCTTTCCAATACTGTGGTCTTGAGTTGGTAGCCTCTAAAACTAGCAATACATTTCTGTATAGATACCTTGTTATGGAGGCCCCATCAGATAAACACAGTGCCAAAGATTTCGCAAGTTGGGTAGATTTTTCTGAGAATAACCAGGGGGGAGCCATACTACAGGAAGGGATCACACCACAGAGCTCACAGTATCACCCAGTTAAATTATCCCTCCCTCCCTCCCTCCCTCCCTCCCTCCCTCCCTCCCTCCCTCCCCTCCCTCCCTCCCTCCCTCCCTCCCTCCCTCCCTCCCTCCCTCCCTCCCTCTGTTTTTCCCTCTCTTTCCTCCCTCTCTCCTTCTCTCCCTCTCATTATCCCTCTTCCCTTCCCCCTTCATCTATACTTTCCTTCCTTCTTTTCATTATGTATATAGGAATATGTGCATAGTGTGTGTGTGTGTGTGTGTGTGTGTGCATTCAGGAAGACAGAGGTCAATCTAGGGTTTCCTCCACCTCAATCAGAGGCAGGCTGTTTTGTTTGTTGTTTTGTTTTGTTTTTTGAGACTTTGGGGGGGGGGCTGCGGGTAGCAAGCCCCAGGGATGCATATGTCTCTTCTTTCCCAGTCATGGGATCACAAGCATGCATTTGATCACAAGTGACCAAACTCAGGTCCTTAATTATTTTTTAAGATTTATTCATTTTATGTATATGAGTACACAGTAGCTGTCTTGAGATACATCAGAATAGGGCATTGGATCCCATTACAGATGGTTGTGAGCTACTATGTGGTTGCTGGGAATTGAACTCAGGACTCATAGAAAAATAGTCAGTGCTCTTCACTACTGAGCCATTTCTCCAGCCTCCAGGTCCTCAATTTTGTGATGCAAACATTTAAGGCCTGAGCTACCTCCATAGTCCTCCATCCTGTTCTCCATTCTCGCACCTCATCTCTTATACCTTAGGTTGGTCCTTCTGATAATCATACTCCAACTTCTCTTGCTGTTTTTCAGACCAGGTTTTCCCTTCCTTTGAAGCTGCAGCATCAAGTAACATCCAGGTCTTGGCCTCAGCTTCTAGCCTAACCTTTGATCAAACTACACATCGGACACAAACAGTCCATTCACTTGCAGAGATTCCTGTACAGAATGTTACAGTCAAAATATTTTCTGGATGGACTGGTTTCAAAACTTTGCTTTGCTCCTGGCTAGCTAAATGGGTTCATTTTCTTCTTGAAAAAATCAGTTAGAGCCTAAGAGTCAGCCATCCTTTGTAAGTTGCCTTCCGAGCTACCGCTGTTCATTCATCTATCCAATGACTGCTCATTCAGTGCTTCCTAGTCAGAAGGAAGCACTCTTGGGTGGGGGACTGAGTGGTAACATTGAACACAGCAGATACAATCTTGGTCCCCATAGCATTTGCTTTCTATTGGAGGAGGTTGATGATAGAATGAAGAAAAAGGATACAGCGGAGGATGCAGAGGGGTCAGAGGTTATCATCTGAGAATGATGGGGAGCCCCTCTAAGGAAGGGACATGTGGGTAGAGATGACACTAAATAATAGCAGTTCCTGAATCATGTAACAAGGGATCTCTTCGTGAAGGCAAAGCTTGGTTTTATTTACACTTTCCAGTGAGACTCAGGATTTCCGGTCTCTTGAAGATGATTGTTTATGGACAAGAAGAGAGTTGTGAATGCTGAACAATCACTGGAAAGTCTTGTCTGGCTTAGGGAAGCGGGAAGGACAATGTTTGCCTGGAATTTAATCAGAGGAGACAGCGTTGAAATTTTCTCTTAACTTCAGGCATTTAATGTC
Organism: Arvicanthis niloticus; assembly: GCF_011762505.2. Classification (NCBI taxonomy): domain Eukaryota; kingdom Metazoa; phylum Chordata; class Mammalia; order Rodentia; family Muridae; genus Arvicanthis; species Arvicanthis niloticus. The sequence goes on from NC_133429.1 coordinate 20,403,850, forward strand.
CTAGTGCCTTTCCAGCCAAGATATATACACATCCCTTGCCCACTGTGGGGTTTTGTGTGTGTGTGTGTGACTTGCATTTTTATTGGTCAAATATATTTCAATTTTTGATTCATAGCAGGCAGACTTAATCAGCTTGTTTTTCCTCCCGAAGCTTCATGAACAGGACTGATGGTATCTGCCTGTGAATATCCCTTTAACTACCTGCAGCACATCTTGAAGGCCAGTATGATCAAACGAGAACAGAGTTCTGAGACAGTGCTTAAGTCAGGTACAGTCTACTGGTTTCATTTTACACTAATTCATAAAGGGAATTCCGATTTTATCAGTGAATCATAAATGAGGGGAAGCAGAGGCTCTTGGAGTTTGTTGAAAATTGAAGATGAGGACTTGCATATCTGTTCACATTGTACTTATGCTGTTGATCCAAGTGTTCCATTATAAGCCAATAACCAATTGCCTGCCCAAACCAATAACAAAAATAAAGGTTGACTGTATATACACTCGCAAAAGTAACCCAAAACAGATGGATCTGATGTAAAAGAGGACAGAAATTAAAGAGAGTTACTTGTAATTTACACTTACTGAACAGTTTTACACGATAAGATCATGGTCAGAACTTCTGGATGGTCCACTTACTATTCAAACAGCCCCAGGATTGAGTTGGAGAGAGAGCCAGGGACAGATATGGTAGAGGTGGAGATGGGAGTGGGGGGTGGCTCTCAATACTTGGTCAGATGGGTTGGGCTTTCATGTCACAGTGTCACTTTAGTTGCCAGTACTGAGCACACTTCTAATTATCTACCCAGTCCCAAAGTCCATCCCCCCTTTCCTTTTTTTCTCAATGTCTCTGATTTACCACTGACATATTGAAGCACTGAAACTCACCCAGTCAGATGCCAGACAGGGCTGTCTGAAAATCTAAAATTACCCATCCAATACGCCATTGATTAAAACCATCCGTGGGAGCCCATCCAAAAGTCCAGAGAGTTAGAAATAAGTATGGAATTCTCTTTTTAGATGGACATGTAAATTATGAATTTGACTTTTAATGAAAGGCATTTTAATATTTTATTTCTTAGTCTGGCAAGATGTAATAACTTCAAGATGGGAAGTAGGTACCTCTCCCTCCTCACTCAGCCATGGCAGACACTGTTCATTATGCCCGTCACTACTCTGGTACTCTGGTCTTAGTCTTAGAATGCTTTACTGTATTGTATAGCTGGCAACTGTCAGTTGGTAAGAGTTAGGTTGTGGCTGCTATCTCTGTAGAAGTGGCAGAAAAATGTTCTGTTTAATTTATTATGTATACAACTGCAGAAAGCTGGCAGCTTATTCTGCATATGATACATTTAATAGCAATATATTTATAGTAATATAAGTATTGACTTTGTAGTCTTTGCTTGGGAAAAATCAGTCTTAAAAATGTGCTATTTAGACCATAAAACCTAGCATCACAACATATCACAGCACAAAATTCTTTAATGTTGATGGTTCTCAAGTAGATTTTGACAATGGCTATAGGTAGATCTACAATACAAAAACAGTTTTGAAAACTAGAGATACATGCAGAAAGAAGCTCAAGGGATGAAATGAATTAGTTGTCTCTCAAAATAATTGTAATTTTGCATTTGGTATTTATGGTCATGGAGCATGCCTCACATATGGGATGAGTATCCATTCATTGGTTTTATTTATTTTAAATGATGCATTGTGGTTTTTCTACAAAAAGTAGAATGAGAACATTGGAAAGGGATTTTGAAGTCAAAGGCCTTTTTGCAAACCCTAGTGATACTAGCCTGCAGAAATTAGGGGAAATAATTTACTATCTGAGAGGCTTGATTCTCTATGGAGAATAGCTGGCAGTAACCAAGAGTAATGACATTTATCTTTTGAGCTTTTTGTGAGGATTCAGTGAGCAACCATTTCTGGCAATGTTTGAAAACTCCAAGACACTCACAGACATAGACAATTTTAAATATGGGATAAGAAATGCTTATAAAAATTCATCTATACAATCTATTGCTATAAATTGTTATTGTTACGAACATCTGTTTTAAATTTCAAATTGAAAAAGTTAAAATTCAACGCTTTCTATATTTTATATCTATATCAGGCAGAGGTGACAGCATTGAAGGTAGGAAGCAGCCTATGGTAATTCTATTTTATTTGAGTTTCTGGTTTGAGAAAGGTTATCTTTTTTCTATACATTCAGCAGTAGCTATGGTTAGCCATCTCTTGTGAGATGTGTGGTCACCATGGATTGACCTATGTATAGAATGAGTGTAGGTGACATGCTGTAAACCTCAGAAACAGAAAGCAGTTCCCCATCTTCAGGCTTGTCTAAAATTAAGTCTTGATGTCAACTTGGTGTCTCTGTGGCTCAGCAATAGACAAATAAACTACAATCTGTTTATTTAATGTTTAGTCTAGGCTAGTGGGCTGAATTGACAAAATACTCAGTGGTTCTCCCACAGAAGAATCATATCCTTCACTGAATTCTTTCTCAATTCTGTTTTCTTTGGCATATTTATTAACCCACCTGATGCTCACTGTTTGTAACACTGAGAGTGAAGCTTAGATATAGCTTATCCAATGTGAAAGAGATGAGCCACAAGAAGCTTCTGGAAGGCATGCAGCCATTAAATTGAAGCTCTTTCAGCCCTTTAAGAGGATTTTTACCAAAGCGTTCTCCTACAGAATAAAGAAGACTACCTGTAGGGATCCCTACGTGGAGCCTCACAGTCTTGTCTCCTGCCATATCTCTCACCGATACTATAATTGTTTCCTGTGATTTTTTTTTAAGGGGTAAAGGAGTTGTGTCAGTTAATATGCTTCCTGTAATTCTCAACCATGCTGGGTTATTACATGACTAGACAGTCCCCAGGCATAACTCCCGAGGCTTTGTAGGATTGTCTTCCATGTCACAGAGTGTGACTGCATTACTCCAGTGTTCAGCTGGATTGTCCTGGCTCCAAAAAGATAAGAAAGCCTTTTCAGTCTTTGTCTTCTGAAGACTTTCCTTGCAACTAAACCTTGGATGACTAGGGGTGCCCATAGTGGGAAAAAATATTGGCTGCCGTAGGGATTCTTTTTAAAGCTTAGCACCACGCACAAAGAAACTGAATGTTTGTGGGTAATCTCAGTCTTGATGCCTACCTGAAGCCCTGCTGATGGTGATGCTGGCCTCCAGTTTCCCTCTACCCTACTCTGTGGACTTAGATGAACAAATGGTAGTAGGGATAATAAAAACAATGTTTGAGTACTTTTTAATTCTGTGAATTTCATCTTTTTTTTTTTTTGAAAAGAGAATGTTAGAACAAATTAGATGAATTTCACATAAAATCAGAAACCTATGGATCCGCCCCTTTTCCAATCACTAAAAAAATACTGGATTCAGCACAAGCCGTATGCAATTAGGACCCAGCTCAAAGGCAGTGCAGGTCTGGGGTCCAGCCTCAGGTTCTGTACTACTTTCCATTCTCAGCGCTGAGCACCTGTTCCCTGGGCATCCTCTCTAACTTTATGACGTCACCAGCAAACCTGCAGATCCCACGTGAGCTTCTTCATTTGGTCTCCATTGTGCAGCCAATGGAAGGCCATCATCTCTCCAGATGTATATTCTCCAAGTCACTAGCTTGGGCTGCTTTGATGAAAAGCACAGGAGCCAGCATGGATCCTGGAGCATCTCCCCAGGGGCTTAGGTGAGATGGTAAAAAAACCAAAACAAAACTGCCCCCTGTCAGTGCATTGATCTCACCCGTGACACTGAAGGAGGCGCTCATGACAATGATCTTGTAGCCAGACTTCTTGTAGTAGTTGTACATTTGGTGACACTTTTTAACCTCAGGGTCCTCCTGGGGCTCACAGGATTTCTTGTCTGTGTTTGCCAGTCAAGGATACACCCCACAAAGGAAGAGATGTGAGTCACACCTGCTTCATCCCAAGCCAGTGGCCTGGGCAGAGCAGCAAAGAAGTGTCCTGTTGCAGTGGACACCATGCTGTTCTTCTGGCTCCATTCCAGCCTGAATTCCTTCCCAGGTTGAGGAAACTTGATGTGAATTCTATTCTTATTGATTCCCAGCTTCTTTGTAAATCTCAATGAGATACCTGTCTTGGGTCACCTTTGCATCCTTATTAAAGGAAAACCTTGCATCCACGTTTGTAGACACACATCCTGAAATCTTTAGTATTTCTGCTCCCAACAGCACACAAAGTTTATCAATAGCATTTTAAATCACTCCTCTTGTGATGCACTTGGCTCCTTGCTGTAGGCAGTGGCCTGCTCTACTAGTTCTTGGTAGGCAGGCATCTGTGCTGCAGCCAGAATCAGCGATGGATTGATGGTGGCATCCTGTGGTTTGTACTCATCAAGCACTTAAGTCGCCTGTATTGGCCACCATGGTGGTGTGCTGCTCGAGCTGGTTAAAGGTGGACTCTATCGTCTGGCCCTGACATGGTGAAGCATGAATAGTTGACAAGAAGTCAAGAGCGTGGATTTCACTCCGAAGACACAAGAGAAAGTCAGATTGATTGAGACATGGGGGTGGGGAACACTTCTGTCCTCAATTTCCATGATCCTTTTTTCCCCCATCCTCTTAATACATGATGGGAATAGAAAATGTTATTTCCTGGGTTAGTGGAAAGTAGCACCTTAGAGTTCTAATACTTCTTATAACATGAGCTGTGTAGATTTCTACCTCTTTTGGGCAAAGGAGAAACTGATCTGGATATAAGTATTGGTATTTTTATTTTAATAAAAGTTTATGATTTATATATAATTTTGAAACTGCTTCCTGGCTCCACAGGCATTAGCTAAGCATTATAATTACTGTAAACTTTTTTTCTTCATTTAAAAAAGTTAATAAAGAGTTAAATAATTTTCCCTAATTTAAAATATATTTTCTGTACTTTCTTCTCTCTCTTTTTTTTTATTTTTGAGATTGTGTTTTCATTACAACATTTCTTCTCTTCCTTTGCTCCCTCTAAACCTTCCCATATAGCTCTCCCTGCCATTTTTCAAATTCATGGCCTCTCTTCAACAATTGATATTGCATACATATTTGTGTGTGTGTGTGTGTATACATTCCCAGATGCTACCGGTTGTGTCCATGCAAAATTACTTGCATATGTGACCATTTGGCACTGAATGACCAATTGGCGTGTTCCTTTCTGGGGAGGGCCAACACTCTTGCTCCCAGTTTTACTCAGTTGCCCATAGTTTTTGCTATAGGGTGGAGGCCTCATGGCCTCCTCACCTCCATCTCTGTGCACTCTGGCATGTTCATGATACCTTTGTTTGGATAACACTCAGGTGGTCATGTTGATAAGACTTCATGGGCATAGCTTTTGATATTACTAGGAGACAAAATCTCACAGCAAAGTTCATGATTCTCTGCCTCTTACAATCATTTGTCCCCTCTTTCCCAAAGGTTTCTGAGCCTTAGGTATGGAAGTCTTTTGCAGATGTGTCCATTGTGACCTGGATCCACAACTCTGCATATTGATTGGTGGTGATATTCTGTAGTGGTCTCTATTCATTACAAAAAAGGAGTTTCCTTGGTGAGGGGGTGAAGCCTACACTTATTTGTATATATAAAGACAATGCTTATAGATTGTTGTTAGGGATTGTGCTGGTATAGTAAATTAATGGTTATAGAGTCTCCTCCAACAATCATGGCATAATTAGCACTGATTAGTTTCCTAGGTTTCCAGTATCAGGCATGGTATCCTTCTTGTTGAATGGGCCTTAAGTCCAATTAGAGTTGTTGGTTACCCCTAAGATACGTGTGCCACTACCACATCCATGCTGGTCATTGATGTAGTTCATAGCTGTCATAGCAGGGTTGGACTGTTGGTTGTTGGTTTCTTATGGAAGAGTGCATGGCGCCTACTCTCACCATGAAAGCTAGTCAGGGAGAAGACATTCAGGTCAGTTCTGGCTCACGAACCTCTGGTCCCTGTTTCTGAAGTATGTGGTGTCTTCAGCACTACGGACTTGTATTTTACCTAGGTAGAAACCAAAGGTAGCAGCAATAGGCTTTATGCTTTGGAACTCTTTCAGATACCCCTGGCCTAAAACTCAAAAAAGAGGGTTTTTCATATCTGGTATTGTGGTTTTCATTAGGTGGTCTTTGGCTCATGGAGAGAATGCCATCATCCCAGATGATAAAAAGTTCATTAAAACTATGCATATTTATACACAAATTATATGTATTATAGGGTTTTAAAGTAAATAATAAGAGTGTGATTTTTTGTAGTTTTTTTTATCCATTCATATTGTCATTTTGCCCACTGTCTTAGTTTGGGCGACTAGTGCTATGATGAATCACATGACCAAAAGTGAGTTGGGAGGGAAAAGGTCTATCACTGGAGGAAGTCAGGACAGGGACTCAAGCAGGGCTGAACTCTGTAGGCCAGAGCTTCTGTAGAGGCCACTGAGGGGTGCTACTTACTTGTCTTGCTCCTCGTGGATTGTTTAGCCTGCTTTCTTATACTATAGAACACAGAACTAATGACCAGGGATGGCTCCACTCAAACCAGGTTGGACCCTTCCATATTAACTACTGATAAAGACAATGCTGTATAGGCTTGCCTATGGCCCATTCTTATGGATGCATTCTTTCAACTCCCTCCTCTCCAGTGTAAAAATCAGCACGCCTACCCACCTCCCTCCCCTGTATTTATTTCCCTTTCAATGCCCTAACAAACCTCCTTTCCCCCCCCACCCCATTTTACATCAGATCAGTCAGATACAGCTATTCTTTACTAGTCTGCCACCCTCTTCTGTATTTACCTCCTTCCCTTTCCTGAGGAACCCCTCTCTTGACTGCATCAGATCACACATATCCTGATATTTTCCTTTAAACTCCTCCCATCTTGTTCTGTATTTATCTACCATCTCCGGGAGCTCTCTCCTTTCCCATTTCCCCTATCGGATCACTTGCACACTACCAGTCCTCTTTGCCCCTTTACTCTCTTCCCACCTTCTTCAGTGTTTATCTACCTCCTTACCTTGATCCTTACCTTGAGGTATCTACAGAGCAGTGCAGGCAGATGCAGTATGGTTTTAGTAGGAAGGAAACCTAGCTCTGAAGAGGGGAGACAGAGCCCCAGAATTCTGAAAGATGTCTGTGTCATCATGTCCTGCACAGATAATCACACTTCTCTATCTCGTAAGCAATGAACACAACCTTCACACCTTTAATCTCAGCACTCGGGAGGCAGAAGCAGGCAGATCTTTGTGAGTTCAAGGACAACCTGGTCTACGTAGTGAGTTTCAAGACAGCTAAGTTTCCATAAAAGGACCCTGTTTCACAAGCAAACAAATAAATGAACAGACAGCAAAAAACAATGCACATAGCTCCACAGGTATGGCTGATACCCAAAGACATGTAGTAGTTCCTTTATCAAGTCTTTTCCTGTTCTTCCTTTGACTAGAATGCTTTCTATTCAGTGACTTCTCTGCATAACTCTGCTCTCCCTTTCCTGCCATGTATATAGTTGTAGAACAGATGCTTCTAAGGCACTCTATAAAAGTGCATCTTCCATCATTCCTGGGCACCCTCCCATGTTCCTTGTTAACATTTATTGTTGGAATGGATATCTGTCTGGCATATTATAGATGCGTTAACTTATTGATTTGTAATTTTCCTCTTCTGGAAAGTATCTTTTGTCTTTTGATGAATTGTAGATGTCCTATACCAGTGCTTTCCATATTGTAGGCAATGAGTGATCACATCACTAACTTTTTGGTGTGGCAAAATACCAGATCAAAGTGACTTCAGAAAGGCAGACTTTATTTTGGGTCACTGTTTGGGGGCATGCCAAGTGGAAATGGCAGACAGCTGGAAACAGCTGGCCACCTTGAACCCACAGCCAGAAAGCAGTGAATTATGAATACTGGTGTTCAACTTGCTCTGTCCTTTTCATTCAATGGAATTGTGCCACCTTTATTTAGGGTAGGTCTTTACAGCTAGGTCAATTCCAATTGAGAAACTCTCTCGTAGATTGTAGATATATACATAGGTTTATCTCCTGGGTGCTTCTATATCCTGTTAAATTGACAGTGTTTACCCTCCCAGAAATACTGGCTGCAGAAATGACTAAATGCAGCCTGAAGGCATTATCCCTATCTTACAAGATTGGGTTATCTAGGATCTAACTCTAGGTCTGATACATTATTTCAGGAAAATAGTACCCAGGGGTACAATTTATTGACCATCTAGAATTTTATGGTCATTTAAAAAATATTATGTGATATTATCTCTATAGCAATCCTTTAACCAGAGTCACCCCCAATTAAGAGATAGTAAAAAGGTTGCTCCGAGAGGACTCACAAACTAGCTAAAGCCGTAGTTACCTTACTACCTGAGACATATCAAGGACCCACAGTCTTGTGATGGTATCACTGAAATTTGTAACATTTCTCCTAGAATAAAAGCAGAAAGGGCAGAGCATTGCACTGGATGCAGGGCAAAATGCATCTCAGTAAAGACTAGATACTTGCTAGTTTCTCTCATTTATCTAGCTAGCTAACCAAGGAACGCCTTAACTTCTCATTAGAATTCTGACTCTGAAAAAGATGAACATCACAGGGGACCCCCTTCTTTAAACTCCCCATTGTTTGGCATCATTTATGTACAATAAAATATACATGAGTGTATTTGATTTTGAGAAAATTCTGTATTCTGCAGCAACCAGCAGTAGCAAGATGTAAAGTATTTTGGAAGAGCTAATTCAATGAAAGGAGAAATGCTTCCATGACTCCAAACAGCCTTCTGTGCTCCTTTATAGTTAAGCATGGCTCTCTTCTTCCTGACCTGACCCCCCAGCCCTGGAGCAGAGCCCTTGCTTCATTGTTAGCTCAGTAGCCATTTGTCTGACTTGAGTCTGGACATACTTTTCCTTGTTCTCCAGTTTTCCTTCTGTACCTCAGCATGGTGTCAGTGTTCAATGACCCAACAACACTCTGCAAGTCAACAGAAAATGTAATTTAGAGAGCAAGGCTGCCTCAGATCATCTTACTTCTGTCAGGCCCATTAAGTTTCCATTAACAGTCAGAATGGGGTTCCTCAAATCAGCAGAAGGCCAGTGAGCTGGTTTGAAAAAAGAAATCTGAACCAATAAAGCCAGCCTATATTTTATCTGAAGCTAGAGAGTGTAGTCAGTTGAAAGCATCATAGAGGTCATTGACAATTTTGCACTAAATAATTAGCCACCCTCTTTCTCATCAAGTGGCAAAATTACCATGATAGCCCCTTGTAAGGTTCAGAACATGTCATTGGCTCCTGGGGTTTTCTGTGGAGTCATCATTAGACGCGGCGCAGCCTCTGATATTGAGTATTATCATTTAGATTAGGAAAGGACTGTGTGACTATTAGGAACATTTTCTACTTAATTATTTTTCAGAGTAGTCAAGAGGCGGAAGTTACGATTGCATAAATTTCATTCTTCATATGCCAACATAATGCCGATGTGTCATGATACATGGCCCATGAGTCAACCATTTCTCAGTCCATAGTTTTTGTAGTGCTAATAAACCAATGCCATTAAAAACTTTATTGACTTCAAATAGTCTTGATGAGAATTTTAAAATTGCTTCTCCTGACATGACCTCTGTTCTGCTCTTTATGTCCAGACTTGAGGAATTAACTCAGATCTGAATTCTTCCATGAGAGTAGTCTATTTCCTTTCCATGGATTTTATCTTACTTCTTGGAGCTCATTCATAGTTACCCCTGCACTTGTGTCTATGTGTGTGTGTATACATACATACATACATACATACACACATATATATGTACATACATACATACATACAAACATATGTACATACATACAAGCATACTATACACCATACAATACACATATACATATATGTATGTTCATATATCATGTATGCATGTGTACTTATGGATATATATTTCTGTGAGCATAATTATACTGGCCAGAGAAGGTTATTGGCTATTCTATTATTCTCCACCATATTTTTTTGAGACAGATCTTTCACTGAACCTAGACTCATGTCCATCAATTCCCAGGAATTCGCCTGTCTTTATTACCTACAATGCTAGGGTTATAGTTGTATGATAACTTACACCAGCTTTTAACATGGTTACTGGGATCTGAACTCACGTCCTCATGCTTGTTACAGATGTCCTTCCCCACACAGCTATCTTTCCAGTCTTACCTTCGTGCATGATTAATTTGGCTGAATATGTTATATATTTTAGGTGCCTCACTTAGAGACAGGTATCATGAAGAAGATCAAGCAAGCTGAATTCAGTCAAATGCAGACTGTATCATTTGAGAACAGTGTGGCCACATGCAAGCTCCATGTCCTTTGTCTGCCTCAGTTCCTCATCCTAAACAGACCATAGTGGTGTCCATGATTACTGTATAAAAGCTCACTTGGTGAGTTCTATACACAATAAATGATCCAATGAGGGAAAACTGGTATTTAGTCAATGCCAAACTGATAGCGGTTATTCATTCTTATTTCGTTGTTATTGATGTTGAATTTCCAGAGGCATAGCCACCTGTTATACCTCTGGGAGCTACTCAAAATTTATATGGTACTTTCTAAGCTATATACTTACACTGTGCATGAAGTTATTAACAAGTATCTTTCTCTTTTTTACTTAGATTATATAGGCATGTGGATATATGTATATATATATAATTTCACAAGCATTTGAGCCACTATGGAGTTCTTTGTAGTATTAATAAGACAAAAACATAAATTTATTTCTAAAGTCTCACAAGAAAGAAGAAAAATCACATTTATGGTGGCAGTACCTCCTCTTACTCTCAGGCTTCATATTTCTGCTTGCTTCTTCATATTTGCTTTATACATATTTTGGAATTGAATAACTAGAGACATATTATAGACAGAATCCAAATTTTTTCTTTTCGGTAAATCATTTTATGGTCACTGATATTTTGAAATATTTTATGTTAAGGAAGGTAATATTGTTGAAATTCATTTTTTGGCGTATCTGTAGAAATGCTTGCCTGCATCTATGCTTGTACACTATGTGCATGTCTGGCTCCTGAGAGCGTCAGAAGTGGGCAGATCTGTTTGAACTGAAGTTACAGGAGGTTTTGAGCTGACAGATAGGTGCTGGGAGTCAAACTTCGATCCTTGACCAGAGAAGCAACCTGTCTTAGCCACTGAGCCATGTCTCCAGTTCCAGAAATCTAATAGTTAAGTTAGTATTTTGGTGTTAAAGTGTCTTGGATATTTTTGCTATCGGAAGCCCTCTGATGGTCTGATATGTAATTCTAGAACTCGAGATGTAGAGATAGGTGGATCCTTGGAACTTGGTGGTCGGTCAGACTAGCCTACATGGCAAACTCTAGGCTACTGAGAAACATCTCAAAAAGGAATAGTGTATAGCACTGGAGGAACAACACTCCTCATTGTCTTCTGGTTTCAATACTTCACCCCCATAAATATACCTACACACACACACACACACACACACACACACACACACCTGGAAAGAATGTGTTGCAATGCAGTTCGACTGCATTTGGTAAGGGGAGGTTGAACACAACTAAAATGAAGCGATACAAAATAAAACACAGGAAGGGTTTAATAAAAGCATTGAAAGGCTAATTAAGAATTGATAAGAGTTGCTTAAGACAGGGCCTTTAGAATGGCATGCAATCATTGCTTTGGCTTTGATGATGTCTCCGATCTAAATTAACTTAGACTCTCCCCCCCCCCCCAGCTGTGAGTTTGATGGATTCCCAGTACAGAAGACGCACTGCCTGTAGAGAGTGACAAAGCAGTAATACATGTGGCGGTGTCCATTCCCACTCCTAGGTACCACACCACACAGGGCACTGGGTGGACTGGTCAGTAGAAACGAAACAAACATAATGGCTCATTCTCTCCGTAAACTTGATTGGATTTGGAATCACCTGGAAGATACCTCTTGGAGGTCTTGGAGCACATTTTCAGTGATGTATTGAAAATGGATAATAATCCAAAGGGTGGGAGCCCCAGAGTAAAATCAAAATGTGGGGTAAGGAGAAAAGGCAAGCTGAGGGCTAGCTTTTGCTTCTCTTCGCCTCCTGGCTGTGGATGCAGTGTGACCTGCCACCTCATGTTCCACCATCATGCCCATGATGGACACTATCTTTAAACTGGGAGCCCCAGGAAACCCTTCCTTATGCTGACTTTTGTCAGGGGCAAGCATTTTTATCACAAATAATGAGAACAGAAACAACGTACCAAAAGAGCTGAAACTTAGAATGCAACCTTGGTGGCTGTGGGAAGAGAAAGAGAAATTTCAGTACGAAGGAGTGGACCACACCAAGTGCTCAGACCTGAGTGGCCAGTGTCACAACAGAGTCGGGAGGGCAAAGCTAAGAGCTTGGTAGCTGGACTTTCTTCTGCCTCTGTACTGGTGGTTCTCAACCCTCCTAATGTTGTGACCCTTTAATACAGTTCCTCAGGGCGTGGTGACCACAAACCGTAAATTACTACTACCGCTACTTCATTACTGTATTTTTTGTCACTGTTTTGAACAGTAATATAAATATCTGTGTTTTTTGTTTTTTTCCGATTGTCTTAAGCGGCCCTTGTGAAAGGGTCATTAGAGACCTACAGGTTGAGAACCACTACCCTAGATTTTATTGAAGGTCAGCAAGCTGGACCCAACTAAGTAGAGGTGAACAAGGAAGGGCAGGGCCACACAATACATGGGACAGTATTGGAAGCAACTTTGTGACAAATTAAATCGAGGGCTGCTATATTCTATTCTTTACCATTGGGTGTACACTGAAGAGTGAAAGGCAAATGTTTCCCTACTCAGGGTGAGGGGACCCTCAGATATATATCTACCCTAACAGATAGATATTGACTGACTGATTATTTACCTTGTGCCAGGCAATGTGCTGGGTACCTGCACATATTATTTGCTCTTCAGAGTCCTAAGTTCTAGGTTCTAGCATGAACACATGTCTAGCATGAACATGATGCTGGAATATTGATGGATGTGCAGGCTGTGAGACGCCAGGTAGCATTAGGGCTCGTTTTATCTCTCAGTTGCTTTTGCATTTATTGACTTTAGCCCGATGGTCTCAGTATTTCTAGGAAAGAGAAGATGAATGAATATTTATTGCTCAGGAAACACACAGAAACAATTTCATGCTGTTTCCGTGTAGATAGCATCTTAACAGACTCTGGCATCTTGAGGTAATATGTAACAAGTAACCTTAGAAGGTCTTTCATGGAAGTTATTTTCAAATTTATTAGAAACTTCAGGTAACAAAGCTAGTAAAATTTAGAGAACTAAAGAGAAAATTGTTTTTGTGGTGTATGCATATGTGGGAGAGTGTGTACACACATGTGTGTATGCAGGTGTGTGTATGTATGTGTGTACATATATGTGTATCTGTATATGTGTGCACGAGTGAATGTGCACTGGTATCTGTGTATGTTTGTGCATGTATGTAGGTATGTGTGCACATGTTTGCATGTATGGGCACACATGTCACATGTTCACAAGTGCTTGTGTAATATGTGTATATTTTACCTGACAGGCTGTTGGATTTTTAAACCATTTAAAAAGCATGTGTCCTCATTACTTTTCTTTTTTTCTTGAAGACCAAGAGTTTTATTCTAAATTAACTTTAGAAATGTCTATCTGCATCACAGGGGTTTGGTAAATACATTTGCTAGAAGATAAATTAAAAAGATTTTTATTTATTGAAGCCAAGGAGAGGAAGAATGAGACCTACAAACCAATTGATTCCAACATCTGTCATGTTTGGACAGACTGTTTAAACTGCAGTTTGAATATAAAGTGAGTTTTGGCTGGCAAACAAATTCTTATTTCAGGAATAGTTTACTTTGAAAACATCCTACGAATAAATGTTTTTACTCTCTCTCTCTCTCTCTCTCTCTCTCTCTCTCTCTCTCTCTCTCTCTCAAACAGATATGCTAATTCTGGCACAGGCAGGTTTAAAAGCAGAGCAGAGCAGAGCAGAGAATGCTCTTGGGAAAAGATGGATTGGAGACACTAATGAGAAAATTGCAGGACTATTAGCCCAGCATGAAACCCTGCATGTTTGATTTCTCCCTTCCCTTCATCACCCCGATCAAATCAGTCACCTCACCCCTAAGTTCTTTGTCTGCAATGCCTCCCAGCTTTCACTAGTTACATTTCTGGCATCCTACTTCAGATTTGGGCTCCTTACTCCCAGGCTACACAATAAGGATCTTTATGTCCCATATTTCTGTGTCTCTCAGAAGCCACCCCACAGATTTTCTGAGTCACTTTGTGTCTCTGTACTTGGCCTTCTCCTACACTAAGCTGGTTACCTAGTCCTGGAGATTCACTCCTCTGATTGGCAGGCCTGCTTATCTGCTGTAAATTCCCTGTCCCTCTGCCCCTGTTTTCTGGATCTGAAGACTTACCTGAGTGCACTCTTTACTCACTGAATTCCACATGTGTGTTCTCCACATGTGTGTTATGTGTTCCCTGGCTTTATGGCTTTCTTTGGATGATTTTCAGTTTTCTCCATGGAGATTTTTTTCCTTTATCATGTCAAGATAAAGGACTTGTCCTGGTGTTCATTCAGATTTTTTTTGTTGTTGTTGTTTAAACATTCACATTTATGTATTTAGTGTGTGTATGTACCACCACGCCTGTGTGGAGATCAGAGGAATTGGTTTCCTCCTTCTATGAGGTGGACTCTAGTGATGGAACTCAGGTTGGTGATACGTACCTTTATCTCCTGAGCCATCTTACCTGCCCTGTTCTTTCAATTCTTGATCTTAGCTGTTGTAAGCCTTCCATCCCCATACTTTAATTTCAGAGCAGTTACAGATCCACAGAACAATGGAGCAGAAAGCACAGAGAGCACCTTTAGTCCTCATGCCCACACAGTCACCTCTGTAGCAGCATCTTCCACCGAAGAAGTACATCGGGTACCATCTGCTCTTCATAGATACATTAGTTATCCCTCAGGGAAAGTTTACAAGGTCAGTAGTTTCCAATTTGACTATGGTTGCCTCTGTGAGTTTGGTTAAACTGCTAATGTAACCCCATTATCACATTATATAGAATAAGTTCTTTGCCTTCAAAATCTCTCTTCTGCTCTCTACTGCCTTTTTCTGATATTCTGGGAAATCAGTTTTTTTTTTTTTTTTCTGTCTCCACAGTTTTGTCTTTTCCAGAAGGCTTTGTAGTTAGAATCAAGCCATGGCAATGATTTCAGATGAGGTCATTTCATGTAGCAGCATGAATTTAAGAGCCTTCTATGGAGTAAATCCCATTTAAGATTCTCCCAGCAAATGTTAGCTCATTTCCCCTCAGTGCTGAATCCATTATCCACTGCTCCAATGCTCATTTATCCATTTACCCAGTGAAGGACACTTTTTATTGCCTCTATATTATGCCAATTATGAGTTTAGTTGTGATAAACATTCAGGTATGGTTTGATGTATGAATACACGGTGACTTTTCAAACTCCTTTACATAAATACCAACAGTATCCAATGTACATTTGGCTTGGTGACAACTGTCAAACTTCCCTTCAAGGTGGTACTCTATCTACAAAGCCTGGCAGCTCTTGCTGTTTCTGTCCTCTGCAGGATTTGGTTCTCTCAGTATTCATGGGGTATACATCTAATTTGGTTTGAGAGGTTTCCAGGTATCTTGTATCTTTGGAGAGTTATTTCATCAAAAAAAATACATAAATGGCTGCTGCATCTATAACCTAAATCTGTTATTAAATATAGCCAAAATTATTTGAAATAAATGGAATTAATAAAAGACCAATTTCTAATGAAACCCTAAGTACAATTCATTTATGCTGTTACACTCAACACATGAAATTGCTGAGTAAATTTTGAGGGCTATAAATTGTGTTTTTGTTTATGTCAACTAATTTTATTTAATTATATAGTTTTAATCATTTTGATTTAATAAGAAAGCAATTATAACCAATGTATTTGCCTTCTATTGCTTTTATTTACATAATTAGGAGTTTCTAGAAGGTAAGAAATAAATTCTTTTTTATTTAAAAAGTTATTACACTTTATTTACCCATTCTCTGTGTGTATAAGGATGCATACACGAATAGGGGCTACAGTGCACACGTGGAGATCAGAAGGCAACTTATGGGAGTCCATTCACTCTTCCTACAATGTGAGTCTTGGGGACCTGTCTGAGTTACTTTTCTATTGCTGGAATAAAACATCATGACAAGGCAACTTATAAAAGAACATTTTAATGTGTTATATAGTTTCAGAGGGTTACAGTTGGGAGCTCACATCTTGATCCATAACCACAAGGCAGAAAGAGGACACTGGGAATCAAATGATTCTTTTGGAACATTGAAACCTCCACTAGTGACATAGATCTTCTAACAAGGCTACTCCTCTTAATAGTTAAGAGTTAAGATAGTTAATAGTTAAGAGTTTACTCCTCCCTAAATAGTTTCACCAACAAAGAACCAACTATTCAAATATATGAGCCTATGGGGTCATTCTCATTCTGAAACCCACAGGACCCAACTCAAGTTACCAGGCTTGCAGTATGTATCGTTACCCACTGAACCACCTGCTTGGCTCACCTTTTCATTCTGTGCCTAGATCCTTATAAAATATATTCTTAATATATGTTTGTTAAATAAAATATATTTAAAAGGTTTATCTTGTGTATGCATGTGTCTGTCTGTCTGTCTGTCTGTCTGTGTACCATGTGTATACAGTGCCTGGAGCGGGCAGAAGAGGGCTTAGAAACACCCTGGTGTTGGAGTTACACAGGATTATAATCTGTTATGTGGAAACTGGATGTGAAGGACCAAACCCAAGTCCTTTGCAAGATCAGTAAGCGCTCTTACACTGAGCTTTCTTTCCAGCCCCTAAATAAAATAATTTACCATCCCTTATATGCTGTAGTTTAAGTGAATATTCCTAACTGAGGGTTTAACATAAAAAGAATAGACAAATGTAACTTGCAATCCTATTAACTAGCCTAGTAGGACTGTAGTGGGCTTCAGATTTCTTTCAGAAAAAAAAATATAACCTTGCTTTCCAGTTATTTTCACTAGTATGAAGCTCAAAATTGACACATTTCACTAGATTTGGGCTAGGCTAAGGGCTCTAATAAGTTAGTTTCATCTTATGGGCTGTGTTTATCATGGTTCCCTAGAAAAGCAAGACAGTGGAATAGACATGGAAGATTAGATAATGCTATAGTGTAATGAGATATGATGTGTTTGAATACTTGGTCCCCAGTTGGTGGAGAAACCTAGGAAGTAGAACCTAGTCACTTGACATAGTCTACAAGTGACCAGCTCTGGAGGGTTACAGGAGGGTTCCTTGCAGTTCCTGTGTAGCCTTTCTTGCTTCCTCATTGGCTGCCATCATGTGACCAACCATCTACAGCCCTTAAATCCATGGACAGGAATTAGGCCTGCAGCTGTACTTGACTTACTAGCAGGGACTAAAAGTTCCTAAAACCATGGGAGCCGAAAAACTCTTTCCTACTTGTAACACCATTGGCCAGGCATTTGTCAAAGTGAAGATAAAGATAATTAATAGAAACAGATATGTAAAAGAGAATTTGCTAGGAGGGTTGCCTGGTAATTTGCTAGGAGGGTTGCTATGTGGAGTCTGAGATCTCCCATGAGGATCTACCTAGAAGCTAGGGGAGTTGTTAAGGTGGCTCAATACTAGGAGGAAACCTACAAAACCAGGGAAACAAATCATGTATGTGTCAACCTCTACCCAAAGTGAGAATGATATTTTTTTCTCTGCATTTTTGTTGCATTCACATCCAGGGTCAACTTAGCGATGACTAGAGACACTGAATGAGGGACTATGGGCTTCATATATGCCATTGACTTAAGTATCAGTCTCCAGAAACACCTGCATAGATACACCATACTATGAATATTCCTCAATTGACCAAATACACACCAGAAATTAACGGTGATGTGGTAGTGCTTTCAATTGCTGCCATATCTTTAAAAATGGGGGTGGAAATAAATGTAGAAAAAATTAGACTCTTGCACATTTAAAGTTAAGTGTGGTGGCACATTTTTAATCTCAGAATTTGAGACATTGAGGCAGGCAGACCATAAGTTTGAGGAGCATACTTTGGGCCATAATTGATCTCTCACTCTTGACCTGTCTACATAGAAGCATTTGTGCATGCATATATATGCACATCTATGTCTTCATTTGCTACACATTTAGTTATATCAGTGTCAATTCTAATGTCTAGTTAGAGCACAGAACAGTGGGTAGTTATTTCTATTCCCAACAAAGACAGAATTCAAGTTAGCCTTCAAAATTAGAATTTCCTTGAACTTAAGAAGGATCAAAAATGCAGGAAAATCTATCTGCCAAAAAAGAAAAAAAGTGAAAAAGATATAGGGCAGGAGAAGCAGAGGTGTGGATTAAGGGGAAGAGAAAAATGTCCCATTTTTCAGGTGAGGGGATCAGAACAAGGGGAACAGCTCCCGTACCACAGGATGAAGAACAGAAGCCCATCTTTGACCCAGCTCATTAGAGATTCCCCTAGAGAAGAAGAATTGAAAAAAAAAAAAAGCATGTTCAAAGATTTGGCACACACCCTTTCTTAAGATGGACAGTAAATCTTGAATGAGAGAAAGATTCCCATCTGTCACTCAAAAATGAGGTAAGTGCCTAGTAACAAGTCACAGCAGTAAACCGCTGTGATTGTGACAAGAACATGGAGAAAGGTCCTCCTTGAGGCATAATATCACTAAGAAGTTGAAAGCCGGGTTTGGATGAGGAACACTAAGAAGACTACATTAAGACCAAGTAGCTACTAAGGGAATTTGAAACTGTACGTGTCCCGAGTATAATCATAGCAACAACACACACAACCCCAGCTCAGGTAGCTAGAATGACTACCTGCCCCCACCCCCCGCACCTTCCTACTTCCTCCACAAAAACCTAACATAATATCCTTAACTATCTGCAGCATAAATAGTATTTACTTTCGTTACTTCTGGCCTGTATAACTTTAACAAGTTGAAGAAACGCGTGCGCGCGCGCGCACACACACACACACACACATACACACACAAATTTACAAAAACCAATGTACAGCCACAAATCATACATGGCTAGCTGTTAGAAATACTAGGAAAGGAACTAAAATTTACTATGATTATTTTGTGAAAGGCTACAGTGAAATCAGGGAATAAAAAAAATCAACAGCTAAGGACTTTCCTTAGAAAGATGTGCACTCCATGAGAAATCACACACAGTGCTGGTGAAAACCATGGTAAGGAAGGGTGACTTGGTAGAGTTATCAGTACACTTGATATAGACCAGATTAATGGCTTTATAGTAGGTTGATAGATATTGGGGGAATGAAGAAGACAGAACAAAGTAAAAATAAAATAAAGAGCATAGCATGACCATGGGACAACATCGAATGGTCTAGGAAACGTAATACGAGTTACAAACAGAAAGCTATGGCCCACGGGAAGAATATGTGTAAGAAGAAAGAGATAGACTTCTCTCATCTGACTTTACATAGACCGACAGCATCGTTAACACGCCAGGGGATAAGAAGCAAGAAGCAAGTGCAGGATTCTTGATACAGAACTTATCATTTAAGGACCAAGTGCAAATAGGAGCTTTCCAGGTAAACAAAAACCAAGTATTTTACCTGTATTACAAACAAAACAAAACAAAACAAAACAAAACAAAACAGAAAACATTGAGGGAAGTCCTTCAGGGAGAAGACGACGACACACACTCCAGGAAAGCCTGGATCTCCAGACAGATGAAGATGAATTATTTGCCTAGATAATCACAAGTAGCTGTGGTCCACTCAGTGCATAAAACTTACGTGGTGTCTAACATTAGCACAAAGAGTGGGAGAAAGGGCTTGGGACTATATGGTTCAAAGGTTGCACCAACTGCTGTCTGAGCCAGATGCTAATTAAATATGGATTTGATTCTTTAAAGGAGTATATGTTAAATCTTACCACCACTGCTGCTGGCAGGTTTGTGAGGACTTTAAACAATAGTAAAGCCAGTCAGTCAGCTCTTCCTTCCGAGGACCTCACTCTGCCCACAGCTATTGTCAATTTGCTTCTTTTGCTTTGATTTTCATTCATCAACCATCTGTCATTTTTTTTGATGAGACATATTCATTTTTAAGATAACAGACACGCATATGAATATTTGTAAATATACTATGTGAATTTTTTGAACCTGTTAAATTTAATTAAAAATTTTAAATGAGATCACAGAGTAACAGATTTCTTTGTGGCATCTTCATGCATACCTTATCAATTTTGATTTATTTTGATTTCCCCCCAACCCTCAGACTATCGCCCCATTGCTGCCTTTTCCCGTTGTATGGTTTCATCTGCACTATTCTCTCTTCTCATCTAGTATTTCTTGTGTTATATTTCTTCTTCACCCTAACCTTTAAATCCCCTTTACCTCTCTCTACTTTATGAACAATATATCAATGGCAGGAACCAGAAGAACATTTTTTTTTTTTAACCCATGTAAAAAAAAATCTCAGGTTGGAATTATTATTTTCTTTGGGCCTATTAAATCCATCCTCAATAATTTCATACTACAGACAGATTATTGAAAGGGAATATGCATGTCTTTTTTTTTTTTTAACCAAGAAACTCTATAACTGAGATGCAGATTTATAATTTGTATAAAAAATAGGCCAAACCCCACCGTGGTGTTACTATTACACTGAAGCAACTCTGTTGATCTATTTTTGAAGAAAATTGATTTGAACATGAAGCTTGCAAGGCACAAATTCCAGCAGGAAAGCACGTTCCCAATAACACACAGAGACTTTATCTGCAGGATATGCATTATACCTCCCGAGTCAGGACATAAATGAATGTATTTAGTAACATGATAGATCAGACAGTAGAAAAGCCACAAGCGTATTCCAATAACATATAAAATCAAATAAAGTTAGGCATGATTACTTCCCAGAAAGAGAAAAACAGTTCTGAAATAAAGATTTCACTTGGCGTCTCTATGTTCATAGTCATTTTGTCTCAGTTTTGATATGCATGAAGAGTATGGCAAAAATCCGGCCACTATTTATATAATGCACCCTCTCTGCTGTCTATAGGCTTTGTGATGGGTTGCTGTTTTAATGGTCAACAAAAAAAACCCTTCAGCTTTAACTTAAACACAGGTGCAGGATTTGGTGTTACGCTGAAATCGAATGTAGGCTTGTTCAAGTTGTTTAACATTATTGAACATTTTCATCAAACTGGGAGAATCCTTAGAGAATTTTTAAAAAGTACAGGTGGAATTTGTGGTTTGGTGTTTGATGTGTAGTACAGGGTAAGAAGATGGATGTCATCATTGTGGTGGGAAAAATAAAGCCAACCAAGAGTCTGGAGAACTCAGTGATGTTCTTCATTTAAGAGCTGACTGCTGTCTTAGGTACTATCTATGGTCTCTGGGCCACAGCTTCATCTTTGAACTGAGGGAGGTGGAATCATCAGCTGAAATGTTTCTCCTTTGGGTAATCTGAGAAAGGCTCTCTCTATGGAGCTGAGGGATTTTGATCTGGTGATTATCTTGCTTCTGCCTCCTGAATGCTGGGTTTGCAAGTATGTACCACCACCATCGGTCAGTTTAAGTGCCCTTATAGTAATCAAATCTTTTGTCTAGACTTTGTTTCTTGTTGTAATGAAACAGTCTGACCCAATAACTTTAAGGGAGAAGAGATCTGTTTAGCTTACAGTTCCAAGTCTTAGCTCATCATTTTGGGGAAGTCAAGACTCGAACTTGAAGCTGCTTATCACACACACAGTCAATAGCACAGAGACAATGGGTGCACACACTTTCCTCAGATTATTCTTTCTGTCTTTTTGTACAGTCCAGGACATAAGCTCAGGGAATGGTGGACATAAGCTCAGGGAATGGTGTGATCCTCTTTTAGGTTGGGTATTTTCCTATCACTTAATACATAGTGCAACCCTCATGGATATACCTGTAAGCCAAGGTCACTTACACAATTCCTTACTGAGACACATCCCTGGTGATTCTAGGTTGTGTCAAGGTGACAGTTAAAAACTAACCATTGCATCCTTTTATGCAAATGGAATCTTAGGCAAAATGCTGGTATTTGAAACCCACACAAACAGAGCTGGTGAGTTGGTTAAAGTAGTCACATAGGATCTTCTCCCTTTCAATCACTTCCTGGGTGTGTCTATGGCATCACAGAGTTTGGGGCAGGTGATTCCAAGATACATGAGAAGGTTTTCTGTGCTAATGCTATTTGTAAGATCTTTGGTTAAATGATTTGGTTAAATGATTTACCCTCCAACTCCAGAATGGGACAGATGAGTCTTCATAAGGATGTAACAGATGTGTACAATCAATTTGACTGTATTAGGTTTTTTTTTTTTTTGTGATAAAAAGCAACTTGTGAAAGAATATATTTTAGCTTATGGTTCTAGGGAAATAAGAATGGACCATGGTAGGAAGATATAACAGTAAATAGCAGGCATGTCAGTCAGCAGGAGCAGGAAGCTGAGAAATCCTATCTTCAGCCCAAACATGAATCAGAGAGAGCAAGCTGCAAACAGCTCTGAGCTCTCAAACCTCACCCCTAGTGATATCCTTCATTCAGAAAGACTCCAGCTAAAGAGGGCTATATAATCTTCCCCAACAGTGACACCAGCTGCAAACTAAATATTCAAATTCTTGAGTCTATGGGAGACTTTTTTTTAAAATTCATACCACTCTGGTAATCAATCAATTGTTTAGCACTCATAGTATTAAAGACTGAATCAATGCCCTATAATAGTTGGGTATATAGATAATTATTCAGTCATATCCTATACAATTATATAACAATTATAACTAAGAATATTGGGATATATATATATATATATATTCTGCTACTTTATTTCATATGAATGATGTCATTAGATTCATATGCATCAAAAAAGGACTCTCAAATAATCTTATTGATAATTGCTACTTTTTGTGGAAGATTCTCAATTCTAAATCAGGTTTAAAACTGTCAGTAATGTATACTGTGGGTTCTGATGTCAGTTTATCTTCAAATATCCTTTTGAGGGTGGTGCCTTTATTCTCATTTAAGAGGTTTGGAAAATGTAGCTCATATTTGAGAAAGCTACTTGGAGTCACATGGAGTTTAAATGTAGAAGCCCAGGTTTCCTGATTGCACTCCAGGGTGCTTTCCATAAGCTGTAAGAGATAGGGGACAATGTGCAGCTTTATCTTTTTTGGATGTGCTCTGATTTACTGAGAGTTCTAAGCAGTTCAGAGAACTGCTCTGAAGCATGCAATGACACACAGTCAATAAGCACTCAGGGCACCCTGAATTGTTCAGAGGCATAAATGGGAAAATACTCTTCACATTTTAAATGATAGTGAAAACATTTGCATTCTGATATTAATATTTATTGATTTTTTTTGAGGTTCAATGAATAGTTTTCATGATAATTCCTCAATCTTCAGAGAAAACCTGCATTCATAAATAACAAATTATGTCATTATCCACATCTGTTCTCATTTTCTATAGGCTTCAAAATCTCTATTCATTATGGGAGCCAAAAGAAGTGGGAACCCACTGGTGTCTCCATCAAATTCTGGCCCATCTTCCTGCACATAATTCTTATTTGAGAATGCAATGCTTATTCAAAATAAATACGGGACACACTAAACTGTGTGATTAACATGCAATGAGTCTCAGATTCCATTTACTTATGGAAATCGAGTCAAATCCAACATGCTAGCAACACCATTGTGGGGTCAGCCTCCTGATGAAGCCATTGGATCTGCAGGAGCTACCACTCCAATATTGTATTAGCATCCTTAGCACGAACCATGCCACGGCAGTATGAAAATTAGCCACTTTCATTTTTTAAAAGAGACAATAGTAATGTTCCCTGCTTCTTACATTCATTTTTAAACATGGGGCTGTTGATGGAAGATACATGAAATGAAGCAATATTTGAAATTATTAGCAAGTAGCTTTCTCAGAGGATGTATGTCTTTGGAAACTAAATTTAAGATATATGCACATTTAAAAATATGAGCCCTATTATATTAAAAATTTTATATACTTTTGTTAGCCTGTTTTGAAGTAAGATGGGTCAGAAAGAATCATACAAAGATATTTTACAGATTAAAGTTACTCACTGAAGCCATATTAAAAAAAATAGAATAAGTAAATATAAAAGCCCTTCATCTATTAGCAGCTGGCAAAATTCTCTTTCTAAAGGTTGGCATGCACGTTTTATTTTACTTTTATGATAGTTTTGAATTGTATAATATTTTATAACTCTAAACACACTACAACACATATTAGTAGTCTTTAATATAACCACTATGAATGGCCAGAGCAAATATTTGTATCTTCATTTTATAAATTAAGAAACTGGATTTTAGGGTTTTTTTTTCCTAAAATCCACAAATCCATTACTCTTATTTTCTTACTATAAGACATTGCGAGACCTCACTGCTCAATGCCTTACTTGCTATATTTACAGATTTGAAGTAATAAATCAACATTTCTTACACAAAGAAAACTGAGACAATCCACACAAATATGTTTGTGGTGTACTTAGAACATGGCACCTCTCCACAAATATTCTATTGCTATTTTTATTCTTATTAATGTACAAAAACATAAAAATAAATTATAGATAAAGTATTACAGACCACAAGCATTTCTATAATTACAGTTTGATGTCAAATGTCACTTTTTTAAAGATTAATTTATTTGTTCACAATTGGTTCTTTTTTTCACACCCAGGGTTCAATTCCTTTCTTGACAACATGTGCACCTTGGTATTCAATATGCTGACCCATGTGTAGTAACCTGTTTGCCTTTGCAAGATATACTTTTGCATTTATGTTTGTTCCTATGTGTTAGTTTGGCTGGGAGGAGCTGCTCACCATTGGTAATATGGACTCCCGATTCTGGCTTGGTTGCCTCTGCTTGGAGTGGCCCCTCTTGTACTCCCAATAGTGTTTAGCATCCTCTGCTAAGTCTCACTCTACTGTTAATTGAGAATTAGGTACCAGTACATGAAGACTTACCTATTTATTGTTTGGTATTTGGCAGGCTTTTAAAGCTGGATATTCAGGTATTTATTTATTGAAGCAAATGATCAAAATACAACTATTTTACCATTTCTTCTTTTACTATCTGCAACACTTGTTAAATATATTTTAGAATAACTCATTCTGCAATTTGAGTCTTGTAAAGTTTCTTCAGAATATTTTTTCCATCATTAGAAGTTTCCATTAAATATTTCACCTGCATTCTGGGTGATTTTCTTTGATCTATATTTACATATTCTCTCTTTAGCTGTGCCTGCTCTAATTTTTATTTTAAGAATATCTACTTCATTTTTTTTGAAAATTGCCTCTCCCTTCTTTTTTAAATAATTAATTTGTTTAATATTATTTTTTCTGTTCTTTATCTTCTTGAACATTTAAATGTTCCAATTTAAAATTGCAATCTCTTGGCATATTTTTTTGAGTATGATTACTTATCTTTGCTTTAATTCTGATCCTTCCTGTTCAGTCTCCTTTGAGTATTTTATTATTTCCCCACTGTGAACACAGTTTGGAATAGACCATGTTACTACAGTGTCCTAAGTGGTACATACTTTTTGCCAGCCAACGCTATGATATCCAGCCAAGACAAGAGTCGCAGACTAATGTTTGCTCATGCTCTAGGCTTGGAAGTCCACATTGCCTGAGCAATGTAGGAATTCAGGCTCTGTGGGGGTTATAGGCTTACAACTACAGACTTTGGTGGTTGACTGTACTTTTGCCTACACTCTTTAAAGATCCCCATTCTTGCTTGCTGTGGGGGATAAAACACAATTCTAAAAGGAAAGGGGGGCGTTAGGTCATGTATCATTAGAGAAGCAGCAGCTCGTTGAACATCCCAGTTTCTCTTCCTGGATCTTGCTTCATAATACATTTGGATGGGATCAAAACTTTATCGTTGTGAAAGCAATGGATTGGTATTTTTTTTCCCTGTAGGTTCTAGTGGCTTACTAGACAGTTGTCTTCGGATAATACTTCTTTCCAACTTTTAACTAATTTTCTTTCCTTCATGTTTAAATGAATATATGATATTTTAAGACAAAAGGAAAAAATGAACAATAACAAAATGCAAAGCAGTAGTAAACACATGGCTTGCACTCTTAAATGCATTTCTCTTAGATGTTTATCTTTTCATGGGCCTTCAGGCTTTTTTGTTCACATTTATCTTTACTTACATAACTGAGCTCATGCAACATATTATTTTCAAAACTCACTTTTTAAACTGTATTATGATGCAAGCATGCTGTAGTATGTGGTGTAAAATGTTTTGAAGAAAGCCTTCTGGTATAAACACTCCTATGCTCATGGCCCACTAAGGAGGTCTGATATTTGGGCTTTGGGTATTTGGCGTGTACAAATCTGTGAAAAAAAATGAATGCTCAGGTGGCCAAAGACACCAGCCCTGCCACCCATGAGACGCCAGCGTGGGAGATGGCTCTGCCAATCTTCCGCGCTTTCTCCACAAGACTGGGCTGAGCCCAGACCATCCCGCCATCCATGCGGTACCCGGCAAAAATGAGACTTTAATGGTTAAAGATTATCCAATAGCTTTATATATTTGGTAATGCTCAAATATCAAGATGCCCACACAATTGGAAGTGCTAACCAATTAACTAACCTAGATATAAGTTGTTACCCAGGACTGCTTTCAATAGATGCATAGCTCTCCATCACTCCTACATCTCTCCTCCTAGCTCCTCATCTTCTTTCTCCTCTTCCTCTCCTCACTCCTCCTACCTCTCACACAGCCCAATCGCTGAGCTTTATGCAAATGTAGTGGGATGGTATCCCGTTACACAGTCATATAACTTTATCGTAATTCATATGTATACACATAATATATGTGGTGGTTTGGATGACGATGACCCTCATAGACTCATATATTTGAATAGTGTTCATCAGGGAATGACATTAGTTGAAAGGATTAGGAGATGTGGCCTTGTTGGAGGAAGTGTGTCACTGGGCCTGGACTTTAAGATTTCCAAAAAGCTCAAGCAAAGTCCAGTGGCTCTCTCTTTTTTCTGCTGCCTGTAGACCTGCTTGTAGAACTCTCAGCTACCTTTCTAGCACCATGTCTGTCTGCATGTCATCATTCGTCCTGCTGTGATGATAACGGATTAAGTCTCTGAGACTGTGAGCCAGACCCGATTAAATGTTTACCTTTATAAGAGTTGTTGTGATCATGGTCTCTTTATGGCAATAGAACACTGACTAAGTCAATATAAGTTTCTATTTTCGTTATGATTGTTGGCTTCTTACTATTCTTAATATGTAAATATGTATATATGTGTGTATGTATGTATATGAAAAAATCACCTAAGGTGTAATTTTGTTCTCCATTTAACTCACCTATGTGTCTAGGGAATACAAGTTTATAGAGGAGGCCGACTCATCCATATTCTGGTTTGCAGTGTGATGAAGTGAGTATGACCAGGTTTGGTAGGAGTTGCTTCTCATTACTATCTCATTTCCACTTCTGCTCCCTCTTTCATTCCCATCATTCTATCCCAGAACCACTTAGAAAACACTGCTTTTCATCTCCCAGTTGATCAGAATGGCTTTGGCAATCTCAGGGCCAGTAATGGATGCTGTTACTTTAGAAATCAGTTGGGCTACTCCATGCGAATTCATCTTCTCAAAGTTTCTTTAGGTTTTTGTTGTTGTTGTTGTTGTTTTGTATGGTCACCTTCTTCGTATGGTATGCTAAATGCCTGGTCTGTAACAAGTGTCAAAAAATACTTGTTGGATGAAAATAGTTTTATAAATATAATTAGTAAGGGCCAAGAATTTCTCTGAACATACAACCTTTAGTGTTTTATGACTATTTATATTACATGTCTCTTTAAGAGACTACAGGTGCTTATAAAAAAATCCTCATCATAACAGAGTCAAATTCTTTTTTAAATTGTTTCTGTTTTAAAATTTTCATATCATTTTTATTTTTGAAATCAAAGTATAATTACATAATTTTGCTTTTCCCTTCCTCTCTCCACAATGTTTTCCATTTCTTGTCTCTCAAATTAATGACCTCTTTTCTTTTTCCCCCTCCCTTCTCCCTCTTGCTTCTGCCCCACTTCTCTGGCCCAAAGTACACTGTAGCTGTCTTCAGACACCCATATGAGGGCATTGGATCTCATTATGGACGGTTGTGAGCCACCATGCGGTTACTAGGATTTTAACTCATGACCTCCTTAAGAGCAGTCAGGGCTCTTAACCACTGAGCCATCTCACCAGCCCCAATGACCTCTTTTCTTAATGACATATATACAGCCTGCTCAATCTGTATAATATATATTATTTCAGGGCTGGCCACTTGAAACTAGCTCAGGGGTTCTTTATTGGAGAAGGCTATTTCTCCTGCTCTTACATTCCTTAGTTGCCTGTCAGTGTTTGTGTAATGCTGAGGCCTCATGAGAGTTCCACTTTCCATGTTAGTCTGTCTACTGGCACTGTTCTTCTGCAGGGCACGTTTCAGTATCGCTGTTGGTGAGACTCCATAGGTGTAGTTCTCGGACATTTCTAGGAGACACAATCTTGCAGGAGACTTCCTATTCCTTTGGCTATTAAAATAATCTTCCTGACCCTCTTTTTGTGCTGACACCTGGGCCTTGGGTACAGGGGTTGTTGTAGATGCATCAGTTGAGACTCACCATCACAAGGTCAATTGATCTCTGTATTTTTTCTTTTTCTTCTTCTTCTTTTTTTTAACCAATTGTGGTCTTATGCCATGGTTTCTTCTTTTGCAAAGAGAAGTTTCTTTAATAGGAAGTAAGAACTATACTTACCTGTGAAATAAGGACAATTTAGAACATAGTTGGGGATATACTGATTTCATAAGGTGGCACTAGTAGACTCTTTTCTAAGATTTATGACTATACTCGCCATGAGTATTTGACTGTTTCTAGTACCAGGTATAATTTCCATAATTTCAAGAACTGCTGGTTACTTACAAATTGTGTATGCAACTATTTCATGTTTAGGGTTATGGTATCATGTTGGTCATTGTTGTGGTTCATAGCTATCATAGTTGGGTAGGACTGACTATTTGTTTACATCCCTCCCGTGGAAGATTGCATGACGACTTCTGGTACTCAGGGAGGAGGCTTTCAGATTAAATCCAGTTTAAAACAAAACAATACAGGAAGCTCAAATCCAACATTTTAAAAACTTAAATCCAAAGACTTTTTTAAAATAGCTTTTATTTCTACTCAGTCCCTTAAAAATCAATGCAGGTTCTTAGAATCATAGTGTTGCTATTCTTAAACTATGTGTATAAAATTCAACTATGAAACAGAATGGGCATTTTTAAAAACCAAATTGTGAAAAAATTGGGTCTGATATTTAGCTAGAAAGTACTTTTGAAAAATAGGCAGAAATTCTTAATGGTCACTTCATAATTTTTTGCTTTAACTTTTGAAGGTATGTTAGGAAGAAATTGATTTGGCAAAAGGGAAATTCTGCAGAGAAACTAATTTTTGTCTAGGAAAAAATGTAATAACATTTCAATAGAACGTTAGCTGTTAATACAAGGGAGAGGTAAAAAGTAGCTAAAAAAACCTTCAAAACTAGCATTAGCTGCAGGAAATGGCCTTAATCTTCTAAGGCACTTGCTAATGCTGTAATGTTCTTTTCAAGCTTGAACCACGCACATTTTCATATAAAAGTGTATTGAATAGATCTATTTAAAAAGCTTTGAATGACCCGTGTTAGTCATTTTTTTTGTCACTGTGGCCAAAAACAACTTAATGGAGGAAAGATTGACTTGGGCTCCTGGGTTCATAGATCTCAGTCTCTGGTGTGCTGGATCTGTTGCTTCTAGGCCTGCAGCAAAGGAGAAGCATGGGCAAGAGCATGATTGTAAAACTCTGCATCCCTCAAGGCCACAAAAACAACAACAACAACAACAACACCGAAAAAACCCAGAGAGACACAGAGCAATGCTAGAACAGGATACACCCATTAAGGCTTGTAACCATCTACCCACACTCAAGATCACCTTCCATAGTTTCTAGCACCTTCCACTAGCACCGTCATATTTATGAGTCCATCAGTGGATATTACACTGATTAGGTCAGTTCCTACATGAACCAATTACTTTCTTAAGCCTATCTCTGATTATTGCACCAGGGAACCAAGTCTTCAACACATGAGTCTTTTGGAAAGACAAACAATATTATGTTCACTTTCCTCCCACCCACCCCCTCCCAGTATAAAGGTGTAATATCTCTTCTACTTGAAAGTATAGCATTTTCCACAGGTACGCAGATGAAATTAGTGGTGTGCCATGAACTGCTTGTCTTCACTCTGCTATACATATAGGTCGTTAACATGACTCCACATAGGTAAGGGAAGAGCATAGAGCTTGGTGCTATAAAAATAAAATTTTCAGACTGGAATTTTGTGGGTTTGAAGCTGAAGACAAATGTTAAAATTCTTACGTGCCTTTGCATTTTACCCTGAGGATGAATCTAAGGCCTCCCTCATAGAGTTCTGATGAGCATCAAATGAAGTAACTTCTAGATATTGATCTCCAAGGACTTGCTCCTTGGTATGGACCTCACCTGGAAATTGGTTAGAAATGCCAAAACTTGGGCCTCACTTATGGAGTTAGAAGCCCTAGGAATGAAGCCCAACAATCTATATGAAGTGCTCCGGGAGACTCAGATGACAAAGGTTAAAAGCTGCATGTCAACGTGCCATGATGCTATTCTGTGGTGCTCTAGCACCAAGGTATCTGCAAATCCTAAAAGCAGCGTTTATCCTTCGCTTCAGTTAGCATAATGTGCAAGTGTAGATTAAAAAACACTGGCAACAAACTTAAAACAAAGGTACTTCACTGTTCCTTGCCCCCACATGACCTGACTAATAAACACGGTATTATCCAGGATGACTTCTCCCCATGGTTGGACATTGCTCCTTAAGTGAGATTCTGGAGATCTCAGATGGTCACACCCGGGGCAGGGGGACAAGTGATATAGGGAGCAAGCTTTCAAAGAAAGAAAGTGTTGCAGCTGAAAGCTGTCTCTCATGTCCCTAAGAGCCACCTCCTAAAACATGATGGCTTAGACTAGGCTGGATTATGTGTGTAAGAGGAGACATACATCTTTCTGTTTTTGGGATGAATGGAGTGGGGCTAAACAAATTCTTGTCTAGCTTCCAATGGGGGTACAACCTGAAGTACGTGTGGCAGCCTCAGTTCAATAGATTAGACTATGTTTTATGCCAAATACTGTGTTAAATCTTAGGTATCATGGCCACGTATAATGAAGCTTGTGCTTCTCATTGATTGGCAGAAAAACCATGGAAGGATCAGGTTGCTTCAAGTTTCGAAGACAATACTTATTAGAGGTAGAACCTGAGGACTCCCATGATGTTGTGGTATTGGCCACATTTTTGATTCGGTAGCTTTCTGTTGTTTGAATGAGAATAAGAATTCGCTGGAGTATACTCACTCTTCCTTGGATTCTCATCTGATGAGTGCATATCTTTTGTTGTTGTTCCTTCTCTGTCCTGTCAGCAGCCTCTTCCTACCTCCATCCATGAGATACCAGCAGTGGAGTCTTGATAGCCACTTAAATCAAGGAAGCTCTGCCTATCTAGCCAGATAATTATCGATTATGGCAAAAATTAGGTCAATTACTATTGTTTGAAGAGAATTTGGATCTTCAACAGCATTCAGGTTGGAGACAGAGACAGAAGTGGCAGAGATTGAGGTGAATGCGGATGATCAGAGGTGATAGTCTCAATAATTTTCCAGTTCAGGGTCCATGTTCCCTCCTCAAGCTCTGTTTCTTAAGACATCTTCCTATCCATGCCATTGACTCCCATATTTAACTTAGTCTAGATTCACTTATTACATGCTTATAATCAGGTATCTCCTTAGTTGACAGCGGACATATGTATGTCTCTTGGGAACTACCATGTATGATTTTGTGCACATGGACCACTCTCCCTGGTACCTTATTCCACTACATCCTGACATCTCCATTTCCTTACTATTTCTTCTCAGTGATAAGGTTAAATATTAGATACTCTCTCATGTATTTATTTTCTCCTCTCTCTCTCTCTCTCTCTCTCTCTCTCTCTCTCTCTCTCTCTCTCTCACACACACACACACACACACATACACACACACACACACACTCTCGCTCTTTTGCTCTCTCTCTCACTCTCACTACATAGTTATAAATGTCTTTACCTTCCCCACCTCCTTGACTGCTATATGCATCTCTTTACTAGCAATGTTTTTATGTTTCATCAAGATCTGAGTTCTGAAAAAATCTTCCAGCTACCCTCCTCAAACATTCTCACCATGAGTGGAAATTCTTAATTCTAAGTAGTAAATTGCCTTAGTAATTGTTTATACAGTTAAGCCAGCTTTCAAATGTAATGCCAGATCACTATGGCAAAAACCTTAAACCTTAAGCTTAGTTCACTTTTCTGTTTTAATGCATCCAACATCTCAGCCGATACTGAGACCCATGTGCTCTGTGTCTCAACACAAACACATAAAAGATGCTCAAAGCATCTCCAAAACCTAGGATTAGAAAGATATCCACATCTTCTTTGATGCAGTAGATCCCTTATAGACCATTGCACAAATGAGGATTCTACTTTTTAAAAATCAACCCTTTGTTACATCCAAATTTTGCTGCATGGAGCCCATACAAACACCCTCACTCTGCTCCCAATAACTTTATCTCCAGTTTCTTCCCCTAAAGCAACATCACCAAACCTCTTCAACTGTTTTGATGAGGTGAGTAACTCGGGATTGTACAGTCTCCTGAACTTGACCTTGTTGTACAACATTACTTGCAAAATGTCTCTTCAGAACAGAACATAGTAGGTAGCATGTCCCTTTAGAACAGAACATAGTAGGTAGCATGTTGGTTAAATGTTTAACCCATTATTGCTAAAACTTGCTTGGTTGACTCCCAGAATTTTCTTCACATTTTGGTCTCCAGCATGGTTTAAAATCAAGCTTTTGAGTAAGAATTTCATATTAATATGGTTTAAAATGAGGGAGAAAATAGGGGTGGAGGTGAGGGTCTCTGTCTGCTGATGACAGGCGGAAACATTGCTCACAAAGGAAAGGAAGGTAGAAAATAACAGGCCATCAATTTCAGACAAGTGGGAGAAGGAAAGAATGTATTCGCCACATCTTTACATCTTTCAATGAAACGTTCATCTGCAACGCTGATCTCTCTGGCATTAAGAATACGTATGTGTCATGTGACTGGTGGAATCAGCAGGCTGACCAAGACTCACCTACCATATATGCTAGCATGTTGGCTGTATCAGGAGCTAACCTCACAACCTTCATGTCAAGCCCAGACCCCAGGAGGAAACAAGCCAGAGACTTCTGCTTCTTGGATCCCATCAGGTTCCAGAGCCTTTGACTGCTCTCATATGAAGATCTGGTTACCCGAGGATGCTACTTCCTTTGACCTTGACAGTACCAACAGGAAGCAGGCTCTGTGGTTGCTCTCTGTGAGCAGGAATTCTCAGATCACCCTCTGCTAACGAATTGCCTCCCGTAAGTTCAGAAGTAGGATAAGAAATATAGGACTTAGATAGCTACCATCACAACAACAAGATTTCTCGGAAGAACTCTTCATCTTCAATGTTTCTGCCACCCTCGTCCCATCAGCTTAGTCACACATTCTACATTTTCTCTATATACTTTTTAATACGATGCGATACACAGTCTTTCTACTTACAACCAAAGTTAGCATTTCCACCAATGGAATCCATTCTTATTTTGTTCTCCCCGAGGCCTAGAATTCTACTCTCCTCTAGTCTTCATTTTTTTCCTGTAAACTAAGCTAAATCACCTCTACTACTTTAGTTACTGCTGCTTCTTTCCTTCCCTACCAAGCCTTTGAAGCTAGCACATGCTATGCGTATTCATTTCTCATTTATTTTTTAAACTACACTCTAATATGTCATCCACCTCAGTCCTTCCACTAAAAGTGTATTCATTAAGCCGAACAATCAGTCTGCCTGTGAAAATTTGAGGGTCATTTTAAAGTCCTCATTTTAATGTATCTCTGGGTTGCATTCAATCCTGAAAAATCACTTCTTTTGTGAATCTCTATGTCAGTGGATTTTGTGCCCTGGGGCTCTTATGATTTCCTGGGAAATGCTCTTTGATCTTCTTGTCCTAGGTCTTCATAGATTTCTCTTTCTTCCTTTTGGCTCTTACATCCTGGAGTGTCCACAGTGACA
Organism: Arvicanthis niloticus; assembly: GCF_011762505.2. Classification (NCBI taxonomy): domain Eukaryota; kingdom Metazoa; phylum Chordata; class Mammalia; order Rodentia; family Muridae; genus Arvicanthis; species Arvicanthis niloticus. The sequence continues at coordinate 20,438,179 of NC_133429.1, forward strand.
CGGAACACATTTGAATCTCTGGCCATTATTCAGAGGTGTGTCTCTTGTAATCATCTTCCCTCTTCTGGGTCCCATTTATCTTCTATGTTACTGCCAGAGTAACCAACATGCAGCACATGTAGAGGTAAGCTTATTCCTGGTTTAATCTCTGTGTCCATTCCTCATGTCTAAATGAAAAAGTCATGTTGCTGCAATATAAGTTAGTGTCTCCATGATTCCTCTTTTTGTTTCTCTAGAGTCTTCTCTCACCATTTCCTGCTATGCATCTTAATGCATACAATTTCAGCATCCCTCCCAATTTTAATCTGCATACCTTTCTCATGCCTTCAGGTCACGATCCCATTTCAGTGGGATATGCTCGTTTTTCATTTGACATCTCTACTGGGTGACTATAATTGCTTGTGTGTGTGTGTGTGTGTGTGTGTGTGTGTGTGTACATGTGTATGTGTGTGTACATACCCATAGACACGTTGTTCTTCCAGTGGTCCTCTCTCCTCAGCTTGTTGAGTTCATGGGAAACAATATATAATTTACTTTTAAAATATCCATGCCTCCTAGAAAAGGACTGGAATAAATAACTAATTACTGCGTGGAATTTTGCTATTCCTGCCTTACATTTTAATAAACACTAGTCTACATTTATCTTCTAGTACAGTTAGTTTGTTTTTAGTAACAATCGAGGTTGCCTTGCTCTTTTTAATTCCACAGTGGATGATGAGTGCTGTTCATCATTTTCCCATCTGCACTGGGGTTGAGATATTAGGTTTTCATGTCACTTTGGTCTTTATTCAAGTCATTAAAGAAAACCTTGAATAGGAGAGATTCTATTGTAGAATTAATAAGTGGTGTTCTTGAGTCTAGTGTCTTGTTTTCTTTTATCACAATGGTCAAAGCAAGAACATCTTAACCCAACTAGCTGTTCAACTGCAGATTGGAATTATGTGTGGATTATAGCTTATGCCTTATCTCTCTTCTCTCTCACCTACATACTTTGTTTTCTTTTATAAAAATAATGTAGACTAAATCTGTAATGAAGATGTGTTAAAGCAAATGCCCTAGTTTTTCTTCATGGATAGCTAGTGAAGGCTTATCAGGTGAGATCATAGAGGTCACACAAGCCTTTACTTTTAAGGAAAACTATAATACTATAATCACATGATCATTTTCTATTCATTGTATTAGGGTCCTATAAGAATAATTATCAATTATTTTTTGTTTACCATCATTTCAAAGAAAAATAGTCCACACTAATTGCATTAAAGAAATATAGAATTATATCATCTAGAATGGCATAAAGCATGTTGAAGAAAACAAAATCATTAACAATAATATTAGCTAAGCCTTTATTCACAGGGAAAACTTTAGAGGCATTAAAACACTAATAACTTTCAGCTAGTTTCTCAAGAGCCCATTTCAATAAGGCACATTTTTTTTTAAACCCTTCCATCTCCATTGGATGATGAAAATGCTTAGCCTGTGCTTAGTCATGTAGATGAAGCACATTGTTCCCCTGTTTTACAGCCCAGACACTGAAGGGCAGAGAATGTATCTGCATTCAGTAGGACACTATATCTACCAAAGCCATACCTTCTTGGTCTGCCCAAATAGTGTCACCAACTAAGGAGCAAGCATTCATGTGCCTGAGAGTATAGGAGACATTTCTTGTTCAAACCATTGAAAAGGTAAGCAAGTTGTCCAAAGTAAAACAGTAAAGATTAACTTGTATTCTCAATCAGGTTTTGTCTTAGAAATTTTGCAAGAATATATACTCTTATTGTCACAAATTGTCACCAATTCTCTCTCCATCCTAACAGATAGCCATGGGCTTCTCACAAAGCAGCACCATTCCCTTCAGTTTAGTGAGTAGGAGGTTCCGTTTGTATGTGTTGCTTTGGGTAATAGACAAGAATACAACTACTAAAATCCCTGTTACATGCAGAAGAAAATAAAACAGTTCTCATTGTCTTCTTTTCATAATATAGTTCATTGTGGATGGGCTTAGAGGAGAATTGGAAGTGCAACAGACTTATTATCTTCTTCATTATGGTCGTCATTATTACTGCCATTGTGACAGGAAATAATCTATTGCTTTCCTAGTATTTCTCCTTTGGTCTGTAATGGGAACTCAACTTTATTAATGCATTAGGAAAAAACATGGGTTTTTTCCCTCTCCCTCTGCCTACACCGTCATTACTCCTTCCACAGGAACCTGTGCATCATATGCCCAGAGGATAGCAGGACCCAATGGGAAGTTCCATGGAGCCTGCCCATATCTCATTTAAAATCATGTCTCTGCTGTGTGCTAATCCTATTTCCATGCATTAAGTGAACCAACAGTCATTACTTCATTTATTTCTGGTGACTATTTTGGACAAGAGGAATCTGGAACTTCTTTTGATTGGTGATGGAAGTTGACTTGGAATTTCTGAATTCACAATGAAAGGTGACATTATGGCTCCTCTGACTTTTCTCTCTCACGGTATAGTCAATGCCCACTATGTGCCACACACACTATTGTAGGTGACAGAGATCCCACAGCAAACACAACTATGGCAATGAGTTCGCCTCAAAGGAACCTGCATCCCATTCAGGGGAAAGAGACCAAACAGTAGTCAATGTGTCTGTTAGTGATGACGTTCATGAAGAGAAGTAAAGCAGAAGCCAGTAGGAGGGTACCTAGTCTCTAGTGCTATGCTTCTCTGTTCATCTGGTATCTGAGCAGAGGCAGGGAGGTGGGATCCTTAGCCAAGTGGATCAAGAGTTTTCTAACAGAAGGTTCAAACATCTTACCCAAGCCCAGGTTTGCAATTCTGAGGGAGAAGCAGCGAGCCAGCATGACAGGAGCAGAGGAAGAAGAAAAAGGAGAATATGAAAAGATGAATTCCGAGTCGAAGAAGATAGTTAATATAGGATCTTTATTACCAAATAAAGAATTTGAATTTTTTCCATGTGACAAATAGAAAATAAAGACTTTTGAGCAGCAGAGCATCATGACCTGATTTGTATATGAAAGCAATGACTCTGCCTTTAGTGGATACAGGCAGAGACATAGATGTAGGGAGGGTGGCCCAGAGAATCCTCTGAGTTTGGTAGAGAGATGAAACAGCTTAATTTAGAAAAGTAGTAATGACAGTAAAACTCAGATGTCTTTGAAGAAGAGGCATTGCTGTGAAATAATGACAGAGATGTCACAAATAAGACCCCTTCCCCAGTGGATAAGGCTGTATGTATAAGACCTGTACAAGATCAATTCAGCCATATTCCGAGATGAATATGAAGTCCTTCCCATAGCCCAGGATCAATTGCCAGTTGATAGTTTAGGGGTGGGTAGTCAGGTTTTTTTTCAGAGATATGGCCATGGTCCCAGTGGATGGCCCTGTACTCATGCACACCCTGGCAGCACTAATTGAACTCTGGGTTGAAAAATAGGTACATATAGTTGGGAGAGGGACTTTTTGGACATGGTAAGGTGAGACTGAGAGTGGATTTGACCAAACACATCATATGCTTGCATGAAAAATCTCAAATAATAAATGCAAACTATATTTTTTAAAAAAATTGAACCGATGTATTTTAATAAATCTATGCTGTTGCATAGATTCAACAGTATTTATTGTTGGATTTTGTATGGGGTTTGACCTTGTCCATGTGGTAATCTTATTCCTAAATTCTTCATTTATTTTACATTTAAATATGCACATAAGCAGAGAGAATAGCAAGATGAACTTCCTTCCGTATATGTTTTTTTTTTTTTCCAGATTCCGCTATTAGCAGTATTTTAATTTATTTTCTTTGATCTTTAATTAGCCGCATTCATGGATGGTAACACCTGGGTCAATAAAAGAGATCACAGAGGGAGGAATGGATAGTATATGTCATGGCGATGTTTGTGGGAGATATTACTTGAACTCATGATGATGAGTTGAACAGATAATGCCAAGTGTTCTTCAGGTCTTCTATGATGGGTGCAGAACAGAAAATACCTCTAGCAGCTACAGGGAAGACTACTGTGCATAGGAGAGACGGTTTCTGTTAATTCAAAAGGACTGTCTCTCAAGCTTTAGAGGGCGAGAGCATCTAAAGATAGGTGGTGAAAACATGCAGACAGAGGGGCTTTTAAAGTCACAATGGTGAACATGTCTACCCCAGATCCAGCCAGTCAACCAGGAAACTGGCAGGTAAATCTTCCACAACATGCTTGTATTATGCATATTAGTGTTTTGTTAGCATATGCCCTGCATATACATATGAGTTTTTTATTTATTTCAATCATCCTCTTGTCCCTCCTCCCATCTCTGTTAACCCTGTCTTCTCGATTACCATGGCGGTCCATTTTCATGTCTTGTGGTCATCTTCAGGGTTTATAGTTGACATGTTCCTCCCTCTCTCTATGAGGTCTATCATTAAATCTCATAAGTAAGACTTCTCCAAATCTCTTAAGCAATTTACTGTCTTCTCTCCCCACTGTCTCTTGGACAGTCAAGGCCCTGTTTTCCTCTTTTGTTTTTCCCTAAACAGTTGCAAATGAGTTCTCACTGGTTTGCCTGCAGCTGGTTAGCCTCCTGGTGCTAAGATACTGTCACCAGAAACATCCTAGCTAAATACAAAGAAACCGGTCCTCCCCCACCCCCCAACTTAAGGCATCTATTATTAAATAATAGAGTTTTATTGCCATCAGTTACTCAGCCTCTCAGGGTCCCGTCTCACCATTTCCTTTAATTTGGGCACATGTCCTCTGCATCACCATGTTTTGCCCATTAAAAAAAAAAAAAAAAGAGTTTTGCCATTTAAATACTGTTGGACTTTTTCTTCCTTGCATCTTTATTGCAAGGACCAATCCCAGCCTTCAGGGTCTTTTTCTTCTCTCTGCTTAATTGATCCTCTGAGGCCAAAGTCAATGTTACTTCCTTCTGGGAAGCTTTTCTCAACCCCAACCCCTGTCAGAATGAATCACTGTTTAGACAGTGTTTCTGCCACAAAAGCCAGGCTTTGTATAATCATGATTTATATTCATTCCCATTTCTCTGCTGGACTCTGACCTCTTTGGGAAAAAAAGGTTTTAGTTTGGTTATTCTGGGCTTAGCAAATATTCCCTTGGGGGCCTAGGAGAGTGCTTTTCCCTTGGCCAGCTCTCTTTACATTCTGATGATGTAGAATCATTTTCTTTTATTTGTAAGGTACTCTGTCTTCCTAGAAGCAAATCACAGTAAATTCTAAACCATTCTTGTCATGACATATAGTTTGACATAGTGCTGAAGTCACCGAACACGACTAATTGTAAGAGGAACTATAAAATGAGACGGTTGCATGCCCAAGCAGCTAGTCATGGTATCATTTGGGAGATTCATAGCTTTGACTTACTTGTAGATATAAGGCATTTTTTTTCTCTTTCTCTATTTTTTTTTTTTTTTTGTGCTACATCCATTTATCAAAAAAATTTTTTTTTAAACAACCAGAGAGAAGCATGTACAGTTAGGAATAAATTATCAAACTCAGGCAAAAATACAACCCTAAGCTGAAGGTATTTCCAACACTCCAAAATAGGATACAAAAGTCTTGGGAACTAAAACATAAAATCTTGAAGGAGATGTATTAAGAGGCCTAAAACATCAGGTCTTTTGGTTTAATAAGATCTCTCGTAGGTGGTCGTATGAAGTGTTCAGCTTAGACCAAGGCTTTTTCTATGGCTGGGATCATGAACCACATGGTCACTCAGGAACAAGAGGGTAAGATCCTTATGTCGTGAGACATGGTATCATTTCTAAGCTTCTTGGTTTACTTCTCCTACATTAACAGAGAAAAATACTTCAAATTACTTATATGAACAATGAGACCGGTAACGAAAGCATTAACTCCTTCACTTATATGGGTGATGCCTGTTCAGAACACACATTAAAAACTCTTTCTTGTCCTTCATTATTTAAAACATACAAGATCAAAGTGTTGGAATTTACTTGAGGGCCAGGTTTGTGTTTTGAAATCCTATCAGCTTTAACAAGACAGAAATACCACTTTTTTTCCCACCCATATTTGCTTTACTCAAAAAACAAAAACAAAAATGAGAAATGAAATGAATTTTGAGTCTAATTCTACGAATCTCGTCTAACTTAGGAATCTTTCTCCTAGCAGATGTTAAGAAGACACACATGTGCCTCCCTGAAGGAATTAACATCCTCACCTCCAATGATCAGAGGTTATTTTGAAGGAAGAGGCCCACAAAGATAGATATGCTCTTTCCGAAAGTCAGAATTATGTTTGTTTTAAAAGCAGTCAATGACTTTTCGTTAGCGGTATCTCAGAGCAGGCCCATCTTTTGTGACGGAATCCTGATTGTGTGAGAAGTTGAGCTCATCTGGAAAGAATGGATTACATTGTAATCTGTGATGGTATTCCTTATTCATAATCTCTGAAATGCTTCCTATGGTTTGAGTTGTCTCTTGCTTATGTAAACACAATGGATTTTTTCCCCATTTCAATGAAAATAGAAGAATGTACAGATGAAAACCTTTGATCAAAAGTATCAAGAATGGAGCCAGTAAGATGTCCCAGTCAATAAAGGTGCTTGCTGCTAAGTCTCAGGATGGGAGTTCAACCCTGGAATCCACAGAGTAGAACAAGAGAATGAACTCCCAAGAGTTGTTCTCTGATTGCCACAGGTATGTTGTCTTGGTTTGTGTTGTTGTATTGGCTTGTGGGTCAGTCAACAGGGTCTAGCAAGGAAGAGAGTGAGGATGGAGGGGCAAGTGACTCGAAGAATGGAGACAAGACAGAGGGTCTGATCAAGTCTCTTTTACTGAAAGGAAATTTTGGGTATTTATATGCTTTACCACATGCCTTGTAGCCGTGGACAAGCAGGGGAACATAGCTGAAGGCACTTTGTCACATGCCTTGTAGCCATGGATACCACATGTGCCTTGTAGCTGGGGGCACAAAATAGCAAAACAAGATATGTGGGAAAAACAAGATGCTCATCAGAGTGTGCTCAGCTGTTGTGGGCTGTTGAAAAACAAGTCTCTTGTCAGGGTATAAGGCCTGAGATGGCTGCAAAGATGATAGACGCTTTTTGTTAGGAATCGGCTTCCAACGGTATGCCATGGGACATGCCTTACTTTATCACATGAATGAATAAATACATAAATAAACAAAATTTACAATTTTTAAAAGAAATAGTACGCCTTTAATCCCAGCACTTGGGAGGCAGAGACAGGCGGATTTCTGAATTCGAGGCCAGCTTGGTCTACAGAGTGAGTTCCAGGACAGCCAGGACTACACAGAGAAACCCTGTCTCGAAAAACAAAACAAACAAACAAACAAAAAAACAAAAACAAAAACAAAATAAATAAATAAATAAATAAATAAATAAAAGAAATAGTACGCATAAACTTTTTGAATCAATAGAATGTCCAATTTATATGGATCCAGAAATGAAAACTGTTACTTTAAAAAAAAAAAGATTTTATCATTTATTTATGTATACGTGTGTCTCTCTGAATGTGTGAAGTGTGTACATATGTGCGTCTAGAAGCCAGAAGAGAAAGTACGTTCACCTGGAGCCAGAGTTATAGAATGCTTTACCATCTGATGTGGGGGCCCAACTCCACTCCTCTATAGAAGCAACGAGTGTAGTCAGCTGTTGAGCCATCTCACCAGTAGCAGTTGTGTTCATTTCGACTGTTACAGAGAGACATGTATTTAGTGTGTGTGAAGCACAATGTAACCAAAAATACATGTCAACTTTACACTCCACTCCATATATCACGTAGAAAGATGAAGCCGAGGATGTTAGTGTCAAAGGAGAAGGAAAGAGGCTGGCAAGTGTGGTCCGAGGAACAGATGACTAAGGAGAGGAGAATGTTTCCGATGTTTATAGGCTTCCCCAGCTTAGGAAACACAGCCCTGTTTGGGTTGAACAGCAAACCCTTGGGCTTTGCCGTCAGTTAGCCTGCTTCCTCCTGTGATCACTGGGTGTACACAAGGGAAAGAAACTGCAATGGGAGAGAAAGAGAAGGAGGAGGTTGTCCCGAGAGGTGGCTGAGTGTGAAATCCCAGGAAAAGCCTCAACAATGGCTTAGCTCTTTAGTTCAGCCTATCTAAAATATCTTATTAACAGTTGGGATGATAGACAACAATAATACAGGAGTGATAACTTTATTCATCTAAGTACTTTAGAGACTGCATATAGTTAAAAGTAAATGCACCTCTGCAATAAAACAACCACCTTCTCTGTGTTATTTTTTTTATTTTAGTCATTGAAAAACCATCTTTTTGTCAGACACAATATATTTCAATGGAAGAGAAAAAGTCAACCTTAAAATGCTAATATAACTAGAATAATTTGCCCTTTGAAACAAAGGTGTGGTTTCAAATCAACAGGGCTCTATTGAAACAGAGTCTCACAAACAAGCTGAGATCTTAATAGGCTTCATTATGTCGTTCAACCAAAATTAAAATCTGAACACTTGAAGAAAGTTCTCTTACCGTTATTGTCTTCCCATATCACCTTACTCCTGAGAACAATTCCCTGCCTCTGAGTTGGAAGCCCATTGCATTCCTGACTGAGTTGTGTCTCAGACAACGTGAGGAGAATCATAACATTGGGTTTAGGGTAAAACTCAACTGAAATGTTTGTTTAATAGTGATAAATGCAAAGTAAATCCAAATTCTCCACCTTGGCAAAGAGAAGAGAAATACAGTACTGGCCTTCTGCATGTTTGGTATAAATAGACAGACATAGACAAATATTGAGGGAAAGGTTATATAATGGCCAATTATTATTATTATTTTAGTGTTACTTGTGAATGTTCTCATCAAGAGAATACTACTATGGTTTTTGTTTGTTTGTTTGTTTGTTTGTTTGTTTATTGGTAAGGGCTTTGTAGCTACTCAAGGAAAGTCCTGTCTAATTTTGTTAAAGGATTTTGCTTGGGAATTATTAGTGGCTGGGTAATTGACATAGTCATTGAAATGCATTTGTGTTTGGTTTGTCTCTAGGTCCACACTGCTAGAAACCAACAACCCCTTTCTCCTCTCTCTTCCTCCTCTTTTTTTCTTGTACTTCTGCACAGAGCATGGGGCACATTCTCGCTGTTTTCCTGCGGCACATTGTATTCTGCTGTGCACTGGCTCTTTGGACACATTTGATTGCAAAGTTCAGTGCATCCTTTATCATGTGGCTCAAGGGGTTCTGTAGCAAAGAGAAGCAGGTCCAGGAAAACATGATTTTGGAGAGTGCTTAGGATGCACACATGCACACTCATGTTCACACTTAACCACAGCACGGTGTCTGAAGTGGAAGAAGGCAGGTGCTCTAAGTGTTGGGAAAATAGTCTGTGGTCAAGGGGGCCACAAAGAGCTTCAGAAAGAAGCTAACGTTTGATTTTAACCATGGAGGATACGTGGACAACATTCCAAAGAACAACAAAGAGGAAAAATATTTAGGTGAAAATAAGCTTTAAAAATGGCAAAATTGGTAGAACCTGAGAAATTGAATTTTGAATCTCCGGTAGCCACATAGAAATCAAAACCTTATCATTCACACACAGATGTAATCTTAGTGCTGGGGAGGCAGGCACAGTAGACTCCCTAGAAATTCCTAGCCTGCTAGTCTAGCTGAATGGCTGAGTTCCAGGCCCAGTGAGACCCTGTTTCTACAAATACAGTGAGAACTATTAAGGTACACCCTCAGGGTCAATCTCTGGCTGCCACAGGCACAGCATACACACAATTATCTCTCTCTCTCTCTCTCTCTCTCTCTCTCTCTCTCTCTCTCTCTCTCTCTCCAACAATTGAAAAAATTAAAAGCTTCATGGACTTCCATGTTTCAGCAGTATAATCCAATAGAAAAGGTGTGTGTGTGTGTGTGTGTGTGTGTGTGTTTGTGTGTGTGTGTGAATGTGAGCTATTTGTAACAGTTAGTATGTCTTGTTTTATTTTTTTTTTGGAGATGTATACCTCTATGTAATTCTCAAAGACCTGGGATTCACTTTGTTGATGACACTGGCTTCAAATTTTAATAATCCTCCTGACTCGGACTCACAAGTGTATAAACAGGTATGTGCTATGATACACAGCTAAGTTGATGTGGATATTTTTTATATATCTGACTGACATTCTAGAACAATTTGGCTAATAGACTTTCTTTTATCTATTGAGTAGTCCTGGTTCCCTTGACAAAAATCAATAGCTCTTATTTGTATACACTTCTATGTACCCTTCCAGTCTATTGATTTAATGGTTAGTTCCTACAAAATTACTGTATTTACATCTTCTTAGGGTTCTTCAGTAGAAACTCTTGAAATTAAGCAGCTTTATTCTTCAAATGTGCTTTATAATTTTAAATACCACTTTTAAAATGTCCAAATCCTTCATATTTTTATATGTCTTAAGAGCAGCCAGTCAGTTTCTATTTTAAAAACATTGTGCAGTTTACATACCTGGACAGAAGAGTCATTTTTAGATCAACAAAGCACTTGGATTAAAAGAAAATCAAAAGGATAAATTGGACTCTGTCAAAATTGAAACTTTCATCATAAGAGACATTAAAAATGGAAGGGTAGAACACAGCTGAAATATTTAAAAATATACATCACAATAGAGACTTATAACTGAATATATTAGAAAATCCTATGAATCAATAATAAGGCCAAAAATTCAAAAGAAAAAAAGGTGAAGAATCGTTAGATTAATAAGATACCTGAACAGACAGCAAGCATGTGATAGATGACCAGTACTGCCAGTTGATCTGGAAAGGGGCTGTAAATCGCCATGGGTTTCCACTTCACATGGATTAGGATTGTGAGAACTACAGACTCCCTGTAGCAGACGTTGGTGAGGATGTAGGACAACTATCATATGTGTGGAAAAGGATGATGTGGCTGGGATACAGCTCTACTGGGAGGATGCTTGCTGTGTAGATAGGAGAACCGAAGCTCAGAAACGTCTGGTGACACGTACTCTAGCAGTGGGGACTAAGGGAATCCCTCAGCTTGCTGGTCAGCCAGCCTACCCAAATAAGTGATCTGAAGTTCAGGGAGAGACCATTTCTCTACAGATGAGGTAGGAAATGATTGAGAAAGACACTTGACTTCTGTTGCTGATTCTACACACACACACACACACACACACACACACACACACACACACACACACACCACACACGCACACACGTTTCCTAATGAAAGCCAAATGCTGTGAAACTGTGTCCTCCCTTCATGGCATGCAGGTATAGCAATTAATGGTTACTACTGAGGGAAATTTCTCAGTATTGTAGCTACCCATAAGATGTCCATGCTCTAATAGGATTCTTCACCCAATAGGTAAAGGATTACTATAGGTAATTACCTATAAGTTTCTCTAAGTAACCCAGGTTATACTTCTTGGCTCTCTGAGCTAGGCTTGAGTAGAATTATTTATTACTATTTGTTATTAGTACTATTACTATTTTATTATTATTATTATTATTATTATTATTATTATTATTATTATTGTCTTTAGCAGCTTATCTGGAATGTTTGTATCTCTTCAGGACAAGTTGACACAACACCAAACAATGTAATCTGTGGGGTGTTGGAAGAGGGACACAAATTTGTGGCTGGAGGGCCACCAAATGATGGTTTCTAGAGACGGAAGCCACATGATCAGATCCATGCTGTGATTTATTCCATCAGCTGTGAAGACTGAGACTTGAGTGAGATGAGGGATAAAACATAGCAAGCCGACAGAATTAGGAGCTGAGAAGCAGACTCAGGAAAGGAAGGTGATGAGAGATTTGAAAGTCTCCCCGCACAACCAGTCCTGCACCATTTACCTGCAGGACTTGGGTGACGTATGGGGCTAAGGAGATAGAAATACAGGGCCTCGTACACACGAAGCTTGAGTGCTCTCGCATGTAACACATACTATAAATATGCCTTCTAAAGATAAATAAATGAATACAGGAACGGAGAGCTTCAGCAACCCAGATGTTTGCCTCTATTTGTAGAAATAGTAACATGGAGACAGATACAGCTGTGGTAAATGAACGGCTGGTTCTGCGTGTCAGACATATTTTAATGAAGGTGACTACTGGAAGTAGACAAGAACATATAGAGTAGATAACTGGAGTCATTGGCTTGAACATCCAGAGTTGGGTACCGAGCCTTTAGGATGCTTAGGGAAGAAATAGAAGAGCAAATAGAAAAGACCACTTGGGGCACTGTGGGAAATTGGGTTTCCCAAACAGAAATTGGAAGGGAGGAGGGCATAAGAACCAGAGAACGGAGAGTACGCTGGTAACTTCTCCCATTGGTGTAATAACATTCCTGTATAAAGCAACTCAAAGAAGGGCTTTTTCTTGTTCAGTTTTATAGAGCAGTCCCTTATGCTAGAGAGAACCAGGCAGGAAGAGTGAAACAGCTGGTCCCCGCTTTGTGAGAAAAATGATATTCAGCTTACTCTCTCCTGAACACAGTCTAGAGAATGGAACGGGCCCTCCCACATTCAGAGGGTCTTCCCAATTCAGTTAACCCAATCTAGAAGCTCTCTCATACACAGGCCCAGAGCAGTATACTCTAGATGATTTTAGATCTCATCAGGATGACAGCCACAGGGAGGTCAAGCGAGCAGGAGTGTGAGATTACTTACTCAGGGAACTCTGGTGACAGTGCCTTGTAGGCAGACCAGCAGTGGGCCACCTCTATGTAAACATGGGATTCGAGAAGCCACAATGACATCTACAGGAGGACCTAATTGAAGACTGCATGAGAGAACAAGGTTTGTTGATGCAGACAATGCCAACCAATTGGGAACTGCTGTTTAAAAGAGAAGCTTTCTAGGGACCAATGGGGCCCAGGGTATTAAAGGAGTTTGCAGCAGATTCAGGCAAGCTTTCACCTGCTCCTGGAGTCTGTGTCTTTGATTCTGGGGCCTCACCTTCAACCCCCAAGGGCAGGTAGGGTAGTGCAGCGAGTAGTTCATGGCACAGACAGCCAGTGCCAAGAACATTAAAGGATGCCCAAAGTTTTCCAGGTGTCAGTCACTAGATTTCACAAAGTAGCAAGACAGACACACAATATGCAAACATACAAAAGACGTGGGCCAATGCATACAAGAACAGATGTTATGCCTCACTGTCCGTCAAGACACACAATCTAGTATGCTATTCTTTTTACATAGGCAAAGATACAGAAAACCCACATTACAGTGGTATGGGTGTAAGACCCACTGGGAGGGTGGCTGTGATCGCACTGGGCTGAGCATTTAAAAACGCTGCATGCAGCGAGTTTGAAGCTTTTTCACCATAAGGAAATGACCAATGTTTGAGAAGACATGTTTAAACTGATCTAAACTGATGTATGCACGGATTAATGCACAGTATGGAAACTCATTCCCGCGTGCTTTTATATATTGGTTAGAAGAAACGTGAAAAAAAATGTAAAGGTAAAAGAAACTGAATACATGCAGTTTCATATGGACTAGTTAATATGACCTTAGAGGCAACTGTCAGGGAAACCTCACTAGAAGTTCTACAGGGTATACACTGGCTTTGTTTACTGTAGCAGAACATATCAGATGCTATGACCTTCTGCTTGAACTAGGGTCTTTACTTCATCATTCTCTCTTCTTCCTTACATTCTATCCAATGGTATGCCTCATAGAATTTTCTAGATTCCATTCTTATCGTCCTTGGTCTGTACCAGCAACATTTGAGAGTCACTATTTCCCTGGCAGTGTTCCTGTTTTTGCTCCAAGATTCCTTCAGTCTGTCCATCTTCTACAGTGTGACCAGAGAATAGTACTATATTAACCTAAATCGTACAGTATAATTTTTCCTGCTTAAAACTACCACATCAAGACTTTGAGGTTTATTTTTTTTGTTTGTTTGTTTTAGACATATATTATAAGGCTTGGCTCCTTCCTACCTTCCAATACTTATATTTTTCTCCTGGTGTCTCATGACCATCTTTGACCTTAAAAGCTAGTATTTCTAACTGACATTTCCAGGATAGAGGAAACAGTTGTTCCCAACTTTTGCTACTTGCAGCTTGCTTTGTCAGCTTCAGGCCACAGACAGCTCTTCTGACTCGTTGTCACCAGCTAGGCCAAAGTCTCCTCAGGAGTTGCAAAAGTTTCAAATGTTGTCATAAATTCCCATGTATCCAGGATATCAGAGTCTGGCCTCTGCTCTAGAAATTTCTTTACCCACATGGCCCTGTTCCAGAGACACCACTATTTTCTCCCTTTGGACATTGAGAACAAGCCCTAGTTCTAAGCCTCTGCCTTGTGTTCATGCTGTACCTCAGGCTAAATTTATATTTTCATGACTTTGCTTCCTTTTCTGGACTCTGTCTCGTCTCCAAATTGTCAGTGGTTTCTGCTCTCCTCATTTGAGCGGCCACATGATTATGGGAACCTTCAAGGTGGGAGAAGAGCTAGTTATTAAGACGGGGCATGTAGAGTTTGGAACAACTTATTAGTAGCTGGGTGTGGTCCATGCAAACCTGGCAAGCTCAGAATCCCAACCCTTCAGCTTGAAATCACCCCGGGGAGGAGGCTCAGCTAGCAGCTCTTTAAAGAACTCAGGCCTCAGTGCCAGCTGTTTTCCTTGTAAAACAGCTGACCAGTTTTACTTGGTGCAGTCAGAGACTTGTGTTCCTTCCCACGAGGGAAAGCCGTTGACCCATTTCAGTTAGTACTGCAGAAAAATTTCCATGGGCCCAAGAGAGGTTTTGGGAAGTAAGACAGATTTCCATTCATCGGATAAAATGACAGGTGAGGCTTGTCATTTTTCACCATTGTAAGAAGTCAGTGGCAATAAGCACATGCATGAAGTTGAGGTGTTATCCCCCACCCCACCCCCGCCCCAATTGCTTCTGGAACTGTTTGTTTCTTCACGCCCAAAGGAAAGCTTGTTATTCACCAAGCAATCAAGTCTAACTCCCCCTTCGCCCTAGTTCCTGGAAACCTTTAATCTTGTCATCTTTATAGATCTGCCTATTTTGAAATTTTCAAATGCATTAAACTCTACAGTCTCTAACTTTTTGTGTCTGCTTTATTCGTACAAAGCACGAGTTTCAGTTCATTTGTGTTGTGGCATGCACCTCCTTCATGCATTCCTTCCTTTTAATAGTTGAATAATATTCTACTGTGTGGGCAGGTGCATATATCTATATCTATATCTATATCTATATCTATATCTATATCTATATCTATATCTATATCTATATCTATATCTATATCTCCATTCATCTGTTGATGTATATTTGGGTAGTTTCCACCTGCAGCTTATTACCCTGAAGGCTGCTGTTATGGCTGTTTGTGCACCAAGTTTTATTTCAACATCTGTTTCCAATGATTTTTGGGGTTTGCCTAGGAGTGGAATTGGTGGGTCACATGGTAAAAAAAATTCCATGTTTATCTTTAGTGAGGGAACCATGAAACTTTGTTTTTTTTTTTTCTCTAGTGGTTCAACAATTTTACATTCTAGCCAGTAATGAGTAAGGCTGGGTTTGGGTAAATCCTAAGAACACTGTACAAAAGTGTTTATATCAATAAGTGACTCATCAAAGGACGTTTACATGATAAGAAAGAACAGCAATTCAGAATCTTAAAGTGAGATAAAGTTATTCCCTCCTTCTTGGGTGAACAGACCGTGATGGCTAATTATGAGTCAGTTCTGGAAAGTTCTGAGAGCAGCGTGTCAGGGCATCCACCCGGAAGGTTATCTGTGTAAGGTTTTCGAAATAGTCACACATCAGCTGTTCAGAAATACAGATTTGCACGTTCTACGGCTGAGTTCTGCTTAGCTCCAGTGACACTGTTTCTGCTGAGGTTGAAAAACCTCTTAAACCTGTCATTGAAAGGTAATGTGTTCTCTTCTGGCTTGAATCACAACAGGGAATTAAAATGTGTAGTTCCTTTTAGAGCTTAAAGTCATTTAAAGTCAAATCACCTAGGAGGGTAAGGAGGGAGCTGTTTGCAGGTCTGAACCACTCAGCCTCCTGGGAAGTCATGATGACATCAGGATGCACATGCTTGGTGGGTAGCTATTACTTCTGGGCAGTGTTTGCCTTTGCTGTATCTGCATGGACTATATTAGCTAGGCCTTCTGGGATGTTTAAGTGTTCCAATGATGGTGACAGCCTTAGCCACGCCCTGTGAAATCAGATATGAATTCCTTGAGCTTCCCTTTCTCAGATCCTTGGCCTCTTTCTATCCTCAGACCACTTAGCACTGGTTCAAGTTACAAGTTCAGGGGATTCCATGGCCTTTCCCAGCACTCTAAGGCCCTAGCCATTAAGTCCACTGGTCTGGTGCAATACCACACGATAATCCTGTCTAGCCCAGAGTTTTAAGCGTTTGAAGCTTAAGTAAAGGTGCAAGGAGAAGATCCTATTGACTGACTGTTAAAAGTCACACTAGAGTATGTGTTGGCAAGTCAAAAGGAATTATTGTTCCTTCTAGAAAAGAAGAAGTTCAATGGGGACAACTTATACTATGAACTAGATTGTTCGTCAATGTGTAGTTAGTCTTCATCATCAACTGGACAAGATTTGGAATCACCAGACACACCTCTGGGCTTGATCTGAGTTTTTTTTTTTTTAAAGAGGTTTAACCAAAATGAAAAGCTTCAACTCTAATATGAGCAGTACCTCCTTAATTAGCTGGTATTGTGGTCCTAAACCACCAGGCCAAACTCCTGCTTGGATTTGATCCGAGATATTTCATTTTTTGGCATCCATTGGCATTGGTTCTAGGAACATCCAGTTTTGTACAGTTGACAAGAGTATAGTTCCAGTGGAGAACTTTGAATGTCACGGTCACCTCGTGCTGCATTGTCAATTGCTTAATCTTTAGCAGGTGTAAATAGGGCTCTTAAGCAATTCTTAGAAAACTGTAAAATTCTCTACCACTGAGGACATGGCATTGTCTTAGATTTATAAAGCCTAGTTTTCTTCTTGGGTGTGTCCTTGTCCCTATCACTGATGTATCTAATAGCTTGGGGTCTGCTGGGGCAAGTGGCCCAGATGGCAAGATCATCTGTACCATTAGCCTCCCCATCTGCACTGCTGGAAGAGAGGACAGCTGTTTCTTGCCCTGTCGGTCACTCAAGTTGATAACCTACCATGTAATCTAGTTTGTGTCAGAAGTATTCAGATACAGGTTGACCCAGGAATGTGGCATAGAGTTGGTAGAAGCCGGCATCTCAGTTGAGAGAAGTAACTCATCAAGACGAGAGCCAAGGGCCATCACCTAAGAGCAGTCTTGATGTCTAAGAGTCAAAGCTTTCCATCATCCCCTATTTTGATGCTCCCAGAGTGTGAGAGAGTCCACTGCGATAGGTTATTGGTCTGTCAACAGAAAGCAGATATGGTGAAATAACACTACGAATACACTGAAGGAAACAATTTCCTAGGTGCTTGCCAGAATGTTTTCTCATGACTTGGTCCCCAGAGTGAAACTATTAGGAAATGATAGGCTTCACTAGACTAGACCTCATGGGAGGGTCTTAGGTCACCGGAAACATGTCCTTGGATGGGATCATGAAACTCCTGCTCTCATTTTCTCTCTTTTGTTTATTGGTCACAAGATAAGTGGTTTCTGTACCCCAGATATTTTGTCTTAGTGATAAGGAACAAAGGTTATTTTGGCCATTGTTTAGAGGTTACGTTCCACAGTTGGGTGGATCTATGGCTTTTAGTACTCTATTGAACTAGATAGCAATGAAAGGGAGACTGGGAGGGAGGGAGTCAAGGAGGAAGAGAGGAAAGAAGGGAGGGAGAGAGGTCGGGAGGAAGGGAGGGGTCACATCCATTATTCCATTCTCTCAGTATCTTTGGGAATGAATATGAAATAAAATCGTCTGAGGCAAAAGTCAAAAAAAGAGAGAGAAAAGACAAAAGAAACGAATGAATAAATTAGAGAGGCTATCTTCAGCAACCTCTCTTTCAAGCAGTTATCTCTGAAGGATCAGACTTCGAGTCAGAAAGTCGTGAGGCTAAAATGGATGCTTGAAGTGAAAACTAGAGAATATGATGAATCTGTGCCTGAATTCACGTGAACAGTCACAAGAAAATGCCTTAAGGATGTCTTGTAGACTTCAGTCTAACATCTAAGATACTGTTGCTATAAGAAGTCTATCCTTACACATGGAATTTTATGCCTCCTAGAAAGGCCAAAGTCAAGAGTAATGTGTGCATCAGTTTGTGCAAAAACGATGGTGCACACACACAAAGGACCTTTTTTAAAGGAAAGAAAGCCTAACAAGAACACACCAATAACACCCAATCCCATAAAAAAAAAGAAAAAAGAAAAAGAAAAAGAAAAAAAAAAGGCAGCCTTAAGCATGAATACTGCATCTGGTCTCACAACCCTGCAGTGACTTTTGTGGTAATCAGTCAGTAATAGATGCTAAAATTTTAAGTTTCTTTCTTTCTTTTTTTTTTTTTTTAAATACGACACAACGGCTTGATTGTGTTCTTCCCTCCTTCTCCTTAAGAGATGATTCTCTACCATTTGTCTGGTATGTATTGATTGAAAACAATTTGGAAATGACTCCATCTGTCAGTGAAACGCAAACACCTCTGGAGTGAAACCAAGCAGCTGCTGAAGCACTCAGATCTTTCCCAGACAAAGACACCCTCTTCCCAACACAGGCTCTGTTTACACTGTGCCCAGACAACGTCTCATTCAGGGAAAAAGTCAGTACTTCGAGGTTGTGTAAACACAACCATTATTTATAAGGAGCTTTATAAGGAGGCTAAGGTTAACCCTTTCTCAGCAGAGAATCCCTAACACCAGAGGTGGACTCCTGTGCAAGCCTGTGTTTGTGTGTGTGTGTGTGTGTGTGTGTGTGCATGTGTGCGCATGCACATGTGTAATTGCTTTTGCTTGTGCATCACACTTTTGCAATAGCTCCAGCTTCCTTGAGTTGCAAAAGCAACTATGAAGCCTAGAATTAATGAGTCTTTGTTTACTTTATTTTCTGAATTGCCTACTTATAATAAACAGAAATGGGGAGATACTATTCACATAAACAAAGCATAGCTGTGTTATAGCCATTTCTTCATCAAGCGACATTAAGTGACTGAGATCTAAGTCCTGTCTGAGTTTGCAAACCAGTAAACCAGTGCTCTAGCTGCCTGCCTATAATACTCTATTATGTATAGTACTTCTTCCTCTGAGCCTAGTTCCAGATCTGCCAATTTATATATATATATATATATATATATATATATATATATATATATATATATATGTGTGTGTGTGTGTGTGTGTGTGTGTGTGTGTGTGTGTGTGTGTGTTTGTGTGTGTATTTTAAATTGTTTTCATCTTTAAACCACTCTTTTTGGTATATTTATATCTATCTATCTATCTATCTATCTATCTATCTATCTATCTATCTATCTATCCCAAAAAGACGTTTAAAGATGAAAACAATTTAAAATGCACCTAAATAATTTGATTCGGCACTTGCCATTCAAGACTGATACAAATGACTTCTCCGAAGTCATTGCCTGTTTTAGTGGGTTTTAATTGGAGATTTTCAATTTGTTAACATTTGGCTCTTGAACATTATAGCAATGAATGATCACTTGTGTAGATATTTTAGAAATAAACACTGATGCCAGTCACTAAGCAAGTAACCATGGAGCAATTCAATGGGAATTGTTTTAATTACCTGTAACTCTGCCTTGTTGTTGGTATGTGGCTGCAGGCATCCTGGGAGGCTGGGCTGTTTGAATCCACTCATTTCATAGTTAGGATCTTGGGAGCTCACAGTGGCAGTTCAAGCAGCACAATGGAGGAGAGTTTAATGCAAGACTGATTATAAAGGTGTAAGTAGGGTTTAGGAAGAAAGACACCAACCAAGCACCCCAGAAGTAGTAAAGCAGAATGGTCAGCAATCTAAGTTTAAACGGGAAGGAATGGGGTGACTATAAAAAACTAGAGGGGATAGCTGTGCAGAGAACCTACTGTGATCATTGGTGGAATCATCGCTAGAGATGCCATCCATGTAGGGAGGAGTTAGGGACAAGGGCCCCAAGTTCATACTCATGCTGCCCTCGGGATTCTCTGCCAGAGCTTAGGATGACCAGAGCTAAGAGAAGACAATGTCAGCTTGACTTGCTGATGAAATACCGTGTCCCTCAGTTTTCTAGAGCCCAGAACAGGCAAGAATGAGGTTGTAGAAGCAATTAGAAAGCAATCAGAATTGCAGGCACTGCAGGTTCCTCTTGACCGACATGGGAACTGCTCAAACATACAGTGGATGTGTGGAACAAATGAATTTTGAGTCCAGACTGTCTCTGCTGGACTAGGTGGTGCAGAGCTCTGATACGGGAGGAATGTATCAGCTTCTAGAACATATATAAAGTTCCATAAAGGAAATCCAGGATTCACTGTGGGTCATTTCTATATGGTCACAGGACAGAATGTCACTGGTGAAGATACAGTGAACCAGGCTTACTTTACTGGTGGTGAGGGCTAATATTGATTAACAACTTGACAGGATGTAGACTCACCAAAGAGACAGGTCTCTGGGAATATCTGTGAGGGACTGTTTAGGTTAAGTCAGTTGTGATGGGAAGATTAATTTCAAATATGATAATAGCATTCCATGGGATGTGGCCCTGTACTGATATATCTGTATCTATTTATCTATATCATCTGTTCTTTATAATCATCTATATTTATATAATCATCTATATATCAACTATATGTTTATCATTTATATCTATAGCATCTATATATATTGATATCTAGCTCTTTTCTCTATGTATGTGTGTATATATGTATGTATGTATGTATGTATGTATCTATGTATCTATCTAATCTATATCTATAAAGATCCATCATATATACATCTCAAATATAGGTGGTACAGTTCTGTGGGCTGGGATCCTGAAGTGATATGCATCTATATCTTCTCTCTCTCTCTCTCTCTCTCTCTCTCTCTCTCTCCTCTCTCTCCATATATACACATACACATACATATGTTATCTGTCTGCCCTACATCCATCCATCCATCCATCCATCCATCCATCCATCCATCATATATATCTCCGTTGCTATCAGGTTCCTGACTACAGATGTGATGTAATCAGCTACTTCACTTCCTATCATGCTTTCCTCACCGTAATAAACTGCATTCCCATGAGCTGTAAATTGAAATAAACATGTCCTCCTTTAGCTTGCGTCTTAACAGATACTGCTCACAGCAGTGAGAAAAGTGGCTAATAGAGTGACCTTCACATCACTAGGTCCTCAAGTCAGACTTTCCACGTGATTCTAACCTAGCTCTATCAAATCTCCTGGGAAAGAGTCATACCACAAGCCTATCATAGGTAACCATGCATTATATTGTGAATGTACTTTTAGACCATTGGTTTGGCTCCTGAAATGGGATCCGTAGCAGATAGTGTTTTATGTTTTCTAGCTTTAGTAGAACCTGGAGGTGATTACAGATCCAGACAACTGCTTCACACAACTTCGTGAAAGACTGTGAACCCAAGCATGAAGCTCCTTGTTTGCCTGGCCTCCAAGAAAGTCCATGAGATAATCACCATTTGCTGATGTTCAGCAATGGGTAGCTCTTATAATAGCATTATAAGGTCAGAGCATTCATTAGAAATTGGTCAGGGAGTCTTGAGCAGAGTCAACATGAAATCTGGGAAAACTGAAGCTAGATTTCCTGGGAAAAGAGGATTTATCTAAAACAAGCAGCTAGAGACAAAGAGAACTGACTATATATGTGTGTATGTATGTGTCCATCTATCTGTATGTATAAGTGTATACATTGATGTATGCAATAAACTACTATTCATAAAATCAAAAGATAAACAGTTTTGAGATTGTAGCTTGTACCATTTTTTTTTCTTTTCAGGAATTTTGTTCTTTATGGAGAGGTGCTTAAAATACAAAGAAATACCCCTCTCAGTATCGCACAGACTGAAGCGAGTTCCAAAGTTAATTTTTTTCTTCAAAAATTTTATTATTTTGGTGTTAATTACATGCTTATGTGAGTCTGTGTGTAGGTATGTGCATGTGAGTGCAGGTACCCGATGAGGCTCGCAGAAAGCATAAGTCCCGTGGGCGCTAGAGTTATAGGTAGTTCCAATCTTCATAAACTTGGTGCTGGGAACCCAGCTCCCTGTGCTTTGCAAGAACAGTAAGCCCTGGGAATCACTGAGCCATTCCCCGGTCCCCACACTTCCCCTAATGCTGCATTTGTGGGTCAAGGAAGGAATACTTGAGAAAATTCGATCAGAAATGAATTCAGATAAATAAAACTGCCCGAGGGAGAAGCCATTTTGTTTGGTGAAAAACAGTGGAAAAGAGCTGAAGTACAAACATGGCAAAAACCTAGCTCAAAACATGGCTGCTCGAAAGCTAGAGACAAAGGTGATGTCACTGGGAACAAGAGACATTTGGGGTGAAAATGGAGCACGCAGTGAAGGAAGTCCCACATGCAGCCATTTCTCCACAGCCTGATGGAAAGGGAAGGAGCCAGTGCTCTGTTTAAAATAATTTTGAGACCATATTAAAGTTGAAAATCTTATTCCAGTTTCACAGCATGTGCGTGCGCACGCTCGCGTACACACACACACACACACACACACACACACACACACACACACACACACTTTCAAATACCTAAATAGATTGTTTGGACTACCAGCGAAAATTCTAGTGAGTTCAGGAAGCAAAATCGCAAACACAATCCTTCTCTAGACTAAGAATAATGTCTGTGCTGTTATTGTGTAACAGGTGTTGCAAGCTCTCGGGAAAGGATTGCTACTGTTGCTCTTTTCAAATCTTATCTTGTGGCCCTTCAGAGTGAATGCCATTGATAAGGAATTTTCGGAAAATCTTGGTTTTTCACATATAAATTCTAAGAAAGCAAATTTTCTATTGTGTATTTTCAGTTCTTTGATATTATGTGTGTGTTTGGTTATATATATACATATATATGTATATATATATGTATGTAGGTATATATATGTATGTATATATGTGTATATATATGTATATATATGTATATGTGTGTATATATATATGTATATATATATATATATATATATATATATATATATAACTTCTAATGAGCACATAAAGGATATAATACTTCTGATCATTTTACAGAAGAAAGATAGAAGGCAAATGAGGTACCTTGTGCTCATGATCAGAAAGACGCAGAGCCAAGGCTGAAATTCAGGGAAGCCTGATTCTGAAGCCGAGTTTGTTCTCTACACCTGTGGCCCTGTCATGTGGATTGTGCTTGTCTCCCTGGAAATCAGGCACAGTCAATCAGCTGCCCCTCGTGTCCTTATGTAATAACCTGGAGAGTAGGGAGAGCCATCTGTTTCAAAAGAAGCATATTTGAGTCCATAAGGCAATGGGTTGGCAGGGAACAGAAGGATTATGACATTGCCATTTGGCATCTCCGACTTACTCTGCATTTATAAAATAGAAGTATGTGGTCAAACATGTTGATTTCAGAAGGCTACCATTATCACTATCCCGAGGAAAGCACAGGCAGGAACATCAGACAGAAGAAGGGAAATATTTTAGGAGGATGACTTCAGCCATGAGGTTTTTTAGCTTTTACTTCCTGAAGCCTTTGCTTCCAAATGACTCATGGGGCAAGAATATTTTGATATTGAAGCCCATGAAGCAGAAAAACAAGCACAGGGGAGAAAGTTGGATTAGTATTAAGAACACAAGATCACACAATGATTTAAATATTTAGAACCAGAGCAGTGGTTTCAAAAGAAGACTGTAAAGATATTAAAAATTCAGAGAGCTTTCAGTATGTATACGTACCTAAACTCATCCTCTGGCAGGCTCCAGGAATGAGACTCAGGTCTCCAAGAAGTTACGCTGAGGACCAGCCTCAGTTTAGAGTCACTGTCTGAGAATTTGTAAGCTCATCATTGGGTGGTTTATCATTAGCTGTTTTTTAAAACTTATGTATGTGGTCTTAAAGACTAAGATCATGGTTTTCTTTAATTGGCTTCTAAGTGTTGAAAGCCGTCTAAGTATTCAGTATCTTTTCTTATCAATAGCCACTTTTTGAAATCCTGTCCTTGATAAAACAATGGCTCGTATGGAAATAGGACGATGGATGTCAATCATCTATCTTAATATAATTAAATTTAATCAGAAAGAAAAACATGAGATAAAAAGGGCAAGAATTAGGTCAGCGATTTAACAAACTAATAATTTTTTAAAAAAGGAATTCCAATTAATTCTTTGGTGCATTCCCAGAACCCCTTAAGAATATCAGACACCTGCTGAACATGTTATAAACTGAAAGCACTGAGACAGAACTCACCCATAGGCTTCTTGGAATGCTCCATCTGCTCTCTGATTTAGTAATAGCTCCAGTTCTTATGCTAAAGAAGGGAATTCTCTCGTCCATTCTCAAACTGAAGAAAATCATTGAGAGAGATTTGGTTCCTACATTTTCTCCTGTTAGACGGGTTAGCCAGGAAGTGGCTACAGAGACGAGAGCATGATCTTTAGACGTTTATCCCAAGACACAAGAGCAAAATGAATAAACCGACTGCTTATATCCATGGAACTTCATCCAACAAAAGAAACTTCACTAACTAAGCATTTTAATAGGGGATCTGTTGATTGGGTGAGGGAGGGCTGCAGAAGGCCCTGGGGACATCAGATGTGATCATGACAGAAAATAGTGAATATCCTCAGGGCTGGAGGCACAGTAATGCAGTTGAGACCAGGAATCTCATCAGGAAGCTGGTGAGGAACCAGACGCTTCTCGAAGGGATCCACCAATGTAGAGTTACAAAGCTCCAGAGAGAGGGACACACTCATGTGCCTGTGCCCGGTGCCGTATGAGTTCTGAGGAAGAGCCTGGAAAAAATGGAACTCTGCTTTCTGAAGAGAGGGCTCTACCGAGTGAATGATAAGACCTCAGAAATTGGGAAGAGTGTCTGTGTCGCTGAGACTTGGGCATCTACATTGTGGCAATGGTCTGACAGATGCCCCTGAAAAGGCCCAAGAAGGCTGATAGCAGGATTGTTGGGATAATGTGAAGCTGTGATAAATGACTGTGCCCAGGGTGAGGGACCATATGGAGTGATCTGTTGCAAAAATAAATAAAATAAAATAAAATAAAATAAAATAAGTTAACAGCTGCCTTTTTGTGTTCCTCTTTTTCTTTCATTTATTTCCTTCCAGTTTTTTTTTTTCATTGAGCAAAACTAACAATAATCTTGTCGACAAGGAGGCTTGGCACCTCCAGGAGGCGAAGTCATCACAACTCAAGTGAAAGGAAATGGATTTAGATCCTAACACCAGGGCGCATGGGTTCATTCTGGGCGAACGGCAATAGACTGAGCCAAAAGAAACTACAGGGGATGTAAATCGTAAAGAGGCAAGAAGCAACGAATAAAACAAGATACACACTTGATGGAGACCTCCTAGAGAATAAATTCTTTTTTTTTTAATTAATTAAGTTATGTATTTACTTTACGTCCTGATCACAGCTTTCCCTCCCTCTTCTCCTCCTAGTCCCTCCCACTCCCCTCTCCTCCACTACCCCTTAACCACACCCCTCTCTTTCTCCTCAGAAAAGGGGAGGCCTCCCATGGAGAACAGCAAGCCTTGGCAAATCAAGTGGCAGTAAGATTAGGCACATCTTTTCCTATTGACAAGGCGGTCCAGTTAGGGGAAAGGGCCTGAAGGCAGATAACAGAATCAGAGACAGCCCCTGTTCCTGCTGTTAGGAGTTCTGCCTTTAAGACCCAGCTACACAGCTGCTACATATGTGCAGAGGGCCTAGGTCAGTCCCTGCATGCTCTCTGATTGGCCGTACCATGTCTGTGAGTCTCTATGGGCTGAGGTTAGTTGATTCTGTGGGTTTTCTTGTGGTGCCCTTGAACCCTCTGGCTTCTTCAGTCCTTCCTCCCCCTTCTTCAAGATTCCTCAGTCTCTACCTAATGTTTGGCTGTGTGTCTCGGCATCTGTTTCCATCAGTTGCTGGGTGAAGCCTCTCTGATGACAGTTATACTAGGCTCCTGTCTGCAAGCCTAGCAGAATGTCCTTAACAGTGCCAGTCAGGGGGTCCCTCTCATGAGTCTCAAGCCTTCGAGAAAATAAATAAACACTCGGTTCTTGAGTTTTTGGTGGAGGAGACAATGTAATAAAGCAAAATTGGTGATTTTTGAATACAAAAAGAAGAGATCATATTACAAAGGAAAACAATGCTAACACCACAGCAAATACGGGCACAAGTTATGTCAAAATGTTTGACAAGTTAGACAGAAGTGGGTGCATTGTGGTGCCATGTCCTTTCAACTGACACACAGAGAAACTTCAATGTTCTAAGGAAATAACTAGAAATAGTTAAGATTCTCATAATAGAAATCTCAAGCACTCTCAAGAGAACCTTCAAAAAACATTCTTGATTTGTTTACATTGGTTTTACGTTCCTAATTATCGTAAATGCTTCAAGTACACACGTCTTACATTCTGTACCGGAGAATCCTGCCAACAATGGCCTTGCTTCTCCAGCTCATTCGTGCTCCTGCTTGTGCTCCTGTCTGTGCTCCCGACTGAGTTTCTGCTGTGCTCCCTTGCAGCACTTCGCATGTTCTTTTGACCAGACTTTCTGTTCTTCAACTTTGAACGGACCTTCTGATTTTACTATAGGTCTTGAGCATGTCTTTTAGTTCACGCGTCTTTCTCACAACGCATGCCTCTGTTTATCATTTTGCTTTTATAAACAGGAAATTATTGGGAACACTTCTGCTTGTCATGTTGCGTTGGTTGTTATTGTTGTTTGTTTGATTTTGTTTTGTTTTCTTCTTGTTGTGTTTTATGGTTTTCAAAGCTGAATGGTGGATAGAAGTGGACTACTTAATTTGTTGCTATTATTTAAATACATATGTATATGTCTATGTGGCATGTATATGAGAAGCTAAGAAATGTCAAATGAACTGTGGTTCACTCAGAACTCACATGTTGATCAAATGCCAAGGTGTTTGAACAATATCGGCTGACTGAAGATGGCTCAGCAAAGACACTACTGTAGGGAACTACAGTGGATCAAAGTAACTTAGATTGAACTATGTTGGAAAGGTGCATATGTGCAGTCCTGTATTTCTTCATGGACTACATAAGCAATACCTTCTAGATGGAGGGAATGACATCAGAAAACACTGTCATGATAAACTATTGTGGCACTGATGACAGAAATTACACAAATTCTCTATGCATAACATCCCCAACCCTTTTGGTCCTGAGATCTTGACATTTACTTCCATGTACGGTATCTTTATTTAGCTTCTATTATCCTGAAGTCCAGTTAATTTTTCTCTTATGACTCAGTGCTGTGCAACTGTTTTTTTGGTGGCTCCATAGCATGTCATGTACCATGGAGAACAAATTTATAAAATGGAGCCATGGGGCTTCAAAACATTAATTCCACTCAAATGGGAACAATCTATTCTCAGGGTGAGGCTTGGTCACCACAGGAGCAGACCCACTGAGATAACTGCATCACAGAAATCATCAGTTACGTTTGTGTCTGTGGGTCAGGATATTAAAATTCCGCATAATTGGAGGTCAAATTTAGAAGCATTAATAACTATTGCTTTGAAAACCCACCTAGTAGTAAATGAGAAAACAGCAAGCTGGGTGAGTTTATAGAATTTCACTCAATCCTATGTTCTACCCAATTTACCAAGAAAAAAAAATAAATTATGTTCAAGGATCAGTCATGCAATGTCTCTAGCTACTTTTCATTAAAATGGATTATCTGTCACCATATCTTGAAGCTTTAACCCTGTACGACATGGCAGCATTTTAGGACAATGATAGAACCTGACTTCCATAGGCAGTGATCAGCAATGTCCCAACAAGAGGGGCCTCACAGATCTGCCCTGCTTGGCACACTAACACTCCTCAGTGTCCCTTTGTGTTTCTGACAATCTGCTTTGGGTCAACGACCAAACGTTTTCTGAGGATGGCAGCTCCTATTACTAGTAAAAGATACCCTGAATGTTTTCTTGAAGGACAATTTTGATGAGAAATTGTGAAGGACCATTTAGTAGTTCTCTGTTGGTCCCTTAGAACTACATTTTACTCTACTCTGTGTCCTGTCTCATCCTTTTTTTTTTTTTTTTTTTTTGACTTTAGCATCTGGTCAGAGTCAGACAAAGATGAGCCTAAAAGTTGAGTGAAAAATGAGAGGGGAGAGTTCTGCATTTATTTCATCTTTCTTTTCTTTGCTTTGCCTTTTGTCAAAAATGGTTCACACTGGCTGCTCTTCCAGAGGTCCCGAGAGAGTTCATATCCCAGCAAGCATATAGTGGCTCACAACCATCTATAATGGGCTTTGATGCATTCTTCTGTCTGATGCCATCTTCTATCATGGAAGCATACATGTAAACAGAGCATTCATATACATAAATAAATAAATCTTTAAAAAAAAGGCTGTACCCTTTTATAGCCCTAGTTTTCCTCCCCCACATCTCATGTTCTGTTACCACACATTAACTTGTTTGCCTTTTTGAGCTCAGTAGGTGATTGCTGTTGCTAGTCCTTTGTTATTTCTTTTCTGCCTAGTATAGTGAATATTTGATCACACTATGAACCTTGAGATTGTGTTATTTACTAAAAAGAGCCTACTTCTAGTTGAGGTGTGGCTCAGCCCTTAACACAAACCTTTAATTCCTCTGACTGTAATACAGCTACACCCTTAGAATACACCTTTAATCCCAAACAATGAATTTCTACAATTTATGTTTGTAGAAGAAAGTACTCATGTTTGAAATTGATTTCTAGTTGAGTAGCAGACAAAGTGATGAATCAGAAAAAGATTTGGCAGAATAGGTTATACCCAACTGTCAGGAGAAGAGAGAGGAAAGGGAAATCACTTGAGGGAGCAGTACAGAGAGATAGGAGGCAGTTTTATTGGGAGACATTTTCAGATACAGGTTGAAGAAAGAATGAGCTAGACACAAGTGAAGACCGAATGAGCCAAGAATGAGAAGGAGGCAGACAGATTGCCAGAGTTAGTTTAACGACAAGTAGAACAATTCCGTCAGTGGCAGGGAGAGAAGCTGGATTGAATCTGTCAGCTTGGAGGGGAGTTTGGGCCCAAACAGGTCAGTTACACCATCCAACCAGAGTTCAGAAAGAACTAGAAAGGGTGATCTCATTCAGCAGTAAGTATCAGAGGCTGAAAACATTCTAGGCCTAGATTAGATTATACAGAGGCTAGAAGCTTCCAAGACTAAGCCTAGGTTAGCTGATAGAGGCAGTAAGCCTGAAAGACACTAATTACTACAAGAGAATAAAAGTTAATTTTGTAGTATGGCCAACTTAGTACTTTCCCTATCTCTGGGGCAAGGGTAATTCTATTAAAATTATTAAAGCTTTGAAGATGGTAGATTTTTTTTTTACAAAGATTATAATTGATATAGATCAGAATGTACAGGAATGTACTTATTTTATATAGAGAGAATAGCATTGAAGGTATTCTGAGAGCAGTTATTTAGGGAAATGCAAGTCAATAACTTTTATTGGGTGTGGATTGGAATTCTGCAAAGATAACGCACCTTTCTCAAGGTTGCTTTTGACAAGTAAACCGAGTATTATCCTGTCTATACACAACTCTACTAACCCTTAATTTTCTCATCTGGAAAATGGAGATGGTGCACATACCTGTGTCAGGGAGAGCAATGGCTCAAGCTCTATCATATGGCCAAAGCAGCAAAATAGTGAACAAACCAAAGGTGAGATAGAGGTTTTATGACTCTGTTAAAGGACTTCATGCAGCAGAGGCAGTTACAAGGAGAGATTCTTGATATACTGTGAGCTTAGCAGTCAGGGTCCATATATTTATGCACTGGGAGAAGCTGTAACCACCAACCAGACCTGGGAGAGAGAAAGAGAGAGAGAGAGAGAGAGAGAGAGAGAGAGAGAGAGAGAGAGAGAGAGAGAGAGAGAGAAATAGGAATAGAGGGAGACAGAGAGGGTGAGGGAGAGGAATGAGACAGATGATAGATAGATAGATAGATAGATAGATAGATAGATAGATAGATAGATAGATAGGTGAACAGACAGGTAAACATACAAATAAGCACACACAGAGAGAAACAGACAGAGACAGAGACAAAAACAGAGAGAGAGAGAGAGAGACAGAGAGGTGTTTCCATAGTGATCATTCAGTACCTCATTAGGTCAACTTTGAGCAGGAATCTTAACTGTATTTCTGACTACATTTCCTTGCATCAGCGATACTCATTCTCAACCAGTGCATTGCAATCTCAGAGCAATCACCCACCAATAATATGATATATAGACCTATAGCAATAGTATGGCCCTTCTGGTAAATGCTGGTGTTAGCTGCTGAGAAAGACAGAAATGCAGATAGAAGTGTGAGCTTGGAAAAGCACCACAGAGAGGCCAATCCTCCTGGTGGATATGTCAGGGCAGGAAAATACCAGGGAAGATTAGAGGGTGCTGCCGCTGGGCCAGAAATCTGTTTCTTGAGTTGGACTGTTTATTCTAGACGACCATCACAAAATTAGAATATATTATTCGCCTGGCAGAAGATTACCTGAGAAGCAGTTTATCTAAGTATGTCAGCTAGAGTGGGGGGGGGGTCTGTCTGCAGCAGCCTTTACTTTTGTTTTGTTTTGTTTTGTTTTTTTTTTGAATAGAAATAGATGTTACTTGAATAAATTCTCTCTGTCTTAGAGGCACAAAATGAAGGTGAGTCTTTGTGTGTGTGTGTGTGTGTGTGTGTGTGTGTGTGTGTAGACACATGTTGTCTCTTGTTAGTAGCTAAATATTTCAAGGCAAGGCCTGACAGCAATTAACTATATTAGAAGCCAGGACAGATACATTTCTTTTTTTTTTTAATTTAAGAAATTGAATTCCTGTGTGTTTGTGGGCATGTATTCCAAAGCAAAAAGGGTTGGAAGACAGCTGAGGCTTTAGGAAAATCCTGTTATTGCTGAAGATTTGAGGAAACAGGCAAAGGAGAAAACAATGTCATTTTGGATTCCTGCTGGCGAGTCAGAAAATTTGAATTGAAAAAAACGAGAACTATTTTCAAAGGTCTCCCGACAGCTGTCAGCTCCTCCGATGTCAGCCATTCTCCAGAGGCTCTAATAAGCCCTTCCTTGTCAGATGTTTCTGTCTAAACAAGAAACTGCTAGTCTCCCATCTGCAACCCCACCCAGAGCGCATCTACCTTTTGCTTATGCACGGATATGCACGTATTATTATTGAACACAAACACTTGTTCGGGTTGATCAGTAGGTTGTTTCTGTCAACCTCCTTCCCTGTGGTCTTTAATCTCTGAATGACTCCGCAGCAGGGATCTTGGGTAACAGGCAGTCAGACCTGGCTGTTCTACTGATGAACTAACCAGAAACCTAAAGAACTATTGCTTTGAAATAGTTCTTTAGGTTTGCTGCTGCTGGTGGTTTCGGATCTCACTATCCTCAAACTTGTTGAGGCCTAAATACCTTGCCTTAATTTTCTACATAATAAATAATTGAGAGAGAGGTCAATAAAGGCAAAATACTAGAAGATAACCTCTTCAACTATTTCTAAAACTCTCACTGGCCCTTTTCTGTAGCATTCAACATCCTTGCCCAATTCCAAATTAATGACCCAAAGACATGTCACTTTCAGATGTCAGAGGCTCTTTTTAAAGAGGAGTTGGTTATTATTCAGTCAGACAGCACCTTCCATCCAACTTCTAACCAGGTCCAACTTCACTTAGCTTCTGAGATCAGGGTAGTATCGCCATAGACCAGAACACACCTTCCTCTTAGGTAACTTTTTATGCTAATTTTGTCCGATTCCTTGAGAAACTCTTCATTGGTTTCGTCTGTCTACTTCCCAGTGTGTGATGTTCTGTTATCCATACATCTTACTGTTTGTCCTCTGTAGGGTGTCAACATAAATCTTGGAGTAATTAAAACTTGGCTTGCATTCTGTTCAAGTTCTTTTTGACTTATCTTCCCCATCATCTGATGTACTATCGATGTATTTGTAGTCACTGTCTTGTTTTCTTTCTTTTGTCTTCTTCTTGTGGTTTTGGGGTTTAAATCTACCCCTCACACACCTACCCCTCTATCAACTGAGCTATGTGTTTCAGTCTTTCCTTCCTTGATTAAAATATATCCAGGCATGCAGTTCAATTAGCAAGTTTGCTTAAAGAGGAAATAACTTACCAGTTTTATTAAAGTAAGAAAAGGAAAACCCAACCAAACCAAAACATAAAAAATCCCCCAAAACAAAAAACACCAACACCCAACCAAAACACAAAAACCTTTAACAACAAACTACAGGGGCTCTCAAAGAAGTCATCTTCTTCAAAGTATGTTCTCACAATCAAAAAAGGCAAACAAAGAAAAAATGAAAGCAGAAAGAACTGAGGGGAAAGAAATAACAAGAAAGAAGGAGCAGCTACAAATGATTTTAATTTGTGACGTGTTCCCATAATCGTCTGTAAACTAGTCATCCCGTGGATACCAACTGTCATCCTAAACAAATTCTGGCAAGGATCACCCCAGAGCTATGGCATTAAACACACTGGGTAGCTATGATAGCTTTGCAAGTGCTCTTTCTGGGTTCAAATGGACGATAGGGAGAAGGGAAGCAAGGCAGAGCTGCTATGGAAATGAAAGGGTGGTGATGGTGGTGGCGGTGGCAGTGATGATGGTGGTGGTGGTGGTGATGATGGTGGTGGTAGTGATGGTGGTGGTGGTGGTGATGGTGGTGGTGGTGGTGGCGATGGTGGTGTTGGTGATGGTGGTGGTGATGGTGGTGTTGATGATGGTAGTGGTGGTAATGGTGGTGGTGGTGATGGTGGTGGTCTGTAGGAAAAGTACAGAGCCAGACATGAGTAGCTCTGATTCTTGAATAAAGTTTGCCCAAATCTCATACCAACTCTTGAGCCCTCTGTTTATGGGGCAGGTACAAAGCAGTTCGGTAGGCCAGAAGCAAACGAGATTGTGCTTCAGTGTCTCCCAGGAGACAGAATAATCACTTGGAAATCATAGAAATGAATTGGTCGCTAAAACGAGAATAACAAAAGTCACTGTCTTTCACTAAAACCAGAGTGATTGGTTAAAGTGCAAGAAATATGATAAACACCCAGCCACAAATGAGATGTCTGCATTACCTTCCCTCTCTTCAAGTCTTAGGGCCAACTGAGGACTGTCTCACAACTGTGGTTGTCTGTTCGAGACCTGCACCAGGTCAAGCCAGTAACGTTTTAGTATCAGCTCCTCATCACTACTGAGGACTTATTAACAGTTGATGGCTTCCAGGAGTGAGTCAGGTTTATCTAAGTGTGTGACCCCCACATCCAGAAGCATATGTGCAAGAGAGAGAGAGAGAGAGAGAGAGAGAGAGAGAGAGAGAGAGAGAGAGAGAGAGAGAGGAGAGAGGTAAACTTGGGACTGGGAAGGAATGTTTAAGGGTGGGTCTGTGAGTTAGAGGGAAGATGGGGATGAATATGAACATAGATCATGTGCATGCAGAAAATTTTCAAATGCTATGTGCATTTGTAAAAGATCTCTGTTGTCATTAAAAGCAACCATTGACAATAATGCAGAGATGGGTAGGGCTAAAAACACTAACAGATACACTCAAATTCACTTCCAGATTGTTGGAAAATACTTGGCCTCTTATGACTTAAGTGTGTTTTCCAAGCCTGAATATTGACCTAGAAAATGCATTGCCATTGATGGACACTGCTTATTCTGATTCAAGGCAAAACCAGTTCTTAATGAAGGCTACCGTTGTGGGGTTAAATGGGTTTGTGGTTCAGGATTTTGTTTTTAACTGTAATGTTGAGCAAAGTTAGGCCAATATTTGCACTTTGCTCTAAAATGCTTTGACTTTGTTTCCCTCGTTCCATATTTAGTTGTGTCCTAGCTTCTCACGGTTCCTGTGCACATGCCAGGAGAAAATTTAGAAGCTTGTCAAGTCTTAAGGCTATCACTAAGAAAGGAAACAAGTGGGCCTGAGATTCCCGAACACTATGTATTATTTTTTTTCATAAGAACATATAAAAATAGTATGTCATAAATGTTATTTAAAGCCAGTGGGAGGCTCAAGGTCACTGATCCCTGACTTGTAAAACATCCACCTATCTCCTAAGGATGATGAACCACAGTCAACGTCTTCTTATTTAGGGTCTTGTAAGACCATCTCTGCTTTCCCACACGTCATCTATGTTAAAAAGATTTATGTCCATCTTTTAGCAAAATATGGCAAAAAAAAAAGGTTCTATCGTGATTTCACCAAGGGCAGTGGTCAAGTTCAAAACTTTACCAACGTTTGAAGTTTTGCCTATGCAGTAGTTTACCTAAATCTACTTTGGGAAAATGTAATTTGGAAGTTTGGAGGACTAACCCTCTTATGGAAAAATCTCCTGGTCTTTCCTGCAGAAAATTAGTTATCGTGTTTGAAACAATCTTCAGTTCACTTCTCCCTGCTTTCTTCCGTAGTCATGAATAAGAAATCCCTACTTCGTGGCTCACAATGATTTGTGATAGTAGAAGTGTAAGTGGCATCTGGAGGCTGTTTATATGAACAAGGGAGTAAACGAGTAGACATCCTTTGCCTTGGACTCCATTGGCCAGATGTTCTTATTTTCTGATGGTATGAATGGAGGTATGGCACAGGCCAGAGAAAGCTGGTGACCAATTCACATCTGGAATATTATCTGAGTATGATGATGGATTAGTCTATGAAAATTTCATTACCTCCTGTTCCTAGTGTTGATCTTGACTTCTTCAAGGATTTATGTTATCATCTTTAAAGCAGAGTGACAATTCTATTTACATCAAGCCTTTTGTAAATATCCAAGCACATACATCCCCTAAATTAGTTGATACAGTACTTAATGTACCACAGTCAGCCCATAAATCTTAGTTTGTTTTTATTTTGTGTGTATGAGTGTTTTGCCTGCATGGATAAATATCCATCACATCTATGCAGTGCCCTCAAAGGTCAGGAGAGACTTACACATCTGACATTGAATTTATGGGTGTTACGAGGTGCCATGTGGGTGCTGGGAATTGAACCTGGGTCTTGTTGAAGAGCAACCAGTGCTATTAACCCTGGAGCCTTCTCTTTAAGCTTTAGTTGTTGTTTTTAATATTCATGTTTATTTGACTCTATCAGTATTAAGAATTTTCCTTTTGGGCCTTTTCACAGAGAAATTAAAATCTGTTATCTCATTCCATCAAGCGTTCATTAATAATGCAGACAGATCTGTCCATGTTCCATAGCCAATGACTGGAATTACTCACAGCCATCTCATCTGAAAAAGTGAATAAAAATCAGCAGGTTGAATGTTTTCCAAACTTCAGCTTCTAGCCTAGAGCACCTGGGATCTCAGCTAGTTCAGCAGAAACCCAACTTTTGCAGCATGGTTTAATGAGTATCCTCTCATTCAATGAAGAATGACCGTCAAAATAGCATATTCTGAAATGTATTTTTGTGTTGTTCAATTGAAACATTTACAGGAAGTGAGAAAAATGTGAAATGTTCATAAGTTGGAGCTCATAGCTTTAAATCCCCATAAAATCAGGTCGTACGTGGTTTGCACAACTTTTGATGTGATAGAATTAGCAGAATATGATTGATCTGAAACTTCTGGGTTTGAAAATATTTGGCAATATCTAATAACAGTCTCACTGAGACTATAAGTAGGGGGATCAAATTATGAATGATTCTTAGTTATTGACCCCCTTGTCTTTTGTTAAATTTTGTTTGCATCTTTCTCTTTATGTTCTTTTATTAAAAATTTTCCTTTCTATACCCAGTCATTACTAGTTGCCTTTTGCCTAACTTATAATAGCTCATTAAAAAAGTGTGTATTGATGTGTGTGTATGTGTGTGTATGTGTGAATGACACCCGTGTTTCTGTGTCTACATATCTCCAAGGTCGGAAGGCAACTTTGGATGTCATATTTAAGAATATTTAAAACATGCTGACAACATTTCAAGAAAACTTGGAGACTTGATTCTGGCTATCCCTGCACATTTTCAAGGAAAAACCCAATTGTATTATGGCTACTCTGAGGTGAGCCCGTTGAAAACTTGGCAGTCGTGCAAACCTGACTTCCCAGGATGCACTGCCAAGGAAACGATCGTCCCTGCCATTCTGATGACCTACTTAAGGTCTCGTAGTCACTAGAAAATTGTGATGTGAGAAAGAAAATTCATAGGGTAGCACAAACTGTGTTTTTAGTGTTCACTTGTGAATTATCAATGACTAAGGCTGCAAGGCTAATGGTACCCAATGCCTATGGCAAAAAAAAAAAAAAAAATCTTCTGACCTACTATTTTATAACCTTATACAGCCACATAGCATAATGATGTGAGTCCCTAAATATCACACTCCAGGGAGAACATATTTTTAGATGATCTCAAGTGTAAGATGTGAAGAAATTATCATTTGTTCTCCAAGTAGTCAACTTTACAAGGCAATGCTTGAATGTAGGTAAGAGATAAAGGCCATTTGTCAGACACTGGTTAGTCTATTTGCCCCTGAAGATGCAAAATTGTATGCATTTGGTTGATGAATCAAACTTGAATTGTTTATTTATACTGATTACAGAACAGATTACATATGTTATTTTTAGAGATAAGGCCTGGATAGTTGGATAGTTGTTCCCCCCCCCTCCATTTAGTGCTGAGGATTAAACATAGTCTCTCCCTTCTGAGAGACATATTCTACTATTGAGCTACATCCCTAGCCATTATTTGTGTATTTAAACGACTCAAATATTATCCCACAATGATTTTGTCCGTACTATTGAGCATTCCCTTCCATAAGATTTAGAGGAATTCCCTTTTGTACCTTTAACCTCTTTTTAAAAGACTTACTTTCAAATGTAGTCATCTTTGAGACACCAATGATTAAGATTTCGAGATATCAACTTAGCAGGGACACTCTCCAGTGTATCCAAGAGTTCAGACAGCAGTCAATAGACTCTGGTAAGTTACACACACTTCGTCATTGTGGTAAGGGACTTGGGAAGGGAACCGTCACAGAAAACACAGATTCAGTGGTTCGCAAACCCTTTAAATGTGGTGGAACCTTGACCATTATTGAGCCTTCAGTTATATAGATTTGCACTGGGCATGGGTGTGTCTCCTAACCACTTCCTCCTAAGTACCATCTTCAAGGAGTCAGTATGGGAAATAAATGGGAAAGAGGACACCTGTGGCTAAGCGTGATCAGGGTAGTCTCATGTGTTTTCAGAAGCTGGGGCCCAACTGGAGGAATCCCAGGGAGGTAATGATCTGTACTGTGCTCATAAGAAAGGGAGCCCAGTTGAAAACAACTGTTGAATGTGATGACTACACAGCTAGGAGAGCATGATGCATTAAGACAATGCCATTCAGGAATTTAGGAACGAGCTTGTTTAGGTTGGTGATGAAAATAATTCTGAATGAACGAGCAAATCCCACATTGTCAAGTTCGGCAGACAAAGACCCACAGGATTTATCCCGTCATTGAAGGGACAAATGAAAGATGGAGCATTTAGTATTTTGAAAGATTTAATGAGGCTTCTCCAAATGCAACAATACAAGTTTATCTTCAAATGAACTATTTCCTCATGTGGAAATACAATAAAAGCTAAAATAAATGAAGATAAAGAAAACAACAAATGAAAAGCAAAATTAAACATCGTCGTAATAGGTTCTCCAGGGCATGGACCAAAACTTCCCCATTGAAAGGAAGCAAATTATGTGGAATTATTGCTGAAGTTGAAATGGGGCTTCATTTCCAGAGTTCATAGAGAACTTTAAAAAAATTCCCTAAGGTTAATATTTTTTTTTTCTGGAAAAGTGAAAACAATTAAACAACAACAATGCAAAAATATTAACAGAGTCTTTTTTTTTTCCAATGGGAACAACTGGTTGACATAGATTAAGGCAAAGGCAAGGGCTAGTGGTAGAACTTTGTGTACTGTTTCTAAACTCAAGATTCCACCCTGGGGTTTCCAGATTCCCAAACTTTTGCCCTTTGTCCAAGACTGAACATGAAAGCCTCATTACTTCATTTTGAGTCCCTGGAACCCACAGTGGAAGGAGAGAACCAACTCCCAAAAGGTGTTCTTTGACCTCTACACATGCCTGTGCTCACATGCACACACCATAGATACACCCACAATAACGTTTTTAGGAAAGTTTTAAAAAAAAAAAATTAAAAGCACCCATATTAATAAGACATGCCCTGCCATTTATTTATTTATAGATCATTTCAAAAGTCAATGTTTGTGTATTAATTCCTGTGCCGGCTAATAATGCCCCTATAGAAGGGCCCAGTTCACTCTGGGTGGTGCTATACCTGGGCTGATGGTCCTGGCGTCTATAAGAAAGCAGGTTAGGCAACCCATGTGGAGTAAGCCCATAAGCAGCACTCTTCCGTGGCTTCTGCATCAGCTCCTGCCTCCAGGTTCCTGCCCTGTTTGAGTTCCTGTTCTGACTTCCTTGGATGATGAACAGTGATATTGAAGTGTGCACCAAATAAACCCTTTCCTCCCCAAGTTGCTTTGGTCATGGTGTTTTTTTTTATCACAGCAATAGCAACCCTAACTTAGACATTCCTGGGGGAGTCTGATGCCTTTGAGACGTTGTCCTAGACTTAAATATGAAGGCGATTTTAATGATGACATGTATGCTGGACTTCAAACCGAGCTCTCTGAAGAGATAACGTGAATCCTTAGTTATTGAGGCATTTGAATCCTCTGCTGACTTGTCCTATTTCTGTTTGCTGAACCGATGAGCTATGATGTAAACAGTTAAGGCAATTAAAGTGTGCTAGACACAATGTTCTTAGGGACTGTCTTCTGACGGCTGATGCAGCAGGAGACCCATCATCCTCATCCTGGAACAACAGGAAATGTCATCATCAGTAATGTTACTCCTTAGGAAAGATACGACTTGAAATAGAAAAACACTTTCTGCTTTCGGATGCTACGATCACACTTGCGCTTTAATACCAAATTAGGTTTATGCATAATTGGCTCTGAGTTATTCAGTACCATGCAGGCTATACAAACAAGTTAAAAATCTTCTGAGTAACATGTCTTTTAACCTGGATGTGAATGAATGACCTTTGGCAAATCTTTGATCTTCTCTGTTACCCAGTGTCTTTGTTCGCCTGATAAGGACTTAGAAAAGTTATAGGTATGGTAATGGATCAAAAAGAGACTTAGTTTCAGAATGGCAGGCAGCCTTGGAATCTCTGGACAGGCACAGTTCTTCAGGGCATTCCACTGGGCAGTGAGGATTGAGAACAACCTCAGTGTTCATCATTTCCCTCTTCCTTTGTAAGATGCAATGATTCTCCTTTGGTCATCGTTATCATGGTTATCAAATTTGTTATTTGCGATAAAATTTGCAGTTTGCCACAGTGGGAATTTTCAAAAAGACAATGAGGGTTTGTTCTGCTTCTTGCATGACTCTCCAGGAGCTTGACTATGGATGCCAGTGGCTACTGATGCAGGGAGAAGGCAGCAGCACAATGAGAGCTGTGCAGAGAGGGTCCATACACTCCAGGAACGTTCAGGAAGCTGCAGTGACAACCCCTGACACAGAACGGTAACCATCAGTGTAGGGTGGAGAGATTACAGACTTGAGATACCCGCTGGCAAGAAACTGCACACCCTAAATTTCTAGACAAGATACAAACGAAAACATCAGAGTAAATACTTTGACATTATGGAAAAACCTGGGTAGGTAGATTTAAAAAAAAAATAGTTCAGTAGGAAGATAAAACAAAAGTCTCCCATTTCTGCTGCTCTCTGGGGGATGCCTACAGCTTACAATTTGCTATGATCCTCTTCAAATGTTGTCCTTGCACAGATGATGCTTGTAAAATATCACTGGCTTCTAGGCTATCATTGATACTTTGACTAAAATGTGTTATAATAAACACGCTATCATTCTAGCCTTTGACTATCTAATAGACTGAGGGGACACATGCCTGTTGCCAAAGCTTGTAAATGTGTCCCAGCTCTTTAAGGGCCGCTGGCTGTTTTTGTTGAAAAGACCCTAATTTCTGATGGTGGGCATTTTAATTGTTCCCTGTTCTTTGCTCTGATATAATATAGGATGGTGATATTTTTATTCAAATGCGTTTGATTATTTGGGCATCTATCTAAGTGGTATGTGGTCAATAAGTTAAAAGACTTGGGATAATTAATTTCCAAGTTTTCCTCTTAAACTTTGGTGTTGCTTTATAAGACCACTGAGATGGGAGGGTTTCTATTTTGTAACCATTTGATCAATTTGAAACATTGTTGCTGTTTTGGGATTTTTTTTTTTTTTTTTGCCATTTCCCCAGACCTATTGTTATCTTGTAGCTTTCATTTGTATTTCTTTCACCTTCAGGCTTAAGGGTTTTTTTCTTTTTTTTTTTAAATAAGAAAAATTGAAGACACACACGCAAAAAAAAAAAAATACATAAGTTCCTAGTTAGATGGTAATGAAAGCACAGAATGAAAGGGTGTGTTGGAGGGATTTAGGCAGAATGCAGGCACTCATTTGCATTTTCTAATCAGAAATGCATTTATTTTTCTCTTTGTCCTGCGCGTAGTCTTCCAATTTGAATATTCAGCAGGAGAAGAAGGCCGACTGAATGCTTAGACTGTAACAATAGTCAGGCATCCTCCTTTCTCACGACTGTGCTCTATCTTTGTAAGGTGAAACACTTCAGCAGAGTGGATCTCAATTTTAAATCCAGAGGGCTCACTGCTGAAATCATCACGACCACAGTGGAAGCAGGAACATTTTTCAGAATATTTTCGGCTCCTTAGACAAATTGGCCCTTGCAAAGAGCATTGGCATAACCTGAATCCAAGCATCGTCCCCTGTCCACTACATTCGTTCTCTGTCTCCCTCAGCCTTGCCAATGCCAAGATCAGCACATGCCCTACTTCAAGGATGGCCCTCAACATGAGCTTCCTGTGTTCTCTGGCTGGTAGCACACTTTCCAAAATGATCAGTCCTGGTACATTTGTTCTCTCACCAGGCTCTCCTTCCCCCCTTTTCCTGTCCTCCTTCCTTCTTCCCTCACAAGCCTCTCAGCACTCTTCTGGCAGAACCTTGTCTCACTGCAGGGTGCAGCCTTCTTCACCTAGAACCACTCATTCTTCTCCCAGGAAACCATCAAGAGAAGCATCCCCCACCTACTCCTGTCGTCATCCCTTGCTACCCTCTCTCATATTCTCTCTTCCTTTTTTTTTTTTTTCCTGCTCCACTTCCACTACAGAGCCTATGTTACTCAACCTCTTCCCCTTTGTCCTACATTAGTTCATCAGAAATCTGGTCCCTTTAGTCAACCGTGAATGCCCGAGAGCATGCGCTTGGATAGAGCCATGGCTCTTGGTGCCAAGCCGAGTGGTATGCATGATGGATTATGAAAGCCTTTCTGGACAAGTTTGGAATCTCTGGTCTGCCAGGGCACCGCACCAATGAATGAGGACATGTGTGACAAATCAGAAAATCCTTCTTAGGAAACAAATGGTTGGGAAGAGAATTATGTAGATGACTACTGTGACAAACTGAAGATATGAAAGTCCCCCAGGGGTGACCTGGAAACGAGTCTCTTCTCATTTATATTTAAGCTGAATGACTGATTAAAGGTTAGCTAATATGGTCCAGACTTGATTTCTCAAACTTCCAGAACAAATCTTTTTTTCTGGGTTTGGCTATGTACTAAAACTGTAAATAAATACTCCCCTAATTATTAGGATGCTGCTTGCATCAGTTTTGGATGGCGAATCCATGCCCTCCCATTCCTTGGCTGGGTATGACTTATTGTCATGCCTCAGGAAGCCTCTTTTCTTCCTCCCTCACTCCCTCTTTCCATTTTCTTTCTCATCTTATCTATCTGTCTGTCTATCTATCTATCTATCTATCATACTTGTTATTTTGTTTCTGTCTGTTTTTCTGTCTTTTTTTCTTTCCTTCAGTCTGTCTCCCTTTCTTCCTTCCTCCCTCCCTCCCTCCCTCCCTCCCTCCCTCCCTCCCTTCCTTTCTTTTTCATTTTAGGTGGTA
Organism: Arvicanthis niloticus; assembly: GCF_011762505.2. NCBI lineage: Eukaryota > Metazoa > Chordata > Mammalia > Rodentia > Muridae > Arvicanthis > Arvicanthis niloticus. Next base: position 20,480,245 of record NC_133429.1, read on the forward strand.
GAGATTGTACCTACAGTCCTGCTCATGCTAGGCAGGTGTTCCACCATGGACCCCCACCTCCAGTCCCATCAAGATTGGTTTCCATCTGACTTTAGTGACCGCTCTATGTGTAAGTAGTAAGTTCATCTGCTGCCATAGTTTCCTTCCTCCTCTTCCTTTCTTGCTATTACAAGACTAAGAACCTGGATCTGTTACGCCAGGCATTTCTGGCTTGAGGAAGATACTTGTCCACATGAATCCTTCTCATATTCCTTACCATTTAGGAATTATTCAATCTGGTGTTTTCTTCTGTGCACTGGATACAAAATTTCCTTCTCGCCCCTTCTCTTAGAAACAAGAAGGAAGTTTTGCATCTTTTTTTCACCATGTATATTTCTCGTTGTTAGATAAGTATCATCAGGAAGAATAATCGAATATTATTAGCATCCGTGTAGCTCCCACTGGCCTGGAATTTACTATGTTGACCATGCTGACTGTTCTTGAACTTACAGAAATCCATGTGCCTCTGTCTCTCTGTTGGGATTAATGCTGTGTGCCATCAGGCTCAATGATCATTATTATTAGCAGGATTTTCAATTGCTTGATACATATATTTTCCAAATAGAAATGGTCTCTCACTGATAATTATAGTCTGTTGTCTGTATCATCTCTACCTCTGGCTCTGCTGACGGTGGGATACTAATAAGGTCACTGAAAGAATGGGACACAACACAGTGACAGAGTGTTTGCGGACCGTACGCAATGCCCTCAGTTCAGCACTTCTTAACCTGTGGGTAGTGACACATTTGGGGGTTGAACCTCCCTTTAAAAGGGGTTCACATCAGATATCCTGCATATTAAATATTTACATTATGATTCATAACTTACTCAATTTATATTTACATAATTTATTCAAAGGGAATAGTAAACCTACCAAATGCTTGTCCCTCCTCTCTATATTCAGGGAGTGGGTAATATAACTGTCGCCAGCTATACTTTCAATTTAGTATATGTTTACTAAATGTAATGGGGTACGCTGTCTGTTTCATGGTAGTCCTGCTGATACCTTATATGGTATCTATACTCCGCCATGCATGTCAGTGCTCCTTCACAACTGTGGAAGGAGGAAAGCTGAGCCATAACCATCGTGGTGAAGCCAGAACAAGTATTTGTAAGCTTTTGGAGGCCAAGGAATCTATCCGTTCAATTGTTTCTTCTCTGGCCACAGAGCTTAGCACCTTGCACATGTCACATACGTACTGATGGAGTGGAACAAAAATGCTAACTACTTCTCATATTTGGTTCTTTATATCACCAAGCCTTTGGTCTCTATCTACGACAAGATAGACAGTAACTGTTTTCTACTTTGTGGTTTTCTGTTGCAATTGTTTAAATCTTCCAGCATCATTGGAACCACAGACAAAATAAAAAAAAAAAAATTAAAATAAGTGAACATGGCTCTGTTGCAATGAAACTTGACACATACAAAAGGATGCTTGGTCTTGGATCATAGGCCTGTAATTCTAGTTACTTCAGAGACTGAGGATTGAAGTGTAAGGTTTACCTGTGTTATATAGAGATATCAAGGCCAGACTGGGTAACGTAGTCAGACCATGTCTCAAAAATAAAAAGTTAAATAGAAAAACATGAAAAGGCCTGGGGGATAGCTCTATGGAAGACCATTTACTTAGCATGAATGGAATCCGGTGTTTAATTCCCCCCCCACAGCTGTGAAAACAAAACACTGTTAAACAAAACACAGGCTACAGGCTGGGTTTGTTCTATAGGTGAACATCTACTGATCTCTGTTGTAAGCCCACATCTTGCCTCTGAATGTCAGTAAGAGGCTGCACTGTCTCAGCTCCTGGTCAGTAGAGGTGATGGTAAGACGTGTAAAGGGAGTGCTGGCTATAGAGAAAGGCCTCTTTTTACCATAACTGGTTAGTCTCTAGCAGTCCCATGGAAAGTATGCTGGTCCTAACCTTAGCCTACAAGCCTATTAACACGCTCAGGGAGTACGACAATAAGGGACAATCCAGGGTCAAGAAGTGTCAGTGGCGAATGGTGAGAGGAATGAGTGAACTGTTTTCAGTATTTTGTTGCTCATAAAAAAATTAAATAGAGCATAGTTGGGGCACAAGAGTAATAGTGAGAGCTGCGCCCCCCCCACCCCACCCCCTCCCTAGAATTTCATGCTTTCAGAGACTGGGCCCTGGACTCAGCCTGTCTACAAAGTAGGGAGTAAGTTGCCGATCTCTGAGCATCAACCTCAGAAGACAGAGTTTCCAAAGAAGAGATGTTTAGATGCCTGAGTGAACAAGAGGGGAGTGAGGAGGGTTTCACTGTTGTGATAAAACACCATGAGCAAAAGTAATGGGGAATAAAGGGTATATTTCAGTTTATAACCCCCCAGGTCTTACTCCCTCACTGAGGGCAATCAGGGCAGGAGCGCACGGCAGGAACTGAAGCCGAGGCTGTAGGGAATGGTGCTTACTGCCTTTATCTCATGGCTTGGTCAGTTTTCTTTCTTATACAATAAAGTAATCTGGGCCCTTCCACACCAATCATGAATCAAGCAAATGCCCTACAGATTTGCCTATAGGCAATCTGATGGAGGCTTTGTTTTTCTCCCAAGCAGGACAGTGTTGGGTTGATGTATATGGCTGTCCCAGACCAGTTGTTGGGTTAAAGCGAGTCTCATGTCTGTCTCCCCACAGGGCCAGGGCCACTCGGGGAAGACAGAAGCATGAGAAGTTTGACTGTGTTCTCCCCACCAGTGCCAGGCAGGCATGGGGCTATGTGAAGCCAGGGACCCTGCTCTGGGGGAATGGGGGAGCACAGTCTGAGGTCCCTTGTGATTGTCAGAGTTGGCTGGGGGTTCCCCAGGCCAAAAGGCTCTTGGGCCTCCAGGCACCACTAGAAGCAGCAGAAGAGCTGAGAACGAAGTGGGGGCCCACGGGCTGGATTGGCTTATGGCAGAAGGGGGAGGGAAGCTCTGGCTGAGCCCCGAGGGAAGAGTCGTTGGTTTGATCACAGCTGCTTGCTTGGCTTGCTTGGGTTAGTCGTCTCCATGGCTGGGAACACACAGAGGTCTACTATGGGAGATTAGACAGCATCTCTGTAGACAAAGTTCTGCTCCAATGTTCCCCATGGAGGACCCTGAAGAAAAGAAACGGCCCATGGTTTTAAGATGTTTGTTGTTATGGTAAAAAGTAGATGAAAACTGCACCCTAGTATTTTTAGGGTGGGCCTGAGGTTAAATACCTTTTGTAAGAAGGATGGTCTGGTAAGAAATGTTGAATTGGCTACGCCCCTCTGGCCTTTAGGTACCTCATTAACATGGAGATCTTTCTTGAGGCTCTGTGTGTCTGGGACAACCACACACCTTCTCCCTACGGAGGAGCTAGTGGGGGCGTTGCCTTTACGTGACTAAAGGACACAAATCTACGAGGGCTGTGGACTCATATCAGGAGCCTAGAGTCTGGGAGCGTGGAGAATTGTCTGCCGTCCCTTGCAGGGGACCCTCCAGGGTCTCCAGCAGTTTCTAGCCTGTACTCCACCAGAAACCAGGCTGCCTTTCATGGTCCTACACCCCAGGACCAATGCTTTCATTGTGCATAAGCTTATTGTTGCATCCCTAGAATTATGTGATAATAAATTATGTGTTTGAGATTTTTTTTAAAACCTATCATCGGCAAGCAATGTACCTCAGAATCAGGGTCTTGACATGGTTAACTTCTTGGCAATTAGAATAGTTGGCCCATTATCAGAGAAGCTTCCTCCTGCAGCAGATGGGAACAAATGCAGAGACACACACCTAGACAATGTGCTGAGAGTGAGAGATCTTGGAACACTCAGCCCTAGAGAGAGATATCTCCATCTCTCTGTCCCCAGGGCTCAGGGAACTTTGTGGAAAGGCAATGGAAAGAGTGCAAGACCCATAGGGGATTGAGGAGACCAAGGGAACAAGGCCTTCTAATCAACAGGATTGATGCAGATAGGAACTCACAGAGACCATGTCAGTATGGATAGGGTGTGCATGAATCTGTGCCATATTGGATCCTAGAACTGAAAGAAGTAGACACACACCCTCATCTTTAACCCAGAAGCTATCCCAGTTGATAGCCACTTGCAAATAAAGATGTAGTTTTCTTTAAGGGAGTCTCACTAGAGGAACAAACTACTTATAAGAGTGAGCTGCATGGCCATCAGTAGATGGCCAACCAAAAATGAACTCGATGGCATTGCCAGAGGTTCCTTGTCTCATAAAGTCATGTTAGGGCTTTGCTTGTTGGTTTTTAAAAATTAAATGAATATTTATTTTTATTATATTCCCTCTCTGTCTCTTTGTCTCTTTGTCTCTCTTACAGGTTCCTTGGGTATATATTATGACTTTAGTGTGTGTGTGTGTGTGTGTGTGTGTTTTAATGGGATAAATGATTGTGCAAGCAAGTGTGTCTTTTCATATATATCTGTTTCTTGGGATCTCTTCCTTTTGTTTGATTGGTTTATATATTGTATTCCAATGTCAGTTTTTGTTTTACCATTAATTATATATTAATTATATTATATTACATGCCTGTTTGATTTATAAAAGGAGTCATAAAGTGGGTGGATCTGGATGGGGAGGCAGGCAGGGAGAAACTGGGAGGAGCAGACTTGGAGGAAATGATAATATACATTATGTGAGAAAAAAATCTAGTTTTAATTAAAGGGGAAAAATATTTGGCTCCATGGCTTCTAGAGCTTAAATATGGCGCCCAAGTTAAGAAGGTAGTTAAATACTCAGCAGATGGGATTCCGATCTGAGTATGCTTAGCCTCCCAAACCACTATCTTTTCAGATCAGTATATTTCATAGTGTAAGAACGTCTGGCTATCTGCAGCTGACAGATAAGAAACCAGGCTTTTCTCATGAGATTTAGTTTTGTCTGTCTGTCTGTCTGTCTGTCTGTCTGTCTGTCTGTCATCTATATAGCTTTTAATCATTTTCTCTCATCACTTACCTAGCTAAGGCAACCATCTGTTTCTTAACACAAATGACCAAGTTGAACTAATGGAAACATTTCCAGCTGCATCTTCAACCTTGCTGGCTTCGTGTGTGGCCTTTGCTCTAGGAAAATTGGTTTACTTTGTCCCTCTGCTGATTATTCTAACTCCACATTGAAAGCTTTTCTTCAAGGCCCCTGTCACAACATCCGAGAAAATGTAACCTCTCTGTTCAGCCCTGTTCTATCATGTGTATCTGTTATTATACCAACATACCATTCAAATGGCTTTTGGGTTGACTGACAGTCATGATGAGACAGATGAGCTTCCAATATTCGGAGGGTTAGTGTAATTGCTCATGTATGTTACTGGCTTGTTGGTTTCCTGGGATGTTTGGTGAGATAGAGTTATGGTTCATTTGTACATACACATCTTTGATGTTATCCCAGAAGATGGATTAGATCAGCTTAGTTTGATGCACCTCTCTGTAGTGAGGGACTTGTTTTGGATTTGTGGTACCCAGTGAACCAGTCACTTGCTCACGTTACTATAAAGCCTTTGGAACATGGTTAGGATGGAAGAACAGCTGTCATGTTGATTTCACTCGGTAGATGAAGGTTGCTTAAAGTTAACTAAGTAATTTTTTTAAACGGTCTCATGTAATTCGGGCTGAGCTGAAGCTTGCTGGGAAGCACAAGGATAACCTTCAACTGCTGATCCTCCTGAATCTACCCCACAGACACTGAGATTATAGACTTTCCATCATGCACAACCATCAAAATTAAATTCAAATAACCACACACACATGGCTAGTGGCTACTATACCAGGAAAGGCCACCATAGAGTGCCTGCCTTCCTTAGTTCAATATGAAGGTTTATATCAACCTTACTACTAGGAGAATGAAGGTGGATTATCATAAAGTTGACTTTGTGTAAAATTGATTTTGTTTTATTGAAATATGTATTCATAATTTTTTTTTAACTCGGAAACAACCTTGACAAGGATTCTTGGCTTATCTTGGATGTTGGAAACTTTGTGAAGGGAAAATGTTTTTTTGTGGAGGAGGAATATGAAAGGTAACTCTGAAATTCAGCTTATGTATTCTAAATATTTCTCATAAACCCACAATCATGGCTCATGAAGTGGAGTCAGAGAATGGCTATTGTATACAGATACTGAGAAGGCCCTGAGATATGGGTGAGCGGGGACTGAGTCTGAATTCAGAAGTCAGCACAGAAAGTTTATGTAAGTCAATCTCTCAATTTCTGGTTCCTCATCTGTGAATCTGGAATGATAGCAACACATAGGCAGAATATTCTACAATATTTCAGAGACTGCAGAGATAATACGGAGGTAATCGTCTCAAGAAGTATTATGCTTGTGGCACATACTATTTCAAATCAGATTAACATCTGTATTCTGTAATCCTTGCAGGTTAACTCAGTCAACAGCAGCCACACACATGGGAGGAATTCCTCCTTTCTCACCTTCTATTGTAAAGAAAACTTGAAAAGTGAAGAAATGTTATGTGTAAGTGTGGTAAAGGAAGCAAGGCAACCTTCGTGTTAACCACAGAGACATTTGATTGTGTGTCCATGGGTTTTGCAATTCTAAAAACCGATTTTGTTTTTAAAAAGCAAATCTCAATGTCTGTGATTTTTTTCCCCATTTAAAACTGCCTCCATTTTTTAAGTCTTCCCATTCTGTGTTTTCATAAGAAAGTATTTCAGAAAAGCATGCTAAGGTTCCTAATTAATTTTCAACATTTACTCAGTATCTTGTTTTGCAATCACCTCCTGTCATTTGGCCAAAATCTCTACATGAGCAGTTTGTTGAGGAAGTGAGGCAGCAGCTAAAAAGGAGGAAAAAAAAAAAAAACCCAAAAAACCAGACATGTGTAGTCAAGATGTATAAGTCACAGTGACTTTTCGTCACTCATGACTTTGTTTCTGTCTAGTTTGTTGTGTGCCAGGCTGTTCTGACTGAGTAGGGAACAGGTGCCTCTTGTTTACTAAACCCCAAGACAATGTAAATAAAACACGGTTCCTTCCACTCAACACTCAGCACAGAGCAGTTCTAATGAAGAACATTTATATCCCAAGGATGGCCACTAGAATTTCCAAAGTTTAAAATATTCTTTCACTTGGCCGCTCACTTGGTCAGAGGACAATCATAATAAAATCTTCACCTCAATTACTATATTTCAATCTCTAGTCTTAAATCTAGATGGTCTTTACATTTTCTTGTTATTTTTAAGATTTATTGGAATTGTGTGGTTGTGCATACATGTGCATGCATGCATGCATGCATGTGTGCATGCGTGTGTGAATGTATCTATGTGCATGCGTGTGTGCACACTCACATGCACGTTATGGTACCTCTATTGAGAGCAGTGGACTACTTTTAGGAATCAGGTCTCTCCTACCACCCCCACACCCCACATTTTAAGGCAGGGTTTGTCTTGTTTCTGCCAGTCTGTTTTGTAAGGTCCAGGTTAGCTGGCCTGTGGGCCTCTGGGTAATTCTATCTCTTCTCGCTGTGTTGCCATTGGAGCGCTAGGATTAGAGGAGGGAACCAGGACACCACGGAGTCTGAAGATCAAGCTCAGTTGTCAGGTTTGTTCAGCAAGTGCCTTTATCCTCTCAGCCATCTTGCTTGTTCCACTTGCTCTTTTGACTGACTTCTTGATGTGATCGTTTTAGAAGCAATCTGCTATAGTATGCTCCTTTTCTGTGTATGAAACAATTCACACACGACTCATATGTATAAGCCTTAAAAATGAACAATGTTATTTATTCTTAAGTAATTCTGAAAAAAAAAAAAGGGCCATGGCAATCCAATTTCTGCCATTTGGTCCATGTATACTCTCTGTTTCAACATTCTGCCCAAGCCTGACATCTGGATATTTTGTGACTTATATATAAACACAATGCTATGGTATTTATTTTGTAATATATACAATGGGCAATTGTAACTGAAAGCCTGTTACCTGGTATGAAGGTCTCTGAAATGTCACACTTGGGTGGCTGTTTCAGGATATGCCAGTGTCATATGGGCTTAGTCAGATGCATAGGGCATGAAGACAGACTGTAAGTTTTATGTTGACATCAGTTGATGTATGTCAGTTGGTCTGAGTTAGAACGAGCTACTAACACAAATTCATGGGGCATTATTCTTCCCCTCTAGCCAAGAGAAAGTTTAGAAATCTTAAAACAAGTTCCACGAGAACACGAGTAAGTGGTGTTCATAAGAAATATCGTTTTCTTTGCTTACATCCAAATGTTTCCCATAATTACCCCTTGGTAGTTAACCTGATGTTTCAGGCAACCAAGGGCTGCTATCTTTGGACTTGGTATTTCATGGCTTATTGGGAGCGAACATAAACCAGTGTGGGTTGTGGTTGGTAGGATTTTCTTTAATTTGCCTTAGTTTTATTTAGTTTTGGGTTTTAGATGTGAGCTCCAGCTGCCCTTGAACTAATGGTCCTCCTGCCTCAGCCTCCCCAGTTGGTAGTATTACAAGGTTGCGCTTGCTTTAAATCTGTTGTGCACATATAGGAAAACTGGCTCAAACTAGCAGAGTGACCATCTAGACTTTTCGTAGCATAGATATGGCTAGACATTCTTTTTTTTCAGTGTTCTCAGGCTGCTACTTTCTTTAATGGTAAAAGAAATAGAGGTTATGAGAAAGAGCTGTGCTAAACGCAGTTTTCAGAATACGCACAGGCATGATCCTTCTCCCCTTCCTGCCTTTGTACATTCTTCATCCATTCCTGGTTTTCCTATAAGCTTTTACTGGCTCTCCAATGCTCAGTCCACCTCCCTACCTCTATCCCTCCCTCTACCCTTTTTCTCCCTCCCTCCCTCTCTCTCTCTCTCTCTCTCTCTCTCTCTCTCTCTCTCTCTCTCTCTCACCCTTCCCTCTCCGTATCATCTTCCAGAGTGACTTTCTTGCTCTCCCTGTGTCTCATTTGGTATTGTGTATGCTTCCATCAGAACACTAGTACTAATGTGCTGATTGGCAGAAGGCTTAATTAGTACCTTGTGCTTGGAACAACAGCCACTAATGGGAAGGTCTATCCATCTTTCCTCCCATGTAGGATCTTTCTCATTTTTGTGTCTTTTTTTAGCACTCAAGAGACGCTGTGATCTCTCTCTTTGTCTCTCTCTCCCTATCTATCTATCTATCTATCTATCTATCTATCTATCTATCTATCTATGTATTTGTAGTTATATCACTCACTTAAATGCAACCAACAAACTTACCAACAGTTTCAATGTTAAGGAGAACAAATTTTAGACATCTGGCAAACTTAGAGCAATGTCTTATCCAATGTCTTACGTTGACAATTAGGGCTCTGAAAAACCATCAGAACTAAGTATATTTCCCTATACAACAATTACTATCACAAATGGATTTGGAATGTTGGTGCTATTTATTGTGAAGGGTTTTCTGTGTGTGAGATTTATTTTTCAACTCATCTAGAAAAGAAAGCATGGTTAGCCATTATATTTTTAGAATGGTTGTTTGTATTTGATTCCAGCAAAGGAAAGCTTTTAGAGCTTTTGTGGGTTGCAAAGGCTGGGGATAATTAGAACCTAGGGGAAATGAAAATTACATGAAGATAATATGGAATCTTGAGTATTCAGAGACACTTCAAACTCTCCCGTCCTAGGCTGTGACCTCAGAATCATTGTACATGCTTTATATGTTAAAATAAGAAGTGATTTAGTTCTCAGTAATGCCAACAGTTTTAATCTATCACCACTCTCTCCTTCTGTCTTCCATTTATCTATCATGTCTATCTATCTATCTATCTATCTATCTATCTATCTATCTATCATCTGTCATAATGTTTATCTACTTACATATATATATGTGTGTATATATATAGATATAGATATATAGATATAGATATATATATGTATGTAGATACATTTTATATCACCCATCATGGTTTTAGTTTTTGAAAAAAAAAACTATATTTATAAAAAACAAAAAGATATAGTAAGAATCTTTCTAAAGTTATTTTTAAAGGTCAAACACCAAGCAAGATTCAGAATAGGGCATAGGGAAATTAATGATTGTAGTTAGGTTCTTATGTCTACATTTGAAAAAAATCATTCATTAACAAAAAGCATAAAAACTGTTAGAAATGTCATATATAACACATATAATAATTCATGCTGTCTGCAGTTAGCTTCTTGCTAGGAATTACAAGATTTAAAACAGTAATGTTTTTCAAAATGTAGACCAATGTGGAATTACATATAATTTTCCCAATCAATATAGATTATCTCCCCTAAAATAAATGAATAGCTGAATGTTGGGGGTGGATAGTGAAGCTGTTGTAATATTTTAGCATTTCTTGGCTAATAACTATCCTTTATGATATTAATTTTAGTTATTAAGCACGATATTCCAATGATTTATACATTCTTCAAACAATGTCACCTATATTTTCTGAAGGAGAAAATAATGTTTATTTAGAGTCTGCATTGTGCAAAGAACTTTCCCTGCCTGCCATCTTGTTTCATTCACAAAAGAGGTCTTTAAAAACAGGTCGTCTTATTTTAAAAAAATGTTAAAAAAATATAGGTGGCAAGAATACACTGTAGGATTGATTCTAGATTTTAGCATGTAGTAGTCAAGTGTTTTATCATGCATTAACCTTGCCAGCGCTTGATATATATGGAGCTTGAAAAAATTTACTTTCTACCTAATACATAGATGATATTTTTCTGCTTTTTTACTTTCTTATAATTTCCCTTTGAAAATTAATAGTTTCAAGGTTAACCCATGATCAGTGAGAACTTAAACTTTTCATCTTTTATTTCCCATTATAACCTTCATGACTCTGTTCATAGACATTAGAAGGAAAGGCTGACTTTTTCTTTTTCCCCTTTGAATTAAATTTGGATGCTTAGTTCAGGGGGCAGAAATACCAAAGTTCTCTGTGGTGGTTTGAATATGCTTGGCCCAGGGAGTGGCATTAGGACATGTGGCCTTGTTGGGGGAAGTGTTCCACTGTGGGGGTGGCCTTTGAGATCCTCTTCCTAGCCACCTGGAAGTCTGCTTCTGACTTCCTTTGAATGAAGAGGTAGAACTCTTAGCTCCTCCTGTGCCTTGCCTGTCTGGAAGCTGCAATGTTCCTGCATTGATGATAATGGACTGAACCTGTAAACAAGCCCCCAAGTAAATGTTGTCCTTTATCAGAGTTGCCTTGGCCATGGTGTCTCTTCAGAGCAATGGAAACCCTAAGACAGAAGTTGGTAGCAGGAGTGGGGTATTGGGGTGTTGTGATAGGCCTGACCATACATTTTATTTCTACAACTGATTTTCTGAATCTTGGGTATAATGCAAATATGTATAGAGACTTCTAGAATTCTTTTTTTCTTTCTTGAGTAAACTTTAGAACTTAACTTGAATATCTATAGTACATGCTTTCAACTAAAACATATCAGGATGTCCAGAATGACATTTAGCAGGTTTTAAGGGTTAGACACTTAATGATGACCAGTGCAGAGTTAAAAGCAGAAAGTTTCTTTTGGAAAATTCTAGCTTTTGTTTTTTACATATATTCTAGGTCCAGAAACCCATTCTATTGGCTTCTTGAAAATAAGAAACCTCACAGAATATTTCATTGAGTCTACTGGAGTAAATGACTCTAAAGCTAAGTAGCTGATATTTTGGAAAAACCTTCTGAATGTCAAGGCTGTACAAGGTCCTTTTCTCTGTTCTCAGAGATCAAGGATAGGAACTAGGACTGTTTACTGCATGAAGCCCAAAGCCGGCTGGTATTTTTAGATCAGTGCTGGTATTTTCCTTTTACAGTACTTTCTTGCTTGAATGAGTCACTGTGTCTCTAAAAATTCCTTGCATTCAGGGACTAGATAGGTCAGGCTAAGTAAACAACAATACCAGATGACCATGAAAAATATCCAATCATTCAGCAATCTCAACAGTATTCCAGCTCAGAAAATCTAGCATGATTGTTCCCTTGCATTTATGGTCTGGGAGGCATCTAGTGGGCAGTAGTTCTAGATACTGAGAGTGTGACCTGTTTGACCTTCTTAGAACATGCAGAAGCCACATAGTTCTTTATGTGGAATGGATCTACTTGGTGTTTAGCCTAGAAGAGGACAGCCATTTCTGGCTCTTGCTTGTTTAGAATCTAGAAAGCAAGTACATATGGAGTCTTTGCTTTATAATGGTTTTATAACAGACTGGCTTATCTATTTGCCAATTATGTCCAAGTGGAGCTCAAAAATCTTGATGAGTCTATGTTTCCAATGGTATGAATGTGGCTTTAAAAATAATGGGATAGTCAATTCAGTTTTAAAATTTGGAGTTTAACTCAGCCTTAAATAGGATGTTTTATCAAACCTCTCTCCTCAAGGTTCAGGGATCTGTGCATGAGAGAAGGCAGGTAGATAATGAAAAGCCAGAGGTGGTGGATGATTCTAAGAAACCAACATAATCCAGACACAACTGGGCTGATGCAAATATAAACAAATAGAGACATGCACATAATCCGCCCAGGTTCAAACCAGACAAACCCCTAGCACCGATAAAGGGAAGGAGACACAAAGTCCCGTGCCTAACCAAGATGCAATCTGCAATTGAAAGGGAAAAATTCGTTTTCTCTCATGAAGAATCTGATGAGAAACATAAACTTGGATCGGTAGGGACCTGAAGAGGAGGATCTGGGAGGAGTTGGGGGCGGAGAAAGAATGATGAAAATGTATTGTATGAGCAAAAAATTTAAATGAAAAAAATTTAAAAAAGGCTTTAAAAATTTTGATAAGATGGTCAGATAAGTGCAAAAATGAAAATGATTCTCCCCACAATAAAAAAGGCTTAAACACATATATGGCTGGTTTGACTAAAGCCCTCTTTCTTAGAAATCTTTCATAATGGAAACCTGGCAGATATTATGTAAATTTCATAACAACTATCCCACAGAATAGTGGTGTGCTGTCTGATGTCTGTGGTACACCAGGGTACATTTGTTTAGATTAAATTGAAAATAAAGAAGAAATCTCAATTTTTAAGGCAGGCATATGAGACATTTAAAACTACTTTCCTGCTCATATACTCCTAACTCTGAGAAGCTATTTATTGGATGGGAATGAATTTACCTGACACTGTTATACTTACTGTATTTCAGAATAATTTCTCATTTTGGGGGTAAGATTTAAAGGCTATGTTTCATTGTCAGAAGCTGTGATATTAAATCAAGCCTTCCAATATAAGACACTAAATAATCTTTTTAAAGTAGGCTTGGGATATATCCTAGAAATAGAACAAAAAATGTTTCTATTGTTTTAAAATCTTTGAATAGATTTGTGTGTTTAAGTTACATGTTCTCAAAAATAAGATAATTATTCATTCTTCAGGTTTAGAAAGAATGGGTCTTTCAAAAGCTTTTCATAAAAAGCATTAGATAAAATTTAGAAAAATAGTTTCTTGTCAGCCTAACACTTCTCACCAGTCTCAGCATGAGGCTGATTAAAGTCTTTTTCGTTTGCATTTTGCATCTCTATGTGTATGTGAATATTAATGCTTTTTTAGGATTTTGAAAATATGTTTTAGCTTTTAAACATATTATTTAAATAATTCATATAAAAAGAAAAATACCACAGTACCTGATGACTCTTGTGAGACCAGTTTGACACAGTTCGAGGTTTGACACAAAGGATATGGAGAAAAAGGAAGAAGTGAATGGATCGATGTAGGTGACGGATAGATGGTGATGTCCTGTTCATTAGGAAGGGCACACGAGAGATGTCATATTTCATGTCAAACTGACTGAGAATGTTGTTTTAAAACAGCACACGGTTCATTGGGAATCAGTACATTTCCATGCTTATATCCCCTTGGTTTTCTCAGAGTGGGGATAGTCCATCTTGTTACAGGACTCATGGGAAAAGCATGGAGGTTTGCCACATGAGAACTCTAAGCAGCTGAATTACATCTTGGGCACAAATTCCATTTTGCAGTGGTAACCTGTCTGGCTGGCTTTCTGTGAGTAGCAAGACCTTACTATTGTGAGGCATCCTTAGTCATTTACTACTGATTGAGGAACAGGCTTATTTATGCTTCTCTTTTACATCCAATAAGTAATGATCATTTAATGATTGCAGAGGTTCAAATCGTAGTTCAATTCTTTATTTACATCATTTGTGGAAAGTTTTCTTTAAGGCTTATTTTTACAGTCTAAACATTCCCAGGCACCATATCAAAGTACACATTTAAAAGGCTCTGTGCCATGTCTAGTTTATCAGAACTATTTTTCACCTTCTTTGGAATCACAAATAGGTTTGAACATATCAGTTTATTGAGGTAGCCCACTGTGAGACACACTGAGCTCCTAACTTTTATGCTATGACATATTTCCAGGTTGAAGCCAGTTCACTTTGGAATACAGGAATGGCATCTGTAATCAGCATGATACAGACATCAGAATTAAGCAAGTTATGCAGATTCATAGGACCCCAGTTTACTCGTCTGCTCAATGAGAATATGATTTCTTCCTAAAATCTTATGAAGATTAGATGGGACGATATATGTAATTGCCTACCCATACTAGGAATTTAATAAAGTAGCTATTTTCATTTATATTATGCATTTTTGATGGCATCGGACCTGTCAGTTTGACAGAACTGCAGATGTGACCATGTGGAAATCTTTCCCTGGGGAGTGATGAAATCAAGACTGCAGCTCACTGAATGACTCCCTGTTAGAGAGATGATAAACGCAGCTCGGCTATTCTTGGTGAAATAGTCCTCATGATTGCCACACTCTTGCTTTCCTCTCAGAAGATATTCCATTACAGACTCAGGTCAGTTTGACTTAAACTCAGTTTCTGGTCATCATGGTCCAGTGATAAATAGAGTTGAAAAAATAGAATTCTGCAGCAGAAGGAAACTTTTGCGAGGATCATAGCTTCCATGTACCGTTGTGAAATCATGGAACTGTTGAGTGTAATGCATACTTAATCTAAGCATGAAGTAGCTGACCCATTTTAGGGACTAGAACTGAAAAGATGTAATTAAAAAAAAAAAAAAAAACCCGAATTTATCAGTGATTCCAACACAAGTCTTATATTTTTCTCAGGATTTCAGTCTTGAGAGAAAAATTCAAAATCATGTTTCTATATTGTAAGTGATTTAATATTTCTTCTTCTACAAATAGGAAATGTATCAGTTAGCTTACCTCTGTCCTGAGTTTTAAAAATAAGACAGGTACTTGTTTCTCTTTTATTGAGCTACTTTTGTTTTGTAAGACTATAGAAATTTCCAAAATGAAAGCCAAATTTCCAAAATGGTCAAAACACCAGCTAATTTGTCTAACACTAAGAGGCAGTTGATTATTTGAAGTCTTATTCACAATATAAAAGGTTCATCCTTGAGGGTTGAGCCACAGAGGACTTGCTTAATGTACACAAATCCATGGGTTCTGTACTCAATACTACATAAAGCAAATAGGAAAGGAAATGAAAAATGTTCCAACCAGTTTATACTTTCTAGGATTCAATACTTTTCTACATGCAAGTTTTTGTCACTGGCTTTTAAAAAAGTGTGTCAGGAATAATTGCTTCATTAGCATTCAGTGTTTTTTTTTTATTTTTTTTATTATATCTGTGGAGGCTGGTTAGTATAGAAAAGACACAGAATAGTATAGCCAGGAAGAAAGACTAAAGCCCATTTCTTAATCTAAGCGTGAAGTAGTTGACTGTCTTGCCAGATAATTTTTGTCAGCCAGAGATTTGGACTCCAGCTTCAGTCACAAGCTGACAGTAGCCTTTTCTGTTTATTGAATTCTAGAAACTATTCCCAGAAACTTCTAGAAAAAATGCAAACTAAAAGAAATAAAATCTTCATCTCCACAAGGTTCTTTATCCTATCTTTATATTATATCCTATTATTATATACTATATACATATGTCCTATACTATTCTGTCTCCATCAGCACTATAATCTGCCCCATTTACTATTCCTATCAAAATCTCACGCTCTACTCTTGTTGACATGTCACTAAGAGTTATTTGTTCCCCATAGAGAAGAAACTAGTGACATGGATTTTTGAAAAAAAAAAAATCTCGTTTCTACAATTTTGATGATAACACTGAACCCTTGATTTCAGTCTCATCCCTGGCAAAATGAGCCAAGGTAGACTTTCCAAATTGAACAATTCCTTAAGACTTTAACCTGGAAGAGATTAATAAAGGACTCCTGGAATTAACATGCCTGGATCTGAAGTCTGAGTTTAGTGCCTAGCATGGCTTTGACACTGTTCAACTACGTTATCTCAATTTTGTCCTGTCAGAGAAACAAAATAATTCCACTCTCAGAATGATATGAAAATAAAGTGAGACTCACAGGGAAAACACACTAACACTAACCCTAACACATAGCAAGTTCACAATAAACAGTAGCTACTATTGTTCAGTGCTGTCAGCCTACATTAAATTGTGCAAAGTGCTTTCAAGTGATGAGAATAAGGATCCTGACACCAGGATGAATAATGAGCCCCGGGAAACTTAACCGATGTATTTCCAATTAACAGCAAATGGAGGATCAAAGATGGAGACTCACATCTCACCCAGACATCTTTCAGCTATACAACACAACTGTGCAAGTAGCATTTGATTTGGATCTGGATCTGTTTTTCAATTTTGAGATTTTTTCTTCTGATAAACTTTGTTGTTAATGTAGTAGATATGGCTATTTCATGCTTCACAGTTACTGAGAATAATCATGATTTGTTTATTGAACTGTTTCATCTAGGAGTGATATCCATGTTCATTTGAAATTAGAGCAAACTTGAGCTAAGGTGAAAGTTAACATTTCCTATGTATGGTTGTCCCTCACGTGTTGCTGATTTTTTTAAGGGTGTGGATTGGGATGTATAGTGTAGTGGGCTGACCTGATGCTGTTTGTATTCTAATGCTAATACTGGTTCCTCATGACCTGGACGCTCCAGAGATGAGAATGTGCAGGCAGATCCAAGTGACACTATATGACCTTACCCCCAAGTTACTTCTGATTAATGAATAAACATGTCAACAGCCAATAACTAGGCAGAAGAGACATAGATGGATTTTAGGGTTCCCAGGCATGGGGGGGGGAAGGTTGAGGAGAACCATGAGGCATAGAATACGAAGAGGAGGAAGAGAAAGTTTGCTGCTATGGGTTAGGAGTCAAGAAAACATGGCCCTGAGGACTGGCCAATTGGAGTTAAGAGCATCCCAGATCAAACACAGTAAGTAATAACTTGGGGGTATCAGTAGGAAAGTAGATTCTAATAGCATAGAGGGCAGATATCTGCCCAGCTCTTGTGCTTTTTCAAGGTTATTGTAAATAATAAAACTTGTGTGTTCTTTATTCTGGAACTGAATGATCAAGGTGGAATAGAAACCCCAGATTGGGATTAACAATTTCTACAATGTAGGGTTCCTTGGAACATGCCAACGAGAGCTGATGACTTATTTGTGTAGAATCATGATGCACTTAGGATATTCTGCATGACTTGTATATGTGTGAGTGTGTGCATCTGTGGGCCCAGTGGAGAGCAAGTGTGAAGCACAACCATAGCTATTTGGAAAGCTTCACTAATCCATCTCTGCTCAGATACTTTAACCAGCATTCCTATCTTCATTCTTTCTTGGAGAGTGGTTCAATTGCACAGCTCACTTACTTGGCCCCCTTTCTGGGTGGAAAAAAAAAAACACTGAGTAATTTCTGTGCTTACAGGAATAGAAGCACAGAAAGCTTTTCCTGTTCTTTGTTATGCCTGTGACATCGACTGCCCTACACCTGGCAATTCAATGTGACAAAAAATGTGCAAAAGAAAATAGCAGTCTGTGACAGGCAAGAGGGAAAAGGCCCAGGAAGAGGAACTGGGTGGGACGCATGATTTCAAAGGCACAAATGGAGTCTTATTTATTGCATTTTGACAACAGTTTTTATTTTTAAAATCCATTTCTTAAAGGAAATCCAATTTGAAACAAGCCATGTGCCAACTAGCAAGCCTTCTGCCCTCATCGTTTTTCAACTAGACTCCTTTGTTTGTTTTCAGGAAGAAAGGATACTTCAGTTTAATGGATGCACATTACCTGCCAGTTATGACTTGGGGCTGGAACCTTACCTGCTTCACTGATGTTCTTATTTCTGCAATACTCCAGTCTTATACTTCGATCTCTTGGTTCCATTTATACATGTCTGAAAGTTCATACAGTCTTCATAGATCAGCTGTGTGGAAAGTTCAGGCTCTGCCTTCTGAAACTCAAAATCCTGACCATGGTACTCTTTGTGATGTGTTGAGGAGGGAATGGATTGTGTGATGGTTCACTTTGTATGTCAGTGGCTGTGTTAGTTAGAGGTGCTATTGCCGTGGCAAAACACCATGACCAAAAGGCAAGTTGGGGAGAAAAGGGTTTATTTAGCTTATGCTTCCATATTGCCTTTCATCACTGAAGGAAGTTGGGATAGAAAGTCACACAGGGCACTATCTTTGAGGCAGGTGCTGATGCAGAGGCCATGGAGGGGTGCTGCTTACTGGCTTGCTTCCCATGGCTTGCTCAATCTGCTTTCATATAGAACCCAGAACTACCAGCTCAGGGATAGTACCACTCACAATGGGCTGTGCCCTCGCCCATTGATCACCAATTGAGAAAATGCCCTACACATGGATCTCATGAAGGCATTTTCTCAACTGAGGATCCTTTTCCTTCCCCTCTTTGGCCACATTGGCCATGCAAAATCAGCCAATTCAGTGGGGCTAAGCCATTGTGCTCAGGCTTTTGCTCAGCCATTATTTTAGTTGATTCTCTAAGATGATTTTTAGAGGAGACTGACATTTAGGTAAGTTCATGTTGAGAAAAGCATAACACCTTTCTGCTCTGTAATGTGGCAGGGCCTCACCCAATCAGGTGAAGGCTTTATTTAAAAAAAAAAAAAAAGACTGTTGAAATTCTCTAGAATTCTGTGTAGAATTCGGCCTTGCCAGACATCATAAGCACATGAACAGATTGGTGGAACAATCTCTGTCTATGTGTGCATACCCTGTTGACTCAGTTTCTCTGGAGAATCCTGACATATAGCATACCTCTGTGGGTCTATTTGTCATGGGATCCAGATTACACATATATTAGTTATGTTTCTTGCCGGACATGGATAACCTGAGGGTGGAAGGTTTGCCTGGGCTCATCAGGTGATATCAGTCCATCCTGCTGAGGAAGGCATGGTAGCTGGGGCAGCTTGGTCTATGGTGGAGAAAATGAGTAGCCTGGCTTGATCATACCTTGGGAAATTGGGAGACAGAGATGAATAGAACCAGAGATAGATACAACCTTCAAGACCCACCAGCAATGAGTTATCGCTGCCAGCTAGGTTGCAGTTCCAAATGCTCTAACACCTCCAGACATTGAATCGTGCCCTAAGTACTCAAACACATGAGCCTGTGGGGGGCACTTCATATTCACAATGGCATCTGTGCCCTTTGTGAACTTCCTTAGGATGTTGGCGTGGTGGTTAACAGAGAGTGAGCTTCCTCTTTTAAAATTCAGGCCAGTCTCTTTGTCTCCTGGCTTACCATCTTATCATGGGTATATTACCTACATTCAGTGAATATACTCCAGCTTATTTAAGGTCTGTATTCAGAAGCCCAGTCACTAAAGCCCATTATAAGGTCTTCTCACATGCAAAAATACGACATCCATTTCCCTCACAAACAACTCTTAAGAAAACATTTGATGACCCTGTTTTTCTAGATGAGGGAACTGATACTACAGAACCACTAGTAATCTGGGTTATCTAGAGGACTGAGGATCAATCAACAGCCATCTGATCTCGAAGTTCCTCTTCCAGTGACTCTGTTTTAATGCTTTCTTTTACGTATTGGTGATCCGGAAAACAAGTACAAGACTCTATAAAGCATGCACATAAAAACCAAACGGAGAGCTCTCAAGTTTTAGGGGTTTAAATAGCAGACACATAGTGCCTAAGCAAATGTCTTTTTAAAAATGGTCTTTGGTAACTTTCTTGGATTCTTTCTATTCATTTATTTTTATTTTTTAATTGATCATTTTATTTATTTGACAAATATTTTATTTATTTAACAAATGTTGTCCCCCTTCTTGGTCTCCCCTCTACAACCCCCCCATTCTAGCCTCCCTCCCCTCTGCAAACCCTCCATCCTATCCCCCCTTTGCCTCTAAGAGGGTACTCCCTCCACTTGAGCCTCAGCCCTCTAGCAACAAGCCTCCACAGGACCAAGTGACTCCCCCACCATTGATGCCAGATGATGCAATCCTCTGTTATTTATGTACAGGGAACCATGACCATGGACCCACCCATGTATTCTCTTTGGTTGGTAGTTTAGTCCCTGGGAGCTCTGAGGGGTTCGCTTAGTTGATACTGTTGTTCTTTCTATGGCATTGCAATTCGCTTCAGCTCCTTCCAACCTTCCCTATCTCTTCCATTGGGGTCCTTGGACTCAGTCTGAGGGTTAGCTGAGAGTGTTAGTCTATTAATTCATTTCACTTCCTTAAGAGTTGAATAAATAGTTGATCCTAGTATCCTGGCCATTCAATCTTTCTTTCTATCCCATTGGATTTACAAAGCTTTAAATTCATAATCACGTGGCACTTCCTTTATTCAGTTGGATTTCTTTAACACAACAGTGAAGGCAGGATGCATCAAAAACAAAACAAAACCTTTTGTGTTGGGAGCCGCAGTGCCAAGATGGCATGGACATCCTGTCTTCCCATTTGTAAACAACTGACTGCCCAGGTGCAAAAGGCAAAAGGCGCGCCAAAGTCACTGCCCATCCCGGGGTGTAATATGGGGTGATGAGTGAACAGCCAATCAGAAGTGAACACGCCACTCTAGGGTATATATAGCAGTGCCAATCCCGGGCTTGGGGTCTTTTCCACTTTTGCTGTTACAAGAAGTAAAGCCTTGTCTGTAGTGATACCCGATTACTGCCTCCGTGTCCTTATTCGCGGGCGAAGGGGGACACAGAAGAGGTGCGCGCAACACTTTAGAAACAAAATAAGACTGTTTCCAAATCTCCTAGCAAATATCACTTTGGGGGGCATTCAAAATGTTTTATCTGTTGGTATACATTTGTCTCAAAGAGACATTAATGTTTAACAAATGAAGACGTCATGGTCATGGTATTTATTGATTAGATGTTGGGTTTTAGATATTAGCTGGCAGAAATGAAGAACTGGCTGCTTCTTACATACTTCGATTTACCTTCTGTACTAACAATTGTTTTAGCTATATTATATTTAGTATGAAATCTAAATGCTAATAAAGTTCATATCACTCGAACAGAAGTGAAGCATAATGTTCTGTATGACAGTCTTGAACACAGTTTTACAAACTCTCTTTCTCATTGTGTTTAATGAGGAAAGTCACTAGTAGCTTTATAAGCATCCACCAACCGAAACCGAGGCAACATGTTGGGAAACTGATGATGTGACACAACCTTGTGTCAAATCTCTAGCTCCAACTCTGCAAGGTCTTTATTCTAGGAAGTCGGTAGGAAAGGGGGAATATGTGGTCTGAAAAAGAATTAAGCCAGGGTGGAGAAGAACGTCAGATGAGACGAGGAAGCAGAACTAGCAGATGCCTCCAGTAGATCAGGAACTCCAGAGCCTTTCATTTTGTCGATATAGAGGTATCCTTGTAAAGCCATGTGAGCTCCAATTGATGCAGCTCCAACAAATTCAGCAGAACCCAAGAAGTATGTCCTTAAGTCTTCCTGTGAGATGGCTTTCAACTGAGGTGTTTGTCTGTGACTCTTACTTAAGATCCCCAGGGAGCTATCAACTTTTGCTCATAACTGATTGAAAGCCACATGAACAAAATGGATATTTCAAACTAGAATAACAGAATAGATTTCTCCTGAGCCTTGACTTAATTCCATTTTTTTTCACTCTTTCCTTTTTCCTCTCCTCCCTTCCAGAGCTAGAAACTTCAACTGAAAAAAAAAGAGTAAATATGAAGAACTACATTGATCCAGTTGTCTGATTATGATTTTAGCCTGAGAAAGCAAGTGGATAAAGTTTAAAAACATGGAGCCACGTCAAACACAATCAGAACTTTATATCCTACATTAAAAACTTTTGTAAGCTCAGAGAATCAGCCAGAACAAAATGTCTAATTGGTTTAACATTAAAGTCAAGGTTAATATTAATAAACACTTTATAATTCTTTGTAAGTTTACTTGAATGGCAATGGCTCAAACTAAATAGATGCTATTTCTTTAAAGTGAACAGTGTTTAATTGATACCAAATGATTTAGTGTGTGGAGTTACTGTTTGTTCTTTGGCCCAGGCTTCCAAGCACTCATGCGAGTGTTTGTGTGTGTGTGTGTGTGTGTGTGTGTGTGTGTGTGAGAGGGAGAGAGAGAGAGAGAGAGAGAGAGAGAGAGAGAGAGAGAGAGAGAGAGAGACACAGACAGACAGACAGACAGACAGACACAGAGAGAGACAGAGAGACAGAGACAGAGACAGAGAGCCTGGCCCACATTTGGTAGACTTCTGCAGAGCACACACATATCTTTTCTTTCTCCTAAAAAGCAACAGACATCTTCTGAAGGCATAAGGCATCATCTCTTTGATATGACTCTGAAAAGGAGAACAAGAGTGAGCCGGAGCGGACAGGATGTGGGTGTCTGACTCACATTGCAAGGCAGCGGCATGCAGGGTCAATAGTCCCACCCTATCTGTGACCTGCCCTTTCCTCTGATCTTTTTCAGATATTTCATGTGATGGTTGGCTCACAAACAGTAATGGCTTATTGGGAATGCCACTCATCCCAACTACCTGAAAGATAAGAAGCACCACCCTCCTTTTTTATCCCTGCCTCCTTGATAATGACGGAAAGATGTTGCTCCATCAGATAGACAGTAGGGCTGGAAAAGTTACGGAATCCAGGTCTCGGAGCCTACATAAGTCTGAGCTCCGTGACTCACTGACAGACCACATGAGACAGAGGCCATGTTCTTGTAAGTTTTGGTGGTATGCAACTCTTTCTCCTCTGAGACAGACAGAAAACATGGCGTATTTATTCATTGTACAGCAACTATATGAAGCTCTGAGGATAAATACTGAATAAATCCCAGGAGCATTTTAGTGCGAAATAGTATGTATATGAGCCCATTAACTATTTACAGAGTGGCTGAGAGGCTGCTGGCTAATGAGCAATGTCTTAGTTTAAGGGATATGAATACGATTATTATAATATATAATAATATAACATACAATTATATATATTCATATATACAATATATAAATAATGTTATAACACGGAGAGGTAGATGGAAAGAGGACAGAGAGGAGGGAAGACTTAGCAGAGAGGCATGGGCTCCACTGTGTTAATAAGGCAAGGCTCTGGGAGAGGAAGAGCTACACTGGTCTGGAAGCTGCAATATATTCAATGAACATCAAAAACAATGAGAGGTTCCAGGTGAACGGAATAGTCTTTGAAGAGCCGTATCACTGAATGTTTAAACCAGGAAACTGAGAAAAGAGAAAAGGTCAGGGCTCTTGGAACAGTGGAAGGAATGAGAAGGGAAGAAGAAAGATATTCATCCATTTCTAATCTAGCCTGCAGGCTTCACAGTCAGTGGCTTGAAACAATGGACAGTCAAGTGTGCTCTGAGCTTTGCAGTGTCCCTGGTAGCCCAGGCAGGCTTTAGATTTATTCTGTAGGTGCAAACCGCCTCCTCCTGCTTGTTACCCCGGAGTGCTGGGATTCCTGGCATGTGCCACACCTAGCTGGCATTATAATTTCTGGAGTTTATGTGATTGTTGGTAAAATTCTGTTGAAACTGTGATAGAAAAAAACTCTATCTCTGTCTGTCTGTCTCTTTCTTTGAGGTACCATCTACATCAACCTGGCCTTCAAACACAGAAATCTGGCTTTAAAGCAAGTGCTGGGATTAAAGGCATGTAACATTATGCCAGGCCTTCTTCTTATTTTTCAGCCAGGCTTGCGCCCTGCACAGAGAGCTTTTACATTTGACCGTATTACCAACGTCAAGCTCCAGGGATCTTCTTGTTTCCAACTCCCTGGTTGATTTACAGGCATGCACTGCTGTACCTGGCTTTTTCTTTTTACAGGGGTGCTGGGGGTCAAACTCAAGTCCGTGTGATTGCATCGCAAGCATTTCATGACTTAGTTATCGCCACAGTTCTATTTCTTTAGATAGTTTTGTTTGTTGGTTGGTTGGTTGGTTCAGAGATGAAAAGCACGCACACTAAGATGCAATAATCTTTATTGTAGGCGTGACTATCACATGTGATTATGTAACCCACATTTTATGAAGATCTAAAACCCATATAGTTTTTTCTTAGCACAGAAATTTCTCCTGTATCTCCTCCCAGTCAGCTTCTCTTACCCTTCCAAGAAGCGGTCACTGATTCATGTGATTTGTTTCCCTTTGTGCAAAGTCATGCTTCAGGTTTCTCACTTGGAGAATTTTATAGAGATGGAACTCCTTTGTCCCAGGCTCTTGTTCCCAGCGTTGGATGTTGGAGATACATTTATGTTGTGCATTTGTGAGCTCATTCAGTTTCTTGCTTTGCGTTTTCAAACATTCCAATAAAGGTGCATATTGTATGGGCTTTTCCATTCTTTCACACCTAAACTATTCCTATTAGAAACTATCACACTCAAAGCCACTGTAGACATTGTTATAGAGATAGTCACATGGAAAAAATTCATTTTCTTCAGGTAAATAGGAGTGAGATTGTGGAAATCAAAGAACAAATGTCTTTAAACTGATTAGTGATTGCTAAACAGTCTTGCACCAACTTTTTTTTTTTTTTTTTTTTTTTTTTTGCATTTTTCCCCTTTCATCAGAAACATATGAGTGTTCCAGTTGTTCTCAACCCAATGCACATGCAGAGTTGACAGACAACCTTGGCCGCAATTGTTGTAACGGGTGCAGACCAGTGTCCTGTTGTGTTTTCCTTGATGACAAACGATGCTTGGAGATTACATTTAGAGGCAAGACCATTGCTGAAGAACGTTGGCTTAAGTAGCAGATGTCCCTAGGTGAAATCCCTCTTGTCTTTTCATGCTGAGATGCTTGCCTTCCTCGCAAACAGAATAGGATGCTCTAGCTCCTGCTACATGGTATTATTGAGAAGCTTAAGGGAGAAAGTACACATGGAGTTAAGAAGGGCCATGGCCGCATAGACAGTGGATTTAGCATTCATTGGGTTACCTAATGACCTGTATATGTTGACATGCCGGCACTTAATGAGGTCGTTTATTGTCATTTCTAAATGGAAAGAATCAAAGAAGGGGCATTCTTGTACAACCTAGTGGTTATCAACCTAAACACTTCTTTCTCAGTTCATCACGGACTGTAGTCAAGCCTGCCTCATTCCCTGGTGATGTCAAGTCTCCACGCGCCAGAATATGCTACACTTCTCAGCCTTTAGTGAATCACTTCATAGTGATTAGGCCTGGTTTTCAGGCTACAGCTCCCTTTGTGCCCCCACCCCATAGTTGGTTCATAGAAACACATACTATCTCTGCCATTATTTCTCTCTTTTCTTTCCTATACTCCAGTGTCTTTCTCTATCATTTTAAACATGTGCATTTTAAAGAGGATGCATAGCCCTTGGGAGTAGGGGCTACAAGAAGGAACTGTGATTTCTCAAATGGTTCTGATGAAATTCTCTAGGCATTGAAGTAGTGGACAACACATCTTTTGCATCTTCTTCCGGCAGGATATGGAGTGTATTAGGATAACTGGTATAATAGTTTCCTTCCTCGTTGACTATGACAAGGGACTTAAGGGAGGAAGGGTTTATTTTGGCTGACAGTTTCAGCCCATCACCCCAGTGAGGGCACACAGAGTTCATGGCAATGGCAACAACAATGTGTGTGTGTGCGTGTGTGTGTGCATGCGTGAGTATGAATGTATGTGTGTATGCATGAGTGTGTTATGTGTGTGTATATGTGTGTGTATGTATGCATGAGTATGTATGTGCATGTGTGTGTATGTGTGTATGCATGAGTGTCTGTGTATGAGTGTGTATGCATGACTGTATGTGTGTGTATGCAAGTGTGTGTGTGTGTGTGTGTGTGTGTGTGTGTAGTGTAGTGTGTTTGTCTGTTAGAGACTTCTTACATCTTGGCAGATCAGGAAGCAGAAGGAAGGACCAGAATCAGGGCTGGGCCTTAAAACTTGCTTCTAGTTAACCGTATTTGCCAGCTACACCTAAGTTCCAAACATTTCATAACCTATCACACCAGCATCACCAGTGGGGAAATGAGTGTTCACCAAGAAGTCTGCAGGGGTGGGGTGGGGAGGGGATATTTTACATTCAAGCCACAGCATCTGGAATCTAGAAGGAATATGTGAACAGCTTGAAGACTATTCTAAGTGATGGCCTTCCATATATCCTTTATGTCTGGCCTCATGGAGATACCTTCTTTAGTAATGATTCAGGAAGGAAGTCTGGGAAGGATAGAGCTATCCCCAGTGGAAGCAGTGGCTAAGTCAGCTAAAAGAATGGAGGACACAATAGAAGCCAATTGGACAGCAATGCAGGCAATGTAAATATTATGAACTCTCAGGGACACGAAGTTGAATGTGGAATAAGAGGAGGCCACTAAAGCAGGAAGTTAAGAGGTCACTGCTGATGCCTCTGAAGGATCTTATGTCTGTTGCTGAGAGCTGGAGGGAAGGAAGCCAGATTATATTCTGCTAACTAGTAAATGGGGTGAAGGGTTGGTAATCAACTCAGATCACACCTGTAAAAATTGTTTAAGTGGTTTGGGGGCACAAGCCTGTATTCCACATTCTGGTGAGACCGAGGCAAGAGGAATATGAGTTTAAGGTTGAGCTGGACTCCAGGGTGAGTTCAAGACCAGCCTCAGTAACTTAGTGAGACCTTATCTCAGAATAACATTTTTTTAAGGGCTAATGATCTAGCTCAGTGGTATAAGGGATGTCTGCCTGGCTTCAATCACTGCAAAAGATAGAAAACAGAAAAAAGATGTAAGCACTAAGCAGCATAGCAGGTAAGACTGGGGCAGGATCCTTGCTTCATACAAGCTCGTGGAAAGAACCCTTATGGGCCTCAGCTTCCCTAACGTGATGGCTACACTAATGACCCCTGTAAGGTCATAGATTTGAATGCTTGTTTACCAGGGAGTGTTACTCTTAGAAAGAATTAGAAGGTGTGGTCTTGTTACTGAAAAATGTGTCACTTGGGGGTGGGCCTTGAGGTTTCAAAAAGCTCATTCCAACGTCATAGTCTCTCTCTTCCTGCTGCCTCTGAACTCTGTTGCAGAACTGTCAGCTCCTGCTCCAGCACCATGCCTGCCTGCCTGCTGCCATGTTCCCTGCCATAATGATCATGGACTAAACCTACTAACCTGTAAGCAAGCTCCAATGAATATTTTCTTTCATAAGAGTTGCCTTGGTCATAATGTCTCTTCACAGCAATAGAACACTAAGTATAAAACCGAGTCATAATACATATTCCTTGAGATTGGTTAAAATTCCATTAATTAGAAGACATTATGTGCTTAAAACATGTTGGAACATAGACCAGAATACTGCCAATTATTGGCAGTTATTACAGGAGAAACAGTGATTCTTTTTTTTTTTTTTTTCCCTCCCAGTCTAGGGGCCATCAGATCTGCTTCCTTTCTCTGTGGCTGCATTCTGTTGCATATTCTATGACCCAGAGCCACGGTTCTCTTCCTTTGATTTTAGCTGCTTCTCCACTCTGCTGTGACAAAGCAAAATTCTAAAATCTTTGGTGAGTTCCCTCCCCGGTTTTGTAACTACAAGCCATGAGGCTTCTGTGAAATCTGAAAGGCTGTTCTCAACTTTTCTTTAGAAGTAACTGGGAACATTTTTCCTGTAATTCGCCTCTCTTCCACTCCACTGTTATTCTTGTTCCTGCTTTACAATGCTTCTCAGCAAGCATATATAAATACATAAACACACACACACACACACACACACACACACACACACACACATGCATGCACACACACATGCACACACACACACACACACACACACACACACACACACACACACTAGTATCTAAAATCTTGGTGTTGTATTTCCCCTTGCACTTTAGAGGATTGTTGGCATGCTCTAGATGACTGTATAGTTGATCTGTTCTATATGACATTGTTGTTGGTCTGTTCTGTATGACCATACACTTGATGTAGAATATTGGGGAAGTGAGAGGAGAATAAATGAATTCTGGTACTGCAGTGCAGGCAAACAATATGAAACCACGACCTAAAACCCCAAGTCAGACAGGCATCTCCTTAGCCAGTCTCACACAACCCCAAGTCCAACCCTTTCTAGGTCCTGCCATTGCTTTGTTTTTCTGTTCTTCATAATCCGTGTGACTTCCAGTGACTCATAAAATGATCAGTCTCCCAGGATTTAGTAAGGTGGGAAAGAAAGGGACTGAGTCACTGTTCCTTTGAGTGTCTCTCCACGTATATCACTCATTCCCCTCTTCCCGACTTACAAGAAGGATGACGTTCAGACGACATGCCCGAGATTTTTCTGTGTTGGTGGAGAACTTGACTGCATCCATCACAAAGTAACCTCTGCTTTGGAAAAGAAAAAAAAAAAATTAATGTTAGCTCCATGCTTGACAGAAGTCATGAAGGAGAGCAAATCAGCTTTAAATAATAGTAAATGGAGCCTTGGAGATAGCGCTATCTTGTTAAGCGCACACATGTGTATACGAGTTTGCTAATGCTGAGAGCTAAATGACACATAAAGGGGGCATAACCTCAGGGGTGCAAGACCAAGGAGGGGTGTTGGATTATGAGCCCTTGAGCTCATAAATTTTGGAATTCTATAATGAATGGAAGGAATGTGAATTTCCTTCTATTTTGTAGACGACTGTAACGTGCAGCAGTAAAAAAGCCTTTTATTTTTCTTCACCTTCAAGGTACAAGAGCTTTCATGTGTGCAGGAAACAGTATTGCTTTAACAGCCCTCACTTTCATGCCTGCTATGTTCCCGTCTTTCTTAGAGGCTGGGTATCATGCTTGACTGGAAAACCAACAGGAGGCTGGGTTTCCAGACCAGAACCACCAGTGCCCACCTCACCCAGCTGTCCTAGGTCTATCCAGCCAGGACTGAGCTACATGAAGAGTTGCTTTTGCCCTGTGTTCACTAACAATAGCATTTCTCAAGCAGGGAGTGGCAGGCGTAGACATGGATGCTGACATCAGCTCCCTTAGGCTTTGTAGCTATAAATGTTAAGCGGACATGGTCACAGCCATTGTGACTAAACACCTGTGCCAGCCTTTGTTAGAAAAGTTTGTGCTACCAGGGCCTAGGCCTCTTCCTAACCGAAAATGCCTCTGAGATCAAGATTTTATGATTTTTAATCACATGCGCATGCACACACATACACACGAATGTGTGTATCTGTTCGTATTTGCAAATTTCTTCTAGTATGTGTGCAAGCACACGTACACACATGAGGCTTTGAAAAAAAAACCCCTTTCTGTTTGTTTATTTTAGATACAAGCTCTCAGAGCTTAGAATGTGTTGATGTTCAGGTTTTCCATCAGCATTTAGATTAGTGCCAGCCCATTACATCTTAGAGTGAAATAGTGAGAGAGGCTCACAGCCTTTCTTCTTCCTCTCTGAGCTCATTTCTCTGTCTAAGCTTTAGCTGACTTAGTACCTGGATGCTCTGGGCCTCCAGTCCAGACTCAGCCCATACAAAGTTGCCTTGTGCTAGAGTGATTTTAGAATGTTATAATCCCAGGTACAGGGCCAGGAGGAAGCTAGGTCTGTGTCCCTAGTCCCCTCCATTGCCAGGACAGCTGCTTTTGATGGTAGCCCAGGGAGCAGTGAGAAATAGCTTTGTAAGAGTGTTGGGAGAGATGGATGCAGGTCTCATAAGGCACTTTTTCTTCTGATGAGTCAGAGACCAAAAGTATCTTCTTCAGCAACTCCCTGGTGCTTATTAATGTAGACGCATGTGTCCCTTTCTTCTTCTTTATCTTTTTAAATCATTATTATTACTTGGCTTATTCCTCCGTATTTGGAGAAGATGGAGAAGAAAAGATATACCAATCTGCTTTTCAAATTCTGGGAAAAGGTAGTCAGTTCCTCCTTTAGTGTGGTGTCAGGACACCATATGTGCTTCAGGGTCAAAATCCAGTCAAGGGGAGAGAAGATGGCTGCCTTTCAATCTTGAACTTGTCGCTGTGTGGGGCTTCAGGAATAATAGGTAACCTCGCTGCTGCTTTGCTTCCACTGCTACCTGTGTGCTGAGTTATTTTGAGTTGCTGGTGATAGGAAGTACTTAAAACAACCGAGCCTCAACTTGAGACCCATCCCATGGGAGAGAGCCAACCCCTGATACTACTAATGATATTCTGTTATACTTGCAGACAAGAGGCCAGAATAACTGTCTCCTGAGAGGCTTCATCCAGCAGCGGATGGAAACAGATGCACCTATCCACAGCCAAACATCAGGCAGAGCTTGGGGAGTCTCATAGAAGCGTGGGGGAAGGATTGAGCGAGCCAGAGGGGTCAAGGACACACAAGAAGACCTATAGAGTCAACTAATCTGGGCCTGTTGGAACTCAGAGAGACTGAACTACCAACCAGAGAGCATGAAGAGGCTGGACCTAGGTTCCCTACACATAGATACACAGCTTGGTGTTCATGTGGACCTCCTAACAATTGGAGTTGGTACTGTCTCTCACACTGTTGCCTGCCTTTGGACCCATTTGCCCTAGCTGGGCTGCCATGTCTGGCATCAGTGGAATAGGATGTGCTTAGTTTTGCTTTGACTTGATGGTCCAGGGCTGGTTTGTATCCTTGGAGGTGCCACCGTTTCTCTGAGGAGACAGGGAGGATGGCTGAGAGGAGGGAGATACCGGGCTTAGAACTAGGAGGAGATTAAGGCTGTGATCAGGATGTCAAGTGAATACATAAAATAAAATAAGTAAATAAAAAATAAAACAACCCAGCAGAGTGCTTGGTTTGCAGTCAACCCCACCCCACTGCCTTTCCATGCTTGTTTTTAGCTTCTTTCCCAACCCTTTTCTTGGTGCTCAAATGTTGGGCAATGGGAAGCCACAGAAGTCTGGGCACAGCTAAACCAAGATTTCCTATAAAACTATCCAGGGCATTAAGAGACTGGCAAGCTTGGACTCACCCCTAAGCTTTCTTGTGGGATCTTGAGCAAGGGTCTTGAAACTCTCTGAAATCTCTAACTCCTTCCATTTCACCCACCAGAGCTCTCAGTACACTTGGGTTTAGGTGTGGCAACTTCATTTGCTCTCTCGTTTTCTGTCAGCCTGCACACCATTTTGAGGGCAGGGACTGAATCTTAGTACTAGTGCACGCGAGAGGAGCAGAAAAATCAGCTCAGGCGCACAGATGACTCACATGGGAGCGGCTCCGGTGCCTTCTGTATTGTCTCTCCTTCAGACGGCGCGACAGAGGATTGAAACATGCACCGAGCTGCGGTGGACTGTGTTCTTCAACAGTAAGAACCATAGAGAAAAGTTGATGCAGAAGAATCGGATAAAAAATGTTTCGTTGAGATGGGGCGGGGAAGACGATAATAACATGCCTCAAGTTTTGTGATACAGGAGAGATTAGAGGATTTTACTGTGGATTTGCAGCAACCTATTCTATTTACTTAGGAAAATTTTGAGAGTATTTCTTTTTTCAAGAGGTGGTGGGTCGTGCCCTTAACCCCAGCATTCAGATGACAGGACAGTCAGGACCACACAGAGCAACCCTGTTTTGAAAAATCAATACATACATACATACATATGCACAATATATATGATACATATATATATATATATATATATATATATATATATATGATTGTATTTTGAACATTAAATCTGTACAGGGAAAGATACATACATACATACATACATACATATACATACATACATATATATATATATGTGTATATATATATATACATATATATATATAGTGTACAAATATGTATGCACACATCTATATGTATGTATATATATTTTTTCTCTGTAAAGATTTAATTTTTAAAGCACCACCATTTAATTAGTGATCATTTAAAATACTGAAGTAATTCTTTAAACATAGAGCTGTTTCCATAGCAAGGCACTCACTCAAGCCATGTGCAACTACAATCCATGATCCTCCAGGAATTTTGGCATATCCCATAAGGTCCTTCTTCCTCATCCGCTACCACGTGCAATCTTAGTCTTACAATGTAGACTTAAAAATCTTTCCTCTTTTATACTAGGTTATAATTTAGATTTTGATGTCATGCATTGCGTATTTCACTGAGAGGTTTGGGTATGATTTAATTTTTGCAAAGCAAAATTTACGTATTACCAGGTGCTTTTAGGAAAATGAAGGAGGGACCGGTTTCATGTCACATTTTCAATGCATCTTACTGTTCTTACAAGCACACCTCTGAGCATGGACAGGAAATGCCAGGAGAGAAAGGAGAAGGCTGGCATTTTGCTGAGACGAGGATTGTTTTCTTTCAACACTAACGGAAGACTGGGTGCTGGCCAGGAAAAACTGAGAAAGGGAATTAACTAGGAGACCCATTCTGCAAAAGCGAAGGGCTTCTTTTGCTGGCGAGTTAGCTTCAATTATTTCTTTACACTTTATTTTTAATTTTATCAGTGTTTGTTCAGCACCCTAACTTTATAATGACTTCTTTTATTGTTCTACAAAAAGGCACTTTTCCCAGTCTGTAACATCTCTAGCCTTCTTTCCGCACAACTAATAGAGCAGACAATACTTTTATTAAACAAAGCAATTTTCAGAAGCGCACCCCATCCTCTAACCGGGCTAAATAACAAACACTCTTCTTACATAATCTGCACTGCCATTCTTTCTCCTCAGAGACACATGGAACACGGATTGAGGTCATGACAACTAGATACAAAGGATCACCAGAGAGTTCTCTTCAGTGTATGCTAATTCTATTTCCAGAGTTCTTAGTGCAGCCCTTGAGGAGGACAGTGGTGTGACAAAGCATACTGGGAAGGTGAGGTCAGCTATGCATGTTCCACTGCATGTATGGCTACACAGGACTGGCATATCAAATGTCTTTTTTGCAAACTAAGTTAACAGCCATGTAAAGTCTGTCTTTTGTATTCGATGCTGGATTTTGGATTCGATGTTATATCTCACTATCTAAAAGTGCTGAGGACTGAGTCTAGACACCTTCGGCTATTTATTTCCATGTTTTTTTATGGCTGTTGTCCAGCCTAATCACTGTGGCATGGGCATTCAGGGGATGTAGAAGCAGTTGTAGTCAGGGGAAAGTTGGTCCATTCTTCACTGACTACAGAGCAAACACTATTAAAGGCAGGGAAAACCATTTGTTCATGAATATACATTTGATACATATAAATGCTTTGTGTCATGAATATTTATCTCTTTCATGGATTGCAGCTGCTGTGTATTGATAACTATTAACAGGTTGGAAACCATTCTTTAGAAATCTATGCCTGTCATTGGTGTGCAAAATCAGCCTTGGAGATTTATCTCCCCCCTCCCCCCCTTTTGTGAGATAGATAGAATACTCCTGGGGTTTATAATGAGGTTAGTCCTTTAGCAGATAGACAAAAGAATTTGATAAAAATGAAAGACACCTTTCACAGGCAATTTTTACACACATTTGTGAATACATGTGATTTAACAAAATAGACTTGTTTTATTTATTTTTTTTTATTTTGATTGTTAGGTAAAATTGCTATCAAGGAAGTCTTTTGTACATCAACTAGTCTTTGGGCTTTGAAGAATGTTTTGCTGTTGACATAGTCGAAAATATACAGCATAAGATACTAACCATGAGGTGGACTCTGACTCTTATCACCAAAGTTGAGAACTTGTGGCCATTCTGTTTCTCTAGCCTTGGTTTTAAGCTTGCTCGTGTGGTCTATAATTTATCCACTACTAACTTTTCTTTGTTCTCCAATCAAATAACACTGTTTTATGTCTCAGGGCATGTTTTAGTTCTGTTCCCAGTGTCTGAAATATTTTTTGTTCTGGCAATTTGAGATTCTGAGTACTTCTCACGTTCTTTAATCCTTTTCCATAGAAGAATCAGCTCAGATATCTGTATCTTGGGATAGCCTATGTGTCTTCTCTGGCTCACTTATATCTTTAGGTGCTGTTCTTGCCAGTGCCCACTCTCATGGTAAGCTCTTTCCCAAATGCTTTTTTACTGAGCTCCCATGATATATATATATATATATATATATATATATATATATATTCCTTACTGGCTATTTGCTTTAGAGTATGTCTGTTACACTATAAAGTTTCCTGAGTATAAGAAAATGTCTAAGAAAATGTCCAACACTTCTCTGCTCCTCACACTGAGTCGAGTGCTAAACTAACTTGAGCTGAATACATGCTTATTTAAAGATGCTGTAGGATTGAAGGGTAAATGTTCAAGAAAAACATCTTACCTTTATGTACCCTCATATGCAGATATAGGGTATAGATACTTTTTGCCATATCTTTAAAAAATGTTCCTTGTTGAAGTAGGCTTCAGACATAAAAATGACCTTGGGCTAGGATAGGGAAGTAGGCTCAGATACTTTGGTCATCCTGATAAGCCTTTAGAAATAGTGTTCATGGGAGTGTTCACGTAATTGGATTTAATGCCTTGCTTTTTCTTTGTCTATTTGTGCTTATTTTATTGCTTGTTCCTTGACTATTTGCATCTATTGTATTGCTAGACCCTCAACCTAGAACTGACCTTAATACAGGCATGAAATCAAAATGTTATAAAGCATATAAGATAGGGGGTTCTAGAGAGGGGAAATGGGAAAAGGGGATGACATCTGTATTGTAAATAAATAAAATATCTAATAAAAAAGAAAAAAAAACCAGTTCCATTCTATTTTTTTTTTCTGAGTTCAATGGCTG
Source organism: Arvicanthis niloticus (assembly GCF_011762505.2). Lineage (NCBI taxonomy): Eukaryota > Metazoa > Chordata > Mammalia > Rodentia > Muridae > Arvicanthis > Arvicanthis niloticus. Next base: position 20,515,168 of record NC_133429.1, read on the forward strand.
CTGGACAAAGGCATGCCTTGATTTTATGAATGTCACCTGAGACCAGGCTTGTGGACTTAGAAATACAACTGAGGTAGGCACTAATGGCATATGATCATCCATGAAGTATTTGAGATTGCTCTCCATGTGATCTACCATGATATATGTCTGATAACCAAATATGACAATCTTATTGAAAGTCATTTTAACTTACACTGAAATAAATATGTGTATTAAGCTATTTTAGGTGGCCATGATACTAAAAGAATAAATAAGCCTAAAGAGTATTTTGAAAGGCTACAAGCTAAAATTTAAATGGTCAGCTAGTTTATTATGTGCTTATCTCAGGAAACCATACATATGTTTTGAAAAACCTAAGAAAATCAATCAAATAAATATGCATACTTATATGTCTTTTTAAAGTATATATACAGTATACAACATTGGAAAGGTATATATATATATACATATATATATATATACATATATATATGTATATATATATATGTGTATGTGTGTATATCATATGCATATTTATATGTCTAATATATATAGTATAATCACATATATGTTTATAGTGTCTATATAGTTTTTATTTTTAATAAATTTTTACTTACTTTGAAAAAAATGTTCCTTGTCTCTTTTACTTTTCTGCTTTAACATTTTTTTGGCTTGCTCTGAGTTCTTTCTTACACAAGAATAATTTCGGTGACATTACCACTTAGAGCTAAGCGCAGTACATTCTCAGGGCCATTTCTTCCCTCCTTAAAGACATATCTACCCACAAAAGTAAGGCACATAGATACCGCACATTTTTATTGTGCTCAATCCTGTTTCAAGTTATGGAAAAGTTGACTTGAGACAGTAAGCATTTCTGACCCTAATGAGTCTTTAAAAAGATTTACCTATTTATTATTCATGTGTATATATTTACACCTACATGAGTCCATGTGAACCACATGTGTGCGGAAGGCTGCAGAAGCCAGAGGAGGGCATAAGATTTTCTGGTACTTAAGTGACAGGCAGTTGTGAGTTACTAAAATGGATGCTGGGAACTAACATGAGTCCTCTGTAAGAGCAATAATGCTCTTGACCACTGATCCAACTCTCCAGGACCTATCATGAGTTTTTAAATGTATACTGGAGTTAACCTTTGCTTTTATATGCAGATCCATTCAGTGCAATAAGGTTAGAAGACATAGTTATAGTTCTGGAGTATTTTATTTATCACTGAAAATGCTAAATATGGTCATTGACTCCTTTGGTCAGTGTTTATTTCTATAATCTCATTTTCTCTGGCATGGAAAATTCACCGCGGACTTATGCATATCTGCTTATTGTGTGTTCATCTTAATCATCAGTTTGTCAGGGTTTAGAATAATCTTGAAAATAAATGTCTGGGCATGCCTGTAAGGAATTTTCTAGGTTGACTGCAGTAAGAAGACCTATACAGAATACCATCCACGCCATTCCATGGACTCGAGCCCTGGAGTAAGTGAAAAGGAGAAATGGAACTGGGAACAAACATTCATTGGTCTGTGCTTCTTGACTGCAGATGCAATATAACCACCTGCCCTCAAGCTATAGCCACCGTGGCTTCCCAATCACAAGGGACTCGAACTGTTAGTATAAATAAACTCTCCCTCTCTTAATTTACTTCTGCCATGTATTTTTGCTATAGCAGCAGCAACAATGAAAGAATTCATGTGGATGACAATTACTTTCTCTTCTGACTCTATCATTCTGTGAGATGGGAACATGTGGATCCTCCATAGAAGAATAAGATCATTTTCTTCATTCCTCGAATTTGAACGGAATCAAAACACGTGCTAGAAGAGATGCCGTGTGTTCTGAAATATCAATTCTTCTGCCCACATTACTTTTGGGATTCTGCATGTTTAATGTGATAAAACCAGATTTAGCTTGAGGTAAAATAGAAGATGATGTAGGACACCAGGCTATCTGAGATGTCCTGGAATTAGCTATCATAGACCCATGAACTTTACCCACACGTCTAGCTGACCACAAATGAAAGCCCAAATCATATCAAGATCACTTAAGTGTTCTCCAGACCATAAGGAGATCAATAGATTTACTAGCTAAATAAATAGTTTATGCTAATAAATGTTTGATTACTTTATGACAAAGCAATGAATATAATGAATTGAATTCAGGAACTTCTAATAATTCTGACAAAATTCTATACTAAAGGTCAGAACAAAATATAGACTTGAAGGATGCACAGAATGGGGACTAGCTGAGGCTTTTATGCTGGTTCTGACTGTATCCATGGATATGGAGCCCTTTTCAGTTGCAGATGCTTCACCAAACCTTTTATTTACATCTATATGGTGTGTTCTGGAAGGGACTCTACCTACCCTTATTGGCCCTTTGTCTCCACTAATTAAACATCAGGCTTGGGTTATAGTCAGTCCATTCATCTGCTTTCTCCATCCATGGCCTTCCCCAAAGCTACCTCCTTTCATGATTTAGATAAATAAGTTAAGGTTAAATTTTGAAGAGATAACAACTTTGGAACCACCCTAAACACTGAATGTCTTTCCTGTTTTTCATGCTAGAATTTAGAGCTTGTCTATTGCCCAAAGTCCTCTAAGTTGAAGGCTTGCTCGCTAATGTGTAGGTACATGAGTGTACATGAGTGGTAGACTTTATGTGAAGTATAACTTAGTTATGGAAGTTAGGTCATTAGAAGAATGCTCTAGGGGGAATTTGGTGCTTCAGTCTCCTCTTGACTCTCTCCATGAGATGGTCAGAGTTCTTTCATTATGCTTCAAGATTATCATGATGCCATAGGCTCAAAGCATCGGGGACAAATGACTATGGACTGGAACCATTGAAACCATGAACCAAACCACAGCTTTTGTTCTGAGTTGATTTTCTCAGGCAGTTTGTCACACTGTTAGAAAGCTAACAGTTTGAATGTTCATTCCCAAGTTTATATGAAAACTTAATTACCATCCAGTGTGTTGAGACATGGTGCCCTTGAGAGGATTTTAAGCCACAAAGCCTCTGCATTTATTAATGGACTGGTGTTACCAGAGGAATGGTTTGTTTTGAGTCTCTCTAATGGGAGTAGATTTGTTATGAAAATAATTTGGTCTTCTTTCTTTCTCCTGTTCCTGACCTTCTGCCTCCTGCTGTGGGAAGAGGCAGCAGGAAAGCTTATTATTGCTAGTGCTTCCAGAGAGTTGGACTTGCTTAGCCTCTAGAACTGTAAGAAAAAAAATATTTTCGTTCTTTATAAATTACCAAGTCTCAGGGATTCTGTTACAGTTGTCCAAAATGGACTAAGATAATTTCTTTTTTTTTTCTTTTTGTTTACCTATTAATTTTTAAATTTTTCTTCTTTTATTTTTATTGACAACACATTCTTCTCTCATACAATACATCCCCTTCATAATTTCTCTTCCCTCCATTTCTCCCAGCTCAATCCTACTCCATTTCTCCCCAGATTCACTTTTCTTTTCATTTCCTTTTCCAAAAAGAGCAGGTTTCCAAGAGATGACTGCTAAACAGAACAAAACAAGATAAAAGAAGACAAGGAAAAAGCCCCCATCTTCAGGCTAGACAAGGTGACTCTATAGGAGGGGAGAGTCCCAAGAGAAGACGAAAGAGTAAGAGACACATCTGCTCCCACCGTTAGGCATCTTACCAAAATGCTAGTCTAATAGCCATAACAGATATGCAGAGAACATGCTGCAGATACATGCAGGCCCAGTGCTTGCAGCTTCAAGGCTCTGTGAGCTCTTATGAGCCCTGCTTAGTTGATTTGGTGGGCCAGGTTTTTCTGACATCCTCCCCGCCCCTCTGATTCCTAAGATCGTTCCTCCCCACTTCTTCAGTGGAGTTCCCCAAGTTCTGAGGCTGAAGTGAGGGACCTAATAGAGGCCTTCAATTTAGATTCTCTACCTCCATAATGTATGGCTGTGTGCCCCTGTACCCACTCCCACCTACTGCCCGAGGATCCTCTGTGATAACAACTGGATATGGAATCTTTCTACGAGAACAGAAGAATATCATTAGGAATTATTTCATTGATATTTTTCTTTTCTTTTATTTATTTCTTCTATTGTCAAGTTGTGTTTGGTTCTATCATAAGTCTCTGGGCTATACAGTCTCTGGTTCCCATGGACTCCTTCTCATGGTGTGGGCCTCAAGTTAAACCAGATATTGGTTGGCCATTCCCACAAGTTCTGCATCATCATTGCCCCAGCACATCTTGCAAGCAGGACAGATTGTAAATAGAAGATTTTGTTGCTGGTATGGTGTCCATGGTCTCTTTACATAGCTTGCAGAGTACCCTCCTGCACCAAAGCAATTAGATCATGGGGTAAAGGCTCCATAGGGACACCAGTTCAACCTCTCTACATTTAATAACCTGTATTGATGTTTGCCTGGGCAATGAGGCCCTGATGTCAATTTTCAGAGAGTGACCTTCTATCCTAGCATCAGCCCGAGTTTTTTAGGAATCTCGATGGGACCCAGCCAAGAACTCAACTGGAAGCAACCAATCCCACCACTGAAAGCCTCACTCCAATAGATGGCCAGCTCAGACTTTGAATCCTCCATTAGTAGGCGTCCTCACTAGGGTCACCCTCATGGATCCCAAGAAGTTTCCATTGTACTAGCTTTCCAGATTGTTACCCAATTCCTGTCCCCTCCCCCCCCATATTCTATCCCTTTATTTCCCCCAACCTGATCCCTCCTGTTCCCTTCCTAAACATCCCTAGTTCATCCCTTCTTCAAAAGGTTCAGGAGTCCACCCTAGAGCTGTCATCTTTATGCACCCTCTCCAGGTCTCTGGACTGCAGCTAGCTTATCATTTACATAGCAGTTAATAATCACTTAAAAGTGAATACATATCATATTTGTCTTTCTGGGTCTGGTTTTGCTCACTCAGGATGATATTTTCTAGTTGTAAACATTTGCCTCCAAGTTTCATGATGTCATTTTTTTAACAGCTGAGTAATATTACATTTTATAAACATGCCACTTTTTTTTTTCATCCATTCTTCAGTTGAGGAGCACCTAGGTTGTTTCCAGTTTCTGGCTATTATGAATAAAGCTACAATGAACATAGTTGAGCAAGTGTCCTTGTTATAGGATGGAGCTTCCTTTGGGTATCTGCCCAAGAATGGTATAAATGGATCTAAAGGTAGATAAATTCCCAATTTTCTGAGAAACTGATATACTGACTTCCATAGTGGCTGTACAAGTTTGCAATCTTACTGACAATAGATGAGTGTTCCCCTTGTCCCACATCTACACAAACATGAACTGTTACTTGTGTTATTGATCTTAGCCATTCTGGTAGGTATAAGATGGAATATCAGGGTTGTTTTGATTTACACTTCCTTGATGGCTTAAGGATGTTGAAGATTTCTTTAAGGGTTTTTCAGCCAGTTGAGAGTTCTCTATTCAGAATTCTCTGTTTAGACTTGTACCCCATTTTTGACTGGATTATTTGAGTTTTGGATATCTAATTTCCTTAGTTTTTTATGTATATCAGATATTAAACCTTTATTAGATTAGGAGTTAGTAAAAATCTTGTCCCATTTTGTAGGCTGTTTTTTTTGTCTGAGTGACAATGGTTTTCGGCTTATAGAATCTTTCAGTTTCATGATGTCCCAGTTATTAATTGTTGATCTTAGTGCCTATGCTATAGGTGCTATAGAATCAGGAAATTGTCACCTGTGCCAATATGGTCAAGGATGTTCCTCAGTTTTTCTTCTACCAGGTTCAGTGTACTTGGTGTTATGTTGAAGTCTTTGTACCACTTGGATTTGAGTTTTGCACAGGATGATAAATATGTCTCTTTACATTGTTCTACTTGTAGACATCTATCTAGTTTTACCAGCACCATTTGTTGATAATGATTTTCCTCCCAGTGTGTATTTTTGACTTTCTTACCAAAAATCAGGTGTCCATATAAAGAGGAATTTCAATACAGTAACATGTAATGTGTCTGCTCTGGCAAGGGATCACATGCAAAGACTTCTAGGTCTGTGTGATCCAGCTGAAATGCAGACATGCCACACACCTTTAATTCCTCTGGCTGGAATACTGACATGCCCTTAGTACACACCTTTAATCCCTAACAATGTAGGTGAAGTTAGTTTGTAGAAGGAAGAAGCCATATTTGAAAGTGATATGTAATTGAGAGGCAGACAAAGTGATGAATCACAAGGATTTAACAGAATGAGTCAGAGGTAGGATATACCCAACTCTCATGAGAACAGACAAGGTAGAGAGGCAACTCAGGAGAAATGAGAGAGAGAGAAAAAAAGGAGTGGTGTGTGGTATGGTGTGTGTGTATGTGTATGGCAGTTTTACCCAGACAGTCTTTCAGAGGCCAGTTGCAAATGAAGACAAAATGAGCCAGAGAATGAGAAGGAGCCAGAAGACTAGACTAGATTGCTAAAGTTAGTGTGAGACCAAGCAGAGCAATTCAGTCATAAACCAAGAGAAGCCAGTTTGATTCAGTCAGAAAATTTTTCGCCAGAACAGCAGCTGAGTTGAACCAACCATCCAGTGTTCAGAAAGAGATAGAGTCAGTTTGCTCAGCAGTAAATCTTGTAGGCTGAAACATTTTAGACCTAGGTTAGCATATGGAAGCTAGAAACTTCCAGGTCTATGCCTAAGAATAATTAGATAGAAATACTCTGGGCTCAGCCCAAGTGTGCATTAGCACAGGTCTGATATAGCTCTCATCTCATCCCTTCATATGGTAAACAAAAGTTACATTTACATCCATGGGTATGTGCATTTATGTCTGAGTCTTTAATTAGATTCCATTGATAAATATGTCTGCTTTTATGTTAACATCATGTAGTTTGAACAATATGTTTGTTCACTTTCTATAACTATTTGATCTAGTACTTGAAATTTTAGTTAGAAAAATAAGACAACTCATCAAGGGGCTAGATGTTGGAAAGAAAAATCTCAAAGAATTATTTGCAGATGATTTGAATGTATACATAAGTGACCCTAAAAAGTCTACCAGGGAACTCCTAAAGTTGATGAACACTTTAAGTGAAGTGGCTAGATACAAGATAAACTAAAACAAACAAACAAACAAAAAATCAGCAACCCTCCTATATACAAATGGCAAATGGTATGAGAAAGAAATCAGGGAAACAACATTCTTCACAATATTGTCAAAAAAAAAAAAAAAAAAAAGTATTTTCAGGTGACTCTAACCAAGCAAGTAAAAGACTTGTATGATAAAAAATGTCAAGTCTTCAAAGAAAGAAATTTAATAAGATATCAGAAAATGCAAAGATTTCTCATCCTTATGGATTAGTAGGATTAACATAGTAAAGATGGCCATCCGGCCAAAAGCTATCTATAGATTCAATGCAATCTCCATTAAAAATCTTACATAGTTCATTATAGACCTGGAAAGGAAAATTCTCAACTTCATATGGAAAACAAAAAACCCAGGATAGCTAAAACAATCCTGAACAATAAAACAACTGCTGGAGGTATCACCATCCCTGATATAAAGCTGTACTACAGAAGTATAGTACTAAGGCAGTTTTTAATGGCCATGATAGTACTCAATTTGTGCTACAATTCAGTAAAGAAGAACCAAATCTTTTCCTTAAGATAGTATTGAGCATGAAAGCAGAAAGCCCAAACCGGCAGATTGGGAAGATCATAATTGAACAAAAAGGCTGATTCCTGAGCTCCTATGATTCAGATGTGGCTTCTGAGAAGAACAGGCCAGAAGAAGGGATTCACAGGGGTGCTCATTAGATGATTGGCAGCTCCGTCCCCTCTTCTGTTTTCCTCTGTTGTCAGAATAAGTATACCATGACTGGCTGACATGTTTTGGTAACTAGAGGACTGAACTGTGAAATGTCTATTGCTTGGTGGATTTGATGAAATCCTCAACATTTGAAAACCTCAGCATGCATATGCAACATGTATGTTAACTGCTTTCTCCCAAGAATTCCTCTTAAAGTGGAAAGGATTCTATCAACAAACGTTTTCTCTTTATTTAAACTGAGCTCTCACTAAATAAAACAAAAATGCTACTGAAATGGATCAAAACTCCCTTTGTATTAGGTAGTATTCCCCCCCACTCCCCTATTACTTATCTTTTATCTAGTGTATTATCCAGATAACACTGGGTTGTAGTTTCAGTCTGGCCCAATACTTTGTTCTAAATGTGTTCAGTATTAGCACACTTCTTGGGAAAGTTCTTTTGTTGAATACTCATTAATTTCTCTTCATTTTCTGGGCTTACGTGTCTCCCAGGTTTTTAGGCTAGAGATAAAGATATTCAGAAGAACTCATTTATCCTTCACTAATGAACTTCCCTACTCCATTGGCGCTACAAATTCAATTAAAGCAAGACTTGTGTCTTTCCTCAGCGATCTCTGTTTAGCCTTGAGATTTCTTCATCTAGTTTCTCAGAGAAGGTTTTTCCTCTTGTCTGGATTTATCCAAAATTTCTGTAATGCCCCCATTTGGTTCTCAAATTTTGAGTGGTAGTTTATGAAAGTCCTAATGCCATGCATTCAATTTTAATCAGTAAAATCAAAGCTATACTTTATTCATATTAAATATATTGAGATATATTAAGACTAAATATATTGAAATATCAAAATAAAATTATTTTGATATTTGTATCTATGTGTACAGGACTAGATAGATATTTGTGAACATAGACATCTCTAACTATATCTGGATCTATACATAATTATGCATATTTGCATGTTGTTTATCTCTCTCATATCCATCATTATCATCTATCATCATCATCTCTCTAGTCAGTGTGTATATGTAAATAGATAGCTTTATATATGCAAATAACTTACAATTATTGATATTAGGAAAGGATGAGAAAAATTTAGATGTTTTACTTAGAGGCAAATTACGCCTTCCCCCCTTCTTAAATTTTTGTCATTGCAAATTACTGTCCAGAAAAGGACACACTTGCAGAATAGTCGACTGATTATATCTGCCTAGACAGAGTAATCAGCCCTTAATAATTCTGCAGCACTAAGGTCTGTCAGATGATCCTGGGCCAGAAGGCAGAAGAACAGATGCTCCAACGTTTTGAAGTAGAGCGAGTGTCCAGGTGTTCAGAGGTCTCTATAAATTGGCTAAGTTTTAGAAGCTATGCTTTGTGCTTCCCACAATTATAGTCAACTCAGTCATTCTGGATTTCTGATGGGGTTGAAAACTTATAGCTATTTACTTTGAGAGAAAAGATCTGAGTGTATGGTCATCAGCTGACATTCATCCTAAAGCCAAGGAAAAAGCCAGGTTCAGAACTAAGTGTTTTAGTTAGGATAGATGACAGAGGTGCTGGTTAGTCAACAAAAGGATGGACTGGGTATTAGGACTATCTTGTACCTCACTGGTACAAATAGGCATAATTATGCTCTAATTGTATTTTGAGAGAAAAGTTTCCTTTTAACAGGAAGGGTGATGTGTAGGAGGAGCTAAGGTGGGAGGAGTACTGAGAGGAAGAAAAGGAGTAAGAAGAGGAGAAGAAGAAGGAGAGGAGAAGCTAGGTGATGAAAGAGAGATAGAGGGGGGAGACAGGGAAGCAGATGTTCATGTATCTCCACCAGTCAAAGATAGTTGATATATCTAGGTTGGGTAGTGGGTTACACCTCTGATTGAACAATACCAAACTTATAAAGCCTATGATTAACATTTCTTAAAAAAATGTATAAATGCAAAATGAAAAGGGGGCATGGGATAGGGGTTTTCTAAGGGGGGGGGAATGGGGAAACAGGATGGTATCTGAAGTGTAAATGAAAGATCTAATAAAAAAAAAATTTTTTTGTCATTGTCTTTCAAGCCTAGATTTCAGATACTCATGGCTCCTTTAAATCATCCTGGAGTTAGAAGGGGAATGAGCTCATAGCATCTAGCAATACAGAGCAATGTGTCAAGGACGTACACTAAATACTCAATGACAGCAGCCAAGATAAAATTCAGGTCAGTTAACTGGACTCGTGTGTATTTGCAGTGTTAGTGACAGTTGGAGTCTCTCTTTGAATAGTAATGCTTTGATTATAGTGGTGTTCATGAAGAGCAGACTTCCCGGTTTCTACCAGCTTGGAGCAGAGTCTTAGAACAAGGCCCATCATTGGTGAAGGCAGGTCAGACAGATGCATCTGTGGCAATTATGGGCTCTCAGAAAATGGTGTCTTCTCTGAATTTTGCTTTCCTTGTATGTTAATTAGGTACCTGTTGGGCTATTCTGTTTGTCTGTATGTGACTGATCATGCCAGAGAAATTGTAGAGATGGAGACCAGAGTCTGTTATTTCAGAGATGGGAAGACATTCTATTTCAGAGAAGGAAAGATTTGAGTTCATTCTGGAAAACCACTAAACAATTGCAGAATGGGGGTAGTTTTTTGAGTAAGAACAAATGGAGATGTCTTCCCTTTCTGTCTCAGCCAAGTACAACATCCTGAGATTGAAGTGCGTTGGGATACACTGGGTGGGGGGTTTGTAGAAACACAAACTTCGAGCAGTTTAAATTCTCCTCTACCTAGTACCAGAGATGGCCTTCACCAGTTTCCATTCGCACTCCCAGCCCTCTCCCACCCTTGCCACTTTCCCATCCATGCCCCCCTCCCTACGTCCTCTTCCACTCAGTTCCCTCTCTCCATTTACCTTTGATGATGACTATTTGTTTTTGACTGAGATTCACGCATCTTACCTTGGACCCTCCTTATGACTTAGTTTCTTTGGGTCTGTGGATTATTATGGTTATCCTATAGTTTATGCCAATGTCCACTTATAAGTGAGTATATACCATGCATGTTCTTTTGGGTGTGGGTTACCTCACTCAGGATGGATATTTTCTACTTCCATCCATTTGCTTGCAAATATCACGATGTCCTTGTTTTTAATAGCTGAATAGCATTCTGTTGTATAGATGTAGCACTTTTTTCAGTTGAGGGGCATCTAGGTGGATGGGGGAGGCTCTGGGGAGTTTATGCAGATGACCCTAGCTAAGATTCCTACCAGCAGTGGATATGGAGACTGAATTGACTACCTTCTGTAGCCAGGTGGGACTTCCAGTGGAGGGAGGGTAACATCAACTCACCCAAAAAACCCTCAACCCAAAATTTGTCCTGCTTACAAGATATGTGGGGATAAAGATGGAGCAGAGACTGAGGGAACAGCTAACTGATGACTGACTCAACTTGAGACCCATCCCATGGAAGACAGCCAACCCCTGACACTATTAATGATAACCTGCTATAGTCGCAAACAGGAACCTAGCATAACTGTCTTGTAAGAGGCTTCATTCTGTGGCAGATGGAAATGGATACATAGATCCACAGACAAACAGCAAGCCAAGCTAGGGAACTCTTATGAAAGAGTGAACAATAGAATTGAGCAAGCCGGAGGGGTCAAGGACACCATAAGAAGACCTACAGAGTCTACCAAACTGGGCCTGGGGGAGCTCGTAGAGACTGAACTGCCAACCAAAGAACAAGCAGGGACTGGACCTAGGCCCCCTACACATTTATAGCAGATGTGCAGCTTGGTCTTCATGTGGGTCCCCTAACAATTGGAATAAGGTCTCTTATTCTGTTGCCTGCCATTGGATCTCCTTATGGGAGAGGGTGTGCCTAGTTCTGCTGGGACTAGATGTTTTAGGGCAGGGTGGTATCCACGGTGGGGGCTCTTCCTTCTGTGAGGAATGCTGCAATTGGATGTAAAGTGAACAAATAAATAAATACATCAATCAAAAAAAAATCTCAGAGACTATGCAGCATAACTCAGACCCACTCTTCAGTTGCATATTTTTGCAATATTTTTCCTTTTATTATTTTTTAAAGTTTTATTGTTTTCTGTATTTAGCTGTAACAAGTTCTAGGGCTTATTAATATTAATGCCAAATACAAGGAGAAATAGAAATTGAATCTCAATGGTATATAGACTTCTTTTTATTTAGAGTATTGGGTATTATATGTCTCAGTAAATCCATACAGTCAAGAAATACAAGAAAACCTTGTTTGTTTGCAAAGGATGCTATGACTAATAATGCCCACTGCATTTGAGCAGAAAGCCATAGGGGATTCCAAACCAATTTTCCAAATCTGAGATCAATTTCATGGAAAATACATGAGTGTGCTCTTTGATTTTTATGAGAACATTCATCTAGCTGAATATTTATTTTATATTCCCCTCAGATGCTTCATACAAAAATATCTTATTTTTAAATGGTCTTTTCAACATTCAATGACCCCATTTTGGGTAAGTATATGTCTCTTTGTACTTCCCCATCCCCCCACTCATTTTTTTCTTTAAATCCCCTCTTTTTTCCAACTTTACAATTTATGTCATCTACATGGAAAGAAATCTTATTGATTTTCGATTGTGTAAGATCTTGAAAATGTTAACTGCCCCTGTAGTTCTTTCTCTTATTTCCTTTGCATAAAAATAAATAGGGAAACAAACAAATACGCCCAGACTGTGAATAAGAATCCCGCGAGGGGGTGCGGGGGTGTTGTTTTCCTTGAAAGGAAACAAAGGAAGAGGATGAGGGGAGTAACTCTATTGTTCGCTGAAACTTTAGCAATTTGACAATCCTTCTTCCTTTGGTGTTCAAGTGTAGAATCACACAGTATACCAAGCGTCAAAAGTCACAGTGATCATCTAGACACCATCTTTATCTCAGAGTAAAGTCTGCCGCTGGCTAACTTGACTGCCATATGTAGAGAAACGGACTTGTTAATCCTGCCCCTCAGGATGGGCAGCTCTTGCCATATGTTCTCCAGGGGGAGGCAGAAAAATCAAGAGTCCCTGGTGCATAAACAGTGCGTGCAGCAGCAGTGCATAGAGTGCAGTGGGAGAGAAGAGTGCCTATTTTATAACAGCACCAAGAAGTAGAGATCACATATTTCCTGAAGGTCGATTGGTTTCATAAGAGACTCAAAAGAGGCAGCTGAGAAGAGCTGGTCACTGCCTCTTCTTTTAACTTTCTCAAAGGTGCAAACGAGGAGCATGGGAGCAAGCACTGCAGGACATTTTCTCTACTCGTGATCCCTCTTGCAAAGTCTTCTAGTTTTTTTTTTTTTGGGGGGGGGTTGTCTCCTTTTGTTTTAGAGATTTATTTATTTTATGTATGAGTGCTCTGTCTGCATATCCACCTATATGCCAGAAGAGAGCATCAGATCCCATTTCAGATGGTTGTGAGTTACCCCATGTGGTTGCTGGGAATAGAACTCAGGACCTCTGGAAGGGCAGCCAGTGTTCTTAACGGCTAAGCCATTTCTCCATACTTTACTTTACGTCTGTGTGTGTGTGTGTGTGTGTGTGTGTGTGTGTGTGTGTGTGTGTGTGTGAAGAATCTTGAGTCCTAGCGTATAAGGACTTTTTTTTTTTTTATGTCTTTCAGAATTATCTTTAGGATGGCTTTGAGGGCCTGGATCTTGGGGAAGACACTTTGTTCCAAATACCTTAACTAAACCATGATGGAGGTGAAGTTGGGTGCTTCATGAGAGAACGTCTATGATCTATGTTAGACCACAAATGTTAAAGGCAAGAAAACCCATTAGATCACCTGTTTCCTGCCCTTGAAGTGCCCAGGAAATATGGCTGAAGTTTCCTTTGGACTACAATTGTTTGTTAGAAGATTAATAAAGTGTCCTCAGAAATAGAGACAGAGGGGCTCTTTATGTGTTAAAATGTGCAAATTTAGGGTTCTCTAAAACACATAAGAAAAAATGCATGTTTCAAAGAAATCTGGACTGGGCATACATACACACACACATACACAAACACACACACACACACAAAGACACATACATACACACTCATACCCCTAGCCCCACAAATACATACACAGATATATGCATACATTTCCCCTGTAAGCCAGTTTAATTCCTTGATTAATACTCTGCCTGGTGCACTCAAATCATATTCCAATTTTGAGTGTTCACTTTCATTTCACTAAAATTATTTTTTTTCAGTCATTTCCAAGTACAATTTCCAGTGAAAATTAAGTCTCTAAATCAAGTTTTTATATTCTAATAACTACTTTTCAGCTCTTGCACTTTGGAAAGTTTGTCATATGAGTATTAGATTCACCACGTTCATGTGTTGGAAGTAAAATGTTGACATGAAGATGCCACAGAAAAGTTACATTTTTGCCAATTTTTAGTAAATAGTGTATTTACTTACCATTTTGGTTTCACTTTGATTCATCATCATGATTGATTTTAATTATAAATTGGGCAAATAAACTAGCTTATCTTTATTTCTTAGTTAATTTGGCATGCAATCCGTATCTTCTGTCTGAAGATTGCCATATCATGGAGGATACAGCAACTCCAAACACTAGCATTACTCATCTGAATGTTTTTTCTGGCTCCAAAGAGACTTTGCCTTAATCAGCTTAGATCCAAGCTGTTATCACAAATGCGTCATGGACATTAGCATGTCAATAACTGCCAGTGCAAACTGAAGATGTTCCCTAGGAACAATAAGAGTTTGTTTTTCAGCTCTGGAATTGACAAATCCAAGGTCAAGATGCTTGTGGAACCATTGTCTGCTGAGGACCATTATGTGGCATAAGATGTTTTCTGTTACATTTCACAAGGGGACAAGAGAGATTACTTGTTGTCTTCCTCTTTGTAAACACGAAGCTCTTCATGGGAGCATTAGCTAGTGCTGCCACATTGGTGTTGTATGTCACACATACATTTTGGGGGGGATAAGAACCTTTCTTCCATCACCTAGTATCCTGCTGTGTGAACACACAGCTGGCTGGAAATGTTGAGCCATGTTCCTACTTTTCAGTTTTTAAATTTAAACATAAGAATGCTAAAAGAAGTAAAAACAATTCTACTTCCTGTTTCTCTAGGACCCCGCCCACAGGCCTTCTTTTTTTTTCCTGTTCTAGACTGCTCCATGTCTTTCACACTCCTTGGTTTCAGGCTCTGTCTTCTCCAGTTCCCCAAGGTAAGTATGGTACATTCTCCTCTAATGGCTTACCGTGATCTCCTACCAAAAGCCAGGCACCAGTGTGCTTAATGCCAGACGATAAAGCTTGGGGAAAAATTTTGACCCTCTGGGTCTTCATCACCTCCCCTGGAGGAGACAACTAGAACCACAAACATGTGTGACTTCATGTGATTTCATGAGATGAAGGATGACTATAGGATATAGGATCATGCTAGATCGAGAAGGTTGGAAATATTCATTCAGATTTACTGGACAGCCTTCTGTTTGTAGAGTTCTCAAAATATTTCACTCTTCCAGCACTGAAAGCCATGCTCAACTTTATTTTTAAGGTGTTAGAAGTTTGGAGTGCTGGTCTGAATTTCTGCAAGTCTTTGTATTTGTAAAAGAAACAAGCTTCTTTTGTGGCTAAATAACTCACAGCGTGTTTAGAATTGGACAACCATCACCATAATGTAATTTGAGACCATTTCTGAAATGTCTAAAGGAGATTCCTAATACATGTCCGCAACTTTCAGGTTGGTTTTCTTTTCATTGATGACTCATTCAGGGTTCTAAAAATATATTTAAAACATACATATATTCTGTATACGAACGAATCCTCTGTCTATTGTGTGTTGTTAGTATTTCATCCATTATGCAACAATTGTTTTCGTATTCTGGCTGCTATTCTTTTTAAACTTGAAGGAATCCATATTACCAACATTTTCTTTGTATATATGTCTCTCTCCTCTAAGACACCATCGCCCAATCTAAAGGTACAGGTATTTACTCTTGTTTTCTTTTAGCTTGGTAGTTGCTTTGAATTTGCTTATATATCTGGTGAAAGATAAGTCTGATTTTGTTATTTTCCTTCTTTCTTTTCTCTCTCTCTCTCTCTCTCTCTCTCTCTCTCTCTCTCTCTCTATCATCTATTCTTGTGGTGTGAGGCTCAAACCCAGGGTCTTATGCATGCTGGCCATTTGTTGACAAGCTGTCCTTTGCCCATTGCATTCTTGCCATCCTTGTTTCAGATCAATTGTTGGGAAGCATAAGGGTATAAGGATTTCTACAGAAATGTCAGTTCAATTTTGTGTGTGCATGTGGATTCACGTGTATGTACAAAGACATATGAAGTCTAGAGGATAGCATTGGGCTCTCTCTTATTTTCTGTTGGCCTGATTTCTTTGACAAAAGGTCTCTCACGGAACTTATAGCTCACTTATTAGGCTATGTTGGTTAGCTAGAAAGCCCTAGGGATCTTCCTGTCCTGATTGTGGATATTAAATATATCTGCTGCTGTTCTCTACTTTTGTACATGAGTTCCAGAATCAAACTTGGGTCCTTATGCTTGCATAGCAAGTACTTTACATATGGGGCCATCTGCTCAATTAAATGGTTTTGAATACAATGAATACTCTTAGGCCAGGACCATTATCTTGGTTATGAAAGATTTGTAGTAATTCTTAAAGAAGAGAAAAACGAGTTCTCTAATTTTGTTCTCTTTTTAATTGTTTCAGAGGTTGTGAGTTTTCCTGTCAAGGTGATTGACAGACATTTCATTTGACTCATAAAAGAGGGAAGCTTTCTGCCTTTGTTCTTTACTAGAAAGATTCTAGCTAGGTAATAATTTTAGAACATCTTTACCCTAGCCCCGAGATACAGTTCACATTCTATTCATCCTCCACATCTGCCTCTTCCTTGTTTTCTTCCACTTCCTTGAAATAATATTTTTTATTAATTCCTTGAGAATTTCATATATGCATGCAACATATTTTGATCATATTAATTCCACATTCTTTACTCCATGTCTGCTCATGTTTACTCCAGTTTTAACTTTATCTTTTCCTTCTCCTCCTCTTCTTCCTCCTCCTCCTCCTCTTCTTCCTCTTCCCCTTTATTATCCACCAGTTCTAATTCATCCTACCCATACACTCATGAATCATCCACTGGAACATGGTCTTCCTACCAGGAGATAGAGACAAACCCTTAAAGAAAACTAATTATCCCTCAGAAACTGTCAACTGCCATAGCTAAATGTGGGAGCACATGAACCCCTCTCTCCTACAATGCTAGAATGCTGACAGGCATTGTCCAGGTAACCACAGATGCTGTGAGTTCATGAATGCAGTGGTCCTGTTGGTTCTGATAGGTACTGTTTTTCTCTGTGTCCTTCCCAATACCTGGCTTATACAATTTTCTACTCCTTTTGTTGTGATGGCCCTTGAGCTTTGGGGTCACTTGGATATCAATGTGCCATTTGTGGCTGATCATTCCGTACATGTTTATTCTCTGTATTTTGATCACTTATAAGTGTCTGTAGTACTTTTTTTTATATCATTTGTATTCTGTATTCTAATCATCTACTTCACAAAGAATACACTTTTCAATGAGGGATGACAGCTACATTAATCTATGGATCTGTGAATTTTAAGGGTATTTTGATGCTACCTATTTAGTGTATAAGAGGAATAGGTTTATCATAGAGTCCTATGAACTCACCAACTATGAGTTCTTAGTCACACTTACAGTAGCATATATGGGTTACCTCTTGTGGAGTAGGTATTAAGTCTACTCAGATAGTAATTGGTTGAACCCATAACACTGAAGACAGTGTTAAACCCATGATTATATCTCACCATGTGGGTTATTACAGCACCTATGAAATCTAGCTTGTAGGCAGGTATTGATCAGTACCATTTCTCCAAGTCCTGTAAACAAAGTGTATGTTATCTTCAGCAATAGGGTCTTACCATCAAGTTCTGTTGAGAAACAAGAAGCAATCACAATAGCCTGTATTGTTTTGGGTCACTTCTTTCAATAACAGTTTATTTGAAACAGATTTTTTATTTGGCAACCTACAGCTTCTGAGAGGGGAATTATCCATTGTGCAGATTAACTCCAACTAAACTCTTATGTATGTATATGTGTTCATATGACGCTTATACAATAGTTGATTGGGAGGGCAGGGGACTGTGTTCCCTTATACCTTCATTTCAGTATTGTGACACTAATATCAAAATTGTTAAGCTATACAATTTTGCCTGTTTCAATGCCCAAATTGTAATGGTTCATTATGGCAACCTCAAGAAACTAGTAAAAGGGCACCATGATAATAACTTCTAAGGTATGTGCATGTGTTTGGTGTATCCCAAGATCTGCAGTCATCTCTACCATTCCCTAAATCCTTTTTGCTCATCACACATGATTCTCCAGTTACAATTATGCATGACTTTCTCAGTTCTGTTGGAACCCCTAGCACAGATTTATTCTAGCACATGTCAGATTATTTTAGATTGCAAAACACTATTTCAAACCTCACGACAACAAAATCATCATTTTCTGATGATTATGAAATTTGTGGAACAGAAATTTGTCAGAGTAGAGGCCGATGGCTCAGCCTGCCCCATATGCCTAAGGCCTTGCTGAGTAGACAAAATGGCTGCAAGGTTGAACCGTCATGTATCTTTTTTTCATCTATGTAACTGATGCTTGAACTTTAGTGACTTAAAACTGGCAGTTTCCAGAGATGGTGGAGTAATGTCCATAAGTAATATCTCTTAAACATCTTATCATTGTAATATCTATGAAGGAATACCCCAAGAGAAAGTATCAGGAAAGTGAAAATTTCAAAACCCATAGCCTTATGTGGACATAAAACATTACTATTACTTTAAGGGAGTTGGGGATAGTGTATTCTGAGCCAAATTTGAATGCCCATTGCCCATGGACACAGATTAAAATTACCCACAAATAACATGTTCCATTGTCAAAGGGACCACACTGAGATTTATAGTTACAGAACAAAAGAACATCATAAACCAATACATATATCAAATGCATTGGTGGAGACTTAAGGTGGTTTACAGTAGAAGAGGAAAATCTATTCTATGTATTTTAGATGTGAAAACATTCTTAGGTTCAGGGTCGGTGAAGACAGTAGTCTGCTAAATTTAACAATGCATTCCGAAGGCTGTGTGTAATAGTCACCACTATGTTAGGTCAGATAAAGAGGTTGGCAGTGAATGGTTATTAAAGGGCACTAAAGATAGCCCGAGGTAAATTTGGTTCTTAATCTGTTACATTCCACTTCTCCACAGAGTTCTAGGCAGCAAATCAGCCTGCTGAATATTATAGCAATGTGCTTTTAAAATAGAAACCTATTTCAGAATTTCTATCATAACCAATTGTACAAAGTAATCAAAAGCCTACCAAGATTCAAGGAATGGTTTCCATACATGGTCTTTTTAGGCACATTCAGGGACTTACTGTGAAAGAGCATATGTGAGTGGAAGATACTGGGTGGCTAGCTATGGAAAGAAAAGTAATCCACAGTCATCAGAAGACAGGGCCTTGTGTCTGAAGATTGTCTGGTATATAATCATGTTTAGGAAAGTTGAATGGACATCTTTATATTCTGAGTACCAAGCCCTTAAGAAATGTCAGAATTAAGAGAAGTAAGTGTTCAAGGAAAGATTAAATGTGAAAAGTGGGATAGAACAGACAATTAGTCTTGCTGGGTTTCCAACAAGAGTTGTACAGCAAGGAGAAGACAGCTTGCTGTGGCCTTCACCTCTCTGTTCCTTTGCTTTCCTTCTCAGCCATGACTTAGACATTTACCCTTCCAGTAGCTCTTGTCTATGACCTTTAATTTTTCTTTTTCTTTTAGCTTCATCTTGGCAACACTGTGGCCCCAATCACCATAACCATTCACCTTTCTACTGTACTCTGAAATATTGACCACTTGTAGGCACCACTAACATAGAATTCCAGGGTGTTGCTGCAGGGTCATGGTGAATGCTTTGATTACTCAGTTTGAACAGAGGTGTAGGTCAGCTGGCTTAGCTCTAGGCTTTGGTTCTAGAGTCTTAGGTTGAAGGGGCAGCAGCTACCTGACATATGTTTTTCCTAAAGTGGTCATAATTCTTTGAGGACTAAGTAGAAACATGGAGTGCCTTTAGGAGCTAGGGTGAATGAAAACTGGCATGTGTTCATATGTCATTGCTCAAAGTAAGTCAACTTATGAAGCTGAACAACAATATATTATTCTCTGCAATATATAAACTGTAAAAATCTCAAGATGGTTGCTGTAATATCAAGCAGACTTGTCTTATACGCTTTTTATCAACTAATGATTTGATTCTACTAGTTCTTTATCTTGCAAAGGAATGGGCTTCACTGTGCCTTCTATGTGCCATTGTCCGCTGTGCTCATTCCTTTCCATCTATGGTGGTTTGAATAAGAGTGGCTCCCATAGGCTTCTAGCTTCTAAATATAAGAGACAAAGTCCCCCCGATTTTGACATATTTTGCTTAATATAGTGATTTTTAGTTACATCCAGTTTTCTGCAAATGTCATGACCTTATTTTTTTTATGGATGCCTAAAATGCACTGTATACTTGTATCACATTTTAATTATCCATTCATCCATTTATAATCCAGGCTGTCCCATTTGTTGGCTATTGTGAATATTGTAGCAATAAGTATGGATGTGTAAATATCTCTGTGATATGTTGACATGGAGTCCTTTTGGACATACACTGTGGATACTATGGTAATTCTGCTTTTGATTTTTGTTGGGGAATCTCCATATATCTTCCATACTAGGTGTAATCTCTTTGTCAGGACTCTGTTTAAATGTTTATACTAGACTTGCCCATGAATGTCTCTTTTTGACTAACTCAAAGGTAAGTCATTTAGATAAATCTGTAAGATTTCATCTCATTTGGAATATGGTATAAAGTGATCATGTAAGACTCGATAAGATGGGCCTGTACTCAGCACATATGCATCGCAGGGAAGACTACTAGGACCAATTTACAATTCTCCTTACCACATACTAGAACACCAAATTTACAGGTACCTTGTACATGGAAAACATGTAGAGATCACACATTTATTTTCATAATGGATATTTATGATTATGCATAGATAAAAATAAATATACTAATAAGGTAAATACAAGCTGAATTGCTTCATATATTTTGTGCTTAATAATTTGTGATTTTAATTTTTAGCATGTGGAATTTTCCTCTTTAATAGTCATTATAAAATTGATTTCTCCCTATTGGATTTTTTTCTAGTATTATTTTTTTTACTTACTATATATTTTTTATTTTATTTCCTCACTCCATGGTGATACTTCAGCATCCCCATGTAAAACAAGTTCAACAAATTTATAATTTGAATCCATATTCATCTAAAAATATGTGTGCTTTTACAGTTTTACATACTCTGGAAGGATGTTGAATTTAAAGTTGAATGTGAGTTTTCATTGAAAATTTAATGATGTCATAGCCTTTCTTTAGAGCTCAGGTAAATGGTGTCATCAGTAATTAGAGGTAAAGTTGGTAAGGCTGAATAAAGAAGAAAGTACGTAAGTAGGAGGAACGAGAATACAAGACAGGTCCCTAAAAGTATATGCTAAGAGAAGTGTTGGATGGGCCGCTCTGGTTAGTCAAGTTGAATACTGCTGAGAGCTCTAACCTGCCTGATAACCAGTCCTTAACCTCAGCCCTAGGTTGGCCATTCTGAATGGAAGACTGAGAGTTGTCAGAGTGGAAGAGAGTGAGGAATTCATAGATGGGTAGGCTTAAGAAAACTTTCGAATCATTTGTCTAAGAATATGCAAAGGAAAGGAGGACATATTCCCTTGTTTTAAAAGGTTATTAGAATTGCTAGAACTGTCGAATGTTGATTTAAAAAAAAAAAAAAAACTAGTAAGGAAAGAGAGTCTGAAGCATAAATGGACAACCTAAAACAACTAGTTAAGGTATTGTGTGTGTGTAGTGCAGAGAGAAGAATCAATGATTAAAAGGAGTAGGACATTAATTCTATAGTTGCATTAAGAAAAATGACAGGATAAATACAGATGAACAGTCTGTGGCTTCTGTTGGGAGAAAAGGAAAGAGCTAATTGACCAGGCACCATGGAGAATGCAAAGCTTGAATCTTTTTAGAAAGACATGGTTAGATTGCTAAATGGCACTGAGAGAGAGCCCCATTGAAGTTGGTAAGCTTAAATGTCCAATTATGTCAATTATCCTAGTTATACAATTTCCTTCTAAAATCTGTATTCCTTTAAAGGTTCTGACCTGGTAATCTTCATTAGAATTGCATGAAAGCTATTCTCTGTACCTGAGATGAGGCTGGATGATTCAAATCTCTTCTTATGAGGCCTGCCATTTGTCTTTCTATTATGTCCTTGTTTTTTCTTTGTCTTCAAAGCACAGAAGAGCATCTTGTCATAACATGTATAGCTCTTGATGGTCAGGCTACTTTGACCCAGTCTGTTTCACCTCTCTGTTCGCAGTACTCCATATGCCAACAACAACAAGCTACATGTAAGTTAACCACCACTGAGTGTACAGTACTTTCTCTACAGTTGCCATCAGTGGCCTTGGTTGTTGAGCCAGAAAAAGCATCACAGCTTAATGACATAGATAATGTTTAAACTTACACCATCAACTACAGATACCACACTGATTCTATCATTATCATTATCATCGTCATCATCATCATCATTATTATTATTATTATTATTATTATTATTATTATTATTATTATTTGTTCCTTTATATTTTTACTACACTGATTCTGTTTTTATAGGTCTTCATGGCTAGAGGTCTGGACTTCAGGGTTTCGATGCTTTTGTGAAATGCCATTCTGAACACAATGCAGTAGTTGGGACTGACCAAGTTTGAACATATTAGCAGTTCTGTTAGAAGCACAAAACAGAATTATCAAGTTTGTTCCAGATACTCCAACATTTGCACAGCAGTTCTAACCAAGGCTAGGAAAGAAAACCAAACTGAATGAAAATCTAGAGGCCTGACATCCATAAGTTCCAGTATGTGATGGTGTTTCATAGATTCATAGACATTCTCAGTGTGTGTGTGTGTGTAAGAGAGACAGACAGAGACAGACAGAGAAAGACAGAGACACAGAGAGATGGATTCACATGGGCCAAATGCAATGAACAGTCGCATCAAATAAATATTTGAAATCATCCATTATCCTTGGAAATAAAAATGTCCTTGGTGATGTTTGCAAGATTTCTTTCGGTGGAGTCAGGGAACAAAAACCAGATCACAGCAGAGTAAGCTTCAGAACACTTATTAAATAAGGAGAGCAAACAAGTATGTTGAGAATCTTGCAGAAGCTTGACAATAAAGAGATGAATGGAGAGGAGAGACTGTGGGTCACAGGAAAGCATGTGCCCCTTAAGACTGGAAAGATGTAACCATCCATATGCACTTAACTATGCATATACTTGTTAGAGGTAATCTATGAGACAGAGAAAAGTGGAAAGTGATAGGAAGACAGAGAAAGAAAGGGGAAGAAGGCAAGAAAAGGAACAGAAAGAGGAACAAATGATAAGACAAGTTCTCTGAAGGGAAATTCAGTGAATGAGGATGGGGAGAAGAGAGACAGAGACAGAAACACAGACACACAGACACACAGACACACACACACACACACACAGAGAGAGAGAGAGAGAGAGAGAGGTAGAGAGAGACAGAGACACAGGTAGACTCACACAGAAAGAGGCAGAGAGAGGTAGAGAGAGACAGAGATGCAGGTAGACTCACATACACAAACACAGACACAGAGAAAGTGTGAGACAGAAAGAGAAGACAGAGACACAGATATATACACACAGAGAGACAGAGATACAGAAACATAGATAGATGGCGCACATGTGTGCTCACACGCTGGGGGGGGGGGGCTTTGTGTTAGGAAAGCTTCTTGCTTTTATAAAAAGCCGGAGTTCAGTTCTCAGCACCCATTTTAGGTGGCTCACAACCACCTATAACTTCAGCTCCAGGATATCTGACTCCCTCTTCTTCTCTCTGCCAGTACCTGCACTCACATGAATGTATGCACACACACATACACACACACACACACACACACACACACACTCTCGCACACAGAGACACACAGACACACACACAATGAAAAATAAAAAAGTAAATAAATTCTAAAAGATAATTTAAAAGTTCTCCAGAAGGATGCAAATAAATAAAACGCACTATAGGGATATAGAGACCAAGACTCTCTTTTTGTGTGTGTATGTGCACATGTGCACATGTGTGCATAGAGGTCAGAGGTCAACATTAGGTGTCTTCCTCAATTATGTTTCACCTTGATTAGTCATTATTTATTTTTCCATTTGGTTATTTAATTTTTGAGGAATGGTTTCTTGTGGAATCCGGTGCTCACTGATTCTAATAGACTAGCTGTCTAGCTTCCTGTTTCCATTCCACAAGCCATAGCTCAGTTGTTAAAGGGCTTGTGTGTGTGTGTGTGTGTGTTGGAATGAAACATTATGTTCACCAGTAGTAGTAAGGGTACCACAAACACACACACACACACACACACAGCTTGAGTCCTGAAACAATGATTAGTGTTGATGACAGAATTAAGAATGGACAGCCACACAGAGACATATACAGAGAAACTGAGGTCACATGAGACCTACGCATTTTGTCAGAATGGGACTTACTACTGCTAGGAACCTGGAACCTCAGTGGATTTTGAATGCAGCAAAGGC
Organism: Arvicanthis niloticus; assembly: GCF_011762505.2. Lineage (NCBI taxonomy): Eukaryota > Metazoa > Chordata > Mammalia > Rodentia > Muridae > Arvicanthis > Arvicanthis niloticus. Next base: position 20,539,651 of record NC_133429.1, read on the forward strand.
ATATGAGTTGGGGCTTAGTCTTAGTAGGAGGTCTCTGTAGGTGAGCAGTTTCAGACTAAATATCCTGGAGGAGGAGGCCGTAGTTGCTAGTTTTTGTATACACTGATCTATAAACACTTGAACTTGATTACCCAAGGAAAGCTTTGGCATCCCTCTGAGCCTGGTCCATAGGGGGAATGGTTTGACCAAATCTCTATGGATCCAAGGCCTTTGAGCCCATGCCCACGGCAAGAGTACAAATTTTTGCAGGGTGGCTCGGCTCTGCTCCCTACGGTGAGGGAAGAGGTATTAAGTCAGGGATTTACAGCATAGGCTCTGAAGGAGAAGGAAAAGGGAAATGTTGATGAACCCAAGGAAATGGTTCATCAGCTGGTGACAGCTGGGCTTGGAGACTTCAGATCTGAGTAATTCTGTCTGTAGGGTTTTATGACAGCCACTCTCAGCATCAAGATTTCTGTCTGTATGGTATAGACATTTACATGAGACATTGTTCTTTTTAATTCTGGGGATACACAGCTATATCATCTCCTAGGATACCACCATTTTCAAATCTATAATAAATGTCACTTTTGATTTCTCCAAGGATGCAGCTCAGAGGATTTATCATGGGTGCCTCTTATGAAATAATCATGAAATATGCTATCTAAGAAATCTTGCAAATTGCACCAGCTAAACAGATGGCACAGCTCTGCAATATAAGCAGCAATGTCTTCACCAGCTGTTAGGTTTGTTTGCGAAATTTAAATCACTATACAGTGGATGCTGGTGGTGATGACAAACGCATATCAAAATCCTACAAGTTCTATGTAATGAAACATGCCACATTTAGGAGAGATGGGAGTAAAAAGTGGTTCATTATTGTATTTTGTGTGCTGTAGAGACTTGTAGAAAATATAATAATACTTTTATGTTGAACATGCTTCAAAGAAGGGAGAAATAAACTCATCTATAACCTTGAGGAGCATCTGGCCATATAAAGGGCCCTACTATGCCTCAAACCTTGCTTTCCTCGTTAGCATCTGTAACTGTAATAATAATAGTAATAGTAAGCATTACTATTCTTAATGATTGACTATTTCTTTTATTTTTTTTCTGTTATTGTGTGTGTGTGTGTGTGTATGTATGGTGTGGATGTGGATGCATGGATACACATGCACTTATGTGCACAACCATGTGCACACCCAAGACTGATGTTGGGAGTAATCCCCCATCAAACCTGTGCCTTAATTATTGAGGCAGGTTTTCTCAGTCAAAGCCAAAGCTCTCTAATATGGCTACTCTCACTAGTCAGCTTGCTGTGGAGATACCCAATCTCTGCTTTTTGGAGGCTGAAATTACATGAGGCATGAGGACAATGAAATCCACTTGGCAGTGACATGGATTCTGGTGATTGGAGCTCTGCTCTTCCCGATCGTGAGTCAAACATGAAGTTGTCTCTCTAGCTCATTAACTTTGATTTCTTCTTTTTGTTATTTCTGACTTTAGGGGCATGTTCTTCTTGCTCATCTCCATGTGGTAAACCTTTGCATATATGTGAATCTGTGTCCTAATACCAATAAGTGCTAATTGCTACTCTGCTTGCTGTCTCTACAAAATTATTTTTGAGACAGTTAACTTATAAAGACATAAGGTTGATTTTTGAATACAGGCTTGAAAGTTCTAGCCCATGATGAATCGGTCCTGTGTGTTTGAGCCTGTGTTGAGGTAGCATAGCATAGAAGAGAGCATGTAGAGCCCAGTTCCTCCCCTCACAGACAGGTATGAAAATAGAGGAACAGAAGGGATTGGAATCCCACTGTCTCTTCCAGGAATGCTCCCAACGGCCTTAATGCCTAGGAGATTCCCATCTCTTCAACTCTTCTACTTCCAATAGCACCAAGCTGAAGACCAAATATTTAATAGTGACATAACAGGTAAATTAATGGAGACCATTCAACATCCAAACCAAAATTGTAGTTAGTGTTTTCTGTGTCACGAGCTAAATATTTTGAGATTCTCTAATCATTTTATCCACCATAAAGCTAAGGATCATTATGAGTATTTATAGCTGTATATGTCCCTTCCCTAGTAGACGTTAAACCAGTTCAAAGAGAGAGGAATTAAACATTATTGGTAGTTTTCTGTTCTGTAGAACTTCTCATTATATATATATATATAAATATATATATAATATATTTGTATATATATAAATATATATAATATATATAATATATATATATATATATATATATATATATATATATATATATTTGATAAACTCATTCACTAAATGACAGGATGAATAAGAGAAAAGAAAAAAGGCATGGTGTAATTTTGAGTGTTTAAGCTATAGTTCTCAGTCATCATTTTTTTAATGTAACCTTCAAGTTCTTTGAGAAGAACACTTTTGTTTGTTTCACTGGAGTGCAGGGCATGAGGCGTACACTCAGTACGTACGTGTTGTCAGATTGGCTAATTTGACTCTAGAGCACTGTTTCTCAGCCTTCCTAACATTGTGACCCTTTAATCCAGTTCCTCATGTCGTGGTGACCCTCCAACCATAGAATTATTTTGTTGTTACTTCATAACTGTAATTTCGCTACTGTTGTGACTCATAATCTCTGATATGCAGGAACTCTGATATGTAAATTAACAGAGGGGTCATGATCTGCAGGTTGAAAAGCACTGTTTTAGATGGTGGAGCGCTATGGACTATCTGATCCAATTCAAAGTCCAAATTCACTTGGAACCTGCTGTGTATCTCCTCCCCATAGACAATCCCTCAGTCTTCAAATAAGAGTTTTCTACAAGTTGTTTATAGAGTGATTACCAGGGACTTGTGTGATACCCAGGGTCCCCTATGAGCTGTAAGTAGTGACTTATCTTCTTGTCTGTCATGCTTATTCAAGTGTACTCTATGACTCTGACAGTCTTGTGCTGTCCTTGGCAACAAGTGACACCCTGTTATATATATTTAGACTGCCTTAAAACAGGTTGCCCATGAAGAGTGGGCCCTTTACATGAAAGCATATAACATAACCAATTTTTTTGAAATTATTCATTTACAAAATGGTTAATTTTACCTATGGATAACAATAAACATAAGTTATAAATAATCACAGAGGTCTGTATTTATAAAAATGGAGAAGTCCAATGTCTAACTGAATAATTCAGATTGACTTATTTTTATTCATTTGTTATGAAACTCGAAAATGAAAGGTGTAATGGATCTAAGAACCATTTATTGTTTAAGATGGTTTAATCTATTAGGCGGCATCATTTACAGCCAACATATCTTTTTTTTTAAAGCAACTAGACAATTCTGTGCTGATTAGTATAAAACATTTTAAATGGATGCCACAAACCAATCTATCTCTGATTTTTTGGCAAAAATAAGAGCAAATCTTGATTACAAAAAACCAAAGCTCTTTGTTTTGAGAGACTAGTTGTTGAGCTTTGACTTTATGACTTCTACATTTTCCCACCGTGGGACAATATTGTCATCAGGAGATGAATGCATCATTATTTTACCTGGAGTATCGCCATTGGCCTCTGAGCGAGATGTGATAGGATCACTCAAAGCCAGAGGCAACTCGTTTCTCTGTGAGTCTGGCATTTGAGCATTACTGTTCCCTTTTTATTTTTTTCCATTCTAATATCTATCAAAGTTGGTAGCTCTTTGGGTTTTCATACCCAGAGGATGGAAACATCTCCATCAGACCATTCCTAGCAACCAATTTGGACAGAGTGAAAAGTCATGATTGCTTTGTCACAAACCATGTGGGATGATGAATCTTCTCTGCTCCCCCTCACGTGTGTCTGTTAGTAGAAACAATGGTCTTTGGCTTCTCACAGAGCCTTTAGCTGCTTTTACAAGTTATGTCCTTCAAGAATTAAATGATGAATTACTGGAGAAGTAAAAGCATATTCTTGCATGCTCTCTAGTGCTGATCTGTACTCTTCATCCTCAAAGATATTTTAAACATAGAAAAGTATTGTTACCATCCAGAGATCAGATTCTAATGTAAGTTAGTTTCAAATAAAGAGTTCCATTTTTTTAAAGTAAAGTCATATCTCCAACAAGCTGGAATGATTTCTACAGGTAAGTTAAAGGACCAGTTTTATATTCATAAAACACCATTAGTCTTTGAGAATCAACCATTCATTGTTCAGTCTGGGACTTCTAGGGTGTGTACGTGTTAAAGGACACACCTGTGGATCAAACACTAGGAGTGCAATATCCATAAATGAGATGAAAATGCTAACATTCTAGAGAACAAGTTAAAGAGTGTATGTCCCAAAACCCTCTCCTGTCCAAAATCAATTCCTCACTATTAGGCTGTGTTGTCTAGTTGTTGAATAAATGTATTGGGAAGCCATTAGCCAACAAGCATATGAAGAAACAGCCAACTTCATTAGCTCTCCAGTTACTATCAATCACGACTATGAGAAAGATGTCACTTCACATCCATTTGTTGAAGCAATTAGAAGAAGTTTGATAATTCCAGTTGTTGGAGAAAGGTGGATCAATAATAATCTCTTACACTGGTGGCAAGATAATGAAATTATGCTTCTGCTTTGGAAAAATAATTCAAGGTTTTCTTGTAAAAATTAACACTCATACATCTTAGAGTCTATGAGGTTATTTTCTAGACATAAATTCATGCGGCATACTTGCTTATCTGTGCTGGAAGGCATATATAAAATGTTTATAGTAATATTGATAATAATTTCAGGAAGATGAAAAAATCTTTACAGGGTGGATGAGATTGATTTCATGGATAAAAACATTTGCTTTGCAAGCTTTCAGGACCTGATTTCCATCCCTGTAACCCATGTAAAAAGTGAGAAGCCCCTGCTAATATCTATAACCCAAGCATTCCTGCTGGAATATGGGAGGTAATGACAGAAGCTGGAAGGCCAGTTAACAATAGCAAATACAAAAGATACCTTGCTTTGAAACAGAAGGGAGGAAAGAATTGGCTCCTGATAAATTGTCCTCTAAGCTCTATATGCGCTGTGCAGTGGGTGTATATTTCCACTCAATACACCCACTCACTCCAACCCACCCTGTACATGAGTATGTTAAAAAAAATCCTCACAAAAAGCAAGTAACTAGGACTTGGGAGATGGCTCATTTGGCAAAATACTTGTTTCACAGGCATGAAGATTTGAGCTTAATCTCTAGAAATCCACATAAAAATGCTGGGTGTGGTTGCACATACTTATAATCCCAGAAATGGGGGGTGGTAGCTTTATTTATGGGGCTTGCTTAGATCTCTTAACCTAGTGGCTAAGTTCCAGCCAAATTTTTTTCTCTCTCATTCTCTCTTTCTCTCCCCCTCTGTTCCTTGCCCCTCTCTCTATCTCCTATACCTCCTCACAAGGTAGTTGGTACCCCAAAATGATGCCTGAGACTGATCTCGTGCCTCCACACCTGATGTGTGTGTGTATATATATATATATATATATATATATATATATATGCGCACTCACATTCAAAGAGACTCCTGGATTTGCACACATGTAAATACATATACATATGTACATACATCTACATGCAAATATCCACCATAAGATAAGGGAACAAAAAAATCATTCATAAATGTGACATTATACAGCAGTGAAAATGAATAAGCCATAACCCCACATAATATAAATGAATCACAGCTATAATTGAGAATCAAGAAAAATCTCAGAAGTTAGATAGAACGTAATAGCCCCCTTAAAAAATTACAAAAACAGCTCAGCACAAAAATATTGCTTAAGTATATGCTATGCATAATAACACTACTATTAAAAAGCAAGATTCTTAGCTCAGTCTGCTATAAGAAAATACTATGGTTTTTGGAGCTTACGAAACCTATAAATATATACTTGACAATTCTAGAGGCTGGAAGTCTAAGATTACAGGGCCAGCATGATTGTGGTTGGCCTCCAGTGTAGGCCCTCCTCTGTGTTGAATGGGTGGCTTCTTGCTGTGTTCATACATGTATGAGAGCTCAAAGGGGAGGCAAGCTCTCCTATGATTCTCTAAGGGCACTGACATCCATTCATGACTGTTCCACTCATGATCTTAACTAATAGGAATTATCTCTCTAGGTCTCCATCTCAGAATAACCCCATATGAAGGTGGGATTTCAACACCTTGGAAAGTTCATAAACCCAAGGGAATCAAAATAAAAAGGCAGGATGACATCAAACTTATAGGAAGACAAAATGAGGAGTGTCTTAAGGTTTCCATTCCCGTGAAGAGACACCATGGCCAAGGCAACTCTTATAAAGAACAACATTTAATTAGGGCTGGCTTACAGGTTCAGAGGTTCAGTTGCACTATCATGAAGGCGGGAAGCATGGCAGCATCCTGGCAGGCATGGTGCTGGAGGAGCTGAGAGTTCTACATCTTAATCTGACTGTGTCCAGTAGGCAGTTAGGAGGATGGTCTCAAAGCTCACCCTGTACAATGACACTCTTCCTCCAAGAAAGCCACATCTACTCCAACAAGGTCACACACCTCCTAATTGCGCCATTTCCCTGGGCCAAGCATAGTCAAACCACATTGGGGAGGAACCGAGATCCATGAAAACTGTTGCCAGTGACGTCATCTAACAGTTGGTAGGGAACTGCCCTCATAGATACTTGTGAAAAAGATGGATGCATTACTAACTAATGTAAGCATGACAGAAGGCACATGGATTCTGCACATGCTTGTGATCTGTGAAAATGGGCACTATGAAAATGGGAACAAGTAATTTTGTATGGAGAGTGTGTAGTCTACTGCCAGCGATAGATGCTCATGGGTACTGTATAGAGTAATGTGGTACATGACTCTTTAAGTCTATACTAACTAGAAAAGGATAGACAGAAGTGTTCCTTCTCATGAGTGACATTTGACATTTCAGTAACATAATGTATGGATCATTCCACCTGAAGGGATAGGCTCTGCTACTGTGTTCGCCAACTTCCGTGCTGTTAAGCTTGGACCTTGTTCTGATGGTCATTTTGTTTCTGGTGACTTTATGCCAACTTTCCCATGATGCTTTGTCTCCTGTTTTCCTCCTGTTAGAATGCAGCAACTGCCTTCTACATTAAAGTAACATTTTTTTGCTGGCATTCAACAGTCACATCCGTCACTGCCTGAATTCAGGGGGGAAAAATGTCTGTCCTTTACTTCATATAACTTTATACATCTTGATTCAGACAATTGAACATTTAAGACTTGAAGCCTGAAACCCAATTTCAATAAAGTACTTGTGTTCTTCCTGAGTATAATTCAGACAGTGTGGTCTCCGTTGATCACTGACAAAACTCAGTAGATTCAACTGAGGCTCCAAAAGCATTAAGTCTCCTGTATGTGTCCTTGTATACAGATGTTTTAGGGTGGGGTGGTTCCCATAGATACAGGTTAGGCTAGGAGTATGTTTATAGGCTTTGCTCAAGCACGTGTATCGACAGAAAAGCAGTTTTCCCATCTTTAAGTTTTCTTTTCTTTTTCTTTCTTTCTTCTTTTTTCTTTTAATAAAAATTGATTGATTTCCTGAAAGTGGCAGAGGATATAGCTCAGTTAAAAGACTGCTTCCTTGGCATGCAGCTTGGATGCCCAGGACCTCATAAACCAGATGTGTCTCAGGACGCTGCCTGATGTCCCCAGACTCAGCAGACAGAGCGGGCAAGGAATGCAGAGACTCAAGGTCATCTTCTGCTTTAAAACAAGCTTGAATTTGATGCCAGCATAGGAAACATGAGACCCTGTCTCAAAGAAAGAAAAACACATTCTCTATAATATTTTAAAATCTCGTCACAAGAGACTTTGAAATGTAAGGGCAGAGGTGATTGCTTACCAGTGTTCAGCCTTGCCAGTCCCAGAGCTAGGCAGTAAATATTTGTTGAATGAATGAGTGCCCTCCCATTAGGCAATGAGGCTGCTTTAGCAATCAGACCCCTTAAATGGCATTATTTACTTGCTGAAAATGTGTTTTCCATATTGACTAAGTTGTTTAATTTACATAGGCCCATTGCCATCCTGCTCTGTCACAGACTGACTGCAGAGCACACTCATCGCTTCTCTGACCTCCTTCTCACATCTAGACATGTTGCAAAGCAAAACCAGCTGTATCCATTTTGATTTACCAGCCCAGCCCTGCCCTGCCCCACCCCGCCCCTCTACCTCTAAATTGCAATTCTTTGATTTTCAATGCAGGGTTGACATGCCCCAGCCTGGTCTGCGATTCCATAAACGCTTTAGCTTTAGGTTATAAACAGACTCAAGTGGAGTCTTGTCTGCCTGTTTACTGGACTGTTTTAGAGACTGTTCAAATCCAAATGGCTGGGGGTAGGGGGTGGAGGGAGATGGGAACTTAATGTGTTTCAGGCTTCAGTGCCGGGAGGAAGGTAAGGGAGACACTGGGTTTTCTACTGCAGATGAGCAGAAAAGACCTTTGAGTCTAAGCCATCCAGGTTTCCCCCAGCAAATATATATCATACTCAAATGACAGGTTTTCTGTCAAATACTGAATGAGACCCACCCACCCAGGGAAGTTGAGCAATTCTTGGCTTGTTCAATACTTTAATCCTCAGCTCAGTTAAACAGGAGCTCCAGAACACAGAACAGAAAGTACAGCAAACATCGGGCATGCCAAACACCATGGGACTTCTGTTGGCATAACTCTGCCCTTGATTTCACCACGCCCCACTGGAAGAACACGTTTTTTACAGTTCTTCCTCTTGCCCTGGAAGCTGTTGTTCTTACGACAAAAGGCTGCGATCAATCGCTATGCCAGATATACGTCAGTCATCCGAAGGAATGACACAAGGGCAGGAATTAAGTTGAAGTTTTAATGTGTAAAGTGGTGTAACGTGAAGGAATTGGTACTTGTTGACAATATCCAAGAAGGGTTGATGTGCTGGGCATATTCAAAACGGTGTAACTCATTTGTAATTATTTATGAACACGGATCAGAACATTTTGCGTTGGGCTCTACGTTAGCCACGGAAAGGAAAGAAAATGAATTCTCCTTAAGAAATCTTCAAAGAGCTGGGGAGATGTCTCATAGGGTAAGGTGCCTATAGTGCAAACACAGAGACCTAAGAAGAATCCACGTGAAGAACCCCAGAGTAGTGGTGCAGATTTGGAAATGCAATGGCTGGGAAGGCAGAGACACGCAGATGTCTGGGGCTCACAGGCTGGTCAACCTAACCTGGTCAGTCAGTCCCGCATCAGTGAGAGACTGTCTCAAGAAGTAGACAGCTTCTAAGGTGTAATATGTGAGGCTATACTCTGTCTTTGACGTGCACATACATGGAAACTCAAACCAGCGCAAACATATGCACAACTCAACAGCTTCACATTGGTCAATATAATATCCATAGATACAAGTATCATCATGGATTGAGCATGTAATACATTTTGTGTTGTTGTATTATCATTGTGTCTCAGCAATGTTCCCTTATGTCCTGGTTAGTGTTTTGTTTTGTTTTTTGGGTTTTTTTTTTTTGTTTTTGTGTTTGTGTTTTTGTTGTTGTTTTGTCAACTATTCACAACCTGGGGTTACCAGGGAAGGGAAATCCTCAATTGAAATTGTGCCTTGATCAGATTGGCCTTTGAACATATCTGTGGTGGACATTGTCACAGTTGATGATTTATATAGGAGGGCCCAGCCTGTTATGGGAAGCATCGTCTCTAAGCAACTCGTCCTGGGATGCGTACAAGAGCTAACTGAGCATAAGCCAGAGAGTAAAGCAATAGGCATACTTTTTGTTTGTTTGTTTGTATGTTTTGGGTTTTTTTTTGTTTTGTTTTTCTACTTCAGCCTTTACTTCCCTCAATGATAGACTGGTACTTAAAACTGTAAGTTGAAATAAAGCACGTTGTCTTTGGCTAGAGTGGCTCATTATAAAAACAAAATGAAAGGAGAATATGCTAATAATCAAATGTCAAGCTCCTTATGTCCCTCTCACAGGACTGTCTGGATATTTTTTATTGTTCCTATAAGTATATGCCTTGATACTGTAAGGGGGACCCTGCCAGTAGGCAGCAGGAAAGGACGTTAGACTGGAGTGTCATGTACCAAGCACCTGTGGCATAAAAAAATTTATCCAGTTCAGTGATAGAAGTGCTAAGATTTTTCTTGGTAAACCAGAACATGTTTGCCTAGAGAAGCATCCACGGTAGTCATCGGAACCAGACCAACTCATCCTTGTCTGGCTCTAGTCTGGAATAGAGTAGCTCCAGGGTTTCTTTGGCAGACTAAGTAGCCAAAGGAAGAGATAGTAGTGTCAGAGATCAAGTGGAAATGGCCCACTGAAGCCGCACGTGACCTGGAGAGTAACATGGAAGCAAAAGTCACCCTTAAGGACAGCAGGTAACCCCGTGGGTCTAGACCAGTAGCTATGTCAGGTTGGATACTTGTGGTACATAGTTACTGGCACAATTGGACTTAATCAAAAGACAGGATGCCTAAAAGACAGGTTAGGAACAATAGAATGCCAAGAATAGATGATAAGGACCTGAACCAAGGCAAAATTGCAGAGGTCACATCCAAAAATGCTTAGGAGACAAAAGGCATTGTTTGATAAGCAGTGTCTATGGGGTTGAGAAGAAGATGGAGAAAATGCTTAAAGAGACCGTCATCTGAGATGTGGGATTGTATATGGACCCTGAAGCTGGCGAATCGTCATCCAGTAGCTAGGGCACACAACTCAGGAAACCCAGAGTGCACATGTCATCCTCAGCTATTATTCTTTTACCACCTCATTTTTGCATTTATTCCTTCCATTGCTATAACCTAAGCTTTTAATTCTCAGAGGAGAAATGTTCCCACCTGTGACAGTTCGGGCCTCCAGGGAACGTGAAGCTATAGCTTACAGTCAGCCATGTGTAGCCTTCACACAACTGGCCCTGGACCAAAAATTGGGGACATAATGACTCTAATCATACATAAAAGTGAAATGTGGTCCACTACAAAAGGGGACCAATATCAAATCTGGAGGATGAAAGCATTTGGTGAGGTTCAGAAGTGCAAAGATGAAAGGCCAAGAGTAAGGTTTTAAGCAGGCAGGACAATTATTTTCTTTTCAAAGGAAGACAAAGTGATGTCAGCAAGCTATATAGATTTATTTTGATATATGAAAATCCTCACATAATTGCTTTCGAGAGTGTCTGTTAGGGAAAATGAAAATGTATCTGTATTCAATTTAGCTATATTTTCTCAGATGTGACAATATTGTCCAATTTTAAACAAATAATAATGCAGATAATTGGATAAAAGAGAATCCTTGATAGCTTTCTTCTATTTTTTTTTGCCACTTAGAAATTTTTCTTGTGTATCTGCGATATTTTAGAAATTCAAAATATTTTTAAGATAATGGCCAAACATATGAACCAAACCCAGTGAAAGTTCAATAGAACCAATTCATTTTCGACCTCAGCTAATCTTTTTAATTTGTTCTGATCCCGTATATTTGGACAGACAGTAAGAAGGTGGAAAACATTTGTTTAAATTAAATGATCCAGTTTTTTTTTCTTCCCCAAATAGCATCTTGCTTTTCATTTCCAATGGAAAGGATTTGATGTTGTGCTGGCAGTCAGTAAAGGGCTATGACTAAGAACAAGAGGTCTGGAGTCACATGAAACAGGATGCCAAGGTGGTAAGGATTGATGGTGGCTGCATGGCGATGCCCATGCTCATTAAACTTTCCTCAACACAGGAGTATCATTTTTATGAAAAGGAAAAGAGTGAGAACTATCCATTGTGTTTGTTGTGGAGATGAGGTAGTGCAGGTGAGTATTAAGCTCTTTTGAAGACTGAGAGATGATAACACAGACACTCTTGTTTGGTAACGGCAGTAACCTCCGGTAGCACAGGAGCACTAGTAATAGTTGTGGTTCAATGACACATTTCCAAAATACAAGCTAAATCCCGACTCTCATACCTAGATGTAAAAGCCAATGCGAGTACGACTTGCTTATGTTGCGAATCAATTAGGGAATAAAAACAGTCACACTACTGACTCAAAGGCAACCTCAGCACCACATTCAGAGTCTAGGAACAAGAAAACTGATTGTGAAAATGGAGGCAAGGCTCTCTTCCATCACAGAAGCCATTGCATATTTACAAGACAGACCTCTATGCCTTTAGGCATGGTATGGCTCTATCTGTGCTGCTACTGGGTTTCTATGGCTTGTTGAGTTGTGACACAGCTTCTATAGAGTCAACATTGAAGAATGGAAGGGAAGAGCACTACAGACAATATGTATTTTCCCACTGATGTACAGTTTTCCTTTATGCATGTGCGGTAGCATTAGTATTTTTGCAACACAAATAATGTGTGACATTAACATACTAAAACGAGCTTAAATTGGAAGACATTTGAAAAAGAACACAGTTCATGTCTGACTCAACGGGGCTACTGAAAGCATGTTGTCCTCGAGTTAGTCAAACCTGGATTCCCGTCCCACTATTTATCAGATGGTTGACCTTGCAAGAGGCATGTAGCCTCTCTGCCTTTTGTCGTCCTTCTCTAATACACTAGGCGTTAGGTAAATGCTCCCCAACATTCCCCTCCGTCCCATCTGGAGATTGGAACCGCTGACTGTTGATGTGAATTTTAATGTAATGTCTCCTATGGATAATCTATCCCTGGATAATTGAGGTGAGGTTACAAATGAGCAGAGTGATTTGAGTTACCGACTTAACCAATCTCAGCAAATGACAAGTCATTAGGGCCCGTGAAACGTCACCACTTTCCCGTGTGTGCTTAATGAAATGCTAATGTAATTTTGCTAAACATGCAGCACTCGTCATTATGTGTGATGGATTGGAGACACGAGTTTTCAATGGTAGTAAACTGTCATAGAAATAGTGATTAAGTACTACAATTATGGGAACACCTACCTTTTATATTAGACGAGATCGGGCTCACTCAAGGTAGTATGGCCGTAGATTACCTTTTATATTTAAGAGCCCCCCAATCAGCCCCCTCCAGCTTGTGTCAGTTAAAATGAAAACAGGCTAGAAATGAGAGGCAAAGGGTGTGTGTTGTGTGTTGAAAGCTTAGCTTAAAAACATTCCTGTTGCAGGATGATTTTCTCTAGGTAGATGTAAACACACATCTGGCTTCTTAGAGCCAACAACAACCCAAAGAGTCCATCAGAGTGAAATCAGGGAACTAATGACTTCACTGGGCTGACATACCCATGGTGGGTCTAAGGGTTACTTACAGGAGCGTTATGATACCAAAGTAAAAATATCACCAGAAAGTTTAGCCCGGCCTGTGTGATAATCTTCCCATAGCTACATGGGGAAGAGATGGGGTTCCTTCTTGGTTACCTTCCTGCAATTGGTACTCTCGGGAGCATCCTTGGACCGTGTGCAAGCAGGGTAGAGTCACATAGAGGCACATGGCTTCTATGGGAGAATGTCAATAGTCTACACACATGACCTCAGGGGGCTTCTGCAAGTAGTCAGAGCTGCTCTGATGTTAACCAGAATATGGTCATTGAGCAGGTTTCCTCTGTTCTGTGTATGAGATTAACCGCAATACCTGAACTTAAGTGGTTTCCTTCTGTGAAATAAATAGCTATGACCAAATTAAAATTTCATTGCATTCATTTACTTATTCATTGTATGTGTGCATGTGTGTGTATGTGTGTGTATATATGTGTGTATGTGTGTATATGTATGTGTGTGTGTTTGTGTGTATGTGTGTGTGCATGTGTGTATGTGTGTTTATATGTGTGTGTATGTGTGTATGTGTGTGTATATATATGTGCATATGTGTGAGTGTGTGTGTATGTGTGCGTATGTGTGCGTATGTGTGCGTATGTGTGCGTATGTGTGAATCTGAGTGTATATGTGTGTATATGTGTGTATTTGTGTGTACATGTGTGTATGTGTGTATGTGTGTGTGTATATGTGTGTATGTGTGTGTTTGTGTGTGTATGTGTGTGTTTGTGTGTGTATGTGTGTGTTTGTGTGTGTATGTGTGTTTGTGTGTGTATGTGTGTGTATGTGTGTTTGTGTGTATGTGTGTGTGTATGTGTGAATGTATGTATGTGTGTATATGTGTGTGTATGTGTGTGTGTGTGTGTATGTGTGAATGTATGTATGTGTGTGTATGTGTGTGTGTGTGTACCATAATGTATGTAGGAAGACCAGAGGACAATTGGTAGGAGTCAGTTCTCTCCTTCTACCACATGGGTTTTGTGGATGGAAGTCAGATCTTCAGACTTGAAGGCAGGCACCTTTACCATCTGAGCTATCATGCTAGCCCATGAAATAAAATTTTAAGACATTAGTATAAAATTTAAAAAGTTGTTATTGAATAGGAAAAGTGCAGAACTTAATAGTTTATCATAATGCACCTGTCATTCAGATGAAGTTTTTGATGGCTTCCAAAAAGTCCCACAAGTGTCCTGGCTCAATCACCTTGTCCTGTAAGAAGCCATGCCCCTGAGTTTGCTCCTTATTTAAGGTCTCCACAGACTTATCACAAACTACAATTCTTTGCACAGTACAAATTTAGTCTGGACTGGGTTTTTTTTTTTTTTTTTTTTTTTTAGATTTACTTTAATTTTAATTGTGTGTGTGTGTGTGTGTGTGTGTGTGTGTGTGTGTGTGTGTGTGATCTGCATGTGTGAGTACAGGTGTCAACAGAGGCTGTAAAAGCCATTGGATTCTTTGGAGCTGGAGTTACAGATGGTGGTGAACTGACTGGTATAGGTTTTGGAAACTGAACTCTAACCATCCCCAAGCACAGTACATGTATTTAACTGCTGAGACATCTCTCCAGCTTAAAGAATGCAATTTTTGTTTGTTTGTTAGTTTTTTTTTTTCGTTGCTGCTGTTTTGTTTTCATCTAAATATTCCACTTTATTTTCACTCTTTTTGAAAGCAGTTTGCTTTGTTTCAGTTTATTTCTAGGATAATGTGTCACAGAGCATTCTAATAGTCTAAACCTTCCAACTCTACAGACATTTGGGTGCTCCGATTGCTTTCCTTAGAGAACGGGATTAGATGCCGTGGTGAGGTGCTCCTCAAATGAAATCAAAAGTGTCTTATGAGCTTCATGTTTTGAGATGCTGCCTGGCATTGACGCTTCCTGCTAAGATTCATGAATCTATTGGAGTTGTTTTAGGCTCAATATTTTAGGAAAGGGCCAATGGAAATCATTTACAAACACTAATCTATTGAAAGCATGTGTCACTAGTTTATTACTGATGGTTGTGAACATTTGTTATTTTTCCAACATTAATTAATTCCATTTTACATTGGCAATTTCACTCTATCTAATAACTCTATGGACACTCTATTATCTGGGCAATATGAAGAAAGTTTAATTCGAAGCTGCTAAAAACTGTCACTAGGTGTGGTGACGCACTCCATCTCACACAGAAGACTGGGACAAGAGGATCACAAATTATAGGTTAGGTTAGCCTAGGTTATATAGATATAAGCTAGCCTGGGTTATCAATATAATGATATAATTATATGATCTCAACATTAATAATAACAAAATAAAGCCAATAAAATGATCCTCCATTGTTTGAAGTGGCCATAAACATTCATAACCATCTCAACAAAAATTTCTCCTAAAGTGTAAAATGAAGAAATTAATTTTGAGCCAAATTCTATAATAAAAACTAAAAGTCAAGTTCCTTATTACAGTGTTAATTATTTATAGTTAATCACTTACTTTGTATAAAAGAGAGGCCAGCATCAACTACACTAATATCCTTGAGAATCTGCTCAGTGAGGTCATCCTATAGTACAAAACATCTTAGAAAAACATGTTCATATTAAGCTTTTTCAATAAGCTTTTGTTGACTTTGCTCTAATTCAGTTGCAGACAGTATTTAAGTTAAATTCCTGAGAGAAATATAAACTGTGTCTGTTATGTTCTCAGACTTGAAGGTATGTGTTGTGTGGAACTGATGATATTTTTAAGTCTAAAATAGGATGACTTTAAGACAGAGAGCATCTTAATCTTGGCATTGTTGGTCACTTGAGCTGAGCGACCCTGTGCTGAGGGTTTCCTGTATACTAGAGAGAGTTAGCACCATTCCTCAATTCTACTCACAGATGCCAGCGGTGTCTTCCTTTTAGGTCAAAGTATATCACTAAACATTGCCAAATATTCCCTAGGAGTCGAAACTCAGTGCTTAAGGCATAGATAAACTTTGCACAAATAAATAATGTGCTTGTAGTTTGAACACAAAATCCCGAAAAAGGACCCAGGAAGTCACTCCCGGCCCGGAACACTGGTTCCTTCCAGTCTGGGCCAGAGCACTGAGCAGATCTTGGGTGGCAGCTCTGTCCCCAACCTCCAAGAACCCAGAGGAAGCAGGGATTCCAGGCACTCGACCTCAGGCAGTATCTTAGGTAAGCAGACAGCAGGGCCCGCCCTAAACAGGGAGTAACTGGGAACCAAAAGGACCCAGGAAGTCACTCCCGGCCCGGAACACTGGTTCCTTCCAGTCTGGGCCAGAGCACTGAGCAGATCTTGGGTGGTAGCTCTGTCCCCAACCTCCAAGAACCCAGAGGAAGCAGGGATCCCAGGTGCTCTAACTTGGACAGTGTCTTAGAAACTAGTTCTCAGATCTGAGGCCTGGATCAGACCTCTGCCAGGTCTGCTGTTGTGTGGACCCCGGATTCCACCTGAGACATACTGGAAGGTCCATTCAATCTAGAGCCAGAGAAGAACAAATGAACTCAGAGCTTCAGACAACATATCCTGAGATATTCTAGAGGAGACACTGCACCCAGAACAGCAGACACCTAGCTGGACTACTACCTTGGAGGCACCATATCCTGAGGCATCCTAGAGGTATCACTGTAATCAGTGCAGCTGGAAAAGATCACAGAGACATCTGGACCCCTAGGAGATCAGACACAAGTTAGATAACTAGAAAGACAGGCTTCAGTCAGAGACAGCAAGTACAGGCAGCACTAGAGTTAACCAGATGGCAAAAGGCAAGAGCAAGAACGTAAGCAACAGAAATCAAAATTACATGGCATCATCAGAACCCAGCTCCCCCATCAGAGCAAGCCCTGAACACCCCATCACACCAGAAAAGCAGGAATCAGAATTAAAATCACTTCTCATGATGATGATAGAGGGCTTTAAGAAAGACATAAATAACACTCTCAAAGAACTTAAGGAGAGCACTGGTAGACAGATAGAAACCCTTAAAGAGAAAACACAAAAATCCCTTAAGGGATTGTGAGAAAATGCAACCAAACGGGAAAAGGAATTAAACAGAACCATGCAGGATCTAAAAATGGAAGTAGAAACAATAAAGAAATCACAAAGGGACAATACCCTGGAGATAGAAAACCTAAAAAAAAGATCAGGAGGCATAGACACAAGTATCACCAACAGAATACAAGAGAAGGAAGAGAGAATCTCATGTGCAGAAGATTCCATGGAAAACATTGACACAACTGTCAAAGAAAATGCAAAATACAAAAAGCTACTAACCCAAAATATACAAGAAATCCAAGACACAATGAGAAGGCCAAACCTAAGGATAATAGGTATAGATGAGGGGGAAGACACCCAACTTAAAGGACCAGTAAATATCCTCAACAAAATTATAGAGGAAAACTTCCCTAACCTAAAGAAAGAGATGTGCATAAATATACAAGAAGCTTACAGAACTCCAAATAGTTTAGACCAGAAAAGAAATACTTCCCACCATATAATAGTCAAAACATCAAATGTACAAAACAAAGAAAAAATACTAAAAGCAGTAAGGGAAAAAGGCAAAGTAACATATAAAGGCAGACCTATAAGAATTATACCAGACTTCTCACCAGAGACCATAAAAGCCAGAAGATCCTGGACTGATATCATACAGACCCTAAGAGAACACAAATGCCAGCCCAGACTACTATACCCAGCAAAACTGTCAATCATTATTGATGGAGAAACCAAAATATTCCATGACAAATCCAAATTTACACAGTATCTCAACACAAATCCAGCACTTCAAAGAATAATTGGTGGAAAACTCCAACACAAGAAGGGAAACTACAACCTAGAAAAAGCAAGAAAGTAATCTTCCAAAAACCCCAAAAGAAGATAGTTACACAAACATATCTCCATGGATGTTAGCCCAAAAGCTTGGATTAGCGAAGACTCAACCCACAGACCACATGAAGCTCATGAAGAAGGAAGACCAAGAGGGGATGCCTCAGTTCTGCTTAGAACGAGAAACAAAAATGCTCAAGGGAGCAAATAGGGAAACAAAACATGGAACAGAAACTGAAGGAGGGGCCATCAAGAGACCATTCCACCTGGGTATTCACCCCATGTACAGCCACCTAATCTAAACACTGTTGTGGATGGCTGGAAGTGCATAATGTGAGGAACATGATATAGCTGTCTCCTTAGAGGTCAGCCAAAGACTAACACACTCAGAGGACAATGTTCACAATTAACCACTGATATGATCAGGGGTTTCCCAATGGAGAACTTAGTGAGAGGACTGAAGGAGCAGAAAGGGTTATTGACCCCAGGTGGAAAGCAACAATACCAAACAACCAGAGCCCCCCAGGGTCTAAACCACCAGCCTGGGAACACATAGTGAGGGACCCAAGACTCCAGAGGTATATGTAGGGGAGGATGGCCTTGTCGGACATAGGTGGGAGAGGAGTTTCTTGGTCCCATAAAAAAAAAAAAATGAACACACAGTGGGGGGGAAAATGTGAGGGCGGGGAGGGGATAGTGAGGGGGGGTAGGTGCGGTCACTGCCTCATAGAAGCATGAGGAGGGGGATGGGATAGGAGGTTTCTGGGTGGTGGGAGGAAGTAGGGTAAGGGGATAAAATCTGAAATGTAAATACTACAACCAATTTTAACAAGCGGGGGAAAAAAAAGTCTTCAGAACCAACATCTTTAAAAAAAAAAATGTAAGCCCCTGGGGGTGGAAATTTTTTTTTTCTCTTGATACTAAAACTTGTTCTGAGAATTGTATATTGCAGAATACACAGCCTTGGTGTATCTACTCATCAAGCATACTGAGCAGACCTGCCCAAACCTCTGATGTCCTGGAATTCCATCTGGATTCAGTGAAGACACAGCATCAGAGGCTTATCAACTTACTCTTCCCCCCACCCCTCTTCTAAAATCTCAATGCCCTTAATCAGCTTGAAGAAGTTAAAGAAGAGTCAGCGCCCCTATTCCCTGAGCTTGGGGACTAACGTGGTTAATAATGGTCTGTCTTTCTAGGGACAAGTAGTGGTTTTGTTGGAACAGGGGGGATTAGCTAGGACTTATTGCATAGCCATAACCTATTGGTAGAAATCTGTATAATTATTATCAAGATGAAGTTATAATTTCTTAAATGGTACAAAATTTACTTTGATCTCAAATTTAAGGTTTTCATTGGTACGAGCCTCTTATTAATATAAAAATGAGATGAATATTGATACGCTCATGGGCATTGTGCCTGTATAACACATTTAGGAATACAATGCCTAGATCCAGCCCTTTTTAAACTTTTTAAACTGATTTGGGACGGTTTACCTATGAGTTAAGGGACTATAGCAAATTCATGGCTTTGAGTTTATTGTTAGGGTGTTTTCCATATTTTATTTAGAAATAGCTGAGAGGAGTGAACAGACAACAATCCAGGTTACCTTACATGGATAGTTGGTTTTCAAAACATCAGAAGTCCATAGAACTGACGCTACAAATATTTATATATTAATGTTCATATTGATTAGAGACCTGTCTGCTCCTGACAGCTTCCTGTCGTGGATTCTAAGAAGAAATTGAGCATCCTTGGAGTTACTCCAGTTGTGTGGTAACAGCCACTAGGCAAGAATTGCCTCTCTCCATCTACAGACAAATTACTGTCCAGAAAAGGACACACATGCAGAATAGTCGACTGATTATATCTGCCTAGACAGAGTAATCAGTCCTTAATAATCCTGCATCACCAAGGTCTGTCAGATGATTCTGGGCCAGAAGGCAGAAGATTTGATGCTCCAACGTTCGGTAGTATAGGGGCTTTTCAGGTGTTCAGAGGTCTCTATAAATTGGCTAAGTTTTAGAAGCTATGCTTTGTGCTTCCCACAATTATAGTTAACTCAGTCATTCTGGATTTCTGATGGGGTTGAAAACTTATAGCTATTTACCGTAAGAGAAAAGATTTGAGTGGATGGTCGTCAGCTGACATTCATCCTAAAGCCAGGTTCAGAACTAAATGTTTTAGTTAGGATAGATGACAGAGGTGCTGGTTAGTCAACAAAAGGATGGACAGGGTATAAGGACTATCTTGTACCTCACTGGTACAAATTGGCATAATTATGCTCTAACTGTATTTTGAGAGTAAAGTTTCATTTTAACAGGAAGGGTGATGTGTAGGAAGAGCTAAGGTAGGAGGAGTACTGAGAGGAAGAAAAGGAGTAAGAAGAGGAGAAGAAGAAGGAGAGGAGAAGCTAGGTGATGAAAGAGAGAAAGAGGGGGGAGACAGGGAGGCAGATATTCATGTATCTCCACCAGTCAAAGATAGTTGTTATATCTAGGTTCGTCAGTGGCTTACACCTCTGATTGAACAATTCCAAACTTATAACGCTTATGATTAACATTATTTTAAAACAATGTATAAATGCAAAAAGGAAAAGGGGGCATGGAATAGGGGTTTTCTAAGGGGGGGAATGGGGAAAGGGGATGGCATCTGAAGTGTAAATAAAATATCTAATAAAAAAAATTTTAAAAAATCCCTAGTATGTCCTTAAAACTAGCAGTGGCTTCCTTCTACAGCAGAAGAAAATGAGTAGAACTATGTGTATATTTGGATATCTTTACACAATATTTAATGACTATAACTTTTTGTAATATATAATTTTGAACACTTGATTTGTTGTTTATATCAAACATATTTGTTATATAAAACAGAACTTAAATGAGATTAAAAAAAACCATCTACATTTTTTATTTCTGAATTTACTGTATATTTACAATTGGTGCCAATTTTAAGATTTTGATCTTCATGCATTCTCAGTTATGTTAACTATAGCGTCATTACAGCAATATACACTAGTAAAATGTTTTTGGTTATCTGGAACATTGTATATAATGCTCATGACTATACTTCTTGAATTCTGCCTTCCCCTGAAATGTCCCTTCTTTCTTAAAATATATTTTGTTCTCATTTCTTAAAATTCAAATTAAATTAAAAATTTCAGAGCATGGTAAGTATTAGGTTTGCCAACATTTCAAGATCAACATGGGCTATAGAGCAAATTCAAAGCAGCATGAGAATATAGACCCTTTTTTGAAAAACAAAAGAATAAATAATTCCCACTTCTTAAATGTAGTTTTATCTGATACACAATGTATTAGTCAGGGTTCTCTAATTCAAAAGAACTTACAGAATGAATATCTATCTATCTATCTATCTATCTATCTATCCATCTATCTATCTATCTATCTATCTATCTATCTATCTATCTATCTATCCATCCATCCATGGGACTTATTAGAATGGCTTACAGGATGTGGTCCAGCTAATCCAAAATGGCTGGCTGTGAACAGAAAATCTAAGAATCCAGTAGTTGCTCAGTCCACAAGACTGGGTATCTCAGGTGGTCTTCAGTATACACTGGAAGCCCAAAGACATAGGCACTAATGCCAGTGAAGGAATGGACATACTAGCCAGGTGAGAGAAAGCAGGTAAATAGAAAAAGCTTCCTTCTTTTATGTCCTTATATAGGCTTTCATCAGAAGGCATGAACACGGTTAGAGGTGGGTTTTCCCAGTTCAAAAAATCTGGATTAAAGATGTGTCTTCCTACCTCAAAGATCCAGATTAAAAGTAGATCTTCCCACCTCAATTTAGGCAAAAAAAAAAAAAATAAAATAAAAAAAATCCCTAACTGCTGTACCCCTCCATTTTAGGGTTTTAGGTAATTCCAGGTGTCAATCAAATTGACAATCAAGAATAGCTATCACATAGAATAAGATGAGATCTGAGTGAGGTATGCATAGCTGGGAAAGCTATTGCAAGAGGGCTCATTGAGCACAGGAATTTAAAGCCATTCAAGTGAAAAAGGAAGACTTTGTCTTAAAAACCCCAAAATAAAATTATATGCATGAATGTGGCCACCATGTCTTATTTTGATAGAGAAACACTGTGTAAGGTTTAAATCATGTTAAACATGGTTATGTCATCAAACTTTATCACTTATGATGAAAGTCTTCAAAGTCCCTCCCTTTTTTTCTAGCCTTTGGAGGTACACAGTGTATTATCATATATATTAAAACAAACCCAAACATCATCATGTTTTATCCACAAATTGTTTCAATGTATCTGTAAAGGCAGACTTTAAAAATTATCTATAATATTTTTATCTCATATAATGATTGATAACTTTCTTAAAATGATCAGATATACAATTGCTGTTGAAGACAAATTCAGTTAGTGAATGAAATTGTATCAAATCTCAGTTTGGAATAATACTGTTTTACCTACAGAAGGTAGGTCATCAGCTATAGAAATTTTGTTCAAAGATTCTGGGTTTTGAAAGGCAGCATCTTTCACACTTTAAAACTCACACACTCGCCTTCTGGACAAAACCAGGCAGATATTTCTACAGGAGTGTATTTTGGGCTTTTCTATTCTCAGGGAAGCCCTCTGGTGGCCAGATGGACTTTGCATGGTTTCTGTGGTTATGTGTATAGTGTACGTGTGACGGTACATGTGTGTGTGTGTGTGTGTGTGTGTGTGTGTGTGTGTGTGTTGTGTGTGTGTGTGTGTGTGTGTGTGTGTTATGAGAAGAGATAAGAGACAGGAAAAACCTTGAGGGGGTTAGAAGTGAATGCTAATGTTTTTCTTTTCCCAAAGACAGAAGCATTGATTGGTTCACATACAGTTGTATAATCAGCGATGTTAGCTATACTGAAGGCAGAGATGTTGACTAAATGAAGGTCAGAAGAAGACCATGGCTTGAAAACTCTAAGAGAATGCTTTCGAGGTTAGCTTAGGGTTCAATCTGCTAGCATATGAAGTAAGAAATCATAATAAACGAACTGTCTGTCCCTTATAATGTTTCTTTCTGAAGGTTACTGTTTTGCAAATGGAAGTTTTCCTACCACCTGCTCCCCAAGACAAATGTTATATAGCTATTCCAGTTAACGTAGTCTGAACTTGAAATTCTTGAATAGAAATGCAAACATTCGGTTATCTTTCGATGAAATACTTGCATCACATTAAACATTAATGTTATAGGTATTTCTTCGAACATATTTACAGAGAGCATACAATAGACAACCTATTCTATTGAAGTTAGGGTGAAGGGAGAATGAACAAATATGTAATTTCTCTTTAAAAGTAGTCATTACTGTATAAATGGAGAGATTAACAAAATGTGATCAAATTTGACAAAAGTTTAAATTTTTAATAATTTATACCGTGATTTAAAAACAAACCATAAGAAGTTATTAACATTATATAGAAAAATATGTACACAATAAATAAATCACATACACACACATAAACACACACACACAATTATTTTTAATCAGTATTCTTACCTAGTGTGAGTAAGTATATAAATTATAATGAGTGAGCTGGGTGCATATATATACTACCTCATTCATTCATGATGATGCTGAGAAAGAATTTCTATTAACACCTCCCTTGATGTCTGAGTAAATAAAGTCACCAGAAATCTGTTACTTGCTCAAAGGTAAACATCTAATTCTTCATCTGAAATTGAACGGACTGTGTGCTTTACAGCAGACTATTTATTCAGTTAGATCTGATATTTACACAATAAAATCGTATTGATAATTTATTGTTATTAGTAATTGGTTTTAAATTTTGCATTGAGTACTTTTAAAAGGTTCTTGGAGGAATGAAGATATTTTTAGTGCCCTGCAATTTTAAGAATCTAGGACTTAAGAAAGTGAAAATTCTTCACATGGTTGGGATTGAATTCTATTGTTTTTTCTTTCTCCAGAAGCAGAGGTATTGATTGATCCATTTACAGTTGTTATATTAATGATAGTGTCTGCTATAGTGAAGACAGAGATGTTGACTAAATGCATCCCATACCTTTTAGGACATCATAGAAAGGATGTCGTGTTATACTTGTTCTTTTTGTGACTGACATATTTCACTTAATATGATTTTCTCAAGCTCCAGCAGTGTTAAATATTGTAAATGTTTCTTTAAGGATGAAGAGGTGTGTGTGTGTGTGTGTGTGTGTGTGTGTGTGTGTGTGTGTGATATTCATCCTTGGATGTATACTTAGAGTTTCTCTGCCTATTGGACTTTGTGGGTACCTTATGATGGACAGGGGATACAAGTATCTGTTGGAGATCTTGTTTTAAGTTCAGATGGATAATACTCAGAAGTGGAATTTCTGGATCACATGGTAATTCTGTTTGCAATAGCAAAGGGCTGCCCACACTATTTTGCATGGCAGCTGTACCACATTGCATTCCCACGGACATAATTCTTTTATACCTTCACCAATACTTTTTGTTGTTAAAAAAAGATTGTCACTCCATCATCTAATAGATGATAAGGAGTTATATTAGTGTGTGGTTTTACTCGTATTTCTATGATCTTGAGCTAATTTGTGTATAGCTGCTGACCATTTGCATGTCCTGCTGGGAGAAAGAATCCATTTTGCTCTTTGAAACAAGTGTCACTGTTTTCCATAAAAAAATGATATAATTTAATTTGTCACAATGTCCATAAATGAATCACTCAGTGTGAAGATACAACGTGGCTACAGGATGTACATTTCCTGCTACTGAAGAGTAGTTTGCATTAAGAAGCCAATCATTTGTATGTAAAGCCTACTATATGAACTATGAAAATGATGAAACTTGCCCCAGAAGGGATGCAGTGGGAAAAGGAATACCATTGGTTAATCACAGATTAATCGGATTGATTAGGATCGTGAGAGGAATCACCTGAGTCTCAGAAAAGTACAGTTCTCAATATCATCAGAAGGTTGATCAGCATTTGTAATGGATGAAATAAAATCCATCATCTTTCTGACTATAACATTTATATTCTCTGCTTTGGGGATTGAGAAAGCTTAGAGAAACTTGGCTTTGGAGCTGCACTTTAAGAGTGGATTAGAGTTAGGTAGAAAATAGTCTCCCTTGTCTCTCATTGATTTGTCTGCTGCCTGTGCTATGTTTTGGGAGTAGCTTGATATAACTCATGATAACCTGAGACCCAAAGGGGAAAGAAGGGAGGCAAGTCCCTGAATGAGACAAAGAGCTAAAAGCTTCATTGACCCCAGGGTCAGTCATAGTTGCTTACTTCTTTTAGAGGCAGGCTTCCAATTAATCAGTTAGGCATAATGCCCTCTCTGATTTTGCTGACCCATTTCCATTTCCCAGGTACCTGAGACCCCTACTTTCACCCAGAGTAATTGGCCTACAGTGACCCTCTTGTAACTACTGAATTTTTTCCCATATGTCTATGTCCTACTTGTCAAAAAGCAAACAATAATGTATTGGTTCTGAGAGCAACTCAAGGCTGCAGAATTACTCATTAAAAAAGGATAATGCATCATTCATAGACAATCTACTTAACATCACCAAGGAAGCAAGAGACAGGATATACCATAGTCAGTACTAGAGAGTTTTAGAGACATTGCCCTTACTTAAGGTGGCTAGTCATATGTGGGGAACACATTCTGTGGCACCTGAATGTTCTAGAATTGATAGAAGTTGGGTGTGTCTCCTTAACTAACCACAAAATTTGGAAACTTTGTAATATAACACTTATTAATTTTTAACCAACAGAGCATTATAGATATTAGCATGGAGTTGTGTTATATTCAGAAGGGTCAGGGGTCCAGGGATACACTGATAACATAGATGGTACTTTAACTTGTCAGGTCATCTATCTTCTAGAACAATCTCTCAAGGACCAGCTTCTTAGCTGACACATAGGAGAAACATGCAGCCTGGAAGATGCTCTGGCAAAAAAAATGCTGTCAATGGCTTCATTAAAACAAAACTTTACACAAATTAAAATCAGCAGAGTTTCTTTGAGCAACACTCCATAAAAGTCCAGAGAGCTCCACCCAGCAGTGAAAGCAGGTGGGGATGCAGAGTAAAGAAGTCATCTGATTGGTTTCTGCTAATTTT
This sequence comes from Arvicanthis niloticus, assembly GCF_011762505.2. Lineage (NCBI taxonomy): Eukaryota > Metazoa > Chordata > Mammalia > Rodentia > Muridae > Arvicanthis > Arvicanthis niloticus. Next base: position 20,565,755 of record NC_133429.1, read on the forward strand.
TTGCCTTTTTTGAGCATGGTGTCTTGAGTTGGTTACCTGTAATTGTCAGAAATTCAGCTCCTTGTGATTGGTTAAAACTTCCTCTCTTTATGAAGAATATATATACTTCCAAGTTAGGTTGCAGCTCAGTACACATGAACTTTCACTAGAGACAAGGCCCAGACCATGGGCTCTGATTGTTACCACCTTGATTTGACAAAGCAGAATTAGATGGTGGGGGATACAGGAGATGGTGATAGACAATGACCTGAACTCTGTCACTGTCTGTCTTATAGAGTAAAGTTAGTTGAATTCTATGAATGTTCTCAGTCCTTAGAAGTTCCTGTTTCTAGTGAATAGCATTTTCTTTTCTATAAGGGATGATGAGAGCAAAGACAATTTTCATTAGCTTATGTTTTAGTGAAATACAGATGGCAGAATTTCCCCAAATTGGGATAAGTAAATGTAATTAGGAAATATTTCAATACGTATGGTAAAACTGGGATTAATATTCTACATATTTGAAAACAAAGTGAATGAGAGGGATATGTTGATGTGTACGAGCAAACTTCCTTGAAATTCTTGCTGTATCAAAATTACTGAGCTGAATGCAAAATTAGATGGTGAAGATGATTAAATACAAGACATACCTGAAGAGAAGGATGCAAACAAATTAGGATTTGGTAATGGGGGGGAGGGCAATCTCAGTGAAAAGCTTTTATGAATATTTCAAAGGTGAAATAGACTTCACAAAGAAGAAGTACTTTCTACAAAACTGCATTCAAAGTACAAATTAAATTACAAAAATGAAAAAAATTATGGAAAAAGGAGCCTATGAATGAGATGGCTCAGTGAACACAGGAACCTGCCATCAAGTCCAAAGGCTTGACTTCTGTCTCCCCAAACCCACAAGCTAGAAAGAGAGACTTGACTCTGACAAGGCCCCTCTGACCCCCATCTATGTGCCATGGCATATGTGTGTATACCCCAACACCATACACACTAAGTAAGTAAGTAAATAAATAAATAAATAAATAAATGGAATTATGAAAAAGGCAACTGGGGAAGAGTGGAGACAAAATGAAGAGCCCAGCCTGTGGTGGGTGCCATGAAAGGTTTGATGGGAGGGTCAGCAGAGCAGCTTCCACAGGCTCATGACTCCTGCTGTCCAAATGGCTTTGCTGTTGGTTTGTTGTTCTGTCTCATCATAATGACATGCAAAATCATATTGGAAAAAAGAGGCTTTATATTTATTTGTTCACTAAGCCTGGAAAATTATGGAGCTGGTTTTGATTGCACTACATTTTTTCATATTTACTTAAAAATAAAAAAGTCTTGGAAGATCTTATAAATGTCAGAATAAAGAATCTAAATTTTATTATGCTTGGGGATGAGGAGGGCTTTGAAGCAAACAATGACATAACTAGGGTTATGTGTGGACCAAACTGCATGTGTGGTTAAGTAAGAAATTTTTTTTTTTTTTTTTTTGCACGAGATGGTCCTGTTTCATTTTATGATAAAGTTTTGGACAGTGAGACATAAATTATTTGCTTTTTGCTATAGTCAGGGTCTTAAATGACCACAAAAATTCAGAGTGACAATTATGGGAGGTCATGTAATCTTTAAGAAGTAGGGCCTAGCTAGGGTCTTTAAGTTATTGAAAGTATACTTCTGCCGGGCGGTGGTGGTGCACGCCTTTAATCCCAGCACTTGGGAGGCAGAGGCAGGTGGATTTCTGAGTTCAAGGCCAGCCTGGTCTACAGAGTGAGCTCCAGGATAGCCAGGGCCACACAGAGAAACCCTGTCTCAAAAGAAACCAAAAAAAAAAAAAAAAAAAAAAAAGAGAGAAAGTATACTTCTTTTAGTGGACTAAGGAATTCCATATAATTTTTAATTTTTCTTTTCTTGCTATAAGGTAAGTGATTTCTACTTTCTTTCTCTTTCATCTATCTATCTATCTATCTATCTATCTATCTATCTATCTATCTATCTATCCATCCACCCATCTATCATCTTTGCTTGTTGTAATTTTGTTAAGATATAGCTCAAATAATATAAAAGTTATCACTTTAAATGGCACTGGTCAATGTTTATTATTGTTTACAAGGTTGTGCTAACTCTACCATATTCAATTTAGAAATATTTTTATTACCTTCCCAAAGAATCACTGTGTCCTTAGCACCGATGTGAGTGAGTTCTCCTGCCGTGGGTTCCCACCAAAGTTTTTTTACCACAGGCCCCATAGCAATAAGACCAACAGCTCTTTGTGTAAGAACTCCCAAAGCATGAACCAAGGCAAACCTTTTCTCTTGATAAGTTGATTTTCTCAGGTATTCGTTGTAGTGAAAGGAAACTGACTACCTATCATAGTATTTACCTTAAGAATTAATGCAAACTAGATTTTAAATTTAAATGAGGACTACACACAATAAATTATACAGAACTGAGACAAAAGATCAATGGGAGAAATTATGAAAGTATGAGTCTTAACCGTCCTTTTCACATCAAAAGAACTATGCAGATGTTTAGGTGCTAATCATTAAACTTTCAGAATTTATTTGTTGCTTGAGAAAAATCTAAGGACAATAAAGCAATTCTGAATTGAGTGTGCTGTTGGTGACACGTGGACTTTATTAGCTACTAGGCATTTGGAGACGCATAAGCACATAGTTGAATGAGCTGCAACTTTCCTGACTGAAGTCTTCATATTTGGTTTCATTTTAGAATGTGAAAAAGCATAGTCCTCCTTTATAACAAAGAATACATAGCCTGAGAAAGCAGAACTATTGATTTTTAGGTGCACCTCAAAGTCTTCAGCTTGACAGTCAACATGTTCTACCAGTCTAGGTGGAGTCTAAGAGGAAGTCAGCATATTATAGTTTGATACATTCACCCAGAGATGACGGATAGCCCACTCTGAGAATAAGTCATAATGTATATGAACGTGGAGGGTACAAGATAGAGACAAGATGACAGTGCGTGTACACGGTGCAGTGTAGCGGAAGTGGATGTGGCTTTTGGCTCCTCTATAACTTCGCTTAATAAAAGAAATAGCTACTTTTATGTAACTTTTGCAGAGGATATCCATATGGTGCATCCAGCGGCATGTTGTGGAAATCCATTAATATGACAGAAAGCAGATGAAAGAGTTCCCACTTTGAATCCTGATGCTGCAGTCTACCAGTTTCAAGAATATTAGTGGTCCCTGGATTTTACTGAGCTTTCATTTCTTCATGCATGAAATGGGATTGTGGATGGTACTCTTCAGGTTTTCACAAGGGCTAAAGTCAGCACGGTGTGTAAAATGTTTAAAAACTCAACCTTTAGCATAGAGTGCAGTCATTTAGAATGCCTTGTAACACAGACAGACGGGACCCAATAGCCAGTTTCTGATTCTATGGAACTCGCTGTTTAGAAAATCACTCCATGAGAGTTTTGCTACACTTCCTCTAGGGACCTCATGTTGAGAACCACTGCTCACAGCAAGTGTCCTAGTAAAGTTAGGAAGGATAACTTCCATCTGCCTATAAGATAAGCTTCCGTGTGAAGTGGCACATTCTAATATCAAAGACACAGAGCAGCAAGCAGCAAAGAAATGCACGCCAGTGAATATTTTTACTAGTAAAAGGAAGACCTTGGCTACGTGAGGAAAATAACAAAATTGCTATGAAGTCAACCATTAGCTTCACACAAACTAAAGCCAAGAATTATGTTTCAAGCTTAATTTCAACTTTATAATGATTTTTTAATTACTGTATGAGACCGAACGTGAAGATACAGCAGTGTGAAATTAATACTGACAACGCAGGGCTTGCCTGTGCTCTGCAGATTAACCAGCACTTTACCCCATCAATAAAGGAATGAGGAAATAAAATTAAAAACTAATAGTGAATGGAATTACTTATTGGAACCCAGTGATAATGTCAAGCTGTCCCTCCTACTGACGGATTAAACACAGAAAGACAAGCAGATACATTCTAAACCACTCTGAAGCCTCTATCCATCTAGTCCACACGCTTGGCAACAAAGGAAATCTGAAATCGACTTGGTCATGGCAGATTTGGGCTGCATGTTTAGCATTTCATAGCCTGAGCATCTTGAAGAAGAGAAATCAAAAAGACCTTGGAGGTCATGTGAGATTAGATTCCACTTTCTGAGGTGTTAGGCTGAAGTATTCAATCTAAAGGATTTTCTTCTTGTCTTCTAGGAAAAAAAAAAAAATTACCGCAAACAATTGAGAGAAGAATTTATGTTAAACAGTAGACTTGACTCCTATGAAACAGAGAATTTGCTTTGGAACACACAATGTATTTCTTTATGCTTTTGAATAGGCAGGGTTTAGTTTATAGTGTACCCCCTGACCCCCAATAGTCTTTCTTTCCCTTCTTTCCTCTTTGACACTATTTTTATAATTTAGACTTGGAAATTACCTAGAAGTTTCCTCATAAAGTAAGGTGCCTACATCAAGTCTTGGCTCTGGTAGAAATAATGTAAAACCTTTCTTACATAGGAGTCAGCAAATCATGGCATAACAAAATTAATGGAAACTTCTAATTTTCTTTCTTTTTTCTGAGATAGGCTCTTACAATGTAGCCCAACTTAGATTTGAACTCATCATATTTTTGCCTCAGCTTCCCAAGTGCTGGGATTACTGATATGCACTATTACACCCAGCTAAGTTCTCTTATTCACCCAATTGTGGCCTAGTCTCTCATCATGCCTCCATTGCATTTTTATCATTACAATGCTAACAGTCATTTCTTCCTTCCTTCCTTTCCTTTCTTTCTTTCTTTCTTTCTTTCTTTCTTTCTTTCTTTCTTTCTTTGTTTCTTTCTCTTACTAAAGGAAATATGAATAGTTTCATATAGACTTATATAGGATAAGCAAGGAGACCTTTCTAGTATATATGTGGTCCTTTTTTTAAACATAACATCAATTTCACTTGTGTTATGATTTGAATATGGAATCTCCTTCATAGACTTCACAACTGGAGCTTTGTTGTTAGCAATGCAAATAATCCAACAGTTAAAACTGAGCCCTCAGAATCCAATCACATCCAGAAGCTACCAGCTGACAAACCATTCTTCAATGTAAGCTGTTTCCCCAGGTATTTGTTACAAAGATGAAAAATCTGACTGATATAGAATATTACTCTGCTCATAAGGCATTGAAGCAGGGTACAATCTGGCTCTTAAAAAAAAGAGAAAAAAAAAAAAGAAAGAAAAAAATCTGGAATCAGGACACCAAACAATCAACCAATAATTGTTTCTCTGTGGCTTGAGAAATAACTGGTGTGTCATGTTGAACAAGAAGCAAGACCTTTTTTTGTTGTTGTTATTTGCTTGTTTTGTTTTTTATATAATGAAGATGCTGGTATTTGCAGCCGCTGTCAAAGTCCATGGTTATGTGGAATGTACTTTTGATCTAGTGATGGAAAGAACCTTTTTATGTACATACTGGGATTTATTAGGCAGATACTGCCTTTTTAGTCTGATGCACACAAAGCACATTATTAGTACATAAAAATGTTTCTCATTGATATTCAATAAATTAGTTTTAATACAACTAATACACTTCCTAGTGTGGTAAGGAATAGATAAATGAAAGTCATTGGATGATATACTTGGTAGAGCAAGTGGCATTGAAGTTCAGAGGCTATGTATTAACAAATTCTTATTCTATGCCATTTTAAGAAACTGGTCTCCGACATGCAAGAAAAGAGCTGCATATAAAAATCCTAGGCTTGCTCATACTCTAGTATAGACTGTTGCAGCTCTTTCCTGCCAAACTCTCACTTACAGTCAGAGTACTAAGAAATGTGAATGAAGAAGAAATGCTATGAGCATTTCCAGAGGACTTCTACTTAAACTGAGGAAGCCACTTGCTTTGTAATGATTCTAACCTATGTTCTCAATGTGACCTAATGGTGTAGAGGCCAACTTTCTTTGGAAAGACTATCTATCTATCTATCTATCTATCTATCTATCTATCTATCATCTATCTATCTATCTATCTATCTATCTATCTATTGAGACAGGGCCTTCCTAAATAATTAGGGGTGGTCTTATTCTCACTCTGTATACCACATGGTCCTCAAATTTAAAATCCTCCTACCTCTGCCTCTGGAGCACTGGCTTATGCACACCGCCATGCCCATCAGAAAAGAGTTACTTCATGTTACTCTTTCTCTTTTACTCTTTCTTTGTAGGATTTTTAACTCATTGTTAAGTATGGTGATCTTTAATAGTCTCAGATTTATTTTAAAACAGGGTTTGGTACAATATGTTAGGAAATGAAATTTAGGACAAAGAGCAATCAGATGAAACAAACCAGATGGTAAATATTGAAAAAAAAAAGCAACAATAATTTTCATTCAGAGCCCAGGGAATTAGAATGATAAAAGTGGTCCCTGGAAGATTTTCCTTAAGAGTCAGTTAGTAAATATTAATATGGCTTCGATTCAAGAGATCATTATTTTTTTTTATTAAGCTAAACAACAATCACAGGGGAATACAGGTGCTCCATCCTTAGTTATTTGCAGACCGAGCCCTGAGTGTGAGAGAAATAAGAAGAGTATCCACTGAGTGCATTAGCCCATGTCAGTGCTACCTTGTGGCATTCAGGCTACACTTAGTGAAATATCCCACATTTTCCATCTAGTTTTAAGAATTCCTTGGACCAAAACGGAATCGCATCTAGAAAGAGTTATAAGACAAGACCCCTTAGACATTAAGATAAAGCACTGCTTTTAAATCCAGAGCCCAATCTCAGACACTCCAGAGTACCAAATGGAACCTCACCTACATCTCATAAGTGTGCCTTGTTCAGTGGGTCATCATAAATGTGCCTTGTTTAGTTGATCTCGCCCTAAAATCTAGTGAGGATAAACCAAGTGCAACACATGCTCACGTCCTTGGCTCATCATAGTTAATTAAGTACTGGAGAGGAGTTAGAGATTGATAACCAGTGTCACCTCTTGATGCAAGCATCCTACCAGATGCACGAAAGATAGATTTTTATATTAAATATTTTCCAGAGGGAAAGGGGGAAAAAATTGAGAGCCCGCAACATGAAAATTGAGAAGACATCTGTCACACTGGCCAAACCTCCAGTAGGCTGAATAATGATTATGAATCTATTACTGTTGATATATTACACAAAGCTGTGGGAATACAGAGCTTTGCAAATTACACAGAGAATAATCAACAGCCAGCAGCAATTGCCGCTGGCTCTCACACCTGCTGCATGCCTCCCGTGGGAAGACACACATCGCCAAGCCTAGAGTTACTGACAAGATGGAAAAAATTTTTTTCTTTCACCTTTAGTTTGGCTTTCAGATTATAAAATAACCCGTTAATTTAGCCAATCTCACAATGGGGTGATGGAAATTATAGACAAAGCCCTATTACCCCAGCTGGTCCTTGGCAATCTTTCCTCAGGTCTTATAGCCAGATTCGGGGAAAAAAATGGACACTTGCTATCTTGCTTTTCTTAGTTTTTCTCTGCAATACAAACCATGCATTTTAGACAATTTCTGAAAACTCACAGGATGCCCAATTTACTTTTTAAAAAAAAGAGAAGGTAGAGAAAAGTTTAAACACAATTTGTGTGATTTTTTTATGTGTATGTGTGTGTCTTTGTGTGTGTGTGTGTGTAAGTTAAAGGTTAATATTGGATACCTTTCTCAATCATTCTCTATCTTATGTATTGAAGCAGGGTATATCGTTTGAACCAAGAGCCCACTACCTTACCTAGTCCAGTTAATCAACTTGCCTTGAGGATTCTTTGCTAGGATTACAGGCACTGTACTATGCCCATCCAGAATTTATAGAGGTCCTGAGGATTTGAACTCAGGTCCTTACATATGCATGGTAAATGCTTTTTCCATTGGTGAACCATCTCTCTATATCCTGAAACTGTTTGTTTGTTAATTTTAAATAAAAAACTTAAAATTGTATGTGTGTGTGTATATATAAGTGTGTGTGTGTGTGTGTGTGTGTGTGTGTGTGTTCCATATGTGCCAGCATTCAAGAGCAACAGAAGAGTGAGTCCTCTAGGACTGGTGTTACAGGATGTTCTAAGCTACACAATGTGATTTCTAGTCATTGAACCCAGATCCTATGCAAGAGCAGTGGACACTCTTAACCACTACCCTGTTTTCAAAGCTCCTCCCACATTTTTTAAAAGACGAAAGTAGAAATATGCATCCGATTGTGGACTCCTGATCTCCTTCCTTAACAAAACCTGTAAGATGCTCAGTGCTGATTATAACAGCTAGGAATCTGCATTGACTGGGAACAAAAGACTAAATGCCCAATTTCCCACACAATATAGCGTAGGAAATAGCCTTTCTTTGGAAGATGCATTTGTTAACATAGAGGGGAAGTTTCATTTGTAGCTTGTCTCAGTTAGCTCTGATGTATGGAGAAATGAAAACTGGTATTACTTTACCCTGGATAGCTTTTTTTTTGTATCAATTTGAAAAGGGCATCTTTTACTCCTTATGATTTGTCATTATCTGTTACACATTTGCAATAATATGCGAATTTGTTATGACTGACCTGGAAAGTACTTTCTAGGTCTTTGGGGTGGACTACTTGCTCAACCACATGCAATTACTTTGGTAAGCTGTGTCTGATTGCTTCCTGAGAGGTGATGGGTTGGTTCTTGGTAAGCCCTTACTGTGCCGAATTTCCACAGGTGCAGTCTGTGGTTTTATGGAGTCGGACACTGGCAGACATAGAAGGTCATGCCTACAGGGACAGCTCTGACACCAGCAGTATTTATGAGACACTGTTTATATCATCATTCTTATTATTATCCTGTTCTGGCATTTTATGATCCCAGTCAGCTCCTCCATTTCTTGCATAGGTTTCTGTCTGCAGAATACTTCTGACACTAACAAAGCTGTTTATATATCACTGATACACACATAAACATGTACACATGGAAATGTGATAGGTTACTTTCTCACGATGAAACTACTCAGAGCCAGAATAATGAAGTTGAGAGGATCCCAGTACAAATTACACAATAAAACATTTGCAAATGCTTTTTTGGGAAAGCTTAGGAAACACTAACAGGGCCACAATGCCATCCTTCAACCAGGGCTAACACAATTACTACTTAGGAAAAGGCTGCAGGCAGGAGAGGCAGTAAGAGTTCTCAGTTTCTCTCTTGGATGGAGAGTGCTCACTGTTCCCAGGGATCTGGCTTCACAGAGCCTGCATGGATTTGAACCAGGTCCTCTGCATGCATGTTACAGTCGTTTAGCTCAAGGTGTTAGTGGGGCTCCTAACTGTGAGAATGGGGTTGTCTCTGACTCTTTTGCCTGCTCTTGGAACCCTTTTGTTCCTACTGGATTGTCTAGTTCAGCCTTAATATGAAAGGTTGTATCTCGTCTTACTGTAACTTGTTACGCCATTTTAGGTTGGCATCCTTGGGAAGCCAGCTCTTCTCTGAAGAGAAATGAAAGAGGAGGAGTTGATCTGAGGAAGAAGGGAGAGGAACAGGAAGGCATAGAGGTGGGAAAAATTGCATTCAGGATGTAATGTATGCTAGAAGGATTAAAGAAAAAAAAATAGAAAATGTTCTCTCAGAGAGGAGAAGCATGAATCAGGTGGTATATAACTTGTTGTCCCAAGAGGTATTTCATCCAGCATCTCTCCAAGTCAGGGCTCACACTCATTTTTCACTGTATTAAACGGGGCATATTTTATCATTGTCGCTGTTCAAACCTTTCCTCTGTAGGTTCAGTAGTTGAAAACACAAGAGATCAGCAGGAGGAAAACAAGTTCTCGCTAATGTGTGCATGAGAATCATGCAAACCATGACACTCAAAAGGGGGAATACGGTTGAAGCTTAAACTCCTCTTCATAGGAGGAAGGGAATGTTGTACAGGTAGGGGCTGGTAGGCACTCTTAGAAGGGGAAGATAATGGTTTTTAAAGGCAATAAGCTCAAGGAATAAGGTGCTGGGACAAAATTCCTAAGGCTCTCTCTGTGTTGCACTCAGTATTCTGTCTCTCTGTGATCTGAGTTTAATCCTCCCTGGTCAATGCCAGTTCGGTCAGAAGAGTAAAGGCAGCTGTGTTTTTCTTTGGAGATTCTGTCTTTAGGTCGATAAAGTAGCTTTGGAAAACATTTCTTTCTTGTGTCTTCTACTCTCAATTATAAATCTGAAGCAGCCCGTATGAGGGTTTTACTCTCTAAGCCTGTATATTTTTTCAAAGCTGTATCTTTTGAGTTAGTTCAATTCTACTGTGCAAAAGCTTTCAATATTGTGTATGGATGTGCTGTCCAGTTTCTGATAGGAAGACCTGGCCAGATGCACTTAGAAGTTGTGTTACACTACAGACCACTGCGGATGAGAGTGGGGGCCATTTGCTCTCTAGAGGGTGAGTAAATCCCTCTGCAAAGCTAAATGCACAGTTAGTTCTGGATGTAGCTGTCCAAGAAGTTATCTATTTGGAGACCATTGCTCCACATGAATATAAGGAGGTGCTCCCAGCAGTCATGATGGTCGAGTATGACTGATTGTTGTTGTCTGAAGTCAGAAGACAGGAAGGCCTCACACTTGCCCACTACTGAGAAGTCTTATCATTCTGTCCTCCAGAAATGTAAGACTGGAAGGGGAGTATATTAACTGTTCTTTGTGACTGGAATAGCAAGCCAGGAAGAGTGATCACAGCCGTTAGAAAGCAGGGAAAGGTAGAGGAACAGTTCTTCCAGGCATAAGCCATCCTTAGCAGCTCCCATATAACTTCTTCATCTTGCTTCTTCCCCAGGCCTGCCTTTTGGTTCACTATGATTCTGTGAAATCCCTGTAGTACTCTTGTTCGTCTTGCTCATCATTTCCTTGACCACTACAAGCTGGTAATTCTGAACTTTTACTCGTGCACTTGAGCTTTTGGCTCATTGGCTCAATCAATCACGATTTCCATGTTAACTTCATTCCAAATTCATATGAGCTAAGACAAGTCACCCACAGAACTTAGTCACTCAATGGAACAGTGACCTCACTGAGAATCTTTAAGAATGAAATGAGTTAATATAATGGAACCCGAGTGACAGATCCCAACACATCCAGAACACACCGAGTGTACTTATACATATTATAAATATTTATTTACATCAACATCATTAATTGCAATCTTTATATGAGCAAAATCATATTTGGAACACTCTGTTTTAAATGTGCTCATATCTCTGAAATGGAATTTTAATCAGCATTTCCAAACATTACAGACCTACTCATTTATTAATCATAGCCCTCATTTTCTTCAAGAAACAACTTAGTGAACATTTCATATGTTCATGCCTAGTTTTATGTGTATAAAGATTTAGCTACTATCTTGAACCCATCTAATTTATGCTGCTCAATTTAGGATTTTAATTAATAAAATGCTTTCTCCTGATTTACATTTTTCTTCATTAATCATCCTCTGGCTTTAAGAAAAAAATAACTGATATCTCTGAAGATAGCTCTGAACTGTGCAGCTAGCTGTCGACATTTATGTAAGGAGAAAAGAAGGCACAGAGGTGAGCACAATTTAGGTTTTATAATTACACAGGTGGTTGAATTATTAAGAAGATGGACGGAATCCTACTGGGATAGTTACACTCGCCTTCATCTTTATCTTTCTCTAAAAAGATGGTTCTTTGATGCTCTCGAACATTTGTTCCAACTAGCCCACTGAGCAGTTTGAAGCTTATTCAAAGGTCACAGTTTTTGGGCAAGACTTCATTCATCCAACCCAGATGGGCTAAAATACAAAAGAATGTAAATACTTCCAAGTTATAGCTGTGAGAGCCAAGATTTCCAGGCTGCTTCTCTTAGGCATTGTTTAAGCTTTGGAGAGCTCTGTTTGGAAATGAGAGTGATCCTCCAGAGGGCCTGGAGAGGAAGCAGAGTCACTGCCCTCTACAACACAACAGAAACTTGGCCCTGGCATCAGTGGAAACTTTCTAAAGTGTTCTCTTAGATGTCGTTGAGAAAAATCGCTGAACTCAACACTTCCCTCCTGGCTTCAATAAGAGAGCTAAGGAGGTTAAGCTATTTAGCCAAAGCTAGGTTTTTGAATATTACATCAACTACTTTTACCCTTCATGAATTACCATTTAAGCCCTTGCTTGGACATATTCTACTTCGAGAACATCCAAAAGTCACTCCTGTGTGTTCTATTCAATTATGTCTTCATTTCCCCTTTGTTGATTTCAGCTTTAGCAGATAAAAAGAAAAATCTTCGTATAGTAAAGGTTTTATAACATATTCTTTACTTTGGGAAGTGAAATAAGAAGTGATAAAACTAACATTCATGCAAGTTTTAAAAATCAATATTATTATTCAAGCTTAATAGTATTATATGATACTAAATTTTAAGTTTAAAAAAATGTAATAAGAATATAGTATTTTTCCCAATATCTGAAATCACATTTATAGGTTGTTTGAGACAATCTGAGCCTGTATTGGACACTGAGTGTATAGTTCTCACTCATGAATTTCTTAGCTTACTGGGTAAACAAACAAAACTATTCCCCATAAAATTCTAAGTCTAGTCCTAGTAGCTAGTAACACCTATCTTCATTGCTATTATTTCTGTCTGAAAATCCAGTAAGTCATAATTCCAAAGGCCATCACTTGATCAGCATGTATAGTAGATAGTGCTTACTAATATTATGGCTTCAAAAACAAACTATCCTCAACTCATAATTATTTAACTTATTATTATTATTATTTTACTTTAGACCAGTGTAAATGTGATGCATGTTCAGGAAAAGTCATCCTTTGAACTTTCAATGTAGCTCCTTTACCAAGCTAATGCTGTCTTTCTCATAGGTCGTGAATGGCAGCAGCCATATGCATTCTGTCACCCAATGATCAGGATGTAGATGTTTGGTGCTCTCCAGAGAACTCAGTTGTTACCGTTACTCTTTGATAAGATAGCTGCCTTACATTCACTTTTGACATTTTTAATTTCTTGAGGGGAGTGGATCTTGGAACATAAACTCACTGTGAGTTGAAGAACATCTGTGTATCAACTGCTTCCAACAGAGACAATTATTTCCAGAGTTGCTCATTGACTCTATTATTCTTGAATAATTGTCAATGATTTCAATAGAAACTGGGATGATGGAAGAGAACATCTTTTCCAGGAAATGCTCATCTGTCTTGCAGGATTCTTGAGGGAGTTTTGAAGTCTTATTATGAAGAACTATGTCTGAAGGGCCATAACTATCCAATGACAGCCCAGATCCCCACTGATTGTGAGAATTAATTTTCTGGATCCAGACAACCCTGATGCACCAGGGAAGTCATACCCTTCCCTAGTTTTCAGTAAGCAGGACCCCAATGTTAATAGAAGACTCCTACTCTTTATGTCAAAACAGTTACAAATTAGGGTCAAAAGCAATGGATGTAAGTCCACTTAATAAAGTATTTAGACTCTGATTTATATAATAAGAGAAATTTCCCATCTTATATTTTAGATGATTTTTCTAATCTCTACGCAGGCAATTATAGCAATAGCTCTATGTATATTTCAGGTTATCACCCTGTTCCTTGTGTTGTGGCAACCCACGGGATACTCTGGTACCTGGAATGCAAAAGGAACACAGTAGTTGTACTGAGTCCTGTGACTTCACTCTCCTGTCAGCAACCTTATACAGAGACTTGTTACTAAAATGATTTTTTTTTCCCCTGAAAATCAGCTAGAGTCTTGGAAGGCCTTGGAGAGTTAACTATACGAGTCACTTAATGCGATAGACATTAGTGAATTATAGACAAAATGAGTAAGTGTTGGGGCGGGGGGAGAGGAAGAAGAAATAATGGATGGATGAGCATCAGTAGTGGAGCCAGCATGAGTGAAAAGTGGGTCTTCAAGCCTTGGCTTGATCTGAAGCGGTAATATAGAAATATTTCCTCTGTAAGTGAAATCATGCTGTAAGAGTATTCACATGTGAGGCCCTTAGAACGAGATTTTACAGGAGAGAGAATATTATTAATATCCCAAGCCACATAATAGCCCTTCAGTCAATGCCAGCCATAAATGTTCTTAATTCTATAGATGGCAGTGAAGCTGCCATATCCCGTTGCTTAGAGACTGCATAGTCACCATCGTGCTATAGTACAATGAATTACTCAGCTGTGGTCAACAAGCCTACTGTGATGCCAGGCATAGAGCTCTGACAGTTGCAAACGATATCTAATACCTGAAGGCTTTGTAACAGTCATTACTGACTTGGCTATTTAATGTTATGTAAGGTAGTTTTATTTTATTTTAGAGTGTTCTCATTCTCTTCCTTATTTAAAAAAAAAAAAAAAAAAAAAAAAAAGCAGCTACAGAACAATGATGCTGTGCTCTGGCCAGAGTAGACTCAGGCATCTTGTGATTGTCTCCTGATTGCATAAGCGACACACTTCATGGACCATATCCTCTACTCTTGTTTAATTTCGTTCTTGATGTCTGCACACTGATAAACCTGTACATCTGCAAGAAATGTCCCTGTCATTAAGTGACACATGTGTTAATATTCTCACAGTTATTACTTCGGTCTCACCAGTTTGTATATTGTGAGGAGAACAGGGCTTAATCAGTGAACAGGACCTGAAGGAGACTGTTTCAGACTAGTTTGCCACCATACTGGTTGCATTTCCCTTGGGTTGTGCAGCTGGTGCCTATTCTCAATTCCAAGTTAATCAAAGAATGTAATTATAAAACCATTTTATCCTCGCAGAAATGTTTCATAGTTTCTATAGAGACATGTGCTACAACTTAAGTCTGAGGGAGGCGGTCTGAGCTTACAAAAGGCAACACAGAGTAAATCCAGTTCAGAAGATCAAGCTGATTGTATCACCCCCTGGCTTCCTAGTCCCTACCACATCTTCTACATTGTCACTTGAGACAGTTGTCCCCCAAAATGAATATTCTAACATTCCACAAAAATTGGGATAGCTCAAGACACTTAGGGCAAATAATAAAATACAAACAACTTCAGTTTTTCAACTTAGTGAAAGCATATAGTTTTGAATGAATGTATGTGTACTTTAATGTGGAAAATTTTATGGATATTATTTGAGGAAATCGGTTATTTATTGGTGGTTATAGTTCTGTGAGATCCATACATCAAAAATAAGTGGCAAAAATAGCTTCCTTTTCAACTTCAACCAAACGAGTTTAATTTGCATGCACTCAAAGTCCTGAGGACCTTGTTGCAGGCAGCAGTAATTCTGCCCAACATCAAAGACACCAGAGATCAAAACAGAATCAAGCTCTGAAGCAGGGAGTCTCTCACTTTCAGTCTTAACAGGAGTGTTTGTTTCCTCTTTTGGTGTTGGTCAGTTCAAGGCAATATCAAAGTCCACGGATGCTACTGATGTCTGAATGGCTCCGTCTTAACCTTGGAAGCGGAGAACTCGAGTAGAGCCTGACAGGAGAGGGCAAGCCTGTGGTCTCTGGAAACTTGAAGCCATAGCATGTGCAGTTATGGACTTCCATAGTGCCTCATTTTCTCTCTGGAAGGGACTACAATTGCTGTCGCAGGACTGGATTAATGTGGTCATGCTTTCCGTTTCTTTTCAATTTGTTTTTAGCGTGCGGTGGGATCGACATGAAAATCTCAAAGTCCTTGTTGAAGCTGCCTGAGGCAAAAAAAAAAAAAAAAAAGGGCGGGGTGGGGGGCTTTTGCAGGGTTCTATCATTTGTTAGGCAGGCTTGTTTGACTCTCCTTGTTTTGTTTTTACAGAGGGGGAACCAGAGCCAATCAAACAGTAAGCTTCTGGCTGACTTAAAAGCAGGCCAGGGTAGCTTAAGGGAGGCTAACACTTTCAAAGCTCATTTTTGTGTGCGAGACAATGATTGAAGGCAGCATAGAAAAGAACACAACGGGATTCAATTCACGTGACAAAAGGAAATTGTACAAAGTTTAATCCATTCCCATTACAGCCTCAAGATTGTAATCTCTTTGGATGCTAAGCCTAGGAGTGATTTTTTTCCCCCACGACAATATGCATCATCAAGTTGCTTTCGAAGTGGTGCTGTGGGCTGGAGGGAGGCGGCTCAAGTTATATAACATGCAATTTAAGATAATGGCCTTTGAAAAGGAGAAATTAATATAAACAGAGGAGGCCAACAAAGCCTCAGTCATCTAGAAGGTGGTTTCAGTCACCACTGACATTAAACAATATCCCCCCCACCGAGCCCACACGATGTTTATTATCATTTAATTTCTCGCTCAAATCGAGGCTTTCTTATCATAG
Source organism: Arvicanthis niloticus (assembly GCF_011762505.2). Taxonomy (NCBI): domain Eukaryota; kingdom Metazoa; phylum Chordata; class Mammalia; order Rodentia; family Muridae; genus Arvicanthis; species Arvicanthis niloticus. The sequence goes on from NC_133429.1 coordinate 20,581,991, forward strand.
TGTCGCAGGGATTGCAAGCTCCGTTATGACTACAATTGGTAGAAAAATGCATTCATCGGAGTGAGTAACGAGATTCAGAAACGGAGCTCTCTCTCCTAACCTTTTGGGGCTTTTAAACATTCTACCAGAAGCATTAGCAGGAAAAAAAACGGAGCTATAGCGTTTCCATAATTATCCCAGCAATGTCTTTGTTCTTGTAATGATAGAACCCATACTTTCAATTTGCAGTGCTTAATAATAGCAGCTGTCTTGTCTGCTCAACTGTGGGGTTTTAGGGCTCCCATAATTATTCATTTTCACGCACTTGACAGTGGGTGTTTCCTTAAAATATTTCAGGCCACATCCCAAGAAGGAATTTCAAAAATCCTTTTAAGGGTTCTGCTATACATAACAATATTGAATTATGCATTAATAAAACAAAGTTAATTGACTCAGAGGTGCATCAACCCTAATTAACAGTATACCTCGGTACTGAGACCCTCGGATGCACGCACGGAGGCAAGCATAATGACTGTGTCATTAATGCATGAGGGTGGGCTGTCTCTCAGGCCCTAAAACTACCCACTTTGTTCTTCATTGTTTCCACACTTTTTCCTCATCAAACCTTCCCTCCGACTTTTCGTTTTCTTCCCTTTCTTATGTTTTAAACATGTGTTGAAATCATTTCAATAGATGCACATTCATACTCTAAGAATTCTGTTTTCTTTTGCCCTCTTCTCATATTTCTAAATAAAAGTTATTAATGAATATCTGAGATGTAGCTGGGGGGAAAAAAAGAAGTCTATCCACTCCACAGACAACGCAGTGGGCACTCCATCCTTCTGATATGGATGGAACTAATTACGATGATAAATAAAATATGAATATGTGGAGTAAACAGGGTAAATCACTTTCCATGATTGTTCATTCTAAATGGAAGTATTGTTTCATAGTGAGAACCCAACCCACTCTCGTGTGTCACCACTGACAGCTATGGGCTTAAGTTTATGTGCACAAATTGCTTTTTTTCTGACTGTGTTTATATGTGCCAAGAGAGTGGTTCTAAAGACAAGGGAGGTGGTTTTATGAACAAGCCTGGAGAAATGCTGCAGGAGGTAATAGAAAGAGAGAGGGTTTTATTACATAATAGGGGCTGCTGCACATGTGTGTGGTGTGGGAGTAGGGACAAGGGTATGTGGGGCTGTCAGGCGTTTATGGGATATGCACAGGATATTTCTGCTGGAATATGAAGAATCTTCATTAGTCCTTTTATTAAAGGATTTGTCTCAATAATAGGATAGAGGAAGGATGTCACATGTGGATCACATTATCCACTTATTATAAATAATTCATTCTAATTTTAAACAAAAAATGGATTATATATTTTCTATCAATAAAAAATTAACACATAATTTAACATTTATTATTAAAATTTTTCTTTAAAATGTATACATTCTACTCTTATATGGGTTTTATTAATTCATAACAGTGTGAAAAGTCATACTTTTCTCATTTATTGGTAGTCACTGAACAATTAATTAAATTTATTTTTGATTTATTCATTTCTTTTTAAAGACTGCTATGCATTTTTTTTGTTAAATTCTGGTCTGTTGCTTTTTTGCTTGAATAAGTAAGTTTAATTTTTCTCCTCATCTAGTTCTGAAATTGGGGTTTAAAATAGTCCACAGACAATACTATTAAATGACCTAGAAAATACTCCTCATTATATATAAACAGGTGTGGGACTAATTTCTGGAACATATCAGAGTCCTCTTGAAAGGTAGATGTGTTTGTCCCTCCACCTAGTACACAGCTTCATTCCTTAAAAGATGGAGCGAGGACAGCTTTGTAATCATACGTGGATACCTGGAGAGTTCTGGTTCCAGGTACCACTTCTCTTCACCCATCACTTTGACTTCTAGCTGTATCATTTTCTTTTCTTTTTTTTTCTTATTAACAATTCCTACATCTACCCTTCTAACATATGGGTAAGCAGTGTACATGTAGTCTTAGCTTAATGGTCAACAAATTATCAAGACTATTGATTGAATGGTTTATCCATGAAATAGGTCAATGTTAAATATGACCTATAAAAACTAAAGTGTCCTGACAGACTGTTGAGGATTCAGGTCTGATCAAACCTTTCCAAGAGTGAGGCTGGTCAGGATATTAGCTATGCATGGTCCTTGGATGTGGAGGTCACAAACGTTCTTGTGCCTCTAGATTACAAAGGAAGCAGGAATGTTAATCATGATGGAGTGTCTTCTCCATGGAGAAAATGCCTGTGTTCCACCCAGAAAGCTGTGAGTAGATATTGTTAATGACCTGGTGATGTGTTCTATCCGTATAGGCTCACATAAACCTCCCACAATATTTATCCCAGACCCTCCCTCTTTAGACCTTTATCTTTAGCTTCCCGCCAATAGAACCCATTCTTTGGGGGAGATGTCATATGTATCTCTCGGCCTGCTGATCTCTATGCTATCTCAGGCAGAGACCACTGTAGACCCTAAGCCCTTAAGCTATAGAACTTATCTTCAAGGTCACCAGTACTCTGGAAAGGATTTTTTTATATAGTCACACCTAAAGCTTTATTGTACATCCGAAATGGGAATGATTGTTGCCTAGAAACATTGAATGGGAATGACTGTTGCCTGGAAACCTTTCCTCAAATTGTACTGTGTTTAAATACATTGGCAATAAACTCCCTGGGATCAGACTTCTGAAGATTGATCCAGTCTGACTAAGTCAGAGCCAGCTGAGTTTTCATTCTCTTCTCTTTGCAGTTCCGTTTCCTGCTTGCCATGATGCTTGCAGAGCCCCCTGAACTTGGGTATTAAAATCACCACCAGCCCAGATCTGCTCCATCTGTGAAGTATCCACTGGGCAACTCAGCACATTGAGGACGATGGATGCTCACAGTGCGCCGTACGAATGGGGAGAAGAACCACCTCCTGAACTTGTTGGGGAAACAGGATCACATTCGGGAAAGACACAAAATAAAATAGAATGTTCAAATTCCTGGAGTCTAAAGAGTCAGGCTTCAACTGGTGAACTTCAAGATAGACACAAGTAAAAATAAGACAGTAAAAAAATAAGTAAAGCCACTAATCTGGACTCTTATGACCTACTCATGTCAACTAAGACTATGAGGCAATTTTAAGCTAAAAGTCTCCAAAACATTTGCTGTCACTCATGCTTCAGGATGTCTATTTCGGTTTAATAAAAATATATGTTTATCATTTATATGTTCCAAAAATCATGGAAAATGCTGGAACTAAAATATTGAGGAAAACAGCAGAATGTAGGAGCTTATGATTGGACAGGAAAATGAAACCATTAAGCACAATTATAACCATGGGTGATTTAACCTGTCCCAGAACCCGATTCCGTGGAGAACAAAAACTCAGGTCTGTATAATGGCATATCTGGGAAGACTTCCCAAGAAAAATTATACTTATGGTGTGACTTGGACCATAGGCATAATATGATAAGCCATGCTTAGCTTACAAAAGTTAAGAGAGAGAAAAAGAAGGAATAAAACCACATATAATAAAGCTGAATTTTTTTAAAAACAGCATGTGTTATATATATATATGTATATATATAATATATATGTGTTTATGTATATATATGTGTATATATATGTATATATATACACACATACATACATACACACACACACACACACACACACACATATATATATATATATTTAGCATGTGATACATTATAACCTATATGTGATACATATAACATATAACAGCTATAGCAACTTTGGGGACTATACCACGTGTACAGACGTTCTCTAAGAGTGCACCACAGGCCTTATGTACTCAGAATTCCTGATCTAAATTACTGGCTCATGCTCTTCCAGATGCTCCTGGAAAGTGAGAATTCTCAGTAGTATTCAATTCTTCTTGACTCGGGGGAAATTATGATGGGAAGTAATGGGCTCTGGTGTAGGTGGGGGTCTAGGCTTTCTTGATATGTTTCTACTGGACTACTGTCATGCAACACACCCACACTGAGTCATTCCAAAATGTATGTTTTAAAGTCATCCCCCTGTTGAGCCTGTGAGCAGTAGGCAAGAAGCCTTCAGCCATCATTTTGCTTATATTTCTCATCCCTAAAGAAAGGTTTCCCCATGTTAGACACACAATAAAGGTGAAATTCTTTGTTTTGGAAACTTATTATGTTCAATAAGCAACAGTTGCCCCACCACAAAATAAATGAGTAAGTAAACACACACATAAATCCATGCAAGGACCAACAGCCTGCTCCTAGATTTCTATGACTGTTGACAGAAAATCAATGCATAGTGGTTTTAGAAATCAAGACCATTGAGCTAAACTTTTCTTTACCTTCCAGATAACTTGAGTTTCTGCTGTCATGGGGAGAGTGAAAAAGAATTCTCACCTTGTAAACCCCTTCATTGGTCAAGAACATATGTGACATATGTTCACTCAGATGCTAAGTCTTACCCCAATGCATTTGACAGACTGAAGAGAGATAACTGACAGGGGATGGTACAAATAAATTCCTTGTATGGAGATTGTTTATCCATCTTCAAAATGCATTCTATTTAGAGCCATATTGGAACAAATGCATCTGTGTGTTGAAAGCTGATAACATACACATACAACAAGGAAAGAAACATCTCTCAGCAGACATCAGGGTTCAAATACTTCTTTTAGAACACAAAGACGCTTTTTTCTTTAAACTTAATGTGTGGTTTAAATCTTTGTGGTTTGTCGTCTTCTACTCCAGATTCAAGAATCTTTTAAATATTTCCTACTATCTTTGCTACTGTACCAAATCCTATCATTGGTGTTTGAAATTTATACCTTTATAAAGTAAGATTGTAAATTTATTGACACTAAAAGTCAATGGCTTGATTTAAAAAATTAGCCTAAGTTCCATTACGGCAGAGATCTCTTTGATCCTTTCCATTGTTTCTGATATGGAGTCCTGATTTATGGCGAACAAGGTGTGTTCTGAATGGTTATTGAAATATACAGACTCAGGGTATATCCTGGATGGCACAAATTCTATAAAGTATATATCTTATAGTTCTCCTAAGGTGCTTGCAACCGCCCCCCTTACCTACAGGAAAAGACCAAGCAATCTTCTCGTCTCCTTTCAGTTCAGTCTTGTTGTGTAGATTCATCTAAGAAGTCTATGCTAGAAGCCTAAGGTACTGAAATCCTCTTTTAGAAGTCTGAGCTGGGTTACAAGCAGTTTCCTTTACAACTGCATTTGGTTTCCTCCAAGACTTGCTAAAGGGTAAAGGCATTTCTGTCTTTCTAGTTATTCCACCAAACACTGTGCTTGCCACACTTCAATTAAACTCATGTTTAATCAAACTACTTAGTTAATCTTAAGGATATATTTTTATTCGTAATTATTTGTGTATGTATGTGGGGATGGATGGGTATGTATAGATGAGAGCAGGTGCTCCCAAAGACTAGAGGAGCCATATTCCTCTGGAGCTGGAGTTACAGGCAGTTGGGAGCTACCCAGTGCAGGTGCTACGAATAGAACATGGGTCCGCTGGAAGAGCTACAAGCACTTTTAACTGCTGAGCTATGCTTTTAACCCCTGATTTATTTATTTATTTTTGAGACAGAGTCTCATGCTATGGTCATAGCTAGTCTTTCACTCACTGCAATCTTCCTTCTTCAACCTCTTAAGTACTGGGATTTCAGATACAAGCTACCAATGCTTAGCATTTACCTAAGTAATATGCCATTAGCTAAATAATATTGTCCACATGCACGTGCACACACACACACACACACATACACACACACACACACAGAGAGAGAGAGAGAGAGAGAGAGAGAGAGAGAGAGAGAGAGAGAGAGAGAGAGAATATTTTCTTTCTTCATTTTGTGTCTAAGGGGAACATTCTTGATTTTATATCATGAGCCTTATTATTTTTAATGTGGCATAGTCTTCTATAAGATCAATGTTACAATATTTTGAAACCATTTATATTGGTGGATATTTGAGTTTACACTATTACAAACAATACAGAAACAATTGGTCTCATAGCTAAGATTTCAACATAAATGTGTTGAATTCAAGTAAGAGCCCTTTAAATGGAATGTTTATGTTAAAACTTGAGAGTGTTTTAAGTGTTGATGGGCACTGGTGAAACTGAGCTTCCCCCTTTGTGGAGAGAACCATAGAACTGTTTGACAATCTTGATGATAGTTAGTGTGCTACTCTATCAATGGATGACACCAGTATCCTCTAGAATTACATGGCGTGCATGCTAAGCACTGCTGTCTTTTGCATTAATTGCTGAGGTTGGTCTTATTGTGAATGGTCTCAGCTTCTGGTATCAGTGTGACCTGCCAGCTTGCCTTCAGAAAACAGATGTTCTCTAAAAGGAAATTACAGGTCTTGAGATATTATCTCTAATTTGTCTCATGCAAAATCTTAGCTCAGCTTACCTCATTTCAAAGACAAATGTTTCTGACTCACTGTAGTAGGCTCAGCTTCCTCTCCATTTGGAGGTGGCAGAGAAGTGACTTTGAAGAGCAGGCAAAGCAGTTAGCTCAGTTCATCCTCTCCTTTTCTTGCTTTCAACACGATTTGAAGACAGGGTAAGGCTGGCACACACTTACAATTTTTAGCTTCTATGAAAACAAGCCTGCTGTTTTCTGCTTTACCTCTTCATTTGGGTTCATTACTGTTTTAAATTTGAGCCTCATTAGAGAGTAAAGTCTACAGATGTCTTTAGAATGGATCTAAAATATAATATTCTTATTTTACCGTAAATATTACTAGATATAAACTTAAAGTCTAAACAAAAGATGACTAGTGAAAATTTTACCAGGCAGGTGTGTGTGTGTGTGTGTGTGTTATAGATGCCTCATTTAGAGTTGAGTAATCCTTCTTATTGTATCTTCACACTGAGCAGTTGTGGGCTTCTGTATCAGTTGCTGTCTCCTGAAAAGGAAGCTTCTCAGCTGACAGGTGTCCTTGTGAAGAGCTAAGAGCTATTGCTACCTCAAGTTTAGAGAAACCCCAACAGAAGTATAGAGATGATAAAACTCAAACTTTTTAAGAAGAGTGTCCTAATGATTCAAGCAGGATCTGAACTTGATTCTATAGAAAGTCATAGTTTTTTTCAGGAATCTTGTCTCAGTCTTTACCCAGTGAATTATGCAGAATATCCCCAATCTATGATTTAATTATAGGTTTACTTATGACATGAGCCACGTGATGTCTTAACCCCAGACTTTGCACAAGGCCAAAAAAACACAGAAGGATGCTACATAATGTGGGCAATCATTTCACAGGAGATCATGTTCACCAAAATAAAAAGGTCAAGATCTGAAAACAATTCTTAGAACAGTACTTTTCTTTTTATGTACAATTCTCAACCTACATACAATTGTTTAGCTTTTTAAAATTTTTTCTATGAGTTAGAGATTCCATGATTTCTTCCCTACATACAATTGTGCTTCATCCTCATGACACTATTTCAGAGATGAGAAAACTCAGGTCTAGAGATGTTGAGTAGGACCTGTGACCATAGGTACCACTGTGTATGTTAAATCTTGGTTGATGGATCCCCAGAACCATTTAGGGAAGAGACCTCCTGAAGCATGAAGTCAGGATTGTGAGTGATCCACCAGAAAAGGAGAAGGAAAGATTTGATAGAGCTGGGAGGCAAGGAAGATGATCATTCCTGGACCTCTAAGAAGTACAACCCAGAATCATCACATAGGAGATAAGAACTCCTCCATCACTTCTAACTGCCCAGAACCCAGGGCTGAGACTACATAGATTCCATGCCTATATAGTTTATCCTTCCTGGTAGATGAGTGATGAAACTACTCAGTTAGGGTCTGAAAAGACTCAATGTTCTTACACATGGCAAGTAGCCAGCAAAAGATGAAAAGGGGGGGGGGGACTATTGGCCACCACTGTGAATCTCTAAATACAGTCAGCTATTGCTGACAGAAAGTCAATCATCAAGAAGACATATGTGGTGCGTGATAGAAAGTTTTTTTCATTTAAAACCATTGAGCTGAAAGCCTTGGCACTTGATCTGCTAAGTTTCATCAACCTGATCAGAGAATGTACTTTTATGCAGAATTCTCATTTTCTGACAACCCCGGATAGACATGGCAGAGCTGTGGTAATATTCATCTCTGTGTATTATAATGAAGCTGCCATGGTAACTCCAGAAGTCACTAAAAATGCACAATTTTGAAAAGTTCATTTCTTGGAAAAAAGATTAACAGTGCTGTAACACACATAATGATCTAATGAGACTTGAAAAGAACACCCAGATTGAAAGGAAATAGAAAGAGACTTCCCAGACTTCACAGTTACACCATCTTCCTGAGAATGACATGGTCCACTTGTGACTTCCCTAATCAATGAAGCCAGGGGAACATTAGGTCAGAAACTTAATTAAATTTTGATGTGTGTAACTCAGCAGTAGTATTCACTCAGCTGCTGCTTAGCTCAGGATGCTAGCTAAGTAAATCACAAAAAAGACTCGTGTAGGTTTTATGTCCTTGTCATTTCCATAAGTTAAGGAGCCAGGTCTATAAAATGTTCTCATTATTGATTATTTAGGAAGACTTCAATGCTCCTTTGATAGTAGTCTCTCCCAGGATTGTAGACTGAGAAGGGGAAAAAAAAGATAGTGGGGAGCTGAGTATATCTCCAAAGTTGAGCTCCTAATCTTCAGTCCTCTGTATCCCAGTAAAGATTAAAGAGGAGTAAAACCAATGCCCCCAACATCTTTGGGTTCTTTGTGTTGTTATAGAGAGCATTTATCTTTTTTATAAAGAAGAATGTAACTTTTTTTCAGTATAATTGATTATTTTATTTATTTATATTCAAATGTTGTCCCTCTTTCCAGTCTCCCTTCTGAAAACCCCTCCTACCTCCCCTTCCCTTTGCCTCTAAGAAAGTACTCCCTCACCCACCCACGTAGTCCTGCCTCACCCTTCTAGCATCCCCTTTCGATGGGGCAGCAAACCTCCACAGGACCAAGAACCTCCCTTCCCATTGATGCCAGATAATGCAATCCTCTGCTACATATGTAGCTGGAGCCATGGACCCACCTATGTATACTCATTGGTTGGTGGTTTAGTCCCTGGGAGCTCTGAGTGGTCCAGTTAGTTGAGGTTGTTCAAGAAGACTGTAACTTAAAAATATTTTTGAGATTGCAACACAAGCGGAGTGATAAGAAAAGGTATGGAATATTCTGGAAGCTCCTCTTGCTGCTCAGATGCCATAGGCACCAGAAGCAAGCATGCCCTGGGGAGCAAAGGATTTTGGAGTGTCACATGCAACTGTAATGTCTTTCCAAGTGCATTTTTCGAAAGCTTATGTAATCCTGGTTCAATGTCATGGCTACAGTGCAGAAGAGTACAAAGTAATAAGCATAGAGCAGAAGGCTCTTTGTGCCTGAATACTAATAAACAAGTGTCAGTCAACATGCAGAACCCCATCTTGCTCAGAAAACTGTGCTCTACAAAGTCTGAACAGCTCTTGATCTCACAGTTGTTTATTAATGAAACTGAGCTGTCTGGCCAGGATATCCATGTCCTTGTTTGTTTTCCTTCAAATAGCCAGCGCTAGTATGTTGACCAATTCCATGATCTAGTTGAAGAAAACAATAAAATTTTCCAAATAATCCCCCTATGTTCCCACTCCTGCTTCATGCTCTATTCCTGTCACATTCAGTTGAGATATAAGCATGACTGCACATGCATAAGACAAAGGAAAGATTTTCAGTCATAGCTTTGGACTTCATGTCCGTCTCGCCATCAGAAATATAAGGCCCTTTTAAACAAGCTCTCGACAAGCTAGTGGCAGCAGGATCAGATAGAGCTTATCAGATTTCCTGGAAACAGATTCTGTGACACATAGACAATTAAATTAGTCTGCTCAGCCACCTTGTGAACAGGATAACAAATCTATTTAGTTACCAAAGTACTACAAAATACTTAGTCAGTCCCCTAACATGAGAAGAGTGTCAGAGTTCACTTTGTCTTTACTCAAATATAATATAGACATTTCCTAAGCATCTTGCCTACTTTCTTGGAGCATCTTATGGCTTCCCTAACTTAAAAAGTAAGTTCTTTTTTAGCAGTTGAAGACAAGAGCCTGGGGACATGGAGTCAAGAATTGCTGTAGATTCTGTTTTAAGCACTGAGATCTCAGGGATGAAGAAGATAGAATTTCTATGTTGAAGAAATTCATGGCCCAGTGCCAGGGCCTTCAAGAAGGCAAAGAGGCTGATTAAACCAAGGGACCGTCTGCTGCTCCACCACAGCCTTAAACTGCCCAGGCCTCTTGAATGATTCCTCCTCGCACTGGAAGGTTTTTGTCCTCTCATAGACCTTCGAGCACTCACTCCATGTCCCCAACCATTAAATGAGAGTATCTTAACATTTTTCATATATCAAATAAGTCAGACTTCTGTGTAGATTAATTCCTAGGTCCCTTCTTTTGATGATGCTCCTGATTCTTACTTCATTGACACAGTGCATTTCATACAAATCCTTCTGCATCTGAATTCTGCTAACACACCCTAGAATGTTCTTTCACGTTGGTTCTGTAAAAACTATACTGAAATATAAAAACCTATCTCTGTTGGGGATTGATTCTAATGCTTTGAATTAATCCAGCCCCCCAAATTGGGAATCTACATGCCCAAATGCTGAAGGAGGTCATTGTCCCCAGTAGGTTTTTGTCAATGGGTACAGAGCCAATAGCCAATGGTTGGGCAGATAGACTGTGGTGGGACTTGGGGATTTGCATGGGCTAGGAACTGGAAGAGAGGAAGGGAGAATCGCCATGATTTGGAAGGAGATGAATCAGATTTAGAGCTGCAGGAGGAAAATCATCCAAAATGTAGGTGAGAATGAATGCCCCCCATACCCCAGAAAGGGCTGCCAAGAAACACCTTGGGCAGCAAAGACTAGGGGGCTTCCCAGAAAGAGCCAGGGCAACAAAGATGAAATGTAGAATTAGAGTGTGTTAAGCCAGGGGTATCAAAGGGAAATGTATGCTAGCCATAGGGAGGATTAGAACTGCCCAGCCTTTTAGTCAAGGCATATTACAATATTGTGTGGCTCTGGCTCTCTCTCTCTCTCTCTCTCTCTCTCTCTCTCTCTCCCTCTGTGTGTGTGTGTGTGTGTGTGTGTGTGTGTGTGTGTGTATGCATGTCTTTCATTTTTGAATACAAATAGCTCTTAGGCAGGTACATAAGTATGACCCATCAGGAGCACAAAGTGATTAAACAAAATTACCACTGCATGTCTTTTATCTTTTCTTCCACGCCTTTTAAAGTTTTTTTTTTTCTCCATTAGCAGTATATACTGTTGTAGCCTTCAAGTAAACATGCCCATTTTTAAGCAAAAAGTAAAACAAATCAATAGCTTTTCTTTAGATTACTCACCCTTCAAATTGTTCCAGAAGTTTTTTTCCCCACAAATTTTGGGAAGTCTGTGCATTTGGTAGCTCTATTTCCTTTAAATATCTGTTACTTGTAGTTGCTATTTTATTTTTTTGAGACAGGTTTTCACTCTGTAACCCAGACTGGCCTCAAACTCAAGATCCTCCTGCCTCAGCTGTCTGAGTTTGGGGAGTGGGGGCGATTACAGGTATGTGTTTCCATCCTCAGTTTGAATATTATCTCCTAAGAAATCAAATATTAAAAAATTGTCAAAATGCCTAAGGACTATCAAAAGAGTGAGCAAGAGACAGTATCCATAGTACTTCCAGAAACAGAAGAGTATCCGGAATGATGGTTTTATCTGAACAACTTCTGGAGTTAGACTGGATTTTCTATTCTTACCACCACCATATGCCACTTGTCTGACTTGGACCAAGCAAACATCAGCTGGATGGCCCTTTGTTACACATCATGCAAACTACATGTCAACATAGAATTGTTCCCAGAGTTGGAGGGGATAATTCAAGAACAGGGAGAGTGCTTGTAAGGACTACTACTACCAAGCAGTACAAGAACTAAGTCTATTGGTCAATTTCATTGTTACTGTGTATTCTTTTAGACTTTTCTTTGCATGTATAACTAGAGATGCTTTTATTTGGGACCAAGCTATGTCAATTGCTTTAGTAACTTGCTATGGCAATTGGCAGTTGTGCCTATACATTTTGTCTTTGTCTATTCTTCATCTGCAGCTTGGTACTGGCATCAAGGAGGTTAGGCAACACTTTGCCATGGGCAAACAACAGTTGCCAGTTGTATACAATGAGTATTCCCAGGGCTTGTCTACTTTGGAGTCTTAATTAATTAATTAATTAATTATTTCTTTTTTATTCACATTACATCTCCTTTTCCTCTCTCCTCTCACACAGTCTCTCCTACCCCTTCTTCTTCTCCTCTGAGAAAGTGGAGCTCCCCCCTCCCCACAGCCCTGCTATCCCCCAAACCCTGGCACATCAAGTCTCTGCAGGGCTAGGTGCATCCTCTCCTACTTAGGCCAGACAAAGCATCTTAGTTAGGGGAACATATTCCAGAGACAGGCAACAGCTTTAGGGATAGCCCCCACTCCAGTTGTTGGGGGACCCACGTAAAGGCTGAGCTATACATCTGATACATATGTGTGGTAGGCCTAGGTCCAGCCCACGGACCTAGGCTCTGTCTTTGATGCCACCTCACATGTCCTTTTCTCTTGAGGATAAATGGCTTTTACCCAGTGCATCTCACCTGTGAATTTATCTCCTCCACACCTTCAAATCTGTCCTTAGATCTTTTCCTATTCCTATCATTTCTGCCTTAATTCATGGTACTCAACATCCACCCAGGAATTCTCTAGAAATAGCAGTCTGTCCTCAGTTCTGAATTTCATTTTTTTGTCTTGTCCCCATCATCCTGCCTTTCTTTCTTTCCTCCTTCTGTCACCACCTCTCTCACGACACAGCCCAGAATGTAGTCTTCCAAAGGCATCGAGAGCATCTTTTTAGAGTCCACCTGTTTGTCATCTTCTCACATGGAAACTTTAAAAGTTTCTCATTAGCTTGTTCATGAAGTTCAAATCTACAGCCTGAATCCTAGCTATTCTCATCCTTCTTGCTCCACTGGGCACATGGCTCTCCATTTCATCGGGTTTCTTATAAATCCCGAGAGCTCTCTGTTGTGTCTTTCTTCCTCAGCCTTCTGCTTCCAAGGGGAGTCACCTTAGTAGATGGAGCCTAAATGTTACCTTTTCTATAGGACTTTTCCCCAGCTTCTACATAGACATAGAGAAGTACTTCTCTCTGTCTCTTAACTCCTTGTACAGCCATGTCTCAAGGTTAGCCCTCAGCAAGGTGTACAAAGTTGTGTCTATGTCTGTCTCTCTTGCTTTGACTGGTCATCCCTCAGAGTGAAGTTTGAGTCAGGAGCACCTGAAACCCAGCTAGGCAACAGTATTAAACTATTTTGGCAATCTATGAATGTCACTTCAGAGTCAACTAATATTTTTTGCCTTTTAAGAAGTCTGATAATTTGCTTCAGTCATAATATACAAATATGCAAATTTGTACACATGAAAAGTTGTGATGGTCATTTGCATATTAATGGGACTTGGCCAGTGCACCCAGATACTTGGTCAAATGTTAGTCTAGATCAGTAGTTCTCAACCTATGGAGTTGTAACCCCTTTAGGGGTCAGATAACCTTTTCACAGGGGTCACCTAAGACCATTGAAAACCACAGACATTTACATGACAATTCACAACAGTAGCAAAGTTACAATTATGAAGTAGCAACAAAAATAATCTCATGACTGGGAGTCACCACAGCATGAGGAACTGCATTAAAGGGTCACAGCATTAGGAAAGTTGAGGTCCACTGGTCTATATAGATTAATCTGTGAAGCTTTTTTTAATAATGTGATTTATATTTAAATTATTAGATATTGCATAAAACATATAGCCTGCCATAATGTAGGTGGGTCTCATCTAATCAGTTAAGCACAGAAGTCTGAAAAATGTGTTGAGTTTTGTGGAGGAAGAGAGGATTCTGCTAGTAGGTTGCCTTTGAATGTGAGACTGCACCCTGTTGGCTTATCTTGCAAGTTTAAGACCAGATAGCCTCTAAAACTACTGAGCTAGGTACTTAGTCTAAACCTTTCTTTTAAATAGATGTAGGCTATTCCATTTCTCCAATGACTAATGTAACAACCAATATGTCTGAAACACAGAATGGGTTCTCAGTTTATAAAGAATCTTCTAAATTGTGAATGAGGGGAAACAATGTAAACAAAACAATAACAACAACAACAAAAACAAAATGGTAGGCTTAAATTTGGATAGGTTTGTTTGTGAAGATGTATTTGTTACCCAGTAGTACTGGAGTCACTCTGATGCAAGGTTAAATCCTGCCTACAGGAACTAAGTGGACTAGACCAGGTCATTCACCTTCTTGTTTTGAACTGGGTTTATTCTTCCATGTGACAAAATGGTGTAACACAACTGTGGTTGCGAAGAGGAAGTCACTGTAGCCATTGAAATGTGGACAACAGCTCCCGGCAGGAAGCAAGTGTTCACTGTGCTAGAGCTCCGTCCATTTGATTACTTCAGCTTATTCACATCTCTTTGTAAATATACTACTGAGAAAAATATGAATTTTGTATTGTTTGATGGCCTTCAGTTTTTGAAAGCTGAAAAATGATGAAATTAATGTATCATTACTATAATATTCAACTATTGGATTTTTTTGGATGGTTTCTGTTGCTTGGTGTGGTGATCTTATGTATGGATTCCCAGGCTGGGTTTTCTTTAATTGCTGTTTGTTATTTAAATAAACTGTTTCCTTGGAGTTTTGTATCTATGGAATGTAGAAAGTTCAAATAAAGTGGTAAAAATGAAAGATATTTTCATTTACTAAAGCTATAATCAAGACAGAAGGCATTAATTAAGTAATTACTTAAGGAAATACAATGTTGTTTTCTAGTTTACTAACTATTCTTGCCTGCCAAGGAATGGCTTTAGCAGCAATATAGGCAAATGCATACATAATTAGAGAAAATGCTGGCTTTTCTTACTTCTGAAAGAAAACAGTGGCTTAAGAATTAGATTTCCAAAAAATATTGTTTGATAGTGCTAAGTTATAGGATTGGGGGATGCAGAGTAGTTTGTGTGTGTGTGTGTGTGTGTGTGTGTGTGTGAGAGAGAGAGAGAGAGAGAGAGAGAGAGAGAGAGAGAGAGAGAGAGAGAGAGAGGAGAAAGCGAGAAAGAGAGAGATTGGGTTCTCTAGAGTAACAGAACCAGCAGGGTGAATATATATTACAAATGATACTTATCCTGATCACTCTAGGTAGTCCAACAGTGACCCTCTGCACCCTGAAGAAGCTGAGAACCTGGTAGCAATGTGTCCATGAGACTGGATGTCTTAGTAGTCCCAATCTAGCAGGGAGGACCAACCAAGCAGGTTCTAGAGAGCTCCAGTCTTTATTCAATGGTGGAAGGAAAAAGAAACTGAGTTATGATGTCAGTAGTACATGGCAGGAAGCACCAACAACAGGACAGACATCCTTAACAGGAGGAGGTGAAGATAGCCAAGCAACTAGCACGGATTTTCCTTTCTGACCTTTGTACTTCTTTTCTGTTATCAGAATGTGTTGACCATTCTAGAGGAGGGTCTTCCTTCTAACTAATTCTTCTTTGAAATAACCTCGAGGGCACATTTGTAGGTATGCCTTGTAGTTGATTCCAGACCCAATCAAAGCTACACTTAAGATTAACCCTCAGAGTGTGTTCTGCAAATCCCATAGCTTTTCCCTTATGCCCTTGTGTTTTCCACTAGTGAATTAAAGTCCATTTCTTCTTCTCAATAAAACATCACATCCATAAAGCATCTATGAATGTTGAAAGAAAGCATTTACTATTGATGGAACCTCTGTCCATCTTCCATCTTAGACCATCAATTTGGTTATCAAAGACACATAAAAGACATAGAGAAAATAATCTTATCGGTGGTAGATAGTCAAGAAATAGATACACATTTCAGTAAAATGCATTCAAAATTACCTAAGACACATGTAAGTATAAATAATAAACTGAGCATAAACCTCTATCAGCTAAAGAGAACCATTTGCCTGAAACCATTTAAATCATCAGTCATCTTCCAACCAAGCTTCATTAAGTCAATTTGGATTGATGAGTGTTAATCTCTTTCTTGTACATTTGAGGAAGGAAGATGCCTCATTTAAGTGGTAATGATTACCTATGCATAAACGTATATGCATATATATTCTGTGCTATTTAAGAATATTCAAATGAAGTTTTAACTTGATTTGATCTCTTGTTGAATATTTTCTTCTTTTTGCCCTTCCGGCAGCGTATCTTTGCTATAGTCCCATGAAACAAGTACTGTTAACCCCATTTTACATCATTAGAAAAGAACGAAAAATAATCAGAATCTTACTAATCATATACAGAATGTCAACATAATAGTCTTTTGGGGAGGGTACTTATCCAATGCTGGGGCCTTTTTCTACCCATCTTGTTCTTACAAGTCTAAATAATTTCTTACAAAGCTATTTTAAAAATAATAATAATAAATATAATAATAATAATAATAATAATAATAATAATAATAACCCAAAAAGAAAAACAAAAATCCCTTAGATGGCATAGTTTTTCTTCTCTTAGTTTCCCCATTAGAAATGAAGTCTTGAGCATTTAATAAACTCTGATTACAACCATACTCTATGAGGCCAATGTAGTTAGCACAGCTTAAATGTGATCCTCCTTGCCCCTATGCATAGCTACACATGCCAGCACGGCTTGAAATCTGGGCTTGGATGTTTCTTAGGATTGTTGGCTAATGTAGTTATATTGGGTGGATTATTCCAGTGGTTTCAGAAACAAACCCAGGACGTGCAGAAGCCGAACCTACTGCATCCTGAGATTGTTGTGTGTCTATTGTCCACAGTGAAATCTGCTTAGCTACGTTCTAGACCCTACAAGAACGAGAGTTATTTCTGGAATGTTCTATTAAGCCCTAACTACAACTCTTTCATTTCACCTTTAACTGTGGGTCTTCCCCACTAAGGTCCTTGCTTTCTATCGTTAGCCCAGCACTGGCCCAATTTTTGTCTCTCCTGACCTGATATGAACACATCTTGGTGTCCACAGTCACATAAATTTGGCAAAGCCCTTTCTTTATGACAGCTAAGCAGAATCTTTCTTTTAATCCTTGTCTCCCATCAGGCTTCCCTCTAATTGCACTTCTGTTCTGGCTGTTCCTGCAGTGTGGAGGGTACTTTCCCCTAATTTGTTTGAAGGATGATTGTTCCAAATGCCATCTTCACAGCTTTCCTGAAAGTGCTCTGTTGTGGAGCCTAGCATATACGCTTCAATATACAAACACAGCATTTTTTTCTCTTCTTTATTGACTTGAGTGAAATCTGTGACTCTGCTAAATAAAATACTTCAGGGCCCAAGCTCAGGCTGCCCATGTGCTAAGACATTTGCGTCTTTTTTAAATGTCCCAGGTCTTCCCAGGTTCTTCTCCAACAATATTTTAACAGAGAGAACACTGCCAAATCCCAATCATGTGCTTTCCAAATCTTCTTGACAGCATTATTGATGACAGATGGTGAGCCTCTTCATTTCACCAACCATAGGACAGTATTAGAACCAGAACTGATTTGGTGAGATTATGCAGTAGACCACAATGTGTATTTCCCATTCTCTTCTTGACCTTAGAAATAACATAAATATTTAGAAGCAGCACAAGGTATCTGAAGGGCTATAATTGCACATGGTTTTATGTGCATTGTTTACTGACTTGCACCCAGAGCTGAAGAAGAACTGTTTGCTTTCTTTTCCATAGGAATTACAAGTGTCATTCTGCTATATTTATAATGTTCATTCTTAGAGGTTACTAAAGAATGCCATCTATTTTTCCATGAGTAAAATTACTCTGAAAATAGGTGTAGTGGGGGCTCCAAAAAGTGATTTCTCAGAAGTTTGCTGTTGTTTACAGTTATCATTAAAAAAAATTCAAACCAAACCAACCAACCAACCAAAAAAACCAACCAACCGACCAACCAACCAACCAGCCAAAACAGAAATTAAATATTTTCTTTTCTAATTAGTGTGTCATTCTCTATGGATGCCCATTCTTGACTTACACATCTCAAAATGTAATTGGTGTTGTATAAAGTATATTATTAATGTAGCTGCTTATATAAAGAATGCAAACTGTGGTACAATTTTAAATATAAGTATGTCTTTTGGGCACCACAGTATCAAGATAAATAGCTTACTACAAATGCTTGGAATATTATAAGGCTCTACATTTCCAAATGTACTGAAATATTTTTTTCTTAGATTATAAACCTTTGCAAGGCAGGGACTATACCTGTTCTGTTCACTTTCGAAAGCAAATAACAATGACAGCAAAATTATTCCATTGGCTTATTAGTTCTCTCTCTCATTGCCACAATAGATGCTCAATAAGACATGGTACCTGGCTGAGCTGGTCCATAAGTAGATAGATGTACCTAGAATGGAAACGCCTTATAATGTTCTTTTGTTTTCTTTCTTTCTTTCTTTCTTTCTTTCTTTCTTTCTTTCTTTCTTTCTTCCTTCCTTCCTTCCTTCCTTCCTTCCTTCCTTTCTTTCTTTTTCCCTTTCTTTCTTTCCTTTTTTTCTTTTCTTTTTTTTGTGTGAAAGTTGATTTTACCTCATGAGTGAAAGTATGGAATTTACCCTTGATTATTTATTAGCTTAACAAAAGTAGAGCTGTTACTATTGTTTTAAACATGTTCAAATATGTATGACCTAAATTTGCTCTGTTTAAGTTACTAATAATAACTATGTTTTCTATAACATAAATATGTATGGGCAGTATAATGACGCTAGTAAGCATGCTGACTTTCTAGTATTTGAACTTTCGATTGAGCCAGTGAAATCTTGAAGCCTAGTCAAACGATTTTGCAACCACTTTGATGCTCATAAATCAGTGAGAACAGCTCTTGGGGATTAGAAGCAATCAAATGTCTCTTGATTCGACTATACAATCTTTCCTTTCTTGAACAAATTAGTGTTTTGGGTGTCCCTCCCCTTGGGATTGTTTTTAAGGATAAAAATCAGTACTTGTAACTACAGAGCAATGGAGTATGAATTCAGCAGCCAAACATTGCATGTGCAGTAAGGAGACTTTTAGAATATGAGAGATAATGCAAACAGCAGTCACAGTTTTCGGTACAAAACAGTGAATATGTTTCTTCTGCTCAGCGTATGAATTCATTTGTTCAACAAATTAATATTTGTAATATAACAAATCTCAACATTGTAGCAGGCATCAGCCTAGGGGCAGTAAACAGAGACAGCTATAAGAAAACCCAGAAAGCACAGCCTTCTATGGTAGTTAGAAGTATGTATGTGTGCCTGTGTGTATATGAGTATATATGTGTATGTGTGTATGTATGTATATACATGTGTGTATGTAATTATATGCACATATTTGTGCATGTGAATGTATGTATGTGTGTACATGTGTATGCATACATGTGTATGTGTGTGTGTATATGCATACATGTTTGTGTGTATTTGTGTGAGTGTGTGTGAAACAATGGTTAAAGTTATGTAAGCATACAATGATGATATCTATAGAAGTCATATGTTTTAAGGAGAAAATTGTTGAGAAAAGACAGTTAGAATTTGGTCCTTCCATTTTCCTAGAGTTGATGTGAGTGTCTTTATTCAGAAGATGAGCTTGGGACCAAGATCCACCAGAGGTGAAAGAGTGAATCATGCTAGTATTTTGGATATTCAGCCAGGTAGAGAAAGAGACAGCCAGCAAGACTTTTGTCTTAGTTTAGGTTTCTATTGGTGTGAAGAGACACCATGACTAAGACAACTCTTATAGAGGAAACCATTTAATTGGGGCTGGCTTACAGTTTCAGAGGTTTAATCCATTATCATTACAGTAGGAAGTATGGCAGCATCTAGGCAGACATGGTGCTGTACAAGGAGTTGAGAGTTCTATATCTTGATCCAAAGGCAGTCAGGAGACTATTTTCTGCAGCCAGACAGAAGAAGGCTCTAAATCTCAATGACCAGACTTAAGCCCCAAAGCCCTATCTCCACAGTGACACACTTCCTCTATCAAGGCCACTCCAATAAGGCCATAGCTCCTAATACTGCCACTTCTCATGGGCCAAGCATACTCAAAGCATCACAACTCCTAAGAGAAACACTACCTAGCATATCCCAATGATGTGAAAGGTGACAGTCTTTTCAAAAGCAAACTGCACAAGTGGGAGGGAGGCTAGAGGTTAAGTTAGAGATAGAGTTGGGGGTGGCTACTTTGTGCATGGTGCCATAGACCTGTGGGATGATTTTAGCTTTTATTTCTATCGAGATGAGAAGTGAGACAAAGGGTTGTAACAGGAGAATAAGATCAACATTTTAACAAAATTATTTTGGTTACTAAATTGAGAATGTACAATAAGGAGGACAAAGGTGGAAAGACTCAGGAAGCCTTTGTCTTGGTAGTAGGTTATATATGCCCATGGGCTAGAATATTTGCATTAGAAGTTAATGAAAGGTGTGTAAGTTAAGAAGCTATTTGAAGCTGGCTAACACTAAAAATGCTTTCTGGTATCCTTGATGGATTCAGGGCTGGGAAAGCTACTATAAAGAGAAGAGTTGTCATTAATGGTGTGGGAAGGTTGAAGGGCTTAAATAAGAATTAAGGAGTATTTTAGACAAATGAGGATGCTGAGTGACAACTCTGTTTACATATCTGAAGTCCTGGGTGAAAGCATAGATTGAATATTAGCCTCTGAAATCCATCACTGTATGGACTTTTAAGAACTTATTGAATAGATAATAACAACATGGAAGAAGGCATGGAAAGAAAAGAGATATGAATACATTACTAGTAGAACACCATCCTCTTTTTCTTTTTCCTGATTAGAAATACAGTTATACAAAATACATTATCATAATTTGAATTAAGCATATGAAATCTATATTAAATAGCTACTGTTTCGTGGCTCCTGATTCTTTCTGATTAACAAGATGGTAGAATATCGTCTTATTAGTGTTAGCTACCAGTTTGTAGTGACACCATGAATATAATTATCGCCTTTAGACCAAACAATATATCTCTATGATTCAGAGTTCAGGATATAGAATTTCTATAAAATCAATCATTACTATGAGATTTTCACAGTAAATTACAATACTGCCATTTTGCAGTCTCTTAGTCAACATGTATGTATTATAATGGCATCCTCATCCATGAAGATGCTCCTATCATACTCCCAAACCTTGACCCTCTTTATTTTCCTTTCCCATTCTGCTGATCCCATCTTACTCCAAACAGTCCTCTGACTTCTGTCCCATTTCTCTTTCCTTCTTTTAAAATCTAGACTCTGTTCATTTGACAGAAAACATACATTATTTGTCTTTTTGATTCTATCTTATTTTTCTTAAGGTCTAATCTCCAGTTCTGTCTATTTTTCTGCAAATGACGTTGCTGTGTTCTTTGTGACCAAATGCCATTCCATTGGGTGTGTGATATACTTATCCATTCACCAGTTGATGGGTATGTAGGATGATTTGTTGACTGGTTACCTTCAGCTTCTAATGTATTTATCTTCCTCATTTTCCTATCAACCCTGGCCCTCATATTAACCAATTCTTCTCTCTTATTCATAACTCTTGGTTTTGTACGACACATTCTGTTTAACTGAGGCCATCTGTGTGAAAATTAGATTGAAGCTATCTACTCAAGAGTGATAGTCTCATCAGTGGATATACATCTGAAGGCAGTGGTTTCTTCTCTTCCTAAATTTATTGGTAGCAAATAGTTCATCAGTGAGGAATAAGGCTGCCTCAGCCATCTACCACCAATGCCTGGCTGTTGACCCAGTACAGGCATCTGTAGCTTCTATAAGTTCAATATTGCAACATATTCTTTTGGTACCCTCTACCACGTCCCCCTGAGTCCCAGAGTCCCAGATAGGATGCTATTTAGGCCTTAGCACTTAAAGATAATTTTAAAATATTTTACAAATATATGTTATTTTCTATTTTTTTGTCCAATCTATCCATTACAAAAGACTGCCTCTCTCTCTCTCTCTCTCTCTCTCTCTCTCTCTCTCTCTCTCTCTCTCTCTCTGTGTGTGTGTGTGTGTGTGTGTGTGTGTGCAGTTGCCCACAGAGGCCAGAGAGTGGATCTGATCCTCTGGAGCTGGAGTTACAAGAAGCTGTGAGCTGTCCTGTGGAGGTACAGGGTACTGGACTCTGTTCCTTTGCAAAAGAAGCAACAATCTGAAGGACTGAGCTACCTCTTCAGCTCCACCTCTCTCTTTTCTTTTGTTGTGTTACCTGTTTTTTTTTTTTTTTTTTTTTTTTTTGTCTTACCAGATGTTAGACTGTGATATTTATGTCACAATCCATCCTTCTTGTGCACCTTGAAATTTATTTATTTAGTTTTTATTTATTGTTTTTGAAACAAGATCTCTCTACCCAGCCCTGGCTATCCTGAAACTTCTAAATTAAGTGTCTATAAGTAAACTAGGCTAGCCTTGAACTTAAAGGCATCTGCCTAGCTTTGTCTCCTGAGTGTTTGGATTTATGGCATGCACCAACACTCCTGGTGAAATCTTTGTTACTGAAATCATTTGATTTTTTTTTCATGGGGTTGAGTGAGTCCTTTCCTAACTTTTCTGTTTTCCATTACTACTGTTTTTGCTATGAAACTCTGTTGTTTCAGTATTGCTTTTCTGGCTGTTATCAATCTTCCTCAATACCTGTGAAATAACTCATCCACCTTCTGGGTTCTTGGAGGTTGGGGGCAGAGCTGCCACCCAAGATCTCCTCAGTGCTCTGGCCCAGACCGGAAGGAACCAGTGTTCCGGGCTGGGAGTGACTTCCTGGGTCCTTTTGGTTCCCAGTTACTCCCTGTTTAGGGCGGGCCCTGCTGTCTGCTTACCTAAGATACTGCCTGAGTTCGAGCGCCTGGGATCCCTGCTTCCTTTGGGTTCTTGGGGGTTGGGGGCAGAGCTGCCACCCAAGATCTGCTCAGTGCTCTGGCCCAGACCGGAAGGCTATTCTCAACTTTTTATCATAGAGTCCAGGCACACCTTCCTAGGGATGTTAACACCAATAGTAGTGTGGGCACACCTTCATCAATCAGTCATTAAGAAAATGTGCCATAGACATGCTTAAAGGCCAATTAGATGAGAGCAATTTCTAAATTAAAATTCCTCCCAGGTTATCCTGGTCTGTCTTAAGTTGGAAAAAACGTACTACAACACAACACCCACGCACACAACATAAAGTTGTGCATTTTCTTTGTATTCTTTTGTATTTGAAATTAGTTCCGTGGTTTTGTATTGTTGTTTTTTCTTTTGTTATCTTATTACTTATTCCTAGAGAAGCAAAAAAAAAAAAAAAAATTAGAATTATGCTGCCACCAAGTTTTCCCAGAATCATCATCAATGTGATACTTTATTATTATTATTAATTATTATTGCTGTAGTAATATCTGAAGCCTATTCCCACTTCAGTCAGGTAAACAAAGAATGGACTTTTCATATGGAAATGGGAGAGTCTTTCAAAGATGGGTCCCATGAGCAGAATACATTCCCCACTGGTGGGTTTTAAGATGTGCTTTCCACATAATTGAGAGAGGGCAGCTTGGTAAGCTTGTTAGATAAGCAAATCTATGCAGACAGTCTGTCACTCTTGGAGAAATGAAAACTGAGTAGAGGCAAGGAGTCGGATTTACATGCTACAAAAAGGCTTTTCTTTATTTCAATCGACAGAATTGGATTAGACTCCAGCACCAGCATGCACTTCCCATTGTTTGCTTTTGATATTAACTGCAGGAGACTCATTAGAATTTCATGGATGTAATTGTTTCTGGGTTACATCCTCAATTAATGACTATAATTGAAAGATGGGATAGGGCTGCGATGACGTGACTGTAATTTAAGTGCGAGATGTCTGGGCCTCTATTTGCAATGCATTTATTATTATTATATTTTTCTCCCTGCTGTGGAGGAGTATTTACGAGAGGCAGAAATAAATGCATTTCAAACAGCAATGTCTCAATCAAAACAATGAGCGTATTGTGCACTGGGTGTTGTTTTCCTGGGCTGTTTTGTGACTCTGGAGCCCTTGGCATGATATGTATGCATAGCAAGAGCATGTGCTCAGATCTTTTGGGAGGACTCGGGGGCGGAGAACATGCTTCAACAATGGGGAGGTAGGAGAGAGGCTACCTCTGCCCCTCTTTATGTGCTTTGTTAGAACTGTTTAAATCCCAGGCAGCAGAGGCTGCACTTGTTAAGGGTTTCCTAATCACTTTTGGATTATGTCATGGAGGGAGATGAGAGATGCTCTCACAATCCCTTTATTATGGGCTCCCTTCTGCCTGCCTCTTCTTGCACACCCCCACCTTCCACCCAAGCAGGCATTAACCTCATTCGCTTTTTGAACAGTGCACTGCTGATGGCCCATAAACCTTGAGGGTAGCTGGGAGCAGCAGCTGAACAATTATCCGGGTTTCATAGGATTTTGTCCAGACCACAAGGAAAAAGCTCACAGAGCAGGACTCCTGGTTCAGAGGTGTTTATCCAGAACCTGAAGCAGATATTGAGTTAATGAAATACAGTTTTCAATGGGGATGGCCTTTGTTTCCTTATGAGTCTACTGACATGGATAGGGAAGACTCTGGTATCACCAGAAGCAGGGAGGTCTAAGTCTGGAACCTGGAATTGCAGATTCAAGGAGGCCTTAACGACAACTGTGTACTGCTTCCCTGATTCCTAGGCATCTCCACAGACACTGGAGTTCGAAGATGACTCGCTTAAAGGCATTAAGGAGTAGAACAAATGGCAGTGTAGTGTCAAGCTAGGGAATGAGACAGTGGTAGACGGCAGTGAGTGAGTGATGTTCAGGTACAATAGGTTGGTTCATTCGGTGTGTAGCAACAATGAGGCTGTAAAGCCAAGGCTATAAGTAGCCTGCTGTCATCCGTGAACTATGGTTTTTACTTGCTCTCTCCCTCTCTCTCTCTCTCTTTTCCTCTCCTGTCTTCTTTAAGTACCTCTATTTATCCTTCTCACCACTTCCGTTTCTAGATAAATTTTACTCACAGTTTAAATGTTTGAGCCCACAGTCATTTTCAATATCTCCTCTTCTTCATCTGTTGAACACGAAGTTCTCAGAAATGGCCCTACGCTGCCATTGGCGTGCCCTCTATTGACATGGTAGCAGTGAATATTTAATTTAAAAAATGACATAACAGTGATTGGAGACTACTGTTTAATATTCTTTAGAGGATCTTTCAATGCTCAAGTGGAAGTTATTCAATTAAAATGCAAATATGAGCATTAGATGTTTTTGTATAAAAATGTGCAATAAAGTGTAAGAGACAGGAGAGATGTTGTTATTCTCTATGTAGCATGGGCAAGGAAAGCAATCTCTGGGCAGTAAAGACGGTGATCCTGAGTAGTAGGGAGATTGAGTAGTGTAAATGCATCAAAAGTAGAGGCATCTATTGAAAGAGATCCTGGGGTGAATTTTAAAGCCTCAAAGGAATAAAAACAAACAAACAAGCAAACAAACAAACAAACAGAAGAAAGCACAGTAAAAAATGAGCCCCAAACAAAAAAGGTCAGGAGGAAGGCAGCTTAGAACACGGATCCAAGGCAGGAACCTCTGGGCCCTTATGGTTGATGGTAATAACTCTAGGAAAGTGAAACCCGTGGAGGGATTCTGAAAGGGAAACATGGTCTAACTTCTCATGGAAGTTTTTAAAAATATCATTAGTCTGACCTGTTACATATGACTCTAGATTCCTAGTGTAAAGAAAATATGACTGTTTCAGTCCACATCATATCTGTGCACATGTTCAGGTTCATGTATGTGTGCATGTACATATGTGTGGATGCCAGAGGATGATCTCAGATGTCAGGTTTGTGTATGTGTGTGTGTGTGTGTGTGTGTGTGTGTGTGTGTGTGTGTGTGTGAACATGCATATGTGTGTAGAGGCCAGAGGATGACCTCAGATGTCAATTATTTCCTGCCATCTCCTTTGAGACAGTGTCTCTCTTTGACCTAGAACTGGCTAAGTAGGCCAGGCTGTGGAATTTGATAGTTTCTCCCTCTCCAGGGCTGAGACTTTAAACAAGTGCCATTGAAGATACTTTTCAATTCCAATAGCTTTTCTGTTCAGTAGATTAGACCATTCTTGAGGGGTAAGCATTTTACCATCTGAGCTATGTTCTCTACTCCCCATTTCATGTTTCTTAAAATTAATTTCACTATAAGTTTTAAAGATGTGGGACAGCAATTTTCTTCTTTAGGGAAATCATACTGGACTGTATTATAGGGCTTTGTAGACTCTCCAGTGTTGTAGCATGGCAGAGGTATTGTGTCTGTGTGTGTGTGTGTGTGTGTGTGTGTGTGTGTGTGTGTATCCATCTAAGGAAACAGAACAATAACATGTTATGAAACAAGCTGTTTTGTGAGCAGAAAGAGGATGGTTTCAGTTTTTTGTTTAAAAAAAAATTAGAAATGTAAGCTTGCACGCAAAAGCCTGGGAGGTTATATAACAAAAACAGTTTTCTGGGCTGTGATTAAATATTCCTTTGATTGGTTTTTCTGTAGGTCTTTGAAGCCATGGTGTTTTTCCTTTATATGAAACAAATGAGAGATATTGAAGAGGAAAGCAGCCATTAAAGGGTGACAGTTAGGAATTCAATGTCTCAGCCAGGTGCCTGGAAGCCAAGGTCTAACCCCGCATGAAGTACAGCCAGAATGACAGTGGCCAAGTGTGGAGGTAGAACATCCTTCCTTCTCATTCTTGCTGGAATCTTGTTTATCCAGCTGTATCCCTGAATTTGGTGCCCCTTTGTAATTACACTTAATGAGAGGTTGAATATTAACTAGCACAATAGCAAAACCATGTGAGTACCTTTTAGTTGGAACTGCTGCAGAATCTAAGCTACCACACAAAAACATCCAAACTAAAGTACATCCAAACTGATGTACATCCAAACTGAACATCCAAACTGATGTACTACAGCCACATCCCCCTTCTGTCTCCACCTCCAACTGCAGCCATTGCTCACTTGCCTGTACCTTTCATTTGCACTGCAAATGTAGTTTGTAGTTGCGTGGATCTATAAGGGATGATTTTTATTCTTTTACAAAGACACCAAAACTACTGAGTGGTAGGCACCGTGTCCTGACTTGGTGCCAATCTCATCTTCTGTACACTGTGTAGAGTTGTAATGGTTAACCCAACCAATCTAAAAATGAATCCATGGAGTAGCACCATGTCCCACTTTTAATAAAAGGTCCTTGCTGCATTACCAGACAGACAAGAAGAAAGTTATACAAAATACTTCTTACCAGAGAATGAAGATTGCAAGGAGCGATTCATTCAAACAACGGTGACGAATAATCCTGATTTCTTGCTTTTCATTTAACAGACAAACAACATCAAACAAGAAACAAGAAGGAATCCTTCTTTTTAAATTAGGACCAGATAAAAGCGATGCTTCAATTTTCAGTACTTTTTAAGCATGCAGGAACCATTCCTCTTTTATATTGTAGCATTGTCATGGCTGCCTTGCAAATTCTGGGAGACTTGCACCCCCAAATCCAAAAGATTTCATCTCTGATACCTTCTCCAGATGAGAAGCAGCGCTTTTTTTTTTTTTTTGGTATAACAAATTAATATTAGAATCCACATTGTAACATCTTCTGTATACCAAAAGGGAAAAGTACAAAAAATTCTGTGAAAACTACGACATAGCTTCTTTTTCCCATTAATTCATTTATTTTTCATTTTATATCCAGACTGCAGCCCCCTCCCTCCTCTCCTTCCAGTCCCACTCACACAAAACCCTGCCCTCATTACCCATTTCCTTTCTAGTCAGAGAAGAAAAAGCTTCTCTTGGGTACCACCTTACACTGGGACATCAAGTTGTAATAGGACTAAGTAGATCTTCTCCCACTGAGGCCAGACCAGGCAGTCGAGCAGGCATCTGATGGCAGAGAGAGGGGATCTAATGACAGGCTACAGAGTCAAAGAAAGCTCCTACATACACACTCCAATTGTTAGGGGATTAATATGAAACCCAAGCTACACACCCATTACAAATGTATAGGGGACCCATGTCCAGCCCCTGCATGCTCTTTGGTGGGTGGTTCAGTCTCTGTGAGCCTCCATGTGCCCAGGTTAATTGTAGGCCTTTTCATGGAGTCCTTGACTGCTCTGGCTCCCTCAATTCTATCCCCCACTCTTCCACAAGACTCCCATAACTCTGCCTGGTATGTGGCTCTGGATCTCTGCATCTGTTTCCATCAACTACTGGATGAAGCCTCTCACAGGACTGTTAGGCTAGGTTCCTGATGCAAGCACATCAGAGTATCATTAATAGTGTCAGGGGTTGGCTCTCTCCCATGGGATGGGTCTCAGGTTGGGCCAGTCATTAGTTGACCTTAGTTTCTCCTCTATCTTTATCCCTGAACTTTTTGTAGTTAGGACAAATTTTGGGTTGAAAGTTTTGTGACTGGGTTGATATCCCCTCCCTCCACTGCAAGTCTTGCCTTGCTAGAGTAGGTGGACACTTCAGTGTCCATATCTTCAGTCTCTCCACCCCCATTAACCCCCAGGAGCCTCCCCAGTCCCAGTGTCTCAAGCTAGTCCCAGAGGTGCACTTTTCCTACCAATTTTCCATTTTCTCTTCAAGCCCTGTCCTGACAAATCCCCTTCCCACACCTGATCCCTAGCCCCACATTCCTCCTTCCTCTCTCTTCTACCCAGTTCCAGCCCTCCATACAACTCTGATGTATATTTTATTTCCCCTTTGAGTGAGAACCAAGCCTCCTTTTTTGGGCCCTCCTTATTACTTAATTTGAGTCTGTGAATTGTAGCATTGTTGTCCTGTACTTTCTGGCAAAGGCCCTCTTAGAAGTGAGTACTTACCATTGTGTCTTTCTGGGTCTGGTTACCTCACTCAGGATAATATTTTCTAGTTCAGTCTATTTGCCTGCAAATTTCAAAATGGCCGCCTACAGAATGGGAGATTTTCACCAACCCTACATCCAATAGGGATGTATATCCAAAATATTAAAGAGTTCAAGAACTTTACACAATAACAAACCAAATATCCCAATTAAAAATTGGGTACAGAGAGCTAAACAGGAAATCTCAACTGCAAAATCTTGAATGACCAAGAAGCACTTAAAGAAATGTTCAATGTCCTCAGTCATTAGGGAAATTCGAATCAAAAGGACCCTGAGATTCCACCTTATACTCATCAGAATGGCTAAGATCTAAAAACTCAAAGTGACAGCACATGCTGGTCAGGATATACCAAGGGGAACACTCCTCCATTGCTGGTGGGAGCAATAAGTATTACAACCACTTAGGAAATCAATTTGGATGTTTCTCTGAAAATTGGGAATAGTTTATCTCCAAGACCCAGCTACATCTCTCCTGGGCATATACTCAAAAGATACACCAGTATGCCACAAAGATACTTTATCAACTTATGTTCATAGCAACTTTACTCATAATAGCCAGAAACTGTCAACGATCTAGAAGTCCTTCAACTGAAGAATGAATAAAGAAAATGTGGTGCATCTACACAATGGGTATTACTCAGCTGTTAAAAACTATGACATAGTTTTAAAAGAATTATTTTAAATTAAAATACTGGCACCAAAAAGAAAATGCTGTATCATTAAAACAAAGACAAGGAAGATTTTTAAGCATGTGTGTGTGCGTGCGTGCATGTGCGTGCACACACACACACACACACACACACACACACACACACACACACACACCTCTTTGTTATAGAAACTCTTCCCTGAGAGATCTTTTTACTCTCAGGTGATTTATTGCAAATATCTTCAAATATTTTGGATTTCTGAGTTTATATAACTCTATTTTTTCTGCAGCGTTTCTTTAACACAGGGTCTCTCATTGAAAACCACAAGACTGGCTGGCCAGCAATCTAACAGTCCTCCTAGATCCCCTGAGTTACCAGTGAGTCCACTATCACAACCAGCTTTTTCATGTGGGTGAACTCATATTCTTATACTCACACATCAATTCCTCTTTCTCACTAAATCACTTCTCCAGCTTCAATTTTTTGTTCTTCTGGAGGCCAAAGCCCTCACCATTTTCTGTATTATACTTTCCTTCACTGGTGTTCAGGTTTGAATTAACAAAAAACACCACCTCAAAATTAAATGACTGAGCACCAAGAAATTAAATGACTAAGGCACACAATAAAAATTTGAGTTAGTAATATCAAAGTTCTGGTTCAGAGAATGTAAATCATATGTTCCCATCTATGACTTACATTATTTGGGGGCTGACTTCAAAAATAGTCATTTGTATCAGTTTTTCAGTCTTAGACTAAATGCTTGAACTTTCAGGTTCAGAAACATTAAATTCATGTAAGAGAACTTTGCATTGTATCAAGTAATGAAGAAACTATAATCTTTTGGGGAATAAAAATGATCAACCCATGGCTGTTCCTGTTTAGATTGCTTCATCAACATATTGTTTCTATCTAACTAGAGCCATCTGGACGGCCAGATTCTGGCTTTAAGAAAACCCCATCCTCTTACTGTCAAGTCTCAAAATAATGGTCTTTTGAGACTTGACAGTCTCTAACCCTCTAGGTCTGCTGAGAATCCTGGACAATGCTCTTCCACGAATGGCCAAGAAGCGCAAATGTGTGCAGTTCAAGAATCCATCCTAGACTATCATAGATTTATATGATGAAAAGGAAAAAACCTAGCCATTTTCACTTGATGTCTTGTAAGGAATGAAAAGAGAATAAAGAAAGGCCGGGAGATGGCTCAGTGGGTGAAGGGCTTTCTATGCAATCAGAATGATCTGAATTCAGGTTTCTGGCATGCACATAAGAGCTATGTCCTAAGGTACATATCTGCCACTTCATTACTGGGGGTGGCAATAAAGGCAGATCCCAGAGACTGAATTGCCAGCCAATCTAGCTGAAATGATGAGGTGCAGGTTCAGCAAAACATTTTGTTTCACAAACAAAATAAGAACAACAGTAAATAGAAGGTGGTAGAAGAAAATGTCCAAAGTTGACTTCTGACTTCCACGTGTGCATATGTAAACAAGTGCATGTACACACATTTTCCGCACATGTGTGCAGACACATACACACACACACACACACACACACAATGAATTTTTAAAGAACAAGAATGGAGGAATTTACTTGAGGGGAGCAAATAACAAATAGCATCTTTGCTCAAGATCATTCATGGTTGTTTTCTGATTATGATTGACAGGACCTATAGGCAACAGCTCCTCTTTCAACAAAGTGTGCCTTGTAAAACTCGCTTGGCAGAATGGCATAATCTTTATATTTTTTTCACAGCAGTTTTATATTTTGCTTTAATTCCTTTGCAAACTCATGATCCAAAATGCAACCAGCTCAAATTATAACCAGGTTTTGACATATGTCTCAAGGGGCGCTCAGTATGCGTGGTCTAGAAGTGAGTCTGGTGTGGCCATAAAGTGCTGATCTCACTAACAAATTTCTATATCTTTCATGATCAACCCATATTTGTGAGCACCACCGTAGATCATTAGCCACTTAGGAGCAGCAAGAGTCCCATGGCTATTTCTCTAGTAGGAGATATAATAAAGACTTCTATTCAGTTTCTAGGCATGAACCATGACTTCACAATGAGCTCAACCACAGGAATTAGAAATGTATCTTGTCTCTTGTGATGGTTAATATCAATTGTCATTTGATGGCATGATGGTTTAGAACCACCATGGAAAGAAGCCTCTAGGCATAACTGTGAAGAAATTTCTAGTCTAGGCTAACTGACATAGAATGTGCCACTTTAAATGTGGGTGCCATTCCATGGGCTGTCGTCTAAGATTTAACAGAAAAGAGAAAGGATGCTTAGCATGAATGTTCACTGCTCTCTGTCTTGGTTTGTGAACCAAGGTCAACCATGGGACCAACTGCTTTACTACTCTGTAGCTATGCCTTCGCTGCCATGTCGGACTGTATCTCTGGAACTGTAAGTCCCTCCTTATGTTGCTTCTTTTTAATGTTCCAGCGATGCATGAAGTGTCTTATGTATAACTGTTCTTCTCTAGGTGCCAGAAAATCTCCACCTTCCAGAAGTGGCTCCATACTTCAGTGTTGCATTTTAATCATGTTTGCAAGAGTAATTTTTTCATTGATTTCAAATGTTTTCCACTGTGATTTGTTAGTAGAGAAGCAAATAAAATATTCTCAAAGGCTCCTGTAATTCCTAGAGGCAGGTTGGGCATGTGGTTGTCTCTTTTCTGTTTCATCAAATCATCAGTGCCATCTTCAATTGCTGAACTTCTTTTCTATCTGACCAGAGTCATCCGCCATTTTTCTCATGCAAAATCACTCATTCAACGAGACTAGCATTAATCCCTTCTGTAGGTAACCATCCTTTCACCTAATTATCTTCCTTGGGTTATATCTTAAAAGTTCTATCACCTCAATGCCACTAAATTTGAGATCAAATTTCTAGAGATGTCAAACTTTGAGTAAAACACTCAAATGATATACAAATCTTACTGTGTATATGTGTATACATATATGTTTATACATACACATGTGCACACATGTATATATGTACATGTTTGTATGTATATAAACATATTTCATATATGTTTGAGTGTTTCCCTCAAAGATTCACACACACACACACACACACACACACACACACACACACACACACACACACACAGAGAGAGAGAGAGAGAGAGAGAGAGAATGATAGAGGGAGGGAGAGAAGAAGAGGGAGAACGGAGAGATAGTCTCAAATGATTCTGGAAGAGTGAGACATTGTAATACATTTCCTTCAGTTCTTGTACTTATGAATATTGTGAGTTCCAAATCATTCTGAGCTACACTGAGTGACCTTGTTTCTAGCAGACAGATTATGGAGGACGGGAAAATCCCAAATCTGCAGTGTTACCTGCCTGTCATGCGTGTCCATGTAGATACGTATGACTAGTTATGATCATACATTTATGATAGAACTAGCTAAGTGATAAAACAATGTTTTACCATTTAAGATTTAGTACCCTCTATGTTTATGACATGAAAATTTGGACATAAGCATTTGTGGCACCACCAGGAAATCCTAGAGCCACTGGAATAACAACCTTCCCCCAATAATATTTATGTTTATCGAAGTTTTTTTCTGAAATAAATGTTGAA
This sequence comes from Arvicanthis niloticus, assembly GCF_011762505.2. NCBI lineage: Eukaryota > Metazoa > Chordata > Mammalia > Rodentia > Muridae > Arvicanthis > Arvicanthis niloticus. The sequence continues at coordinate 20,615,223 of NC_133429.1, forward strand.
GGCATAATCACACAAGAGAAATAATGAAGCAAAGGAAAGTAGACACAAACTAGATAGAGCTAAAGGAGCAGAGAAGAAACCCAATAGAAACAAACTTGACAGAGGATTCCCATATAAGAGGAACAGGGGCTCTGACAGTAACTCAGGCTTTGATGTCACAATATGGAAGGAGCTGGGGGCCCAGTGGTAATATTTTCCAGTGGGAAGGTTTAAATCCATGCAGATGAATAATGCAGATGAAACTATCAGCATGCTGGAAGCTCATAATTATTCAAATTACACAATGTCATTAAATCTGTGGAAATCAAAACAGAAAGAGCCATTAATTCCGATTCTATCTTTCAGACCTCTATGTTTCTACTTCGTTGGGGATGAGGCGACACTTCAACCTTGAAATCAAACAGAGAATATGGCATGACAAGTTAGTCGTGCATTGACCATGTAATTGTTTTAAAGGTGATCTAGGCAAATGCACAATGCAGATGTGTGCCCATTTTTAACACATGGTACAATTCTATTTGTGTCTTGCATGATGGATTTAGAATTTCAGATAATTGTACTTAATAGAAAATATCTTAAGATCAGTTCTGTAATTGTGGCTTTTGAAGGACTAAACATATTTCATCAGAGAGATGGCCCAGTGAGCAAAGTGCTTGCCACACAAGCAGGAGGACCCGAGTTTGAATTGTAATGCCTCAAGTAAATGATAAAACCCGTGGGAGTGTATGTTTGTAATCCTTCTGCTCTACAGTGAGAGAGAAGGTGGAGACAGGAAATTCATCAGAAGTTACTGAGCTGGCCAGCATGCTATACTTAGCAGTCAATAGCAGAGTCTCTCTTGAAAACAAGATGAGGCAAAAAAATGAGGATTTTCTTCTAACCTAAAACATATACTTTGCTATGGCCATATTAACACTGACACCCCAATCCCTGCCTAACACACACACACACACACACACAGAGAGAGAGAGAGAGAGAGAGAGAGAGAGAGAGAGAGAGAGAGAGAGAGAGAGAGAGAGAGAGAGACAGAGAGAGACAGAGAGAGACAGAGACAGAGAGATGGAGACAGAGAGAGAGAGAGAGAGAGAGAGAGAGAGAGAGAGAGAGAGAGAAAGAGAGAGAGAGTTTTCTATAAGCACCGTGTACCATATTTCTATCCTGAAAAGTTAGGGTGACTAAAAAGCCCCTCTGTTGGTTATGCAACATTTCCTTAGCAAATTATCCTTCATAGTCTAAATTTATGCTTTTCCTGAATCTATTTACACTTTCATCAAAGAGCTGTCCTAATTCTTTTCTACCTTACCTCTACCTCGCATATAACTAAGACAACAATAGTTTAAGAGAGAGGTTGCAAAATCCTGAAGCCTGAGAGAAGGCCCTGTATTCAAACTCTCCTCAACTGAGAAAGGGGGGTATTCACAGAAGAAAGATTTATTACACTTCCTTCTGAGTTGATTCTCATTAATAATATGCCTATTGAAACTACTTTCTTTGTCTCAATTTTGTTTCCTTTGAAGATTCAAGGACAACGGACTGATGGCAAATTTTGTCAAAAAAAAAAAAAAAAAAGACACTAAACTAAGGAGGAATATTACCTGAAAAAATTCACTGTTATATGCCAGATGCATGGTCTTCTGAGGTCAGTTGTAGATCTTTATCTGCCCGCATTTCTCCATCTGTATGCTTCAAAGTTGTATGATGTGTCTTCTTAATAATGTGTCCAATTTAATCTTCAATACCCTAAGTGGGAATAATTACATACCTATTATTTCCTGTCAGAGCACAAAACTGATACTTGAATATCATTATACTGCCCAATGTTACACAAGACTCAAGGGCAGGATTTGAAAGAAAATTCTATAGCAGCTGGCCTCAATGACCACAGTTTCAGAATGATAATTAGCTTCCACCTTGAAATATTGCCCCTGAAGTGGATTTATGTAGTCCTTATAAACATGTGGCAAAAGACTTGAAAATATTCTAGATTTAGCAGTTAGATACAGCAACAATAGTAAAGGCTTTTAAGTAAATTTTTAAATGAAATCTTTTCCAGAATTTCCCTCACATTTCTTCAGTGATAATGAATCAGGAGTTACTATCATCTAACAAGTATCTATTCATGTGATTGAAAACTTCTAATTATCTCCTAATTATTTCATGAATGAAATGTTGGCTCTATAATTTTGATGGGTTTAGGTGGTCTGAGTCAATGAGAAGTATGTTCTTGGCTAGAAAATCGATCTGGATTCTAAGCTTTTCTGTTAAACTTTGAGGGAAAGTCAGATGGTCAGTTTTCTGAAGGAGAAAATAATATAAATTGTTCTTTATCCCTTGTTGACAGTAGAATAAAACTCAAATATAAGCAAAAATATGTAAGGCTCTGTAAATATCAAGGTGACTCAGAAAACATAAATATAATATTACCAGAGTGATGTGATGTTATCATCCTTTCTTCTTCTTCTCCTCTTCCTCCCCCTCCTCCCCCTCCTCCTCTTCTTCTTCTCCTCCTCCTCCTTTTCTTCTTCTTCTTCTTCTTCTTCTTCTTCTTCTTCTTCTTCTTCTTCTTCTTCTTCTTCTTCTTCTTCTTCTTCTTCTTCTTCTTCTTCTTTCTCCTTCTCCTTCTCCTTCTCCTTCTCCTTCTCCTTCTCCTTCTCCTTCTCCTTCTCCTTCTCCTCCTCCTCCTCCTCCTCCTCCTCCTCCTCCTCCTCCTCCTCCTCCTCCTCCTCCTCCTCCTCCTTCTCCTCCTCCTCCTCCTTCTCCTCCTCCTCCTCCTCCTCCTCCTCTTCCTCCTCCTCTCCCTCCTCCTTTCTCTTCTTTATTTTTTAATGTATCTATCAATACAACAGCCAATTAGTTGTCACTTGTGAAATTTATTTTCTAGCCTCTACTGCTAAATGACTTATTGAAAGTATGTGTTATTTTTGTCTTAATCGATTATAGACATTCTTCTTAATAGTTACTTCTTCCTAGGATAAATCACTCAAGAAATGGAGACCCTGAAGTAATGGAAGGTTAAATAGAAAGGACACTTTGAACTCATTGTAATCAGAAAAATATCTAATATTTCTGCAAACTTGTGAAGTACACTTGAGGGCAGGGAGTCCAGTTCAATGATCAAGCATGTGCCTAGCATGTTAGCATGTTTGAGGCTCTGAATTTAATCCCCAGCACTGTAGAAAACAAAAATAAACTTAATGGGGAAAAAGTTTTCTCAAAATTAGTTGAGATGCACTTTATATAACTGATATTTTATTGACTTTTCATTACAAAGATTGTCAAACTTTTGAAAAATATTGGTTCTGCAGAAATAACATCTATATGTTTATCCTTGGTGTTTTGAAAAACAAAACAAAAAAAAAACTCTTGCTTTTTGTCACCTAAAATACAATGACTGCATATTATATTACTTAGGAGTGTCTTGATACTGGAATGTGTGATTGACTCTCCTTAGCTCGCTTTGCCTTTAGGGGAATGTGGTGGTTTAAATATGTTTGGCGCTCTCCCATCTCCCTTCTCCCCACACCTGAACTCCATCCCTGTTCCCCTTCTTACCCCCCACCCAGTTTCCTCCTTCTATCCACCTCCAATATCTATTTTATTTCCCCTTCTGTGTGATATTTAAGCCTCCTCTATCAATAGGACAAAACTATAGCCTACAAAATGAAAAAACAAACAACAAACAAAAATACTAAAGAAACAAACCCCCAAACATTCACCAACCCTACATCCAACAGAGGATTAATATCCAAAATATGTAAAGAACTCAAGAAACTAGAAACCAGTAAACCCAATAGTCCAATTAAAAATGGGGTACAGAGCTAAACGGAGAATTCTCAGTAAAGGAATTTCTAATAACCAAGAAACACTTAAAGAAATATTTAATGTCATTGGTCATGGACACACATGGTATATACTCACTTATAAGTAGACATTAGCCACAAAGTACAGGATAACCATACCACAATCCACAGACCCAAAGAAGCAAAGTCATAAGGTTTTAAGTTCATTTCCCTGCTATAGCCTAGAATTCTGAGACAAAATAAATGTTGTCTTTTTCTGAGATGTTTTCTGTCAGGATAGTTCATGTTCATCATCACAACAGAAATGAAAGTAGCACATTGCTATCCCAAATCACCCTGAAACTTCCTATAGTATGAATATATTTAATTTTACACATATTTAACTGAATACTGCCTGTGCTTATTTCCTGCAATTTCTCTAATATTGGACACTTAGTTTGACCTTGCTCCATTGGGAAATTGCTTCCTGGATGCTCTTCTGTACTTGAGTTTTTTTTTTTTTCTTGAGGAATTTTGTTTTTGTACCATCTTCTCCAGGATGGCCATCAAAATAATGTGCTGCTAGCGTTTTTATTTTTTTCCATTCATCTTTGAGACAAACAATTCCAACAGACATTTTTGTTAGTCTCTGATTTGGAAGGAGAAGGAGGTTATGCTAATATCTCAGGACAATATGCAAAGTCTTTTAAACAGGTTGTCCCCCCCCCCCCCCCGGAAATCTGCCTCAAATTTGGATCAGGAATATCAGTTTTGATAGTGACTTAACTGTCATAATTCATCTCCTACACAAATTGTGAAACAAAACTTTAGATCCTTGCTTTCATAATTAATAGTGCTTTGCTATGAACATAAAACTTCTAAGTAAGGCAGACATTCAGCATAAACATTGGTAAAAGTAAGGTCTGAAGACATAAGGAAAAAAGATAAAGGTTGGCAAGAGTTAATAAGTTACAATAGGATAAGTACAGGATTGGTTCATTTACTTGGGTCCCAAATAAATATACCATCCATATCAATCTACCATCTTTTTATTTTTTATTATCTAACAGCTACTTATCTATCTATAATATAATCTCAGAATCAATGTTCACATCTAGATGTCTACTATTTTAGTTCATAAACTGTTCTGAGAAGGTCTAAGAGCTAATGCTGCTTAAAAGCATTGGTTTTATATGTAGTTACTCAGCTCTTATTTGAGTAATACATAGTTAGTGTTTTGGGACCTCAGTTCCCAAGTCCTTATCTAAGTATCTAAAGCCTCTGTGCTTTCATTTGACTAATGAAGTGGAGACCTAAGTAAGGGTTCTTTGCAAAGTCTGTTGGATAATGTTTTGCTGGGACAAACACATGAAGGAACCATTCATTAAAGTGGACACAAGTAAGAGGTTAAGGCAGACTCGTAAAGGAATGTTTTGGTGAAGCAGATACAAGAGAGAGGGTACTCTGCTGAAGCAAGCATATGAAAGGACACGGGATGAAGAATTCTTTGCTAATGACTTGAAGGTCTGCCTTTCTTTGCATAGTTGAGCTGCATTTGTCAGGATGCCATAGACAGAAATGCAACAAAAACCTTCTGGTGGTATGCTGCAGTTTCTTGCTACTTCCAAGGACTCAGGGCTGATTGGATGCACATGCTGAGGCAAGACCCATGCTGAGGCAAGATCTGTGCTGAGGGAAGACATGTGCTGAGACTAGGCCTACTGAATTGGACTGAATTGTGTATCCATGAGGTGTTTGTGAGTGGATTGAGCTGCCACTGCCTGCTAACTTGTGAACTGAAGTGCTGATTTCTAGACATACAGCTGGGAGTTGCTCCAAAGAACCTTTCTAAATAGGTTCACTTTCCTTGGATCCTTTCTTTACCACGACCTCTGGTAGGTGATATGTTAAAAGGAAGGTTAAAAAATTTAAACAAACATCATTAAAAATAGAATTTGAAAAAATTAAAGTTACAAACAAGGATAAAAATAACAGTCTCTGCGGGATTTTCTAGTAGGTGTATTGATAAAAGGATTATTAATATTTATCAGTTTTTCTTTTTTTAAGAACTAAACTCATTTTTTGAATTTATTTTTTCAGTATCAATTTCTTCAAAACTATTGTCAATTTTTATTATATGGCCCTGAAGTCATATAATCATATACATATAAGAGACATTTTGGAGACTTGAGAAAATTGTATTTATATATTTAGGAATATATATATATATATATATATATATATATATATCTCAACAATTAAAGAGAAATCCCAAAGGTCATGAATTTATGAAAGTAAGAGGCAAAAAATGGTATGTGGGAGGGACCAGAGAAAAGAAAGGGATAAGGAAAATGATGTAATTATATTTTAATATCAAAAAATAATTAATGTAAAGGATAGTGTTATTTATCAAATTCTAAACTCTGATAGTTTCAGGACATCCCAAGTACATCATACATACCAATTAATTGAAGCCCAAACTTTTTGCTCTCCAGCAGTAACTGGTTTTCATAGTCCAGAGCAATCCAGAGTAAAGTCAAGAGCATCATTTCAGCTCACTAATAGAAACATACTCTATTTGCCCTAGATCTTGGTGAGCACAGGAGAAAGAAAGCAAAGTGGAAGAAAATTTAATGTTATGTGAGAAAACATGAAATCGCCTTCTGCTCTGAGACATCACTGATGCTGAAAGGAAAAGAATTTCCACTATGGGATATATAGAAATTTTTAAAAAGTGCTTTTATGAGCAGTCAAGAACACAGCAAAACATCAGATGTCTGAAGTGTTAGAATTGTCTATAATGTATCAGAATAACTATTTTTGTTGATAGTGGTGTTTTGTTTTTTTTACAATGACTTAATACTGGCTTTTGATTTTATTATATAGTAAAAGTGGTAAGCATCCATGAGAAACAATTTACAAATATGGAATGTTTATCTCTTTCCTGGCTTTTGATTTCCTATGTGATATGACCTCATGATGCTAGGTCAGAACAGCAAGCCTCAGTTCCCTGTTGGTCATGAGATCCTGGGGTTCAATAGCCAACTTTCTGCAGTGCTCTGCATGGCTTACAGTATGAGCCTCTGTAGGCTAAGGGAAAGAAATGTATCTTTGACTTAGGCTCTTTTGAAGCTACAGTAGGGTTTTCAGGATCTCTCTATCATGGAGAAGTATCTGAATAACACTTCAGTAAGGATGTCTGCGCCAACTCAAGTGCAAGCATCACCGCTCAAGTCCAGCTGCTGAAAAATGAAGGCTGCACGGGAGTAGGCAGGAGGTCACTCAAAGCCGATATGTAAATAATGGTGAATACCATGGTCTTCTCATCTGCTTTCCCAATAAACAAGATGTTAGACATGATGTAATGCCTAATCTCTTCCTGAAAGGAATGATGTTAAAATATTTTGATGGAGTTAGGAGACCATGGAGTCAAATGCTCATGATTCATCAGCCTTCTTGCAAATTCCAGAAAAAACACTGACTTACTGTATACTGCTACCTAGCCTCACGCACTGCTATGTGCAATAGATGAGTCTAAGTGTCTATGAAATAAAACATTACTTCACATGTGACATTCATCTTCATGGCAATGGATGAAGAGTAATCACAGTCCTTTTTAATATGGTTTAGAGAATATGTCTATACATATTATAAATAATAATCATGTATTAATATTAATATTAATTTGGGAGAAAATTGCTATATTTTCTCCCAAGTAAAATATTTCTTTTATGATTCACTTGAAAATAATACAGTATTCCTTAGTTCTAGGAAACCTTGTAAGTCATAGTCAAAAAATGTAGCCGCTGTTGCTATATCACAGAACAGTTTATTGTATTTTGCACGTGTTATCCATTTCTTCTGTATAGCTATAAATTTTGTTTAAAATGACTTAAAAATAAATCATCAAGGGACACATTAGGAATTATGGTGCCTTCTGGCTTTTGGGCGGTAGTAGACATCACTTTTTAATGCTTGTGTGATCTTCATTAGTTTTCGTGCTTCCACAGCTTAACAGTTCCTTTCTTATGTCACAAAACACTAATGAAAGTTAGTGAGAATCCTTACATCACATGGGTTTTATACTGCCATGATAATACTCGGGGGGAGGGGGAGGGTTAAAGCATTATTTAAAATGCAGAGTTCCTCGTTGGAGAAAAGAGATATCTTTTCACATGAATTTAGTAAAAAAAAATATATATATATATATATATATATATATATATATATATATATATATATATCTGCACTGCAGCCTAGTGATCAAACCAAGGGCTTGGCTTGTACCACACAGGCACTTATATGCTTATATCCAAAATCTTGTCCCTTTGGCAGTCCAGGAAGGTAGAGCCCTCTGGGTACACTTGTTATCAGAGGGAGAGACAATGAGCAGTCTACTGACAGCATGCTTATATCGCCTTTCAAAGGAGAGCCAGGAAGATGCAAAATATACTGATACTCCATGAAGGTGCACTACAGCTCATAGCTGGGTTGCAAAGACACCTGGAGCAAAAATCTCCAGAGGTGAGTTCCTGGAAAACATGTGGGTAATTATAGAGACTGGTAGTTAAATAAATACGAATAACAGCTGGACTAGAGACATGGTTTGTGGCTTTCCATGTGAACATGAACTTATCAGGGTTATATTCCAACAGTTAAAGTCTACATGAATTTTTTTATCCCATGGCTCTGGACATAGGTAGGACAAAGCTTTTATTGATTTTCAACGTGTAGGTCACATCCCCATTGTTGGGGTCAAATGACCCTTTCACAGGTATTGTCTTAGACCATCAGAAAACACAGATGTTTACATTATGATTCATAACTGTAACAGAATGACAATTATGAAGTAGTAATAAAAATAACTTTGTGGTTGGGGGTACCATGACATGAGAAACTGTATTAAAGGGTCCTGGCATTAGGAAGGTTGACAACCATTGGCTTAGATCATAAACAATCTTGGGTTAGGATACTTGTTGTTTGTTTTATCAATCACATGACACAGTGGTTCTCTTGAAGGTGAAGCATGACACAATCTGCCTATCCTAATTGTGTAATCTACCAATTATGCTTTTTAGTTTTGTTCTTGTCCATGATCCTGCCCCCTCTTCTGTATTCCTTTCATGGTTAACACATGGTTTAGCTACACATGTTTCTTCATTCAGTCAGCAACCCAATTTTTCTTTCTAAAAGTTCATTTAGGTATCAGAGAACTCAGAGAAGCACCATGAAGTGTGATTGAGGCCTGATTATTGTGATACAACAGCTGAGCCATTAAAATCTAAAAAGGGAAACCTAAACAGTTATAAAAATCAACTGCCCCAAAGCTGGGATGTCAAATATTTTGTTTTTTGGACCATAGTATGCAAATTTGATTTCAAGATTGAACTCGGGTTCTTTGCCAAAGTAAAATAAGCAAACAGAAACTTTGTATGTCACAGTCCCAGATGGCTCTGCTATTGATCTCTGTTACCATAACACATCAATTGATCATCTCCTTGGAGACTCTCAGCATCTTTCACAATAGAGTAGGGACTGTATGAATTAACTGTCAAACTACTCAAGGTTCATTATTCAAATTATTCAAAAAACAAAACAAAACAAAACAAAAAAACCGGATTGAAAACCTGTAGAGTCTGGTTTCATCTAGAAAATTTGGAAATGCAGACAAGCTTTTTGTCTTTTGCCAAAAATGCTTTTTGTTAGCAAAAACTGTTTGAATTAAGCATACAAAATCTATATCAAATAGTGTTAGTTCATCTTTTACCTCCATCCAGAACATGGTGTTTACCGTTTCATGCCTCTGGACAAAGCCATTCGAGAGTAAGAGACACCAAGGAATATATATATATATTCCTTCAGTATTATATACTTCAGTTTTATAATACTTCAGTTTAACTGTAGCAATAATTTCTTTAAGACATTTTCTAGATATCAAAACATTGTTAGTTTTAGTCAATTAAATGAGATAATTACACTTCAAATTTGTCATCAGGAGCCAAAACAACCCCCACCCAAACTGACATTATAACTTAGCTTTTCTCTATTATCACCTCCTAGTAACAATGACATATGACTTTGATCCCACTAAACTGAAGAGCAAAGATCGGTCTCATACAAGCTCAAATAAAGGTAGGTAGTGAGAATATTAAGTAGTTATTTGTTTCTAATTTACTTTAAATTATGTCATTAAAGCAAATTCATAATTCACACTTACTATAATTTTGGTACCGTGAAGTCACTTATATAGGAGTCTTGTTGGGATGTGTCATTGTATGGTGTTTGGTGTCTAATAAGACTTAAAATTAGTCTGGAAGATATGAAAAGAAAAGCACAATTATACACTTATGGTGGAAATGTACAGTCCGACTGTCTAGTCCAATCAGTATAGAAATCAGTAGAGAATACAGAATCAGTACAAAAATCAGCTCCTTACAAATCTGAATGCAGAATTGCATAACACCCAGTTTGAGCACTCCTGGGAGCATACAGAATGCAATGTTTGCTACTCCACACACTATACAGATGGCTGCACATCCACCTTTCCTATAGCAATACTCATGATAGTCAGATTATGAGATTCCTATAGCAATACTCATGATAGTCAGATTATGAGATTAGTCTAGATGCCTCTCAATGGATGAACAGATTGAAAAGTGCATAGTATATGCACATTTTAGTTTTATCCAGTCATAACAAAGAATGAAATTACATCATTTGGCAGAAACTGAGTGGAGCTGGGGATCATCATATTATGCAAAATAGATTAATATCAGAAGGACAGAAAGCATCTCTGCCTTCGTATGTGAGACTACATCATATACGTATTTATGTACATATGAAATTAGAAGACTGACTATTTGAAGAAGGTAACCAGGAGGGAGGTAAGAAGACAGAGGAAGGTAAGAGAGATGTGTATGTTCAAAGTATATGATGTGGTACAACGCAAGTATGTCTGTGTAACAAAATTTACCATTGTTTTTTAAATTAATTTATTTATTTTCATTGAATATCTTATGTATTTGCATTTCAAATGTTATTCCCTTTTCCAGTTTCCCCTCCAGAACTCCCTATTCCATTCCCCCTCCCCCTGCTTCTATGTGGGTGCACCCCCTCCCACTCACTTACTCCCACCTCACCGCCCTGGCCTTTCACTACAATGGGGATCCGAGCCTTCACAGGACCAAGATCCTCTTCTCCTATTGATGCCAGACAATTCCATCCTCTGCTACATATGCAGCTGGGGCCATAGGTTCCTCCATGTGTACTCTTTGATTGGTGGGTTAGTTCCTGGGAGCTCTGGGGGGGTTCTGGTTGGTTGATATTGTTGTTCTTCCTATGGGGTTACAAACCCCTTCAGCTCCTTCAGTCCTTTCTCTAACTCCTCCATTAGGGTCCCCATGCTCAGTCCAATCAATGGTTGGCTGTGAGCATCCGCTTCTGTATTTGTCAGGCCTCTTAGGAGACAGCTATACCAGGCTCCTGTCAGCAAGCACTTTTTGGCACCCAAAATAGTCTCTGGATTTGGTGACTGTATATGGGATGGATCCCCAGGAGGGGCAGTCTTTGGATGGCCTTTCCTTCAGTCTCTGCTCCACACTTTGTCCATGTATTTCCTTTAGACAGGAACCCTTCTGAGCTAAGAATTTGGAGATGAGTGGGTGGCCCCATCCCCTAGCCTGGGGGCCTTGCCTAGCCTCTGGATATGGTCTCTATAGGTTCTCCCTTCTCTTTGTTGGGCATTTCTACTAATCTCATCCAGGTTGGGTCCTGGGAGCCTGTTGCTTTCCTGGCATCTGGGACTTGCTGGTGGCTATCCACAGTTCCCCATCCCCCATTGCTACACATCTCTGTTCAAATTCCTGACCCACTGTATTATCCTCCCTGTCTCCTCCCATACCTGATCCTGCCTCCATTTTCCCTCTCCCTCTCCTCTCTTCCTCCAAGTCCCTCCCACCCTCTACCTCCCATGAGTATTTTGTTCCCCCTTCTAAGAAGCATCCACATTTTGGTCTTCCTTCTTCTTGAGCTTCACATGGTCTGTGAATTGTATCTTGTTTTACCATAAACTTACTCTAATAGAAAATGAAATAAAGGAAATAAGGTTAATTTGAGATTTGATGTAAATTCTAAATTCTTTTTTTCCCACAGAGCTTGTTGTTTACTTTGATTCTCCTGTCTTTATTTAGACCTTCATCTGAAATAATATGGTTGATAGCACTATTTTTATAACAACAGAACATTTCCATCAGTATATACAAGGGTCTGAACAATTCTCCCATGCTCTCCTTATCTGCTTTGATGTTTTTGATTCTTTCTTTAGATAGGATTTCTTGTGTTATTTTGTTTTCCACGATCAAAGAAATGTCATAAAGCCTAGAGATTTCATATCTTATTTTAAAGAGAACTCAAGGTTACAGAGGTCAGAAAAGTTCAAAGGAAACATCAGAGTAGTAGCTTACCTTTGTGAAGCCTCATGCCTTTTGCAACTTTACATTATCACAGAGAGATGATGTGACAGGCTGGGTCTGAAATCACAGCATATTTTGTTGTTGTTGTATAAGGTGAACAAAACCTCCAACACTTACATGAATCAGACTGAATCAGATATTTAGAGTATCCTTGAAGAATATCCACATAGTCTAATGGTTATTTTATCAATAATACAATCAGAGTTAAGATTTTAAATGTGCAGATTCTGGCAGGAACAATATGATCAGAAAGCATCTAATCTCACATATTTTGAACACAGCATACTCAAATTTATAGATGCAGGAAGGGCATAAATAGGGTCTTGTCTCCCTGACCAAACTTCTTGAGTAAGAACTAGAGGACCTAGACACATACATGTTCGAAAAATCCAGAGGACACTCAGAAATGGACAGTGTCACACATGTTCAGAGTGGCCTGGAAATATGAGAGTGGCTCTAACATGCACAAGAGTCCTGGGCCACTGTGGAAAGCTGAGGCATGAGGAGTTGAAAATGTAGTGAGACCACACACAAGTGGTGTTGGCAGAAGGGTCTACAGTCTGAATAGAATTTCTGGGATGTGAAACAAAGAGAACTTGAAAGAAATCATTTTGGGGAAGAGAAGATGGTTCAGTTGGCAAGTCGCTATTGCACAAGCCTGAGGATATGAGTTTAGATCCTTAGCCAGCCACATAGAAAGGCAGGATTGGTGTAACCCTCCTTTCTTTTTTATTTTATTATTATTTTTTTATCCAGGGTTTTATTGTTGTGAAGAGACACCATGGCCACAGCAACTCTTATAAAAGAGGTAATTTAATTAGGGATTGCTTATAGTTTCTTTGGTTTAATCCATTATCATCACAGTGGGGAGCATGGTAGCATACAGCCAGACACAGTACTGGAGTAGTAGCTGAGAGTTCTACATTCAGATCTTTAGGCAGCAGGAAGAGAGTGACACACTTTCTCCAGCAAGATGGTACTTGATACTTCCCAATTCTCAGGTAGTGATGACTAAGCATTCAAGCATATGAGCCTATGGGGGCCATTCTTATTCAAACTACCACACTCCTGTAATCCCAGATCCAGGGTGGCAGACTGAGAAGTATCTCTGGGGCACACTTAGCATCCAGCCTTGTAGAATCAGTTAGGTCCAGGTTCAGTGAAAGAACTTGTCAAAAACAAACAAACAAACAAACAAACAAACAAACAAACCAAAACCAAAACCAAACCCCCAAACCAACAAAACAAAACCAAAACCAAAAATCAAAAACAAAACAAATAAAAACAAATAAAAACAGAACAAGCTGAATTTGTAAGAACAGATACTACAATTGATTTTAACCAAAAGGCTGACCAGACCCAGAGAAACTAAGTCACAAGGAAGTCTCAAAGTGAGACACATGAACCTCACTTTGAAAGGAAAATAGAATTGATATGTCATGAAGTCTCTGGGCAGGTAGGACTGGAACAGGAAGGATATGTACAGGGAGAATGGAGGGGGAAAGTACTTAGAAGGACAATTGGAATTGGGACACATCTTGGAGACTACCTAGAAACCTAGTGCAATCTCCCAAAAATCATTGTGGGTGACCCTAGCTAAGCCTCTGAGTAATGGGGAATATAGAGCCTAAACCAGCCTCTCCTGTAACCAGGGGAGACTTCCAGTGGAGGGATTGGAACACCAACTCAATTACAAAACCTTTGACTGCAAGAAAATTTGTCCTGCCTATAAGATGTGTAGGGAAAGGTGGTGCAGAAATTATGGGATTGGTCAACCAATAACTGGTGTAGCTTGAGACCCATGCCACGAGAGGGAGATCCCTCAGACTCTAACTAGAAAGCCGGAAACCAAAGGTTGGATAGTCAGAGGCCAGGGATAGAACTAAACACAACTGGCAATATCTTTTCTTTAAAAAGAAAGTCAATAAGACCCACAACCAAACATTAGGTGAAGCTCAAATAATCCTGAAGAAAAGGGGGAGGAATGATTGTAAAAGCCAGAGCATTCGAGGACACCATAGTAAAACTCACAGAATCAACTAACCTGGATTCATAGGGCCTCTCAGAGACTGAACTGCCAACCAGACAACATGTATGGGACTGACCTAGGCCCTTTCCACGTATGTACCAGTTGTGTAGCTTGGTCTTCTTGTGGGACTCCTAACTGTGGGAGCAGGGGCTATCTATGACTCTTGACTGCTTCTAGGACATATTTCCTCATGCTGAACTCATATTAAGGCCTTCTCCAGCCTTAATATGAGTGGTAGTGGCTTGTCTTACTGCAACTTAATATGCCATGCTTGATATCTATGGCAGGTCTGCCCTTTTCTGAAGAGAAATGGGGAAGGAGACAATGAGGGGGTTAGGGTAGTAGGAACTTGCAGGGGAGGAGGGGGAACTGCATTTAGGGTGTAATATATAATAGAAGAACACACACACACACACACACACACACACACACACACACACACACACACACATTCCTTTCATCAAAGTTGAAGTTTGGATGGAGAGTAGACTAATAACGATGACTCAGGGATAGAAATCTGATCTATATAGAAAGTCACAGCTGCTATTGGCTCAGAGAGTAGATTAAGCACCAAGGCAGTGATATATACTGATGGATGGAGCACTCATCATCAAAGCTGGGGAGATGTCTTACAAAGTATAGCTACATTAAAATATAGAGCTGCTTCCCAGTCTCACTCAGAAAACATATCTGGTACCAAATGTGTGTGGAATGGTTTCAGGATCTTCTGTGATCAGAGGTATACCAAGTAGGTGTGCTCAAAGAAGGCTCTAGTTCCAAAAGATGGCCCTTCAGTTCACAAGCTCAGCTAAAGTATTGTGTCAAGAGTCTACTCAGACCTTTTGTCTGACTTGGAAACAGGTCAGTTTTTCATCACTTTCCTATGTTCAGTGATTTGTTAGAATAGCTCATACTACCCAGGGAAACTGGTCTGTTGTGAATTTCAGTTTATTTCAGATGGTGATTTAAAAGCTAAGAATGAAGAGATCCATGAAGCCAAGTCTGGAAATGTCACAACCATAGGAAGTCAGTCTTCATGGAGTTGGAGCATGCTCTAGTTTGTTTTCTGTTGCTGCAATAAACACCACGGGGATGGAAAACTTGGGATTGGAAAGGTTTCATTTCAGTTTACAGATTATAGTTCATCATCGATGGAAGTTTGGTCAGGGACTCAAACAGGAACCTGGAGGCAGGAACCATGGAGGGATGATGCTTAATGGCTTGCTCTCTCACTTGCTCTCTGCTAGCTCTTATACAATTCAGGCCAACTTGCCTAGGGATTGGACTGCCCACAGTAGGCTGGGCATCAATCAACAATTAAGACAACTTCCCAAAGACATGATTATGGATCAACCTCTTCATTAAGAGTTTTTCCCAGATGACTCCTTGTGTGTAGAGTTGACAATAAAAATTAACCTGGATGGAATACTTTCCTCTGGCACTTGGATGCACTTTGCTACCCAGAATTTCCATAAGTCCTATAGCTTAACCATTTTATGGAAGATTTGTGATGTAGAAAAAAATATTACGTTGTTGTTTATGGGTGATTAACATCACCATCTGCTTTCCAATCCACAGCTATGAAGTGCAGAGTGTGTTAAAGTTTCAATCTTCAGTTTACATTGTTGTCTCCCCTTGCAACAGGCTTCTTGTCTTAAGGAACATCCAGAGGATTTGTAGATTAGCATAACCTAAGGCTGAAAGGAGCTCTTTATAAAAAACTAAAGATGCTCATTTTACCTCTAACTATAGGCTAATTCAGGAGTGATATTAAGTGGTCAAAGATAATGAACCACACTCCCATTACTCTGTGATGATCACCTGGAAAGGGATGAGGATCCATAGGATCTCTGGCCTGGAACAAGATACAAACAAGATACAAAATATATGTGTCTTGTTATTTTGTAGTATCTCAGTGATCGTCAAAGAAACTGGTTACACAGGGGTGGGGGTGGGGGTGCATCACCATCATACTGTTAGCTCTGAACCAAACTTTTCTTTATTGATTAATGAGTAGACAGGGTCTCCCAGTGTTCTAATTCAGGATGTCTGTCTTCTTCATTATTCCTTTCTTACAGGGTAACAGAATCCACTTCCACTTGGCTATTATTAAACTTTTAAGTTTGGAACGACAGAGAATGATAAAAATCTATGCTCAAGCTATGATTAATTTGCTCTTCTCAGTCATATGGTTCATTCCTTTCTGGATTGGTTCTAACCTAGCCTCCTGACAGCTCCAGGAACCAAACACTGGTGACATGAACAGGAGCTGCCATCACAACAGGCTTGGTTTTCTGGGTGTGGAGAAGCTGAGTGGATTACATGCTACAGCTACATTTGTGTCCCAATGCACTCATATCCTGACTGCACAGTCTGGGGTGCATCACATGACATATTGGTTGCTATGCCCTCCAATGGTACCTGTAGACTCAGGAAGCCTAGAATCTGCAGGTCTGCTGCAGTAGTGGCTGAAATAGGTAAGTCGCTCCACATTGCTAGGCATATAAATGATATCTATGTATCAAAGCTACAATTAAGCCACCGGCAGACACAGCACTAATACAATTTGTTCTCAGTGACTAGTCTTTTCAGAAGCAATTATAATATATAATGATAATAATGATACTGATAATAAGGCTTCTTCTGGGTGTGAGGAATCTTTATTTCTACCAAAGGAGCTTTGGTGTCTCCCTATAGTTAAAGTCATGCATTTACTGGGATTTAGTGGAAGGCATTGTTACGCCCCATCTCATGGGATCTACATGTGTAGGGAAGGCATAGAATGACACTATAAAATTCTGAGAGATGAATACTCTTTCCTGAGGAGACAACATTCCTTGATTCTGATTGGAAGAGTGCTTTCTTTGGTACTGACCTGACTATTGGTTAACATGAGGCTCCAGAAGCCACACTTTTTAATGCTACATTAATATTTTTTGCCTTTGATGTTACAGAGAGGAAATACACAACTGGTCTTTCCTCATTCATGAAGCTGTTCATTTACAACATTTTTCACTTCAATGATAAGACATTCGATTAATAAGGAGAAACTAGGTTTTAAAGGAAACTCATCATAGGTCATCCACGATATGGAATTTTCCAGTAATCTCTAGCAAAATATGTCATCTTCTTAATAAAATTGACCACAGAAGAAATAGCACTAGGTAATCTTAACTATTGCAGTGAAGTTGGTATCCTAAGGTTGATGGGTTATTTGTTTTGTGATGTTCCCAAAGGTTATTTTATTGAGAGTTTTGCCATTAAGTGGTCTAATTGTGTCAGTGGATGGGGGACTTTTCAATTTGCATAATTTCCTCAAGGGACTTCAGCTGCTAATTTGGTGATTAATTATCCGTATTACACATTGTTTATTTGACCATGCCTAGATTAATTTCTTTTTCCCAGCAAATCACATTTAGAAATGAATTTGCATATCTTGATTACATTTTAATGTCCTGGCTATCATTGTTTCTTCCCTGGACACCTCATGAGCTCATATAAGAGTGATCAAGCAGAGAATGATGGAATGGCTAAAATGACATTGCACATCAGTGTATAGAAAATGCACATGACTTATATTTAGTGAAGAATGTGTTGTTTAATAATCAAGTAAATTGTAATATCTGATGTACAATATATTTTGTGTTTCTATTATTTACATTTTATTATCACCAACAAACATTAAGGTCTTAACTTTTTAAATATTATTATCAGTATAAATATACATCTATGCACATATATGTACATTCACATACATATATCTTATGTTTTTGGTTGTGAGCCTAGCCTTTAACGGCTGAGCCATCTCTCCAGCCCCACATACATATATCTTTAAGACTAAAAATTGCATTTTATTTACAGTCTGGAATTCTGTTATCAAATAGTAGCAAGTTTTGCAATTATTTTAAGCTTGAGAACCTCTAAAATTCTGGTTCCCCTATATTGGAAGCTGTGTAGAATCACAGGGTGTGTCTCGACTTAATTTTATTCTATTTATCAACAATGTATCATTGTCGTCATTTTACATAGGTAAATAATAATATGCCTATGTATATTTTATGTAGCACTAGCTCAGTTGCAGAGAAATTTTTACCTACTTGTCTTTATTCATGTTAAATTGTCTATATTCTATATTACTTACCTTAAAATGAGATAATAAACTTTTAGGACAGACAAAAAACTATTCATGATAAACTAAGTTGTGGAGACAAAATTGGGATCCCTATGAGTGAGTCTATGTTGCTTCCCAGTTGTATAAATGTAGAATACCAATGAGAAACCCTCTTAACTAGCAACAAATGGATGTTCTTGAGTCAGTAAATAGAAATAGAATGAGGGAATTGGTACTTTTCACTAGCTGTGAATGAATGCTCTTCAACTCGATGGCCCCAGACCACTGAATGGGTGAATGAATGCATGAATGAATGAGTGAATGAATGCTTGTATGTCTTCTATACTAATGATACAGTGAAAAGAAATTCTATGCCAACTATCCACCCAAATGTCAAGGTGAGAACAAAGAGGGTAACTTTGAGGCCTCCCAGACTTGAAGTTGGCAGCTTGACATAATGATCAGGCTATTTTCAGGCTGTCAGGATAGGACAAAGGCGTGTTCCTCACTTCTTTTGAACTAAATTCTCCTTAGGCCTAACAAATGGAACTCAGAAGATGAGTATTTAAGAATCCTGAATAAAATATTATGTCTATCTAACCATTTGGTCTTGATACCTGCAGGTTAAGGCTAGCAATTGCCAAACAACATTGGTGCTTAAGATGGGAAGGAAGTTAGAATTTGCTGACAACTGCATTTCTGTGATTTCTAGAAGTGAGGGCGAGGTTCTAAAGGCTCACACCCACAGCGGAATAGATCTGTGGCTGCAGAAGATGGCCTAAGAGCTGGATGCTTACCTGATATTGGTATCATATCCAAGACATGTTAGGATATTCAATAGATTACCTCAGTTCTCCCACATATGAGAATGATTAATACTGTTACTGATATATATATATATATATATATATATATATATATATATATATATATATATATATCCTACCTTCTCTTTCTAGACTCTTATCTTTTTCTTCAAGAGAACTGTTCCTGAAAGTAATCTCTTTATTAACCATTTTAATGTAGGACAGAACATCAATGCTGACCTGAAAATTGGGAATAAACAAATGTAAACTGTATTAAGTTTGTGTGCATGTATGTGCATGAGTGTGTTCATTTGTGTGCATGTGTGTGTGTGTGTGATTCAGAGACCACTATCGCATATCTTTCTCTATAGCTCTCCACCTCTATTTTGTGAGACAGGGTCTTTCAATGAACCCAGAATTCACCAATCTGGCAAGACTATATTCTCCCAAGTGCTAGGAGGATGGGTTTGCATTATGATGCCTAGAATATTACAGGTACTAAATCCGAATGGAAGCCTTTTTGCCTGTACAGCAAATTAACTAAGCCATCGCCCCAGACCAGAATGATAGTTAAGTTAATTGGCTTGAGGTATGCACAGGTAAAACATTATTTCTGGATGTATCAGTGAGTATCTTCCTGGAATTTGCATCTGAACTGGCAAAGGAAGATCTTTTGTTCCCAGTGTGGGCTTGTGTCTATTCCACCTATTGCCTAGTTATAGGCAGAGGAGGAAGAAACTAACTTGATTTTCTTCGTTGGGGTATCTGTATATTCCTGATGTTGAACACCAGATCCTCTGGGTCCTAGGATTGTGGATTCCAGTATGATATCAATATTTTCTCTGGCTTTCTGACTAATCCTGGAAGGCTGTCCATCATGTTCAGTTTTCGTTCAGTCACACATCTTCTTGGTTCCCCAGTTTATAGAAATATGGGACTTACTGACCTTACAAGCACTAATTCTCATTTCATAGACACTACTAACTGTGCATTCATCATTTTCACATATTCAATCAGCTAACAAATATTTTTAAAATTGTACAACTGCACTTAATATAAATATATACTGTATTATTCATCTCTATGTATCCTTTTTCATTTTGATACTTTGAAAAATGCTGAATCATGTAATGCGCTAAAGACTGGTAGAAAGGAGTTACGAAGTTCTATGGAAGCTCAAGAAGAAAACAGTTATTGCTACTCAGAAAACTGGGAAGGGCTTTACCAAAGAAAGCATTATAGACAAAACGATCAAGAGGTGGGAGGACATTGCAAGATGAACACTGTAAAAGTTTTGCTATTAAAGTTCCAATGCAGTCTAAGTTAATATCAAATTTTTGCTTCTGGGAGATTTCTATCTTCCAGTTTTGCAAAATAGCCCTGCTTAGAATTTTAACTCTCAGGGATAGGTTATTGAAATAATTCCACAATGATTGTGAAATCTTTTAAGCATCTTGCCAGTAGGAGTCTTACAAGGTTTCTGCTACTGTTCTGTATTTCCTAGGCTGTATTTCCTAGGCAACACTGGAGAGTTGCATCCAGTTGATATAGTAGAAGCAACGAATTTTTTCAGAGCCGTCTAACAAGTGGAAAAACAAGGTTTATGGCTACTCAGTATATTTATGAATATCCTAAAGGAATTTCTCAAGGTTTACTGACTTAATAATGTATACAAAGGATGATTGAGAATAAGGCACTTATGTAGGGTCTCTCCCTCCATTTCTCCTTCCCCCTTTTCTCTTTTCTTCCTTTCTTTTCTCCCTCCCTCCCTCCTTTCTTTCTTTCTGTTTGTTTGGAAAGAAGTTTTACAATGTAGCTTGCTAGAGACTGGGATTACCGGCATGCAACACCATACAAGTTCAAAGCGCATCCAAATAAAACAGTACCTTTTTTTTGTTTGTTTGTTTGTTTTGTTTTGTTTTGTTTTTATGTTTGGGGACTTTTCTCCAGTGTCTGTTTCTGAGTTTCTGTATTCCCTGTTCTGCACAGAAGGCTGTGAAACATCTGTGCCCAACAGTTTCCTCCCAGAGGATGTTCTATGAAGATGCAAATGTGGGTGGGCCTGGTAGGATACTGGTGTGGGGTGAATGTTCTGTATACTGCGTAATGGGTTTTTTATCACATATTAATATGGGAAGATATTTTGGGATTTCTAGTCTACATAAAAATAAAAGCAAGACAGGTGCTACACAGGGCAACTATACTGAAAGGCTTAGATGTGTGAATGTGGGAGAACTTCTGAGTTGATTCACTCTTGTTGGAACTTGTCTCTACTTTGCCTAAGGCTATTTGGGAGGTGAAGACAACTCCTTTGAGCCCAATGTTGCCTTAATTTCTTTAGTTGAATGAGGAGAGTTTTGTGAAAATTAAACAAAAATGTTGTGAAATCACTAAGTATGCTACACATAGTGTTCCTAAGTGGTTTCTTTCCTCCGTTTTTTTTCCTTTCCTCTTCTCTCCTTTCTCTTCTTCTCTCCTTCTCTCACTCCTTCCACCCCCCCACTCATCTCCTGCTTTATTTTTTTCTTGTTTTTATCTTCCACCCTCTTCCATTTTTACTCTCATGCTATTCACTTTAACTTGGCTTCTCATAACTTTTTACAACAGCTACGGCTATGCATCACAGCACATCTGTGATCAATAGGCTCTTAATCTTTGTCCACGGGATTTATTCGATGACTCTGAGTGAAAGTTTGTGTTTCCTGTTTCGTCATTACTCTGAAACCACACCTTGTTAGTTCTCTCCAAGTTTCCAAATATGGACCACAGATTTCATTTACCGCGTGGACTTCAGATAGGTTTACCTTTTCTGGCTCATCTTCTGTGACACCCAGGACCAGTCAGCATAGCTGGGGCTGCAGTCGGAGGAAAGAAGTGGGGAGTGGGATGGGGCTGGGTTGTGGAGAAGGGGTTGAGCTGGGGGGATGGGGCACAGCTGGTGATGGGTGTGGGGCTGGGGTGCTCGGAGGGGGTGAAACTGGGCGATGGGGGAAGAAGCTGTCGGGGGTTTTGTTAAAAGAATATGTTGTTCTATTGGCTACATTTTCATTACTTTGTAACTTTAGTAAACTCTCAAAATTACTAAACAATTTCATGCACCCCTCCCCTGCAGCTGCAAAAATTAGAGGCTACTTTCGAATGCTCTTCCATCTTATTTTGTTACATACGGTGTTTGTGTATGCTTTTTGTGGATCCTAGAGATAGGTCACATGTGCTAATGAAATTTTCTCATTCCTTCTGTATTTGTTTACTTAACAAATGTTTATTAGAGCAATTCTATGAATTAGACCTACTGTAAGCCCAGAGAGTTCCTCAATGCCTCTAATAGACATTCTTCTTGCTTTTCTGGAACTTAACGTTCTATCAAGGAGCTGACTTCCACTTTTTAAAAAAATGGAAGAAGCTACAGCCTACGGAGGTCTTTTCGGAATGATATGTACATGTTTGGCAATGCTTGTATGACCTAGAAGGTTACTACGCTTCGTGACAGTAAAAGTGAAGCCCACTTAGTTTGGGTATTAGAGGAACATGATTCTACATACAGCTTAGACTTGAGCTGGCTGAATCAGTTATCTTGCCCCATCTCCTTGGATTCATCTAGAAAATGAAGGGCTTGATTTGGATGTCTCTAAGGACTCCTCCCAGCTTAGTATTAGGTAGGTCTTTATGGTCTATGTTGTGTCAGCTTGTTCTCTGTACCCCATCAAAGCAAGGAGGATAGTTTAAAGAAGAAACTGAAACCATCTCCTGGGAAGAGTTTTCTTTTAATAACTAATAGGACAACAGGAACATTGTCTGTGTGTGTGTGTGTATTTTATTTTATTAAATTTGTCTGTTCCCTGGTGCTGATAGCATCGTCTGAATATAAATTGCACAATATAATATAATAAAGCATAGTTTAGAATTGTTTCCATAATAGTACATGCCATGGTATGAGACCATAAAATAAGAACTGAAAGTACATCTTGTTCTCTAAACTTACAATTTTCAGCTGTCTGAAAACTGAGTGGGAGAGGGGGAAGAAATTAAAAGACAAACACACTTTGCAGCACCAACACACAGCTTTTAAAACATCATGAACCTTATTGGTTTAGAATTTAATAAACTAAAATACATGTTTTAATTTCGGTTTTTATGAATAATGCTTGTGTGCTGTTTATTCACTAAATGATTTTTTAAAAAAAAAAAACTTTCATACTTGTTTAGCTATTACTCTTAACTTTTATACAGATAAAGAGATTCGTTATATTCTGAAAAAAAAAAAAAGATAATCCCAGAAGATTGAATTATCTAAGATACTGCAGTAAGGACCTGTGACTGGTTAAGTCATGTGAGATGCCTGTGTGTTCTGCCTATCTGTAGACTTAGTCTGGAAGCCATTTGCTCCATTAGTTTTACTCAGTGACTTTTAGAAGAACATCAGTTTTCATCAAGACCAAGGGAGAACTATGACGATAGAGGTGGAGGCTCTCATCAACTTTCCTTGTCATTGAGACTAAAGCCATGGATTTGATTTTTGTGGCTATAGGAAATAAAATGAAAACATATTCAATGGTTCCATGAGCTTTGTACTTTAATTGTATATAGCCGCCATGCCACCATACCCGGGGAGAACACATAGCAATGCCATGGTCACCTGCTGTTAGTGTGGGAATGATGGCTTTTGTTATCAAGAAGAGTTGATATGAAAGCATGAAGGAAAGATAAGCAGCCTGGCCCCTGAGGAGTCAAGTGGGAAACTTTATGCATTGTGTATATTGGCTACCCAAGATATTTTACAGTAGATATTTAAGCTGCGCTATATAGATAAGAAAATGACAGCAGAAATAGACAGTGAGGACACAAAGCTCACATAATAGAAATTTAACACGCACTTCCAGAAGTCATCACTCTGATAAAACAAAGATTACAGTTCTTGTCCCATTCTTAGATATATCCAAGAATCATGGAAAATGGTCAACAGAGTTACTTTTACATTACTTTGAGATAGGGATTATTCTCTGTCAGAAACATATTTTCCCTATTGATGTTTAAAGACA
Source organism: Arvicanthis niloticus (assembly GCF_011762505.2). Lineage (NCBI taxonomy): Eukaryota > Metazoa > Chordata > Mammalia > Rodentia > Muridae > Arvicanthis > Arvicanthis niloticus. Next base: position 20,639,458 of record NC_133429.1, read on the forward strand.
CTCGTCAAAACTTGATTAATTTATCTTCCTTTCTTCATCCCCCTGTATCCCAAAGGATGCAGAGTTCCTTACATCAATTAAGCCTATTCTCTCTTCTGAATCAGTTTTTACTGCTTTGGTGTTTTCATCTAGTCTCACCAGTATGATGAACTTCCCTGTGGTGTGTGTGTGTGTGTGTGTGTGTGTGTGTGTGTTGTGTTTATATGTGGATGTGGATGGAATCACATATGTGTGCATATTTAGATGTAGTCCTCACTTGCTCTTGACCTTGTTTTGTGAGACCAGATCTCTCAGTGAATCTTCAGCTCAATAATTCAACATGATTAGCAAAGCAGCAACTGCCAGGGACCCTGTTGTTTGTGCCTTGCCAGCACTGAGATTGCAGGGACACAATACTGCCATCCCCAGTGTTTTCATGGGTACCGGGGCTTGTACTCTGATCCTCTGGTTTGCATGGTCAGCACTTCATCTACTGATTTCATACTCTCATAGTTTTTAATGTCATTTTTATCTTCAAACATCATCTGTCCATCCCAGACCTTTTCTCTAAGCCCCAGCTACATATGTCTAAGAGCTTATGAATATCTTAATATATTTTAAATATAACATGGCCCAAACTGAACTGATAATCTTACTGTGGGCCAATCTGGCTCTCCTTTGATCATTTCCCCATACAAATTAATAAAACATATTTAATTGAGGTGACCACTAACGTTCGTGTGACTTTTGAGTCATTTCTCTCAAGTGGTCTATTACTGCATTTGTTTGACTGCACTTTTAAAATTTGGCTGTTCTTTGATGATAGTGTTGTCTTCAAAGCTTCAGTTTCAGTCATAGGCTTTATATTATTCCAGTATGTTGTTTCATGACTGATTATACCGACTATCTTCGTTTCTGTATGCCGTCTTCATTTCAGTCTCTTCCTGGTATGATCTCTCTTATGTAACAGGCAAATGCATTGTTTTAATAGGTAAGGCAGATCACACCATTTCTTTACTCAAAAACATTCAGGCAATAATTTAGATCTCACTTAGTATTAAATCCAGGTTGCTCCTCGTGGCCTCCTCCCTGGCCCTCCCCATTCATTGTACGTCACTCCTCCATTCCTACTCCGCCTGCATAGCTACGTTTTCAAGCAACATTCTAGCTGTTCCCAGATGTGCCAGGTTCATACCTATGGGGACATTTTGCATTTGCAATATCCTCTGCCTACGTAGATTCCCCCTAATTCTCAATTCTTGTCTGTACCCTGCATTTCACTCTTGTGCTTAACAGAAATGCACCTTCAATGTGTCACTGTCTTGGCCCATATTATTAAGACCTATTGTCTATCTTTCATCCATATTTACCTTTTCTGCTGTGATTTTCTTCCAGTTATTATCATCTAACATCTATGGTGTGTCACATATTTTCATTATCTTTCAACTATGCCCTTTATTTTCTTAAATTAAGTTTCAAGAGTACAAAATACCTTAAAATTGATTTATCTAGGTAAAAATCTCAAAAAAAATTGTACCATCTCTACTTCTTGAAACCAGGTGCTATAGGAATGTTAAAGAGAAATTGTAATAATCAGAAGGTAAAATTACTTAGGAGTCCATGCTCATCTATAGAAAAATCATAAAAATAATTGTTTTAAAATCTTCCTACGAAACATGGATAGTTTTAAATGCATTATAACAATAGAAGTGTGTGTTTATATCAAACTTAATAAAGTAAAATAGAGTGTATTTTTTTACTTAGAAGTTAATACAGCCATTAGACACCACCTACTTTAGACAAGAAAAACAGGATGCATCAGGAGTATCTAGAATTAGCTTAAAGACTAATTAGATAGGAAAGTGACCAGAGTAAGCAGAAATGCACTGACAATTTCTTCAAATACATATTTGTAGAACTTACCAGTTGTCAAAGTCATACTCTTATCTTTGGAATGCTTGCTTTGTCTTGCTTGTTGATATACTGTAGGCTTACAGAGGTTAAAAAGTATAAGGTCAGGCACTTGATTCTTTTGTTGACCATTCAACAACAGAATTTCCACAGTTACCCACCTCATAAATGAGATGGGCAATCAGGAGCAAAAAAAAAAAAAAAAAAAAAAAAAGTCAGAGTTCTATGATGCTCAGATATCATATATCAGCCTGAATATTTCCCTAGGGATCACCACTTATCTGGGTTTATTGTCTTGTTTGTTCCTTGACTATTGGCATCTATTGTATTGCTAGTTCCTCAACCTAGAACTGACCTTAATACTTGCATGTAATTTAAACAGTATAAAAGCAAAAAAGGAGAAGGAGGGCTGGAATAGGGGATTAATGGGGGTGGGGGAATGGGGAAAGGTGATAACATCTGAAATGTAGATAAATAAAATATCGAATAAAAAAGAACTATATGAGGCCTAAAGATAACCAGATTTAGGATTTATTGTTGGACTAAAAAATAATACATTTTTTTCCAGTTTCAGTCATAAGCTTTATATTATTCTAGTATGCTATGTTGAGCTGAACAAAAGAACAAAATCCCATTTCTTCAAAAAATTCTACATTAGATACAGACAGATACTTAACATATAAATATGCATCATTGTATAAGTGTAGGTAAATATTTCTAAGCAGGTGGTAGGTGCTAGTGTTTGAAATTGTGGATCCTCCAAAATTTATATATTGAAATAGATTACAATCTGGGTAAAGAGAGTTTTTAGGGAGTGGTTAGGTCATGGAGGTAAAACCATTTTTAACTGACTGGTGACCTTGTATTAGATGCCTGAAGGGTTTGTTCCAAATCTTTCCACCATCCATATGAGGACACATAGAAAGCACCATCTATGAGGACACAGCCATAGCTAATGTTAATCATAGAGATGCCCTGTACTTCTCAGAGCATCTCTATGATTAACATCAGCTACTGGCAGAATGGTACTGAGAATACTAACATTGCTGTGGCTTGTCAATCACCCAGTCTGAGGTGTACAGCAGCATTGATTCGGAAAAGAAGGAGCTCTTCTTTCTTTAGGTTTTTACTGAGTGGGGCAGAAATTCTCTGAAGAGAAGATTGTGAAAATGACCTGGTGGAATGAGCTGTGATACAAAAATGAACAAAAAAATTCTCAGCCAGAGAAGCTATGTTGAAGATTTTTTGGGAGTGCGGAGGAAGAGAGAATGCGGGTATTCTTTAAGGATATAAGACAACTGAAATTAATTGTGCTGCGAAAGGGTGTATTGTTTTCCAAAGCTGTGACCAAGCTTTTGGACAAGAACAAACAGGAATAGGAGACTACAGTTAGCAACTTTATCTGTATATGATTCATGTTTTCATGAGTATTTGGCAAATGTCTTAGCTTGTGTACAGCAAATATCGAGAATGCAAAGTGGAGCTGAGAAGGGGTCAGGATACTCTTTGAGTGCTGAAAGGGAGTCGTGATCTTGACTCTGAGATTTAATGTTGGCAGCAGGCCCTTAATATTTGAAAATGTTAGTTCAATATAGAAGACCTTGGACTCATAGCTGAGATGCAAACAGTGGCTGCAAAGTACTTGGCAAATGCAAATACTTCCCCAGGTCCTTGGCAGCTTGTGATAATCTCTTCTGGTATGCCAATCCAGTTCCTTCTTTAAACAATAAGCAGTCTTTGTTGCAAAAATGATTTCGTTTGATACTTTTTTTTTAAAGAATAATGTCTAAATGGACTCAGACCGAGGTGGATTCAGTGTGGTTTTAAGCCTATGTATGAGCAGTACTTCTGTGATCATTATTTTCAGCTTTTATCAATCTCCTCTAGAATATAAATTTTATTTATTTTAACTTGAGTGCATGTGTGTGTGTGTATGTGTGTGTGTGAGAGAGAGACAGAGACAGAGACAGAGAGAGACAGAGACAGAGACAGAGACAGAGACAGAGACAGAGACAGACAGACAGACAGACAGACAGAGAAGGGAATGAGCATGTATGTGACAATAAACATGTACATGCAGAAGTCAGAGGACAATCTTGGATATCATTTTCAAACTGCTTATGACTGCATGTGGCTAGGAGTTTGCATGGTTTCTACGGATTTGAACTGAGGTCCTTATGCTTGTGTGGCAAGCACTCTGTATGCTAAGCATCTCCTCAGTTCCTGAACCAGTTTTATTAAGGTAAACTTGACAAACAAAAAACGTTTTATATGTCACATTGGGAAGAAAAAGAAAACATCTTCAACCAATGTGGTCGGTCAAATTAGATGGCCACATGTAGAAAATTGCAAATAGATTCATATCTGTCATCCCTTACAAAACTCAACTCTAAATGATCCAAAGACCTCAACATAAGGCCAGATACAGAGAATCTGATAGAAGAGAAAGTCTTGAAGTCATTGGCACAGGAAATGATATTTGAAACAGAACATCATTAACACAGGAACTAAGGTCAACAATTAATAAATGGGACCTCACAAAACTGAAAGGCTACTGCGTGACAAAGGATACTGTCATTTAGATTAAATGACAGCCTACAAAATGGGAAAAGATTTTTAACAACTATTCCTTTAATAGGAGGTTAATATATAAAATATATATTTTAAAAACTGGATATCAAGAAAACAATAACAACAACACAATTTTAAAAATGGAGTACAGCTCTGCACAGAGAATTCTCATGACAGGAAACCCAGTTGGCTGATAAAAACTTAAAAAATGTTCAAAATCCTTAGTCATTAGGGAAATGCAAGTCAAAACTCCTTTCAGATTCCACAGAATGGCCAAGATCAATAAAACAAACGACAGCTTATATTGGTGAGCATGTGGACTAAGGAGAGCACTCATCTGTTGCTGATGGAGAAGGAACATGTACAACCATTTTGAAACACATTTTGGTGGTTTATCAGAAAACATGGGAATTGATATACCTCAAGATCCAACTATACCACATGGGCATATTCCCAAAAAGATGCTTCAACCTACTACAGAGACACTTGGTCAGGCATGTTGTTTGCTGCTTTATTCATAATACCCAGAAATAGGAAATGGCTTAGATGTTCACTCACAAATGAATGGATAAAGAAAATGTTGTATGTTTTAACAGTGGTGTATTACTCAGCCATTAAAAAAATGAAGTCATGAAATTCATAGGTAATGGGATGGAACTAGAAAAAAAAAACCACCCTAGGCGAAGTAACTCAGACCCAGACAGATGTGATATGTGAATGTTAGCTGTTAAGTCATTGATAAATAAGCAAACATATATAAGTATATGTTTATATATATGTATCTATATCCACAGAGGTTAGGAGAAAGTAAAGGAATAGGGAAGAAGGGATGAATCTCCCTAAGAAAGCAAAATAGAATAGATAGTTATGGATGGATGCATAGGGGATGGGAGTACTGGAAGGAGAAAATCAAATAGGGGGCAAGAGGGAAGAGTGGGCTAAGGAGGAAATATAGGAAGGGACAACTAAAACTAAGGGCTATTTGAGGGGGTCTTATGCAAACCTAATGCAGTAGACGTTTCCTATAATCTTTACATATGTGAAGGTGATCCTAATGAAATCACCAAGCAACAGGAAGTTAGAGCCCCAACTGTCCATCTCTTGTTACCAAATAAAATCTTTGAGTACTGAAAATGGGTTACATCTAATTGAGTTTAAGCCAAAGCAGTCCCATGGAACTCCAAGCAACTGAAGCTATTTTCAAGGATATTGATGGTCTTTACAAATTGACTATAGGGACTTATTGATGAAGACATCACCTACACAGTTCATTGCACGTGGAGAAGTTGAGCTGGTGTCTACCTAGAGCTTTTACCCCTATGGACTAGTATTTATGGTACCTGAAAATCCTCTGCATGCTACCAAAGGTAAGAGAGGTTGAATCACACTCTGTCTGGCCTCCATTCCTCACGTCCATCCTCACTCTCTCTCTTGCTGAACCCTGACCTGCAGACCTGAGCAGCTTGGGGCAGTGCAGGTTCCAACATTGACAGAATGGTCCGAGACACTTGGGCCCCCAAACGTGGGGCAGCTCAGGCCACAACATTTTTGGCACCCAAAGTGGGGCAGAGTGGTCCGCAACATTTTTGATGCCCAAGCGTGAGGCAGCTCGGGCTGCAACAAGAGGTAAACACCAGCCCGGCTCTAACAACTTTGATCTACATGAGTGACCTGCCTGGAACATACACTGGAGCAATAGTGGCACAAAACGTGTGGGAGTAACCAACCATTATCTTATTTGAATAAGAACCTGGTTAAGTGGCCAAGAATCTGAGACAAGAAAGTGCAGGGTCCTAGTGTAAAACTGTATACTATGGTTCTGCTAAAGGAACATAGCTCCTGCTGGGCAGTGGTGGTGCACGCCTTTAATCCCAGCACTTGCGAGGCAGAGACAGGTGGGTTTTTGAGTTCGAGGCCAGCCTGGTCTACAGAGTGAGTTCAGGACAGCGAGGACTACGCAGAGAAACCCTGTCTCGAAAAAAACAAAAAAGAAAAAAAAAAAAAGGAACATAGCTCCTACCAACATTCCATAAGCTCATAGATCTGCATCTTGCTCAGCCATTATTAGAGAAACTTCCTACTGCAGGAGATGGGAACCGAGATCTGCAGTCAGACAATATACCGAGAGTGAGAGACCTTTGAACGCTCAATCCTAAATGAGAAGTCTTCATGAAATCTCTCCTCTCAGGGTTCAGTGACCTGGACAGAAGAGCAGACCTAAAAGCTCTAAGAGTTAGAGAAGGAAGAGACAACACCAGAGAATCAAGATCTTGTAGATGCAGGAGGACTGTCAACCGTGTGAACTCACAGAGACTGTGGCAGCACACACAAGGTCAACGTGGCTCTGCATCAGATTGGGCCCTAGAGTTAAAAGCCAAAGTGGACACACTGCCTGATCCGTAGCACAGAAGCTAGTCACTAGAAAGTGGAAAATTAGTTTTCTGCAAAGGGAGTATCACTAGCAGAATAAACCCTTAAGGGACAGACCCATGCCCAGCAGTTGATGACTACCACAAAATGAACTCAATGACACTGAGAAGTTCTTTGTCTCATGATGTTAAGTCAGGGTGGTTTCTTTCTCTCTGTGTATTTTGTTTTTACCTTACAGGTCTTTTGCATATATCTTTCAGTTTTGAGTCTTTATGGGATTTCTGGTGTGTGAGTGTGTATGTCTATGTATCTATATGCATTTCCTGTTTTTCTTCAGCTCTTTTTCTTGTTTGGTTGTTTCATCATATTCAACTTTGTTGGTTTTTTTTTTTTTTAAATTTAATTTTATTATTATTCCTCAGATGCCGTTTGGTTTTCTGATTAGGGACAGAAAAGGGATGGATCTAGATGAGAGAGCATGCTGGGAGGAACAGTGAAGAGTATCAGGATAGGAAATATTCTTAGGATATATATCTTAGTCAGTGTTTTAATTCCTGCACAAAACATCATGACCAAGAAGCATGTTGGGAAGGAAAGGGTTTATTCAGCTTACATTTCCACATTGCTGTTCACCACCAAAGAAGACAGGGCAGCAACTTGGAGGCAAGAGCTGATGCAGAGGCCACGGAGGGTGCTGCTTACTGGCTTGCTTCCCCTGGCTTGGTCAGCTTTCTTATAGAACCCAGAACTACCAGCTCAGGGATGGCATAATGTGCTTGACCCTCCCTCCTTGATCACTAATTGAGAAAAAGCGTTACAGCTGGATCTCATGGAGGTATTTCCTCAAGGGAGGCTCCTTTCTCTGTGATAACTCCAGCTTCTGTCAAGTTGACACACAAAACAAGCCAGTAAAATATTGTATGAAAAAATATATTTCAAGAAAAGAAAATGTTGTGTGTACTTATGACAAATAATATGATGCTTTTCTGAATATAAGTATTATGAAGTGATAATTGTGTCTAATGATTTAACATCTCTGCCACTATAGTTGTAGGATAAGGTTGACACATTACAAATATTGGGTTTCTTCCCTATAGACTCTATTTACATTCCAGCCAACAGTGTATGTATTTGGTTTTTTTGTTTTTGCTTTGTTTTGTTTTGTTTTGGGTGTTTTTTTTTTGTTTTTTTTTTTTGTTTTTTTTTTTTTTTTTTTTGTTTTTTATAAAGTTTTTCTCTGTGTAGCCCTGGCTGTCCTGGGATTCACTCTGTAGACCAGGCTGGCCTCGAACTCAGAAATCTGCCTGCTTCTGCCTCCCAAGAGCTGGGATTAAAGGCATATGCCACCACTGTCCAGCTTTGTATTTGTTTTCTTATACAGTGAGTACTTAGATACCAAAATTGCTTCTTATATTTGTTAGCTCATCATTACATAAAATGTTGTCAGATATGACCTCATGTTTTTCTGCAATGATGTTTTCTTTTTGTTTTTCTCTATCCGTGGGAGTCAATATTTTTTGTCATTTGTCTTTTTGTCCTAAAAAGAAAAAAAAATAAACTTTAAAAACTCTTAGCACATTTAATCAAAGAAGTTGATGTGATATACTAACATCTCATGGTTCTAATAACATATGTCTTAAGGAGACAAGATTGTACAAAGACTTGGATTATTTGAGCTATATTAGTATTTTACTATTGTAAGAGTATAATTTATATGTACATATAATACATTACATTGTTTTATTTTGTGACAGAGTCTAGCTTTGCAGCCTAGGCTACAATTCACCATATGGCACAAATTGGCTCACATCACAGCAGTCCTGTGCCTCAGTCTCTTCCGTACTAGAATTTTACATGTGTACCATAACTTCAAGCCCTGAAAATATCTTGCTATTTTAATGTGTTACCAGGCTTCCTCTCAGTATTAACAAAATAAATTTTATTAGAATATTTGCCAACCATAAGCTAACTCTATAGACAACATATGTGCTTTATAGTAAGCAACTTCAAAGCCTGTGTTAATAGAATCACCAAGGCTCTCCAGAACTGTTAGACTCTACTTGTAAATTGTTAGCTTGTCCTTTTATCTTTCAAGTTCGTCTCATGTGGAGAGTGGATAAAAATTTCAGAAGCATTTTCAATGGCTTATTTAAAACCTTATCTATGCAGATGTAGATGGTATTTATGTTTCTTCCTTTCCAATGTTCTTTTGATTAGGTTAGCCCAAACCTCATCTTCCTTGCATTCATATTTGTTTCACATACTGATGCTCAGCAAACACGTAGCCTTTAATGAAGTCTTTCTCCTTCTCAACTTAGCAGGACAATTAAGAAAAGATGGGTCAAGGGAAGTCAGCTCTTATCTATCTCCTAAGCACCTACTGAAGATAACTGGAAGAAGAAGAATGACAGACTTCATCCTGACACAGCTTAAGACATATCGCCAACAGTGGATATATAGTTTACATGTGGCCTATTATTTATACATCCCACTTTTCAGATCAGAAAACTGAGCCATAGGTGGGTTTAAAACCATGACAAATACCAAGGGAGATTGTACAAAATGGTTGATTTAGCTCTGTTAACTATTACAGGATAGAAAGAAAGAAGTTTGTTTTAAATCAAGTGGGTCTTTTAGTGATGTATTCAGGAGATAAATGGACATTAGTGATGTTAGTATTAGCTGGCCCACCCCATACCACTCTTAAGCTCTTTTTAGAACTACTTACGTCTGTGTTGGCTTTGGTAAGCTGAAAAAGCCCCTGTCATTGGATCTGATTAAAGGTTGGTAGCAAATATTTTCTTTGCAAAATTGGTCATCACCAACTAATATTAAATAAAAATCCCTTCCCACTTTGATGAGTGAGTGGAGAGAGGATGGCTCTTCAAGACTTCAATCAGAGTCTCGTAGAGTCCAGCACCAATAGGCAAAAGAGGCCATCACTCATCTGGGTAAGGAGAAAGTTAATGGCAAGGTGTTTTGAATCTGCAAACATCACAGAAGATTAATTTATCAAGGATTTGATTGCCAGTGATGGGCTTTTGAGAGGTGGCTAGATCAACTTCAATAATTAACCCATTGATTCATTCATGACTGATGGACTCATAGAAGATTTGGTCACTGGAAACATGCCCTTGTATTCCTCCACCTTTCATTCTTTCTCTCCTCTGCTTGGTAGCCAAAATGGAATGAAGAATTCTGATCCATCACACTTTGTCTTTCATGACTTTTCATCACCACCAGCCAAGAAAGGTGGAGCCAAATCACCATAGAGCAGGGCCTCCCAAATGCATTTTCCTCTCTTGTGTTGTTCTCTCTGTGTGCTGTATTTTGTTACAGCAACTAAAGTCAATGAATACAGAAGGTCAATCAGAAGGTTAGTGAGAACACAAGAATCAATGTGCTTAAGTTTACAATTTTCTCTGTGTTTACATCAGATGTCCCAAGATTGCACATCTTAAAACCAAGACTCTAATTAATGTGTAGGAGGTTGAGATGACCATGTGCCATGTAGGGTAGTCCAATTCCTTCAAACACCAAAACAAAGGCAGGTGAGCAAGTGGGTGCTGAGAAAGTATGATTTGGAAAAGGACTTCCACATTCTTTACACAGACAATGAGTCCATCCTGGCCATGATTCAATAGTTTTCAAGTTATTTGTATTTTAAAATTTATACAAAATTTATAGAATTAAAATATATCATTAAAATCTAAAGTACAAGGAAAATTACTAAAATGTATTGATTAGGCAATACAATTTTGGCCAGTTTTAGCCACGTTGGAAGTAAATATTTCATAATGATGCTTCTCTGACTAGCTACATAGTTGGGTGGCCAATATTATCTTTCTAAATATCAAATAGTATGTGTATTTAAAATGAAGAAATTAAGCAAAGATTTCAAGGGTTAACTGTCACCTAAGTACATTCCCAGCCCTCTTTTGCTCTTTCAGTTCTACCTGAAACTGAGCAGGTCAGTTGGCTAACAGCTAAGACTCCAAATTTCAGCCAGAGGAAGCTGGATGAGGTTTTCTTGATTAACTCATCTTGTTACAATTAAAAGCGGTCCCATAATTATTCTCGGCAAGCATCCAGAAATATGCCTCTCTACCCAGTTCCAATTAATAATGTGTGACTTGTTAAAGACAGATTTTGTTCACTTGAAGGTTTTAATAGCACCCGCGTTCAGCTTGGTTCTCTTGGGAAAATATTTAGTGTGCGTTTAACTAGCTTGACACATTCAACTAATTAATTTATCTAAAGGAAAATATTATATGAATCATAAACAAAGAACTGAAAATTGAAATCTTGCCAGAATTCAAGCTTGGAGCCTATTCTTAATTAGCCTTTGTTGTTTCCTTGCTGGTGTTTGCTGTTTTGGTCCTTATTTCTTTTCTGTACGATACTCACAAGAGTAGTATACCACCTCTAGAAAGAAAATTGAAAATGAATGTGCATATATATGAATATAAAGGACATACATATGCACATGTGCATGGATTGAGCTCTCCCTGTAGTTTCAGATATTGACAAAACTTTCTGAAATCTGAATGTGAAGAATTGAGTTTAAGCTATACAGATCAAATTGACAGAGTGACAAACAAGAATGACACACTGCTTTTACTATTGCAAACCAGGAAAGATACAGAAGTAGAAGAAAGGTTGATTTAGCTACACCTGAGTGTATGCACTAAAAACATTTATTAGTAAATCAATTTAACATTTGGTATGGGGATATATTAAACATTTGTTTGACATTCTTCAACCTCTGTTGTGGCTATGTATTTAGTATTACAGACCTCTGGGGAATAGAAGTTGGTTGTATGAAGGGATAAGACTTCCTCAAAGCTCCAGAGAACCAGGTGTGATGAGTGAAGATAGTTTTTTTTTTTTTAAATTACAACACTCCCCTTCTCTACACCTTCCATCAGTATTGCCGTGTGTGTGTGTGTGTGTGTGTGTGTGTGTGTGTGTGTATGTGTGTGTGTGGTGTGTGTGTGTGTGTGTGGTGGGGCATCATTGATCAGCAAGTAATTAATGCAGGACAGAAAACAGAAGTATCGTTTCAATCCAAATCTAAGATGGGGTATACCATAGTTTATCATAGATACTTCCATGTTTACTCTGTATCCTGTCCTTATTGCAAAGTCTTTTACTACTCTGGACCCAATTCAAGCCAGACAGCAGTATGGCTTAGTAAACCTTTGTTTTCAGTGGTAGGATTTACATGTTTCTTTGTTACAGATACTGGAGCATCCTGCAAAACAGCATTAGAATCATCACTCAATGAGGATGCTCGCATCTATGCCAACCTATGGAACAAACACTGCTGCACATTGGTATTTCTGGCTCATCCAGTATGATCAAGATGAGGTCAGAGAGGTGATGTACTACTGTGAAAACTGGTAATGTACTCGTGTGGTTGCCAGTCCCTTCCATCTCTGTTGTGGAAGACTATACGGAACTGCCCTACCCAATGTTGTATATACTGTGAGAAGACAATCTCTCTAAATAAATGGCTGCTCACTTTGGACTGAGGCTTTCATTTTCTCCCACAAGATCTCATAGCAGTTACAGTACCAGATCTCTGGAAGAGATGAAACTTGTGAATTAAAGGAAGATATCACAAGAATCACTATTGCAGTGTTATTTGTTAAGAATGGCACCAATTCTGCCCTGCTCCTAGACACTACTTTGTTTGTACTTATCTTTTTGTCCAGGTTAGGGAGAGGAGAATTTTGAGTTCTCATAATCTATTCTGACAGCACTTAAAAAAAAAATACTATAGCCAAAGGAATTGATACAGTGAATCTGTCATTGAGTAAGTCTCATTGTATCTAAATATCCTTTTAGCCCAGTGGATAACTACTGAGTTCAAGGAACCCAACATAAGCTGAGTCTACTGAAAAAATATTAGTCATCCCCATATTTTCACATTACAACAGTAACTTTCTGGTAAGTGCATTGTTAGCACTTTGATCTGACGTCCATTGTACTTGTGATGTCTGAGTATTACCGTCTCCCCGTTATACTGTAATTTTCAACAGGGCTTGTAGTTTTCATTGAGAAATGGCTCACTCAATAGCTACCGTGAAACATTTTAGATCGCACTTCCCCTTTAGCTAATCTCTTTGCGATCCAAACTATAAAGCAGATCTGAAAACTGGGAAGGGGTTATGACTTCTATTGCGAGAGCTATCATCAGTTTTAATCATTGAGCCTGGCATTATTTTTATTGTATGGAGTGAGCAATAACTCTTGTAGGCGCCCATCTAGCATATGTATAGGCGATCATGTTCTATATAACTAGCTCATACTTCAGCACTGTCCCCATCACTTGGCTGCCATTCAGACCTTCTTGCTTTCTTCTATACTTGCATCTACCTGCTTTCCCAGAATTAAACATTACCAGCTGGCTTCGGTTTATTTTAAGGTTTTATCACATCCTAACGGCAGCTCTGTAACCTGATTTTTTTTTTTAAATCACCAAACAGACAGCTTCTTGTTGATGTTGGTGCCCTTGATGATATTTCTCATGGATTCAGAAAATGAAATATCTCTGGGTTTTCTCACGAAACACTGCAGAATGACGTTTCCTAGCTGTTGTAGTTTGCACCAGAAGAAACTGTGAACCAAAGCAGATACCTGGATATAGAGAAGAAAGTAGAGGGCATTTCTAGGGTGTTAAAGGAGTCAATCTGAAGAAAATGACCTTAGCAGTATCTGTTGGAAGGCAATTAACTTCATTCTCAATAAACAAGTTCTTTCTCGTATTTAGTTTATATGAAACAAGTTTTAACCCAGTAGTGATAATGAATTGGAAAAACTTAGAAAGCCTCACAACAGAGTTATGAACACTGGACACAAATATTTCCAATGTTTTATTTCTAGGGGTGGTCTTAAAATATTTGTTTACTCAATTAAAAAAAAAAGTTGTTCCTCCCTAAAAAGAATGTACCAAGAGTGCTTAGATATATGCCTTCTACTTCCTGTCAAATCACAAAATCTTTCTCTTGTATTTTCTTGTAGGTGATTTACAACATTCAGGTTCACATATAAGTTGTGTAGAAATAATTTTCAATTTTCATTTATGGTATGAAGCATGTATGCAATTCATTCATTTCATGCTGTATGGAAACCAAACCATCTTATGCTTTGAAAACATGTTAATAAACTAGCTTACACTAGGCTCTCTTCTTTTTAAAAATTGTTTATGTATACATATATGTATGTATTTATGTATATATACATATATAGGTATTTAGTACATAATAGATATACTCCTATCTGTAGTAAATTTCCTCATCTCTGTGTTCAGATTTCAGACACTAATCAGCATGAGGAAGAAAGGCTTTAATTCACAATGGGAGGGTATCTTGTATCATGCCAGGAAAGGCATGGTTGGGGTGATGGATGTGGCTGCCATGGCAGCTGGATAAAGCTGCAGGTCCATATTCTTGTAGATCACGATGCGGAAGACAGGTGCAGATGCTCAACTCACTTCCTCCTACTTCTTGTTCCATCTAAATCCTCAGTCCAAACAACGGTGCTACTCACTCACATTCAGGGTAAGTTTTCTCTTATCAATTACTGCCTTTGGGTAATGACCTTACAGATACACTCAGAAACATGTCTCCTTCAGGATTCTAAGTCTAGTTAGATTGATTATAACCATTAAAATCAGCCTAATACAGAGGTCCTTTTTTGGTCTCATTTTTACCACATTAACTTATTTCACTAACATCACACTGATATTATTGTGGTGATTGAATAAGAATGACCCCCATAGGCTCATACATTTGAATACTTTGTCAACAGAGAGTCTGTTGACACTACTTGAGAAGAATTAGGAGGCGTTGCCTTGTTAAAAAAAGAAGTGTGTCACTTGCCTTATTCGCAAACGTAGGGAGTGACTCCAGCCTTCATAGTTAATAATGCTAGCTGTGGTTAATTACAGGCCTTTTTTTACTGTTGGGAAAAATAACGTATTTTATTTCTAGACTGGTGAGAATTTTATTTTTAAAAATAAAGCATAGTTTTGTACCTCTCTCTAATGCCTTTTCTCTATTTAATGAGATTTCTAAAAGATTGTCGATATCATTAACATAATGGTCCAGGTTAATTTCTTTCAGGTTTTAGGCTACCTCTTCCTACTGACATAAACTCCCCTTGACTATGACATGTCACCTATTAACTAACATTTTGGTGAGTTCAGTTTTCTGACATTTTACTAAGAACTTGTCTTAGAGTTACTATTTCTGTGATAGCTATGATGGCCACAAGCAATTTGAGAAGGAAAGGTTTTATTTCATCCCAGCGTGCAGGCAGACATGGTGCTGGCGGAGCCAAGAGTTCTATCTCTTGATCCCCAGGCAATAGAAGGAGATTGTGGGTCACATGCAGAGTAGCTTCAGCATATATAAGACTTCAAAGTCGACCTCTACAGTGACACATTTCCTCCAACAAAGCCACACATACTCCAATAAGTTGACACCTCCTAATAGTGCCACTCCTTATGGGCTAAGCATTCAAACATATGAGTCTATGGGGGCCACACCTATTCAAACCACGACAGCAATATAGAACCTGTTCAACTTTATGCCTTTGTTCATGAGAGATATTGTCTGTTGCCTTTTAAAATACTACTTTTGCTTGAATTCAATATTAGGATAATCATCACTTTATCAGAATAGTGAAGTTTTCTTCCAAAATTTTCTAGTATAATTTGTAGAAAACACAATTATTTATTTACTTATTACATATCAAATAGATTTATCAAGTACAGTCATATGGACTTGGGTTGTTCTTTTCTTAACTAATATATGACCACTCTTATTAGTTGAAAATATTTGAATTATGCTAACAGTCACTAACAAATACACTGACTTGTGAGGGCCACCGGCTGAAGGAAGTCTGTATCACTAAAGGTGTTTTGTGGAGGAAAAAAAAGGCAAGATGGAAAGAGCAAACTTAATATAATCAGAATATTTTATTTACTCAGGAATTATGGCAGCAGAAACAGTATGCTTAGAGGTTTTCTTGATTTTCTCATTCCTACAACATAAGTTTTTAATCAAACTATTAATTATAGTTCCTATATAAAAGCTGTAAAAGTGGAGAGCTCAAGGCCCATAAAATAAATATTTCATATTAGTACTGACATAATCAAGGTGGTATACATTTCCAGAAATTAAAATCTTTTATGCATTCATTCACACATCTGTTTATAAAATTCATGGAATTGTTTTTTTTTTTTTTTTCTGTGTTCAAGGACTTATTTATTCTTAAAGACCCTTTGTTGAAAGTATTTTATGTGCAAAGACCTACTGAATGCCTTGGGAATTAAGCTCTTTTAAAGAAGTCCAGAGTAAGAATACAGGTGGGTAAGTATGCAATAACACAAATTCACTGTCATCTTCTAATGTAAGAAACAGGAAGCTACGTGTTATGAAGACTAATCTTGGGACCCTTTATGCTAGGAGCTCAGAAACACGTTAACATGAGACGGCAGTTGAAACCATAGTGACTTACTAAAAGAACTCTACACAAGCTGATTTCCGGGGAAAATAGTTTATGTGAAGGAAACAGCTCATGAATAAAGTACCATGATGGGATAAACTGGTCTCCCGGAGCTCTGAAACCAAGATGGCTGAAACGTACAGAGGGAGATAGAGGCTGAAGAAAACAGAAGAGCAGAACGGTCAACCCAGAGGGCTGGTGATATCATATGACTTCCTTGATTGAGAGAACGTTCAGATGCAGAATCCAGCTAGACTGGAAGGAGGTAATCGGGATCATTGTACTTTGTTTTGTGTTAGGATCATGGTAACAGAAATAAAGATAAACAGATGAATACATGACATACTCTGGACACAGGCAGACACAATATTGAGTTTGACTCACACAGGAGAAGCATCTCTCTCTGGGCACTGGGCAGGGGTTTGTTAAAAAGCTATCAAGATTTTGCCAGTGTTTTTCTAATACTTATTGGTAAGCTCTTCTGAATTTGTATGTTCAGGTTTTTTTTCTTGTAAATATGCTAAGATGTTGAGGTTTGGAAAATTTGGGGTAATGTTAGCAGGTAATGAACTTTCTTCCTGTCTGAATTGCCTGAAACAAAAGTTTGTCAACCTAACAGCCAGCTGGATCATCTTGAGGACAGCACCTCCTATCTTTGTCCCTTGAGACAACTGTGCTGAGTCCACATCTGATTGCCCTGGTTCCTGAAAGCACAGCAGAGCTAGGTCTATTTGAAGCAGTTTATGACAGATGACTGTCTCACTGTCACAAGCCCTGATAAATACTGTGTGATCTTGAAACTTGAGCAGGGAAGGGCACTTCTACCTCTGTGGAGAGAGACTTCTGAGACTGGTACTGAGAGGCAAGGCTTTGACTGCTTCAAATAAGTAGCTGTGGTTGGTCCAAATACCCTCCTGGACCATCTAAGCAGTATGTTTGGGCTGACTCAGGCATGAGTCTGCTGGCAGTGCTTTTCCCAGTGTTCTCTCTCTCTGCTGTCCCTCCATCAGTCCTAATGAAGGCTTCTGTCAAGTGGTCCTTCTTGCCTGCTTTTGAAGTACAGTTGAGCTGGTTGAACAAAGAAAAAAAAAACAGCAGAGATAAGAGAGGACATGACAGAGAATGTGAGAGCTAAGCAAGACCCAGAAGCTTCAGAGGTGCCACAGTGGCTCTTGCCAATCTGTCAATTCCATATGCTGGACTTCTGAACAGTGTGCTTGTGTCTGGTCTGTTTCCCAACTCTGTTCCTGGCTTCCCAGCATGGAGCCTGATCAAAAGGCAAGTTCTGGTGGTGGATCCTGTGTAACAATACTGTCTACATGCTGAGTTCCCAACCCTAGCAAATGCCTTGAGTCATCCTGGCTAAGCTTAGTTCCCAGTTTCCAAAGATCCATTGGAGGCTCAGGCTTTCAAGGGTGGCTATTTACCTGTCTCACAGCCAAACTCATTTGTAGCAGGAGTAGGTATCTTGAGTCATCCCAGCAGATGCCAGTGAGTTGTGGAAAGAGCTAAACAGCCAGCAGTCTGACAACCGAAGAAGCAGCTAGCTGAGCAGTTCCGGGATAGCCATGGGAGACAAAAAGGTGAAGTGAAAAGGTAGTAAGACCATGGTGAGCTTATTAGAGACTTATTAGGGAGCCTGCATAGCCGGTTCACAAGGATTGTTTCAGAGAGTACTCAAGACATCAGGGTTGAGGATCTCAGGCTGAAAGCTGAAACATCAGCTATTACCAAGGGATCCTGATACCTGAGCCTTGCTGAGGGACACTAGAGAGGGCTACATGGGGTTGCTTCTAATAGCCTTTATGGCCTCTGCTCACTGTTGTCAAGTGAGAGCTGTTACAACCCAGCATTTGAAGAACTTCTTTTCTATGCACGATTGATTTTCAGTCAGGGAAGAAGAACCCTCAGCCAGCCGAGCAGTTATGAAACTAAGAACAGTACCCTGTAGGAGTTGAACAGTTTTGGCATCAGCAATGGTGTGTAGTCACGTGTTTGTTTCCTAAGAGGGAAAAAAAAGATTAAATCAAAAGATTTGAGGGAAAGAAAATTGAAACATTTTGTGTGGATTGTAGATTGGGATGCCTAATGGATATTCCAGTAGAAATATTAAATGTGTGTCAGTATGGGTAATCGTGGAATATGAGAGTCAGTCATTATCTTGTTCATTCATGGTAAAGCCTACAAAAATCTATTACATATTAGGTAACAGTGTTAGCAATGAGAATACAAATGCAAAGAAAATCTAAGATCATCTCTTAGTTAAAAATTTCTTTCATACATGTCTATAAAATAGCTTGATCCTATATCCTCACTGCCCTCCCTTGATTCTGCCTTCTTTGGCTACTGTTGCTGCCACTTCTTCTTCTTTCTCCTCTTCTACCTCCTCCTCCTCCTCTTCCTCCTCCTCCTCATCTTCCTCCTCCTCCTCATCTTCCTCCTCCTCATCTTCCTCCTCCTCATCTTCTTCCTCCTCCTCCTATTCCTCCTCCTCCTCCTCCTCTTCTTCTTGCTCCTCCTCCTCCTCTTTCTCTTCCTCTTCTTCTCTTCCTCCTCCTTCTATTCCTCCTCCTCCTCCTCCTCTTCCTTTTCCTTATTTCTTCATCTCTTTCTGAATAGTTATGCATCTACTTCTATGGCTTTTCCTTTCTTAAATCTAGAATCTCTCTAGAATATGTGAAAGAAAGCAGGGGATATTTAGTTTGGTGAGTCTGGCTTATTTCACTTAACATAGTGATCTCCAGTTCCGTTCATTTTCTTGCAAATGACTGAGGCTCCTTCTTATGCATGGGTAATAAAATTCCATTATTTTCAACATTAAACATGTTTTCTTCTGGGAGGCTATAAAAATGTAAAAGCATAATTGCTGTACTGTGCAGGAAATACTAACAGCAGAAAAAGGAAGAAAGCATTTTTGAATATCAGATGACAGTTATGCTCACTTCTCTCAAGGGTGTTGATAAAAGAGAACAAAGTGACATTTTCAGAGTTGCTAAAAATTTTTTTCAGTTGTTAGTATTTTATCTTTAGTATGAATATGATGCCAAGTTACTGGAGTAAAATTATTGGACATAATCCTGTAAATGTGCATGAGATCTATGAAAGCTACGCTTCCGTTCTTCAGGAAGTCACCACAGGGAATGGTTTCTCACTACAGGCAGAGACAACTAGATTTGGTGGGTTGCTGAAGAGTAGACATATCTCATGCATTGTGTTTTGTTTGATTAGTTTTATCACCTTTTGGGGAATAACATTAGCCAATGAGTAATTCAATGGACATCCATTTCAACTTCATCTCTTTTAATATTGTCTAGGCAAGTTAGATTTTTCCAAGGTATGTTTTAAAATAGCGAGAGGCAGATTCTTGGCAACACAATACGTTTCAAATCTGATTTTCAAGTGTTTGCTGCTGTTATTACCTACTCTACTTAATTAAGGCCTGTGTCGACATCCTGTCCTAACTCTTTCTGTATTTGCTTCACAGAGAGTTTTGAAAGCCACAGGAAAACAGGCTTGAAATCAGTCATTCTATTGTTTCTTGTGACCTCCTGGACAGTATGAAATGGGGTGGGGAAAAAGAAAGAGCAATTAGCTAAAGAATCTCTCTGTTGTGTAAGTTATTTTGCCCTCAATACAGAATCAAGAATTAGACTCATGAACAAGCAGGAGTGGAGTCCTGTCAGATCCCCCTTCTCTCTGTCTTTGTTTTCTCTCTGTCTCTCTGTCTGTTTCTCTCTCTCTCTCTCTCTCTCTCTCTCTCTCTCTCTCTCTCTCTCTCTCTCTCTGTGTGTACATTCCTGTTTGTGAATGTGTATATATATGCATGTGTCATGAAGTACATGTGGAGGTCACAGGACAACCTCAGGTGTTGTTTCTCCTCTTTTACCCTGTTTTACCATGGTCTCTTTTTCGCTGCTGCGCACACCAGGCTAGCTGGCCTAAAAACTCTCAAAAATTCTCTTGTCTCCACCTCCCATCTCATGGTAAGAGCACTGGGATTAGACACATGCTAAAATGTCTGGCTTTATGTATTTTCAAGTGACCCAAACTTGGATTCTCACACCTGCATAGCATTTTGGTCTGATTTATCTGTACCAAGCTCACTGTCTTAGTGTGTGCCTCTGTGGGGATGTATGCACACACAAGTATGTGCATGTATGAGGCCTGTCTTCATGCGGGTGCCATTCTGTGAGCCTGAGGATGTATATGTGTGTGTCTGTGTGTGAATATGTGAGTGTGGGTGTGTATGAGTGTGTGTGTATGTGTCAGTGTGTGTGTGTGTGTATGAGTGAGTGTGTGTGTATGTGTATAGGCCAAAGGTAAACACTGACTATTGTTCTCCACTAGCTTTTTACCTTGTGCACTGAGACAGGGTCAGTGTCTCCTTGAACCTGTACTCACCAATTCAACTAAACTGGCTGGTAAGTGTAGTGTAAAGATTGATTTGTCTCTGCCTCCCTGTGCAGTGATGACAAGTTCAGGCTTCAATACCCAGCATTTTTACATCTGTTCTGATGATTGAACTTAGGTCCTTCTTGTGTGGCAAGCACATTACTGACTGAGCTATCTACTCAGCCCTCAATCTCACTGCATCTTCCTTTGTGACTAGGGTGTTAAGCATTCAGGAGCAGGCTGCTCTCTGCCCCTTCTTGCTCTTGGTTTCTGCAACTGTGATCCTTTAGCTTTTGATGGGAGCCTTCTTTTTAGGCATCGGCTCCTACCATGTTCATTCGTGAGGATGCTGACATACAGCTCCATTCTTTCGTTGGAATTATTATGTCTTTTGAGATTACCAGACTACTCTCCTTCTAAAAATACATAATTTCAATATAAAGTAAAACATAATTGATAGATGCTGGTTATGTTTCTGCTCCTTGGAAGAGCATGATGAATCAAAAGCTGGCTGACATTTATTACAAATATGAGTGTGCTTGGAAAGATTTCCAAAATAAGCCATGATCAGGTGGTAGTTTCTGTCACCCTCCAAAATATGGAATTCCTTTTGTGGGAAGGTTGTGTGTGTGTGTGTGTGTGTGTGTGTGTGTGTGTGTGTTCACATACAGGTCAGAGATTGATATTGGGTATCTCCCTCAATTACCTTAACAATTCCCACCTTATTTGGCGAGACAACATCTCTCACTGACCTAAAGCTCACTGATTTGGCTAAATGAATGGTCATTAAGACATGAGGGGGTCTCTGGTCTCTGCCTCTCCAGAACTGAGATCACACACATGTGCCTGGCTTTTTTTCTGTGGCTTCTAGAGACCAGACTCAGGTCCTCATGCTTGCTCAGTGAGCAATTTACAAACAGAGCCATCTCCTCAGCCCCCAGATATATGGATTTCAGAAGTCAATGCAGCTAGGTCTGTGTTGTTTCTATCACTTGGGTCACTGCTCTGTGGTCACATGTCACATGAGACCACATACTACTGCATTTACACATATTCCGCTTTTACAGACACAGTGGATTTCTTGGTTGTTCTTTGTCTCTGTCTTTTCTTACAGAGATACTGAATTTCTATTTGCCAGTGATGGAAATGTGCCTCTGTGTGCGGTGAATCACCTCACTGTCTGATAAGCAAGGAGCGTTAGTGATAGCACACTCAGAGTTGTCAGGGAGAAAGCACTGGCTTCTGCAAATGGAATCATGCCAAACGAGGTGATGCCTTCCAAAGCATCTTCTCCTCCTGCTTGACACTGATCCTTTCTCCACCTGGCAGCTCATTATCTTGTGGGCAGAGGAGAACTGTGCTGATTTGATTTGTGGCAGCTTCACAAGAGGGAGTGGGAAGAAGGTAAGGCTATTTAGTGTAATGCTTCGAGAGGCAGAGGTCTGTAACCTGTAATGATGTGAGATACTCACAGAAAAAGAAAAGTATTTATGGGACAAAAGTACATCTGAATGTCATGGAGATTATCCTAAAAGAAAATGCAAAGAACCCTCACCGTGTGCAATTCTAGGCCAGGCTAGCATTTAAAAGAATGGGCATTGAAAACGTGTTTTTTTTTTTTGTTTTTTTGTTTTTTTGTTTTTTTTCCTTGGCTCCTTCTTTAGTCTACCCTACAGTGTGAAAATAATTTGATTCCCTTTTGGGTCTTTGTAGTGCTTTGGTGCATTTCCAAGGGCAGATTAAAGACAATTGTTGGACTGAGGAATGCATCACAGTTACTCAAGTCAAGGCCTCATAATTGGTACAAATGAAGGAACACATTTTCTCTAGGAAGGTCCCAAGATCAAACGGGTCTAATGTATTTGTCTTAAAAGGATTCTTCACATCATTTTTTAAAGTGTCTGTAACCCTGTCAACTTACACCGAAAGTTCCCTTCAGCTTTCTGGAGAGAGCAGTGTTAGATACTTTTTTTTTTTTTCACTTAAGCCAAGTGGCTTCTGTCCTCTACCACATAGGCTTATGTGTGTCCAAATGTGTTCTTGCTGGCTATTCCTCTCAGGCATTCTGCATTAATGCTGGGGCTACTATGGAAAAAAAATGGATCAAGAACCTAGGTAGCATTTGGGACAAAGAATTTTCTCTTCTAAGAAGAGTATACTAAATAGTCCATTAAAGCTTACTGGATTGCAGCACATTCTAAATCCACTCTTAAAGTTTATCTTTAGAGCAATGAATAGAGTCTTCTGTATCCATTGCATCTTTAGTTTTCTCTCCAATTCCCTCCATTTTCTGAGTTGGATTCCCCAGGTCTGTGAGCTTGCTCCCAACAGATAACATTCCTGTTCATTCTCTTAGCAGGACCCTCTTGACGAGTAATGTTTCACTCCACTTCCTCATGCCCTCCACGTTCCCCACCTAGCATCTGGCCACATTCCACTGAAAGATTTTCTCAATGACATCAGCAATTTCAAATTTGTTTGTTTGTTTTGAAAGACAGGCTATGCAGGGAAGATGTCATTTGACTTCTGATTCTCTTTCTTCCACTTCCCCAGTATTGATGTCACAGCCTCTGACACCACACTGAGTTTATGAAAGGCTAGAGATTCAACCAAGAATTTTATGTACGATAAGTAAGCATTCTGCCAACTGCACTGTACCCCTGGGCCAACCAACGTTCTCTGACTCATTATACTGAACTTCAGAAGCATAAGATATTATTATGCTTCACACTTCCTTTCTCTTCTAGATCATTGGCAGTCACGTTTCCCTTATTTAAACATTTAGTTTTCATCTTAATATTCAGGTTGTTCTGTTTCTGTTTACTCTGGAGACTTCACTGCTCATCTGGGGCACAAGTGAAATGGGGAATTTTCTTGTCTGTGAGTGTTCTTGGATGCTTGGAGTCAAGCAGTACATGGATCTTTGAATATCCTCTCCTCTCCCCTCCATTGTTGAAGTCCTATGTTACCACTCCCTCCAGAATTAAAATTCCAATTCCAAAGTAGCATATGACAGTGCTACTAATATTTTAACTATGGTTTAAATATGATAGACAAGCTGGGGCATCAGACTACGTTTCTAATAGTTTGTTTTCCCTCTTATTTTAGGACATTTTATCAAAATGACAATGTTTGTAAACCATATATAAAAACATTATCAAAATTAAGACATTTTTAAAAATAGCTAAAGAAATACTGCTGTAAAAATATTAGGGGTAAATAGCTCCAGAAAGATTGGAAAATGTAACTGTGGTGAGGTTTCAACCTTAAATTATTATTTTTTAATAGTCCTGTGGAAACTTTGTACAATGTGTTTGGCTCATAATGAAAGTTTTGCCAGACCCAACACTCATCCACTCAATCTCATGTCCACTCAACCTCCTGTCTTTTTAAAAGAAACCAATCCATCCATCTGTGCTGCTCAAGTATTTTTGGATGTGTGTCTTTCTATCACAATATGGTTGACTCACCAGTGGCTACAGTATTAGAGAGAAGTTACAATCCCCCTTTTAGTCTCTAACAATTCCCAATAGGCCTAAGGCCAGGAAAGGGATTTTGTATCCAATTTTCTTCTCCATGCTAGAAATTGGCCCTGCTTGGGCTTGAGTGTGCATGCTGTCACAGCTGCTTAAATGTGCAATTGTCTTGCTATATCCTGAAGATACTGTTTCCTTTGAGTCACCCATTGCCTATTGTTCTTACACTCTTATTTTTTACCCTCTTTTGCAATGATCCCTGATCCTTGGAAGACCAGGGTACAGTATAGTTATTCAATTTATATCTGCATATGCTGAAGTCTATTATTTTTGCACTTTGGCAAGTCGTGGGTTTCTATATTAGTCACCATCTACTGCAAATGGAAGCTTCTCTGAGGGGCATTGAGAGATGAGATGCATTGATCTATGAGTATAATTACAAGTCATTTGGAGTTGGTTTAATATTAGTGAAATAGTAGCAGGAGGTTCTTCCCTAGGGCTTCTGGCTTGTTTAACCATAGATTCGTGGTCCAAATGATGATGCCAAGATGTAGATTTCATCCTATGAAGAACAATTTAAATCCAATCAGAAAGTAGTTGGTTACTTCCATGATGTGAATGCCACTATTGCATTTGTGGTCAAGTCTTGCCAAGCCAGTCATTGTTATAGTTTGCAGGGTTCACAACCAGGTAAGGCTGATGGTTATATTTCTCCTCCAGTAACAAGCATTGCCACCTTCCAGCACTTTGAAAGCTCATCAGTGTGGATAAAGCTTCTATGACATTATTAGAATTACATTGAATTAAAACAGTTTTCCACATTCTGTTGCTCAATTATGTGGCATCTTCAGCTCTAAGCTCCTACTTTCAAGTGCAGGGAAGCACTGACAATAGCCTATAATATTAACTAAGAGCACTGGTAATTTATAATATTTGAAGGTCTAAGGGACATCAATGGTCAATAACAGCAAAAAAATAGCCCATTCCCAGTACTGGGCTTTTTGTTTATTAGTCTCCGGTGTCCAGTGGGACTATTGTTGCCCTATTAATGAGTAACACCATTATACACGTATTATATATTAATTAAGATGTATAATATATATTAATTTTTAAAAATATATAATATTTCTGTTTAGGAAGCTTTAACAGTAATTGAGTTTCCAAAGAAGAAGGCTATATAAGGAGGATTAAAGACTTTACATTTATTTTTGCAATTTTAATAGCTTTTCATCGCACACTTCAATCATGTTTAAAAAATATTCACACTGCTGTATAACCAATCTCCAAAACTCTTCGCCAAAACTAAAATTCAATGTGAATGAAACTAACAGGACTTACACAGCAACATAACTTAACTAATGCACCATGACGTGACTTGATACCGCCGGTCCATTTCTCAGTTCTCCTCTCTCCCTGGAAGGCAATCATTTTATTACACTGCTCTGATTCTACCACAAGAGTAGAGCCGATTATCATAGCCAACGTAATTTCATAGCTAAAAGATCCCTTCAGTGGTTCTGAAGTTCTACGTAGCATTTGCAGAACTTATAAGATATTTATTATTTGATGGAATGTAGTCTGTAGGTAATTTCTTCTGATTAATATAATTGGCAGACGTGCACACTCTTGCATTCTAATTTTTTCTTTACATAATCAAGACAGGGAGACAGTGATCTTAAAGAACATTCGGTGGGTGTGGGAGTGAATCTCCACCATGCTGTTGGAATTCGTGTGACTTTCAGGCAACAAGCACACCACTTTCCAACTCAGCTTTCTCATCTGTTAAATGAAGGTGACTTTAAACGTGCTAACAAGCACAATTGTAAGATTCACATCATAATTCAGAATGCTCTTCAAACCGAATATTACTGTTAAAATTTGACTCTATATTCTGGTAATAAGGGATGCACACGTCTCATTTTTTTTTCTTCTCACAAAACGAAAGCAGAGTTTTATATTGTAAAACTAAATTAACCGTTGCATTGCATTATTACTCTATATCATTTGATGAACTGATCCTTTAGATCTTTTGGCGATTTGTTTATTCCCAGGTTGCTACAACGTTGAAGAATTCTGTGTCCTCTCTATTCAATGAGCAAAGAAATAGTTACTTATTCTTTGTTAATATTGAAGTAACAGCCCAGAACCTCTCTATCTCCCATCAAAGTTTTGTTTTCACTGAATAACTGGATGGTTAAAAGATGTTCTCAATTAGTGAGTGTTTAGACAGTCATTGCTTATGAGTGGGTTTTACTTTGTCTAGTACCAGTTGCTTACTGTGTTGACAGTCACAGCAGCCCTCAGTCCTGAAGGAGAAGTAATTGCATTAAAACAGCTTCAAAACATGATAGTCACTGACTATTGGCTAGGGATAGTCCTTTGCCCTTATAAAATCTGCCCCTGACTGATTAAGGGTGGTTTATTTTGAAAGACTCCTTCATAGAACCAACAAGGCCTTTTAAAAACGAAGCTCACAGGGCCTGTTTACCAGTAATAGCACCACATACATTTAACTAGCAACTGTTTGTGAATTCAGAGCCAGAAGGCTCTCTGCAGGTATGGCTTTCAGTAGGTTGTAAAATATTTAAACAGATGGGACATTGTTATTAACATGGGCAATATATTTTCATTGTATTAGGGTTGAAAGTGATTTTCCAGATAATGGCTTAGACAAATGTTTGTGGAGCCTGTCCAGTTAATCTGCCAAAATGTGGCCTGACTTTCAGGAGCAATTCCACTTTTACTGAATGTTTTTGATTAAATATTTTAGTCTTGTGAACTTCTTGCCACATTATTGAAGAACCCTGGCTAATTCTCAGACCGCCTGCTATCACGTTACTTAGCTCAATGGTGACCACCAAAAATCCATTTGAAACAAAAGAGCCACACGTTTTGCTACATACTAGGTGATTCATTAAAACCACAGTCGTAACAAGGTCTTTTTTATATTTCCATAGACCTCATGATGTGAAGGTCAAAGGATTATTTGATCATTATTAGATGGCATATTGTAGCAGGATCCCAAGCACCAGATGGATTGTTTACCCCTCAAAGGAAGAATTACAAACTAGTAATGTCATCTATTTATTCCACTAGAAAATTGTTTCTTATATAACATTAATTGTGTCAGACACTAGAAACACACACACACACACACACACTGAAAAGCAAAGAAAAGGGAGAGAAAGGAATTCACAAAGACAAGAAAATAACTGAAATTTCAGAAGTGCAATTTAAATTGCTCTAGTTAGGGCTATTGTGGGGCTATAATATTTAACAGCTGTTTGACCTGGTTAAGTCAGCTTTCCCATCTCAGCTATAATTGCCTTCCTAAGAGAGAGCGTATTAAGGATACATACCTCCAGAGCTGCTGGAAGAGTTAAATGGGGTATGGGTGCCACATTCAACCTAAATTTCTGGATTGTAAAAAGAGCAAACAACTGAAGAATCTTAAAAACAAGAAAAATATAATTTTGAAAAATTGGAAATTCACAGGCTGTAGGGTACCATTTTACCCTTTCCAGTTTCCTCAGCTGATAAATGCCTTAGGTACTACTTTTTCACTGTTTTATATTATTTCATACCTTCATAGGGTTCTTAAAGTGGCCACCTTGCCCTCTATTGCTAATAGCTCTGAGACCTGGACAATCCGTAATAGCTGCTTGTGATTTGGCTGATTTCCTATTCCATCATTTTATTTTTACCTGTGATTTCTTGGCTCCACTTAAAAACTAATGCTACCAGACCAACACCCTCCATCAGTCAACATACAAAAAAAAAAAAAAAAAAAAAAAAGAAAGAAAGAAAGAAAGAAAGAAAGAAAAAGAAAAAAGAAGAAAAGGAAGATAAAAAATATACTGTATTCCTTTCAGATGTTGATGTAGCAAATCATCCCAAACCCAGTGGCATAAAGCAAAGCCAAGCTACCACACGTTCTCCCGAAGGCCCACCCGAGTCTATAGATCAGCACAGCTGGATTTCTACACGTTCTCTAGGGCCATCCATTCTCTAGCTTCGAGAGGCTTCTCTTGCTCAGATGCTCTTAAATCTGCCTCACTCCAACTTCTGCTTGTCTGGTCACAGCACCATCTCTGACTCTTGATTCTCTTGACTTCCAGTAACTGTGATGACTATAAACAAGCATAGACAACTCAAGGTATGCTTGCAATTCAATACCTTTAATTTCACCAGGGAGTTCTCTCTCCACAAGCTAGCAGGTTCATTGGTTATAGAAAAGAGCACATGGACGTCTTCACAACAGGAGAGAAAGACATGTGAAACATTCTGATTTGATTGGCAGTTAGTAGAACAAGCACAGTCATTGAAGGATCAGATACTTTCCCTTAATAAACAACATTAGGTTCCAGTAGGACAAACTGGGGGAAACAGTGTTCAAGGAAAGTTTGATCTGTCTGGAAAGGGCCTCGACAACACTGTTAATGAATTTGTTTCAGAGAACGATGAAGTTTTTGAAATTCACCTATGCCTCACACTGAAATAATGACAATTAACAGAGAAGTTCACTCCAGACACACTTGTAGATGATAATGTACCTTGAACTCTATGTTACTGGTGAAGCATGGAGCCTCAGAGATATAAATATCTAGCTTAAAGTGACAAGCTACCATACAGCACACAGTGTGAGTGGCAAAAGGTCAAGACTGTCGATACTAATGTGTGAGGTCACCTGAAATCTGGTCTTTATATTGCTGAGAAATTCCCTTTCAAGTCTTGTTTATACTATAGAATGTCCTTAATATTCCAGATGGCTATGTCTTAAGAATACAGGAGAGTCTCTCAACCCACAGATAGCAGTTTTTGTCTTATTTTTTTCATTACTTCAAAAGATTGTAAGCCCATAATCTTTAATCTCTTTTGTCTGATTAGAAAAAGTATATAAATATATTTACATTCATATGTATATACGAATATGTACACATATATGTAAGCATATAGAACAAATATTACCTTATTTAATTGATTACATTATGGAAAAGAGTTGCTATTGCATTCAATAGTGCAATCTGGAATGTTACATCTATTTGAAATAAATTTATTTTTAATATATTTCTTATGATGTCATTGACCAATGACGCCAATGGATGAACACAAGGAGAAGCCAATAAAATAAAGCATTTAAAAAGATACCTTGCTATTCTACAGATTCCATAAGCCTTTTCTGACAGAGTTGGTATGTTTTGTACCAAGCTTTGTTTTCTGGATCACTGTTCACATTATGAACCAGTATTCTACAGGTTGAATTTGCTTGTGTCCTTTTTCTTTTCTAGGTAACAATTCCCTGGAAACCAAGGCCACACTGCTTTTTACTGTTATCTCGTGTCTGGTGGCTAGTCAGAAGTCTGAGGCAGAAAGAGTACAAGGTAAAGCTTGTCTATCTGCCACAGCTGGTGCAAGGTCAGTCTCTCTTTCTAAAGGAGAAATTAAAAACATAAATAAATGGATGGATAGATAGATAGATAGATAGATAGATAGATAGATAGATAGACAGACAGACAGATGAGGGCACTGACAAAATAGTTCAATTGTAAAATGTATTATATTGCTGAGAAAACAACAACAAAAAGAGTAAGAAAAGAAACAAAGAAAGAAAGAAAGGAAGAAAGAAAAAGAAAAACTTTGTGTCTCTTCTCTTAGTGTGTTGTGCATTAGAATTAATAAAATACTCTATGGGAAGCTGGAGAGATAACTTTCAGCTGGAAGGTGTATGCCATACAAGCCTGTGAATGAATCACCTACAAACATGCACAAGAATTTGAGAAATTCTTAGGTAAATGGATGGAACTAGAAAATATCATCCTGAGTGAGGTAACCCAATAACAAAAGAACACACATGGTATTCACTCACTGATAATTGGAAGCTTGAAATACCCAAGATTCAACTCACAGACCACATGAAGCTCATGAAGGAAGACCAAGTGTTTGTGCTTCGGTCCTTCTTAGAAGGAGTAACAAAATACTCAAGGGAGCAAATATGGAGACAAAGTGTGGGACAGAAGGAGGGGCCATCTGCAGACCATTCCACTTGGATATCCATTCCATGTGCAGACACCAAAGGTAGATGCTGATGTGGATGTCAGGAAGTGCATGCTGACAGGAGCCAGATATAGCTGTCTCCTTAGAGGTCTGATAGAGTCTGACATATTCAGAGGCAGATGCTCACAGCTAACCATTGAACTGATCAAGGGGTTCCCAATGGAGGAGTTAGAGAGAAGACTGAAGGAACTGAAAGGGTTTGTGGCCCTGAGGAAAGCAACAATACCAACCAACCATAGCTCCCCAGGGTCTAAACCTCCAGCCTGGGAGCACATAGGGAGGGACCCATGACTCCAGCTGTATATGTAGGGGAGGATGGCCTTGTCAGGCATAGGTGGGAAAGGAGATCCTTGGTCACATGAAGGCTGGACACCCAGTTGGGGGGCAGAATTTGAGGGTGAGGAGGTGGGAGTGGGGAGTAGATGAAGTCACATCTTCACAGAAGCAGGAGTAGGGGGGATGGGATAGAGAGTTCCTGGGCGAGGGGAGGGGGGAATGGGGTAAGGGGATAACATCTGAAATGTAAGTAAAATATCTAATAAAAAAAAGATTTAAAAAAACATGCACATAAACACCCACGCAGGCACGCACACAAGTATGCATGCACACACACACACACACGCACACACACACACACACACACACACACATACACAAAATAAAAACAATGTTGTATATTGAAATGTCTTGTTATAATGAATCTCTTCTTTTCCTGTGGTGCTTGAGACTTAACTTAGAGTTTTAAATCTTCATTTCGTCTGTAAACTCTCATGTCACTGACTTTTGCCAAAGAGGATTCTTTTAAAGAATTACTACGTGGTTTTGGTTTGATGAGGTGAAAGCTTCAGTCTGAGATTCTTCCCTTCCCCCACCGGAGAGCAAATGACCTAATTTTAGAGGAATGTGTTTCCTTGCTTTGCTGGTCGTATTAAGTGTTACCAGCATCTTGTAACCTCTTGCTACTGTTGTCTGTTCTTACTGGCACTGACAAGAGATCTCCCTCAAATATAGCTAGCCAAAGCAATTGCCCTAGATTGCTAAAGGATCCTAAAGTGTCAGAATCCTTCACATTTTTGTCCCTAGGGTACAAATCAGAGTTGTGTTGGGAAGCTGAGCAGCAAAGGGACATGATATGGAAAAGGTCTCTCTCTGGTAGGGAATATATACAAAGGCCGCACGTAACAGTTTCCAATGGGTCACCAAGCTCATATTGTCAATTCCTTCCAAAACCTAATTGTCACAATGGCATCCCTGCATGTAGGCACCTGTACTACCGATTAAGTTTCAAGCAATAATCATCCTAAAATGAAATTTAATGAACTCGAAGTCCTAAGGGGAGGCCAAATCTGGAAAAATGACGAGATCAGGCAAAAGGAACCATATCGATTGTAATGCTGCAGAATACGATCTGCAAGCTACCCCCGATGAGGGTGCACAGGGGCCACTCTGGAGCTCAGGCACCAGAATTAAAATCTGAGTGACCTGACTGCTGTAGAGTGCAAGCCAAAGTTGTATATGAATCAGAAAGTCCATTAGATGATCTCTCATCTGAGGACAGGTGGCCCTATTGGCACTAGGTTTGGCAAACAGACCTCAGCTGAACTGTAGGCCTCAATGCTCTTAACGTATCCCTCTTCTGAATAGGAGATGCCTCTAACAGTACTTTCAGTGACAGTAATTGGAAAGTGGCTACGGTATTCCATGAGGAATTCAATCATAAAATGTGGACCCATAATTGAAAGAAAGTTTAAACATTGAGAGAACATTGATAAAAATTAACTGAGTGCCTAGGAGCTAAAGACACTTTTGATGGATTACTTATGTTTCTGCTTTTTTCTCAGATGAACATTCACAGATTGTGGATCATGTGTAGGTTTGCTATGTGGATGACAGCATTTCTAAGTTTGACCACCATGGACTTTAATGAGATCTCAAATAATGTTACAGAAAAAATAGCAACTTTGGTCTTATCAACTAGAAAATATTTACAATAGTGATTATAGCAGTTTTAGAGAGTAAGGGTCATACAAATTACATAGTTTAGGTATTTGGTATTTAATACCATGAATTATTGTACTAAATATAGGTTTTGTTTAAAATAGCCACATATCTGGATAGTAAAAAATATGTTCTTGGTCTGTCTGTAGTAAGACAGCAAAATATCTCAAATTTTTATTTTGTATGTTTTCAATGATTCAGTGGTTTTCAGATAAAAAATTGATTAAACACATGCCTTCCATTTTTACTTCCAAATAAAGTAAAGGAGAACAAAAGAATCACACACACACACACACACACACACACACACACACACACACCACACTCAAAAGGAGAAAAAAGTAGATTTATACGGCTGCCATTTGTAGTACATATGATGTAGAC
The DNA here is from genome assembly GCF_011762505.2 of Arvicanthis niloticus. Lineage (NCBI taxonomy): Eukaryota > Metazoa > Chordata > Mammalia > Rodentia > Muridae > Arvicanthis > Arvicanthis niloticus. The sequence continues at coordinate 20,672,109 of NC_133429.1, forward strand.
TGATTTGTTAAAACAGATGACTAAGACACAGATTTTCTGCCTGGAGAGAAAAGCAAGAACTGTTGTTGAATCTCTTTCTATACCTCTAGATGCTCTCTTAAAGAGTTATCTCACAAAGCAGGGAAAGAGGTGTATCTACTGTCAGGAAGGTGGTAGTTTCTTTCTGGACACAGGTGGTGAGCTATTTGGTACCAAAGGTGAGCAAGCAGTTCCAGCCGTTGTAAGTCCAGAAGCAGGCTTCAGGTATATTCTCAAATCAGCATAAGAGGCTATGGGTTCAGGGACAGAGTATAGAGCACAAGGGCGTCAGACTGAACACAGAGAATATCTGGTTATGTTTCTTTTGCTGTGACAAAACAACGTGGTCAAGAAAACTTACAGAAGCAAGCATCTAATTGGCTTAGAGTTTCAGAAGGTTAGAGCCCATGATGATGGAGCAAAAACATGGTGGGTGGCAGAAACAGCTGAGAGCTCACATCTTGATCCACAAGCATGAGACTGAAAGAGGGTACCTAGGGAATGATGGAAGTCTTTAAAATCTGAAACCTGTCTGCCAGTGACACACCTTCTCCACCAAGGCCTAACCCTCTAATCTTTTCCAAACCATTCCACAAACTTGGGACCAAGTATTCAAATACAAGCCTAAGGGGGCATTCTCATCCAAACCACCACAAAAGATTAAGTGAAACTATCCTATTCAAACTCTACGGCCACTAGCTCCTTGATAAGGTTTGACAACAACAGAGATTGATGACTTTCTCGGAGGAGGGAAAAAGCCATCTTGGATGTGAGCTACTTGGTCTTCCAATCACTGTTGAGAGATGTCTCTTGGCTGGAAACCTCAATCTTCGTTTAATGTTTAATTTTGAAAATCAGTGGCCATCCGATGTCATTGACTCTTGAGGAAAGCCCTTTACTGCCTCTTTCCATGAAAAACACCCCCTGATTTCTATTCTCAGATGATTCTCAGTCATAGCATTCAACAAGAAGGTATAAAAAGGAAATGTCTGCTTAGTCATATAAAGCTGCTAAAAATTAGAAATGGTAAAGTGAAAATGAAATGTTTATCAGAAGAGCTAGATAATAAAGCACCGGGATTATGTATAGATGTATACACGGAGATTACAGTAAATAATGAAATAAAAATTAGGCCAGGCTTCAAAAGGCAAAAACGTCAGCGTATATGTCCAGTAGGTCCAAATGCCAACCAAAAACAGTTTTAAAAGGAAGGAGGAGACAATAAAAAAGAAAAGGAAATAGTAAACAAATAATCAAGAAAAATTTCAAATCTAAAGCACCTAGTTTCTAGATTAAAATTGTTACCCGATCCCCAGCAGGGCCATTACCAGCTATTCTCATAAGAAAACACATTACTACAAGACTTTAAATTACTGACAAAAAAGTAAAGGCAATGTTTTTATGTAACAGAAACAAATAAATCATATATGAAGCAAAATATCTGAACCCCACAAAGTTAAAAAAAAGAAATGTAAAGGAACCTCCCCCCAATGACAACTAATATTGTTTATGAACACAGATACAAAACTCTTAATAAAATATAGCAACTCAAATTCAATAATATGTAAAACCAATTATCTAACTGAGCCAGGCAGGAATTTATAAAATATTTAAAGCTGGTTCAATGTTTGAAAATCAGTTAAAAGAACCAGCACATAAAAAAGATAAAGAGAAAAAGTCCCATAACATCTTATCATTACATTAAGAAAAGCCCCCTTTAAAATATTTAAAATCCATTCATGATTCACTCAACAGCTAGCCAGAGAAGGAAGCTTCCTCAGCTCGATATAGAACATTAATGTAAAGCATATACTTTATGATATATTTAACTGTAAGATGCTTTCCTCCAGTAAAAGAATGTGCCTCTTCCACTCATTCAAAATCATAGCACAAGTTCCAGTGTACACAATAGAACAAGAAAAAGAATCTAAAATATACAGATACAAATACAGTCTGAGGACTCCAGCATGTATGTAGCAGAGGACTGCGTTGTCTGGACTCAGTGAGAGAGGATGTGCCTAATTCTGTAGAGACTTGAGACCCCGGGGAATGGGGATACCTGGCAGGGGCACCCTCTCAAAGGTGAAGGAAAGGGAGGATGGGGTAAACATTTAGGATGTAAATAAATAAAATAACTAATTAAAAATACAGATAGATTTAGTTACAAAGAATGAAACTGTGTCACTGGCAAAGAAATGGGTGAAACTGGAGGTCACCCGTTTAAATGAACTAAATCAGAGGAATACTGCATGTTTTTTCATCATTCGTAGAATCTAGATTTTAAAAGTTGATGAAAGTAAAACAGACTATTTGAGAATAGGAAATGTATTATCTAGAATGATAATGCAAAAAGAAGAAGTTAACATACATATATCCATATCTGGATCACAATAATCTATGTATAAAATGATAATACAACCAATTATTTTGTAAAGTTAGTGTATGCTAATAGAAGGAAGATATAAAACTTTATTTTTCTCACAGCTGATGTAAATCATACACAGAATGTCCCACAAAGAATTAACAACAGTAAAAAAAAAAATGCTGACATCAATTGCTGGTGAAGATGAAGAACTGAATTATGATTGGTTGGAATAGAAAGGGATACTCTTTGGAAGACAATTTGATAATTTCTTCACAGCAAAACTTGGTCCTTCTCTAGCAATTACGCTGCTATGCGTATGGCCTTTTGTGTCTCATAAATGATGCAGTCATAGTGACATAACCCAGAGTCACATGGGGGGAGGGAACCCACCCAAACTGAAAAATTGTCTAAATCAGAATAGTCAGTGAGCATGGCAGTGAGGCACTTTCTTAACTGACAAATGGGACCCAATTCCCTATGCATGATGCCATCCCTGGGCAAGTGAGTCTGGCTGTATAAAAAAATGGTAGCCGAGCAAGTCAGAGGGAACCAATGGGTAAGTAGTGTTCCTTCCATGATTTGTGCTTCAGTTTGTGCCTCCTGGTTCCTGATTTACAATCCAGCCTGCTTTTCTTGAGGATGGACCTGTAAGCCAAAGAAACTATTTTTTGCCCCATATTGTATTTAGACAGGTATTTATCTCAACCCTAGAAACCAAACCAGAATGAATATGTACTTCACATCTTCCATATGTTCTTATGCCTTATTTTCATTGTTGAAGAATAATCTTTAACATGCTTGTTACAGTTTACTTACTAGTATGATAAATATCAGTTTGGGTGCCATCTTGGTTGCCTCCAGTAGTTTGGCAATCGTGATTTGAAGATCCTCTAAAATGTTCTTTTACTTACTTACACCTTGAGTCATAGATTTAGATAAAAGAACATTTTTTATAATTCATCTGGCTGAACAGTAGCTGAATGTTTGACAGTTGTTCTGCATGCAGACTAACTTATCCCTTCCTAAAATCCCTAAAATTTGTGTCCCTTAAAAGGTTAATTAGGTTCATAATTTCATAATTTTTTTTATTATTTACATTCGTTTAAAACAGAATAGGTAAGAAGAGATTTCTCTGAAGAGAATTTCCCAGTGCTGAGAATGGCTTCTCTTGATTTGAAGGCTTGTACGAAAGAAAAAAATTCTTTGAGCACCTTATTGTATTCTATACAAAACAGCCACCACTATAATTGCCACCTATACCATAGGCAAATGAGGGGATGGGAGCAGCTGTAAAATCCAACCGAACACCTATTTCTAAGTCTTCTGGGGGGCGGGGGTCTTTTTCATTTTATGAAGCCAGCTCTCCATATTTCTTGGTGAGTCATCTTCCTTATTAGCTACTGCCTGTGTTCACAGCCGAACGGTTTTCACAGTCTCTGTCTGCTCATAAACTTTGGAAAAGCCAAACATCTCTTTGAAAACATAAAGGATGTCTGTTGAAATTAGTTGAAGCTAGAGGCTTCCGCAATTACAATGACCTTAAATGCTTACCGAGTCTCTTATAAATTCTTATTGTAGTCGGTCCCATTAGCCACTCATATCTGCGACATTCTTTGTGATACTCTGCATTCAGATCTGTACTGAGCCTTTTATCTAGACCAGAGGGTCTCTGAGACAGCATCTTACCTCTTTCTAAAGCCATAACATGATATGATTACGTCCCTGAGGCTAGATTTTACTGGGAGTATCCTAGCTTTGATCTTTGCCCTGGCGCTATGTGCTTTTTATAACTGTTTGCCCCAAAGCCTGAAATGAGAAACTTAATTTTCAACCCATAAAGACTTCATTCCTTACTTTTCCTTATGAAATTCTGCTTTAAAACAGAGCAGATCCTTTCCAAACCTTGTCTTGCTCCTCACATACGTTGTTGTAAACTGCTAAAGTCGGGTGGTATTTTCAGCATGCTGCGTCCTCAGCCATTGCTTAAGGTTCCTGGGGCATCTTTTCTGTAAACTCACTGTAAATGGCAGTCCCAGCGTTGATTCTACAGTAGGTACTCCACAAAGCTTCCCAGTGCTTGTCCAACCTCTCTTCAGGTCTTGTGAGTGAAACTTGAAAACAGAACCACCCAGTTTTCAAACAAGTAAGAGTCACGTGGATTTCAGCAACGTGACTTTGAGGTATCTCATTGTTTTGCTTCTTGACCTTCTGAGTCATGCCACTGGCCATGTCACCTTTTATTTCCTTGAGGATTTCTCCCTCATCCCCCGACAAGGCGTTTGCTTTAGCCACAGGTTCATTTCTTCCACTGCTTTCTTCTCTCAGTTTCCCAGTTGGCTGCACCCTGTGGCTCAGCTCTCAGCTTCAAAAGGAAGACCTCCCTCTGAGCGGTCCTTCTTGCTCATCAGGTCTGCCTCCTTCACCTTAAAACTAAACATCCTCTATTTAATTTTTATGTAATTTTCATTGGCTTCCTTTTGTTAAACTGTGAAATCAACGCAACACCAACGCAAGACATGGTTGATGTATTTCCTGCTGGTTACCCAAAGTCTAACCCTGTATCTGTTTCATGGGAGGCCATTGAGTCTTGTAAATAAACCCAAAAGCCGTGCATCATGACTCTTAACGCATCCATGGCACTATTAATATGGTTGCTGAGCTAAAAGCAATTCTAATGGAGATTATTTAGCAAGAAATCTAAATGCTCTCTCCTCTGTGCCCACACCAGCTATGGGGAGGGGAGACATACCCCAAAGGTTTTCTCACTGTGTCCCTCAACCTCTGCTTGTATGAAAATTTCACAGTAGTAACCCAAAACATTGCTATTAGTGATTACCTACATTTTTTAAAATAAAACTTTTTAAAAAATTAAAAACACGCATCTAGGTAGATCTTAAAAGAAGAGGTGCTTGGTGAAGGGAGGCTTCCTGAGGGAAGAACAAAGGGAAAAGGACTCCTGTTTCATCTTACAATGCAGATTCAGACTATCCATCATTGTTACTTCAGTAGCCTAATGTCGGAGCAGGAGGCTTGCTTCTAGGATGCGTTTTTTTTCATCATTAATGCATTTCATCAGAATTGCTGACATGCTTCTATTTATTTACAGAGTGATCCCCACCATGGAGTGAATAATATCAACAGCTAAATAAGGAAAACTTTCCTATGGGAAAATTTCACTTGAAGAATGGATGCTGAATTCACTACCACGAATAACAGTCTGCTTGCTTGGAGGTCACACTGCAACACTGACACACATCCTGGTAAATGGAAGGGACGTGCATGTATGTTGGGATTACGTCTAGGATGTCCATCCTTCTGTCTACATAACCACACAGGGATTTTCATGGATGGCGTTTTCTCTCTCTCTGCATCCCTGTTGCCAAACTCTTTATGTAACGACCAATCCCACAACACTGCTACAAGGTAGGGCTGACAAACTTTTTCCTGCAAAGTGCCACAGATAACTATTTCAGGCAGCAAGAGCCATACGGCTGCTTTCTGCAAGTTATAACATGAAAGGAGCAGAAAAGGCAGACAGAGATAGTATGCAAACAAATGGGCATGGCCACGGTCCAATAAAACTTTATTTATCAACTATGAAATTTAAATTTCATGCGAATTCACATGTCATAAAACATTATTTTCCTTCCTGACTTTTTTTTTAAACATTCAGACATATAAAAATCATCCTTAGCTTACAAGGCATACTGAAACAGGTGGCAATCTACAGGCTGCAGTCTGTCCAATGTTGCAGAAATTCAGAGGACACAGACGGTTTCTCAAGGCATAATCCCCAGGAATCAAAAATTAGTAACTGCTTTAAGTCTTATGGTGCATAACCCAATGCAGTGTTAGCATACACCATTATAAAATTAAGTCATAAACTCTGTTTTAACCGAAGTAGGAGTTCAGACCACTTGAATTTAGTTAAAAAAAAAAAACCTAACCTTACACACAGTATATTATTTCTATGGCAAAAATATCCCTGCTTTAAATCATTAACTGTGTTTGAGGATATGAGTATGTATGGAAAGATATTTTTCCTTCTACAAGCATTTAAACCAAATAAGTTATAAATTCATGTGATAATTTGTATCAGAATGCAGGCCAAACATTTTCAGGCAATAAAATATGTTTATCTTGTGATATATCTGTGTCATCAATACTGATTGGTGACCCTTTAACCTAGCCTTTTAGCTAGGACCATTTAGGGGTTAACTCATCCACTGCATAGGAGAAGCAGATTTCTCTGGAAAGATTCTGAGTGATCACAGCCGCGACAGGAAGTATGGCTTGCTTCCTGTTGTAACTATAACCTTACAGCTGAGTGAGCAGCTAGGACAGGTCAAGGGACATAAAGGTTTTCTCCATCTTGACAAAAAGGACAAAAACAAAACCAAGGATCTGCCTGTACAACTGTTGATGCTTCTCCCTTCGGTCCCCTACATTTTCATTCCCCTTCGACCTCCAATATATTTGCTCTTTTTTGAAGACATGATCCCAGTATGTTGAAGCCCTATTTATTGTCTCAAATTCTAAATCCAAGTCAAGGGCAAAGTTCCAGATCGCTCATTATTTTCAATAAGGGCAAAATAATACAGGCTGTCCAAGGCCTCTGAACATGGGCAATTTATTATTCTGAATTATTGGGTTGAATGTGTTCCCCAGGAAAGCATTCTTCAAAACCAAATATCAGACACCACAGTGAAGGAATCAGACTGTAAATGATTAAAAACATGATGGATCACTGGTCAGTTATTCCATCTGTCTGGAATCATTATGCTTGGAAGAGAAGTTAAGAAGCTGGAAAAGGAAACCCTTTGAGCTCGATTCTCTGTAAAGAGAAATAATTTAATAATAATAATAATAATAATAATAATAATAATAATAATAATAATAGTAATAATAATAATAAAGCCAGGCCCTCCCCTACAACATTATAGACAATATGTGTATATATACAAAGAGAAAAACACACACATACATGGCCATTTATTTTTTTAAATAGCCCAAGGCTAAGAGTTAAGCATTACATGGGGAAGTTTTAAAAATACAAGCCTGTTCAGTGACTTAAATCAGGGCTGGGCAAAGTCAAATCAGATGAGTGTTATTTAATCCTATAAACTTGCTGTCTCCTATGGTGCACATAAAGATGTAGGTAAGAGTCTGTTTGCTCACTGCTGTGGCTCAAAGCCTCGGAAAATAAATGTATTCAGGCATAGCAGCCTGCCTGCAGAGACTCCCATTTCGCTTTTATGGAAATCCCTAACAAAGAAGAGTCTCTTTGCTTCTTTCAGGAAAGAGGTTTCAATCAAACTGATGAATAAAAACCTAGCTGCCAAAAATGATCCACGACAGGGTAAAGTTCACGTGCCCAACTGCCCATTTTTCTATTAAAATGTGTCATTAGCGTTGGCCTGGGCTAATAGAGCACGTGATGAACACTAAATTGCTTCTCGGTTTTGTAGTATCTATTCTGAAAAGGGTGAAAGAGGACAAAATGTAGAACTTCAGCCTCCTCGTAAAACAGCTGGTTGTTGGGTGAGACAAAGATGTGATCTTGTGCTCCAGATACAGGCCTAATGCATGGACAGTCTGGAAAATGTATGGTTAGCCTTCATTCCCTTGGTGCTGTCTTCAGCAAAGGATCTTTCTGGAATGTTCACATCATTTATTTGCATTAAACAAACGCAGAGACTGAGTTGCTTCCTTCCAAAGAAGCAATGTTCACAATACTTCCCATTTTTTGAAACAGTCCTGAAATGTTGAGAAGGTCTGATGAGGCGAGCCAGTGTGTTTCATGCATCCTCACATGACCATAGACAACACAAAGATAGAAGACAGTTAGACTCCTGAAACCATATGGCTGGAAGTGGTAAAGACATAGCTAGATTTCTATCCTGAACATGGGCCCTTTGTGTTCACATTCTCCTCTTTGTACGTAAAATAATGCAGCTTTTCAACAGTGTTTCCATGAAGAGACCACTGATGTTTTGATGCTAAGAAGTAACAAATAAAACCACAACCCTACAAAAATCCCCTGCTAAGACAAAAGTATTCTACAAACACTGTCCTTTAGCAATCTGACATGTCTTGTCAAGTTTGTCTCTGGTGTTCTTTTTTAAACCCCACAGACTCCAACTTTGGTCTTCTAGTACCAGCTTCCTTTGTTCCTTGGCATACGAGCACATCAGAAAAATAGCAAGCCAAGGCGTGGCGGTGAAGGCTTGTAATCTCAGCAGAAGGCAAACGGAGGCTGGAGGAATAGGAGATTGAGGCCAGCAAAGAAAAGAAACACAGGAGCAGCAAAATCTTATGTTTAAATATTGAGCGAGTCTGGGCTACCATAAAATAAAAAACAGAAGAGGAGAGAAAGAGAACATAAAGAAGATGGCAAGAAGAATACAATACAAGAAGCTTGTGCCTGAACACCGTTGAACTTTTTTCTATTATTGGACTAGCAGCCCTAAGTCTTTATCTTAGACATGTTGATTGGTCATTTTACAAAGAGTATTCTATGCATTATCTACCAGTATATAGTAACTGAGTAACTGACCCACTGGTGAGTAGTTTAAAGCAATAAGCATTTATTGTTTCATAGTTTCTTTGAGTCAACAACATAGCTGTGACTTAACTGGGTCACCCTACCTCTCTTCCAAGATTATAGTCAGGATGTCACTGGAGATGATACCATCTGTGCCATCTTGCTTGGACCTTTAGGATCTACTTCCAAGGACTTTTACATGGTCCTGGCAGTTGGACCATGTAAATCCACATGGATAGCTTGACTGTCCTCACAGAGCAGCTGCTACCTTTTTCTAGGTTCATCAATGTACAGTGGCAAAGTATATTTCTCGGTGTCTTTCATGACCTTGCTTGTCACCCAAATGTTTGTTTGTTTGTTTGTTTATTTATTTATTATTATTATTTTTGGTTTTTCGAGACAGGGTTTCTCTGTGTAGTCCTGGCTGTCCTGGAACTCACCTCTGTAGACCAGGCTGGCCTAGAACTCAGAAATCCACCTGCCCCTGTCTCCCAAGTGCTGGGATTAAAGGCGTGCGCCGCCACTGCCCGGCCACCCAAATGTTTATTAATTGCTCTGATAGTTGTGACTTATGCACAAACATCATCGGAACACCTTTTCCTTCTCATTTATCATCAAAACAAAGACAAGTCAAGAAGGAATCCAAAGATCTTATTTTGCAGTTTAGTGTGGAAGTATCTCCTTCCTGATCTGTTCTGTATGTATATCTCTATTGGAGGACTTTGCAAAGGGGCAGAGACTCAGGGCGGAGGAGGACACAGCGTCATCATCATCTTGCAAGCTGCTCTCAGCTACCGTAAGTTCATTTTATTGAGTCTATGTTGGGGATATTCGTTTCCATCGGATCAGTGGGCTAGGCTGCTTATATCACCTTCGAGTTGACACTTTACCACCACCATTCCCATGTAAAACACTACATTTCATTGTTGTTACATGATAAATAGTGACTAAGTGCTATATAATTATAGATATTTTCCATTGGCATTATCCATCATTAATCCTGAGCAATTTTTGAGGCTTTAAAATATTTTAATGAGTTTAGTTTTAAATAAGAATTACAAAAATAATAAAAACATAATTTTATCTGGTTTATTATCTTTTCCTAGTAATGAGACACTATCTAATCATAGGGTGGCCACGAAAACTACAAAACTAAAATTTATGCATTACAATGAACTAAACGACAGATTTTATTCAGAGCTCCTGTGTTTCTCTTGATGTGTTTTATTGATCTTAGATTCTAGTATAAAATAATACATTTTCACCAGCTAACCATATGCTTGGAGTTTTCCTTGTGACCGCTTTGCAGATTTTCTTTTTTCTTCTCATTCGTGTCACTGATTTTCAGGAAGAACCTGATCAGGCATTTTGTAGCATATCCAACAATTCCATTTATCTGAAAATTTAACATGATGTGAATGGACCAGTGGAGGCTGAAGAGCAATATCACAGATGCAATAGTACTACCTCTAATGTGCTGGTTTTCTAATTATTCAGTGAAGGCACCATTTCCCAGGTTTCTTCACTGTAAAGCTATGATTTATCAGCTTCCAAGTTCTTATCCTTTAGAGGAGTCATTAAATAGAGTCTTATGTAGATAAGTGAACTAGGCTCTGTCTTTTGGAAAGAGGTATTTCAGGGACTTTGTAGATATAGTGACAAAGCTGAGACTTTCAGAATAATTAACACACATTTGCGCAAGATACATAGGTACAAGCTTTCCCGCTGATTTTAGTATCCATCAGAGGATCCTGGAGTTTTCTGGTGTTGTCCTCTAGGTCTTCTCGCTATGTGTGCATACTCAATGGGTTGTTCTCTCAAGATCTTTCTTTTCTCCACTTAACTGCAAGCTGAGATAATTAGTCACATAAACATGGGCATACGAGTATTTAGTTTTACATTTTGGCTTCTTATTAATTTTTCATCACTGTGTCAAAAATCTTGACATAAGCAACTGGAGAAATGAAGAAAGAGGTCTTTTTCTGGCACAGTGGTTATCAAGGCACAGTCCTTGGTTTGGTTGGTTTTGGGTCCTGGATGAAGTAGCACCTCAGGCAGGAGAAGTACACAACAGGCAACGAGAGTAGGTGCATGGACTGCTGGGTTTTCCATTTGATCTGGGGAAACAGTCTGTGCAATGGTGCCACCCACAGCTCACCTTCAGGATTGGTCCTCTTCCTGTGGTAAGTCCCTTCTGGGGTCTCCCTCATAGACACATATGCTTCATTAATCTCCTAGGCTCTCCTCATGCTAACCAAGTTGACAATCATGTTTAACTACAGCAGAACTTTAATGCTAACATAATTTACTTTCAAGGTCAAATGGTTCCAGGTTTGGCCATTGAAAGGTCTTGTTCATTGCCTTTGTTCCTTTGCTAATAGACAAACCTTGACTCCATTCTTTTCCTCAATACCTTTGAATAGGTTCTGCCTATTCATTTATTAAAATCACTTATGATACACAATAGAAGTGAGCAGAAGGTGCAGAGATTTCCTAGAAATCCCTTGGCTCAATGCGGTCATAGTCTCCTCTGTGATCTGCATCCTCCAACACATGGTACATTAGTTACTATTTCCCTACTTTCTAGTATATATATATATATATATATATATATATATATATATATATATATATTAATATATATTATTATATTATTAATAATATATATTATTATAATTATTATATATAATAATATACCTACACACACACATATATATATTAGATTCATGTTGATTTTTTTTTACCTGCTCCAGTCCTGAAATATTCTTCTCTTCTTCAATTAGCCCTGTTCTGTTTATTAGAGAACAGCATTTGAAAACTAAGATCTGAACATTTGTTTTGCTTATTGATTGATGCTAGGGCATCTGCTTCTGGACCCTGTGTGCAGACAGAGAGGCAGGGCAGCTTTTATTACAGGGCACCTCCTACATGCCACACACGATACAGGCACTATATATCATTGTATCTTCTCAAGGCAGTTTTATTGAGGAAGGGTTTATTAGACTCGTTTTACAGAGAAAGTAAGAGACTCTGATTACATGCCATAGAATGCAGAGAAGGAGCTACTGATAGAAGGCAGGTTCCTGGCCAGCAAGTCACTTTCGTTTTCCTTCAAGTCAGTAGGAGTAGCCACTTTTTAATCTACCTTCCATTCTGTGTTCCTTTTCTTTATTCTTTGCTTATTATTCTTGGCCATTATTCATTCCCCCTAATGTGCTATGCATACAGAGACCTGCTGTATATCAGTTAAATTTAGTCTTTAGAACTACTATCATCTTTTAAGTGGGTTTTAGTTTATTTTTTATTTTTTAATCTTGTTACAACTATGAAATTTAGGGAGAAACACACTAAGAACTCTCCTTCACAATGAAAAAGCATTTATAATTTTTTATTCATCTTTTTAGGCAATATTCATCATATTGCACCAGTTCCAGTTTCAGATCCTGGGTAGAGTGATTAGTAAACTCAGCAAAAGTCCCACTGTCACAGAGCTTATGATCTAGTTCTGAATTAAAAGCTAACAGAGGTGAAACATAATAAGCGAATTCTACAGGTTACTTGAGGTACTATGATAAAGTCAAGGAAAGAAGGGGCTGAGAAGAACTGGAGAGATTAAATTTTCAATCAACTGGTAAGGATCAAGTGACGGCTGATGAAGGATGAGACTTGAGAATGCCTGATGAATAAATGAAGGAAGAGCACTGTGTCCAGAGAGAAAGGCCAAGCCAGGACTGTGCATGGTTTGTGAAAATACAGAGAGAAAAGACCAAGAAATGAAAGCCGGAGCATAGGTGATGCAGTAGAGAGTTAAGAGATAGAAGCGTAGCACAAGTAAAACTTTTTAAAAAAATTTTATATACTTTATTTTTTATATTGGATATTTTATTTACATTTCAGATGTAATCCCCTTCCCCCACCCACCCACCCAGGAACTCCCTATCCCATCCCCCTCCTCCTGCTTCTACAAGGATATGCTCCCACCCACCCTCCCACTCTCACCTCCCCACCCACAATTTCCCCCACAGTGGGGCATCCAGCCTTCACTGGACCAAGGACTTCCTTACCCACTTATGTCTGACACTGTCATCCTCCCCTACATATACAGCTGGAGCCATGGCCCATCCCTATGTGCTTCCAGATTGGTGGTTTAGACCCTGGGAGCTCTGGTTGGTTGGTATTGTTGCTCTCCTCATGGGGCCTGAAAACCTCAGCTCCTTCGGTCTTCTCTCTCACTCCTCCATTGGGACTTTTAAAGCCGTTATCAAGGACATGGCTTTTCCGATTCATGTATGGATGGTTTTTAAAATGCTTTCAGCAGAGATGTGACATGATATTTCTGTAGGGAGAAAAATGAGACAAGATTGAGCCGAAGAGACTTGGCCATAGCTTAATATGATTCAACAATAGATTGGAACTACATGGTAAATTGAGAGATGGAGGAAGATCTTTAAGGTTGACAAGTTGAGTCAAGAAGATTTTCTTCATTATCAGGAGTTGGTCACAGCTTCCAACATCTTAGTGTGAGATGCTGAAAAGAGAAAGTTACCACTGTTTTAGGAAATCTTTTGGAACAGGAACCTCTGAGTTTAGGTTTGTATATGGTGGGCACTAGGTCCACATGTGACTTACACGATAAACTCTTAAAGAAGCTTCGTGAACCTTGAGAGTCCAGTCATGCATGTGTCTTTTGAGCTTCCTTTTGGCATACCTCAATGTGTCAAAGCCATGATTAGCCTTTGTGTGGAGAAAAGCCTGCATGGGAAGACTGAGCAGTCTGAAATAGCAACATCAAAATGAGAGATTCAGGGGCTGGGGAGCTCACTCGGGAGTTAAAAGGCTTCTCACTACTGTGTAAGGATTGGAGTTTAGATCTCCAGAACCTATGTATATACTCCACGTGTCCTGAAGCCCTTCTGAAATTCCAGCACAAGAATATGGAGACAGGAGGGCCCCCAAAGCAAGCCATATCAGGATCTCAGTGAGAGACCCTGCATCACTGGACAAGTAGAGAAGAGACTAAGGAGACTAAGGATAATTCCCGACATAAACCTCCAGTGGACACACACACACACACACACACACACACACACACACACACACAGAGGCACGCACGCGCGCGCACATACACACACACACACACACACACACACACACGCACGCACGCACGCACGCACGCACGCACGCACGCACGCATGCATGCGTTTCTAATTTTGCCCTTCTATGGAAATCCATTGTGTGCCACGGCCTGTATCTCTATGTCTATGTACATTTGTGTACTTTTTTCCTTGGCCCCTTTTCTTTTAGTTCCTCTGTATCTTTTCTCTTTTTTGGTTTATTTATTTTGATGTTATTCTTTGATTTTATTTTATTTTAGTATTTTAGATGCCTGATTTCTAATGAGAGAGACAGAGACAGAGACAGAGACAGAGAGAGACAGAGAGAAACAGAGACAGAGAGAGACAGAGAAAGAGAGAGAGAGAGAGAGAGAGAGAGAGAGAGAGAGAGAGAGAGAGAGAGAGAGAGAGAGAGAGAGGTGTAGATTTGAGTGAGAGGGGAGGTGGAATAGATCCAGAAGGAGTTGAGGGAGTGAGGAAGGGGAAACCATAATCAGCACATATTTTATGAAAAAAACTAAATTTTGAATCAATAAAACAAAAAAATTTGCTTTATTTTTCTCAACAACAGGACTTGATGATAATTTTGCACTTCTCCCCAGCCCACTCTGTGTGCTGCTGAGCATGTGTGTTTTCTGACTACTCCGGTCTGATTTGCGTTAGGCCTTTCCTGGGATCTGCTCTCGATTTAAAGGCTTTCTTCTAGAAGGTCTTCTGACAGTCAGATAAACAGCTAATTAAAGGAGCAATTGCAAGGTAAGGTGCAATCTCAGGTACAGCCACCAACAAGGGGCTGACGAAGGAGCACAACTTGATGGGGAGAAAGAATGATCTCATCAGAGTTTGCTGCAGAAAGTTGATGAGCTCTTTCTTAGCTCTAAAGCAGCAACAGCCTGGATGGCAAGCACAAAAGGAGGGACCATTTCTGTGATCATTTATTCTGGGTATATGAGAAAAAGTTCACATATAGTCTTTAAAAAAAAAACTTTTAAAAAGACTTGTGTGCGTTAGGGTTTTGCTTGCATGTACGTATGCCTTTCCACACAAATGGGAGATAAATGTAAAAGTGTCTAGAAGGGTTTAGAAGTCCCATCAAATGTTTCTAAAATGACAGAGACGAATGAAGACTTCTTTCTTGAACTCAGGGAGAACTGGACTATCATGAAATTACGACACTGCTGGCCTTTGGACATCAGAAGAGACCTTTATTACTTAAGCCTGGGTTCATTAAAACAAGAAACTCCATTGTAAAAAGGAGCATCAATAAAAGTCTTTACTTACTGCCTTTTCATGAACCTATGTATTGTGTACCTGCATACCTGGTGCCTGCAGAGGTAGGAAGAGGGAGGTAGTTCTTATAATTGGAGCCACAGATGGTTTTGAGCCACCATGGGGATGCTGGGAGCCAAACCCAGGTCCTCAGCCAAGACAAGAAGGGCTCTTACCATTGAGCCACCTCTCCAGTCCCTCATGTTTATATTCTTAGAACACGGCTGTAGGTTTTCTCATTCCCCTCTGATTTCTGTTTTTAAAAATTAGCAAGCTTCCGGGAGGCTAATCCCCCTTAATTCTCATGTGGTTTAAATTAAAATCTTAGCCTAGACATAAGCTGCGAATACTTTTATAAACCAGGAGCTTGAAGGGTAGATACAATTTTAAATTGAACTTTTTAATTTGTCTTCTGGCAGTGTCTTTTATTTTATTCTGGGCCTGAGGAATTTGACAGCGCCAAGAGTTGTGAATCAGTCCAGATCTCAACTAACAACCATCACGATGGGAAACAAATGGCCTTGGAGATACAAAGGATGGGGGGGGGGGGGGGGGGGGGCGGGAGGGCGCGGTTTGACTGTCAGGAACCTGTTCTCATCTTCTGGAGTGACTTTTGGGGTGTGTGTACCAAGACACTGAGAAGGTTTAAAAAAAAAGTAAAGTAAGGAATAAAATAGAGGATTCATTTGAAAAATGGCTTAAAAAAATACATCATGTTTAAATGTCTTTTCTACAAAAATATAAAACATGAACTTGAGCACAGACTGTGCCATCCCTCATGGAGAGGTAGATTCACGCCAGCAGGAGTGCTGGGAATACAATTCAGTGGGCTCAGTTACCAGAGTGGCTCATGTTAATTTTGTAATCCAGAAAAAGATCAACTCTATTTCTTTCCTTGGGGGGAGTATTTTCGGATGGCTGTTAAAAGGCTTTCTTTTTCTTTCTTTCTCTTTCAACTGCTGGAGAGCAACTAGAAACAAATCTGTTCTTTCAAATAAATGTTCTGCCCATATGTTATTTTTCATGGGAAGCGATGGAAGTGTGAAGTCCCCTATTCTGTCTGTAGTCTTGCTCTGCCTGCCCAACCCCCACCCCACCATATGTAACACATCTTGGGAGAAAGGGCGGGGGGTGGGGTGGGGGGGGGAGGAACCGTTCCTTGATCATTGGTTTGTGTTACTTGTGTGTTTTTCTGAAAGGGCGGGGGGGTATTCATGCAAAGAGTAGGTGACCACCTCAGCTATCATGAAGAGCACTCGATGAGAGAAGGGAAGGACACTAGAAACAGAAACAAACAAACAAACAAACAACCACGTGATGGTTGTGACCATGAACCACAGTCCCCATATCTTCCTTTGGTAGGAGACAGACGTGCCAAGGGCTTCAGAAAAAAGAGAGTTCTGCATCCGGTGGTCGTGGTACCATCATCCATCTATGTAATTTAAGAAGCTTCTTCTTCATAATCTGAGTTCTTTCCCCCTGAATAAAGAGGAACCCAACCTCCCAGTGTTAATGAGTGAATTTAATAAAAACATGCAAAAAAGTGATAGGGATATGATAGGTGTTTAATATGTGTTAATTTATTTTACCGCAACCTTTTACAACCAAAAAAAAAAAAAAAATCTAGTTTCCATCAATGACTTATTGATTCTCAACCAAGGCAATGAATAGATCCAGTCCACGTTCGACAATCATTCCCTGCTAGAAATCTACCTTATGTTGACTTTTTTTTTTTTTTTTTTTTTTTTTTTTTTTTTTTTTAGAAAAAATTGCACGGAGCTTGAAAACTTGGGCATTTAAATACAGACTGGTATTTTAGGAAAATTTAACCCCAGGTCAAATGTTTTACTCTGGGAAAATAGTCTTTGATGTTTGAAAGGGTCTGAGTGTTATGCCCAGAGCCACATGTGTGGGATAGTCCGCCCTGGCGAATTGAAACATCAAAAAAGATTTGCATTAATTTCCTGCAAACCAAATATGTAGAGTTTCATGCAGCTTTAATTGAAATGTAATAACTGTTTACAGACGTGACTGCACCATCTCCACAGAGTAATTGCCTTTCCTCACCGAGCAAATGGGAGTGATGTAAATGTGCCTCGAAGGGTTTGGAACTTCCATCAAATGTTTCTAAAATGACTATTATGAATGACTTGTCTTCTTTCTTGAACTCAATCAGAAGTAGATGATTATGAAATCAAGATATTGCTGGCCTGGGATGTCCGAGGAGACCTTTACTACTTAAGCCTGGGCTCATTAAAACACGAAACTGCGTTGTAAAAGAGAGCATCACTAAAAGTCATTACTTACTGCCTTTACAGATGCTCTGCACTGAGATTAACTCACCTTGGCTTTTTGTTCACAACTTCTGTGTTCTTATCTGATACAGAGAGAACTGGTCAACCTGAAGTATTTTATCGCAACGGGTCCCTTGAGACAATGCTAAAAAAAAAAATCCTTTCAATGGAGAAAATGAAGAGCTCTGCTCAATGCAGTGGAAAAGATGGTGCTTTTCTTGTAAGTAAAACGAAAACAAAAGCAAAAACAATGAGTATTTCAGATACAGCTCGATAAAAGAGAAGGAGGTTTTTGATTCCCCAATCCAAAAGCTTTAGACTGTATTCATAAGTGATGAGACTACCCAGTCTGTTTTTCTGATGTTTCTCTAAAACTTTCTTACCAAAAGCAGAATGGGGAAGAAAGGGTTTAGTTTACTGTTTGTGGTCACAGTCTTTCACTGAGGGAAGTCAAATCGAGCACAGAAGGACCCAGAACAGAGCCTGTGGAGGAAGGCTGCTTTCTAGTTTGCTTTCTGGCTCACACTCATTTAATTTATTTAATTTTCTTAAGTATCCCATAGCACATGGGCCAAGATACAGTCTTGTGGCAACGGAAGCCATCTTTTCTCTGTATGTCTGTGAGAAGACACAAGTTGGAATGTCAGTTCCAGCTGTGTATTAAGGCACCAAGGAACTTACTTTCCTAACCTCATGGTGTCTGCATCTTTACGAGTGGTTTACAACAGTGAGCATCTCACAGAATAAGAAAATGCTTTTAGAGGAAAAACTGTGCCTGTTAGCTTATAACAAAAGTCATTATTAACTTTCAGTTAAACATAAGCTTTTTACAATGCTGATAAGTATCAGTTGACAGCACAATCGCCTAGTTTTCAAATAAAAAGGACTCACTTTTGTTAAGTTTCACACCTGGGACAGATGGTTGAGGTGTTTTTTAACATATCAAAATGGCACCTGGCTTCCAGCTTCTCCCAGCATCCCACAGTTTCTACCTGTTACAGGTATATCATATATTATGTGGCTGGCATATCTTACCCTCTCTCCTGAACTCTCCAACCCAGGGGCTGGGCTACTCTTTCCCACAGAGGCTCTTTTTTATATAATCTAGACATTTTGGTTATCTACCCTTTTATACCTTTGCCCTCCTGGTTGCTGCACCTGGTTCTCCTCTCTTCCTTCACCCTTCTGCTTTCAGTCTCCCCATATAGCTCAATTCAGCCTGGTCATGTCCACTCTAGACCCTCCCTGACGTTTCTGCCTCTGGCAATTCTCTTCTTTTTATCTATAATAAACCTTCTCCTTCATCATACCTTGGAGAAATCATGTCCTTTCCTTTCACTTTTATTTATTTTGTTTTTTTATTTCAACCTGCTAAATCATTAGATTATTTCTCAACACCTCCCTATGATGATGTTTTCAGAAGTTCTCAGGGTTACAATAAAACATTCAGCAAACTAAGTTGTCTTAGTTAGGGTTTTACTGCTGTGAATCGGTACCATGACCAAGGCAACTCTTATAAGGACAACATTTAATTGGGGCTGGCTTACACGTTTAGAGGTTCCGCCCAGTATCATCAAGGCATGGCAGCATCCAGGCAGGCATGGTGCAGGAGGAGCTGAGAGTTCTACATCTTCATCTGAAGGCTGACTTCCAGGCAGCTAGGAAGAGGGTCTTATAGCCCACACCCACAGTGACACACTTACTCCAACAAGGCCACACCTTCTCCAGCAGGGCCACACCCACTCCAAAAAGCCACACCCAGTCCAACAAGGCCAAACCTTCTAATAGTACCACTCCCTGGGCCAAGCATATTCAAAGGACCACATAAATTCAATCCATTTTTAACAGAAAAGTTTTTCCTGAGGCATTTTATACAGATGTGAGTCTCTATTTATAATGAGGCATGTTATTTTTCTTTATTCAAATATGTGTTTTTAGCATATGAAAGGAAAAGTAACTGAGCCAAAGGGCTGCTTTTATCCCTTGTATTCATCACATGAGTCTTTTCAAATGGCAGCTCCTGGAGAAATTTACATTTAATTTGCCCATAGAAGTAATTAAAACAAGAAAATAGATTAGTTTCTTGTCTTTCCTTAGTACAAATTATGGTTACAATGAACTTAGTAGACCTAAGAAAATAGATTTATGTGGCGAATCAATTTGTGACTTAGTTATGATAAAAGAAACAATAGAATATTTTTCTTCCAATATTGGTAAAATAACTTGATTGTGCCAGGCCTGAGCCTTTCATTCCGTTGATCTCTGCTTTGCTGGTTGATCTCAAGCTAATCACTGCAGTTCTTTGTTCTCACTTTGAGAAGAGAAGCTACCAAATCGTACAAACAGTTCTGAAGAATGACACTCCAATATTTCAAGGATCTGAAGTGCTCTATGGGTGATGTAACATGTCCGGAAATTATTAAAATCTCCAGCAGAAGACTCAGACAGATGCAGACACCCACGGCCAAACAGTTGATGGAGCTTGGGAATTCTTATGGAAGAATAAGAGGAAGAATTGCAGGCCCAGACATGGTAGGAACTCCACAGGAAGACCAACACAGTCAACTAACCTAGACCCTTGAGGCTTTCAGAGTCTGAACCACCAAACCATACACAACCTGAACATACACAGGCTGGAGCTAGGCCTCCCCGCACATATGTAGCAGATGTGCAGCTTGGTCTTCCTGTGGATCTCAGACAACTAGAGCAGGGGTTATCCCAAAAGCTGTTGACCATCTGTGGATGTTTTCTAGCTGAGCTGCCTCGTCTGGCCTCAGTGGGAGAGAGGAAGTGCCTAGCCTCACAGAGCCTTCCATGTGCCAGGGTAGGAGGATACCCAGAGAGGCTCCCACCTGCTCAGAGGAGAAGGGGAGAGGGATGGGGGGGGGGGAAGATTTTGGGAGGCGGTGACCAGAAGGTGGGTAGTGAATGGAGTGTAAAGTGAATAAATAAAAAACTTAACTAAGAAAAAGGAGGAAGAACACTGAACTGCACCAATAAGTTGTCCTCCCACTGTGTGATGCTGTCTGCCCACAGAAGACAAGAAATAGATGGTTTCACAGAGGTCTCCAGATTAGAAGAGGAATTCATTAAGATCTAGGCCATCTGCAGTCACTTCTGATATAGCCTTTGACTTCAGATGATCTCTGTGGTTAATATGCCTCATCATAGGGGGCTACAACCATCTATAGCTCTAATTCTGGAGATTTCTTGGTCCTTTTCTACCCTTCCTGGGCATGCGTGCATGCGGTGCACAGACATAGATGCAGATAAAACACCCATGCAGTTACATTTAAAATAAATAAATAAAATTTAATAAATTTATAAACATCAGATTTACACTATAAGCTAATTTAAAGGATTAGCTAAATTTGTAATTTTAAAGTGTTTCAACTTGCTTATGTATGAAGGCAAATTTTTATGTTTATGCTCAGAGTTTTGGGATACACTTATAAATAGAATTGGTACAGATGGAGTAAGAGAAGAAGAATGTGTTCATTTGTTTAACTAGGTGTTATATGTCATTGGTACCCCTGAGGAAGGGAAAACCTAAAGAAGATGAGAGAATAGAGCATATGTTAAATATTTAATTTATTTATAATAAGAGTACTTATATTAAAATATATCATTTATGGTATAATGTAAATATATTATATTTATACTACATCTATAATAATATATATAACATACTACATATTATATTTTGTATTATATTTATATTAGAATATAAATACTATGTTTATAAATCACATATAATTTATATAACTATATATTTATTTATATGAGCAAAAGTAGGAGTTGTGAAAATATACAAAGGATAGTGAGTTGTTGAGAAGTATTCATGAAAATTAAGTCAGTTTACCAGAGTTTTTTTTTTTAAAACAATTCTCTCTACCTTGATTCTCAATCCCTGGTGAGAAGATGGCTGCCTTCCAACCCTCTCATACAGGATTTTATTGCACCTAATATTTTTTCAAATATTTTTCAGCTCAAAATAATTCTTATATCTAAATGGTATATTTTAAGAGAGTTTATTCTGCTGTCCTTCTGTCTACTTTACGAATTCTAAAAAACAGTAGCTTTCGGCAATGGTTCTCAGCACAGTTAATTATGTCCCTGGGAAGGTGGGAGGTGGAATTGTGGGTCATGTGTCAACACTGACGACATTTGTGGTTGTCATAATGAAGGGAATGCTGGCTAGAGATACTGCTAAATTCAGGAAACTACAACCCCACAACTTGGTCTAGAATGTCCCCTGGGCTAAAGTAGAAAAAGCATTTTTAAAATTTTGTTCATACCTGTTTATTTGTATAGGAAGATTAAAAAAAAAATTGTTCTCAGATCATTTTAAGAGCCTTTGGAGTAAAGAAAATTCAATAAATGTCTACTGTATTAACATAAATACCACTTCCTATGGATAATATGTTTATGAAACTAAGCTTCAATTTAGAACAGGGAAAAGTTAGCACTGTTAATCGGCTCAGCAAAATTTAATGTAAGGGATTAAAACCAAGCATACTCTCAATGGCCAATTTAACAGTACCATTCCACAAGATCAAGGGATCTGATCATCACCTTACTAACTGAAGTATTTGAGATCGCTCCCTGAAAGATTAAGACTGTTGATTTGATCATGTAAATCTCCAGAATTAGAAAGTTTTTGTTATCAGTGATATTCTGTGCGTGCGGCTGTATTACCCTTTTCTAATTGTTGGATTCAGCTGGTATGGGGGATGAGCATAGAAAGACAAAATGAAGCCTGACAGAAGACTTTGTATTCAACTTCATTGCAATCTCTCACTCTCTTTGGGATGAATTAGAGTGGAAAGCATTTTGTTTTTCCTGTATTTTGCATATTTCAGTTAATGAATTCGAAAGAAATTTCCTCAGTTTTAGTTTTTGATGCAAAGGTCTGCTCAGTACTACTAGTATGAGGTAGAAGATGAAATGTAACCATTTAAAACAGGCGTAGATACTTATATCTAACCATTCGACTGAAGTTGGAGACCCCTATGGAAGAGTTAGGAGAAGGATTAAAGGAGCTGAAGGGGATGGCAACCCCATAGAAAGACCACCAGTCTCAAATAACCCAGACCCCTGGGAGCTCCCAGAGACTGAACCACCAACCAAGCAGCATACAAGGGCTGGCCTGAGGTCCCGACACATATATAACAAAGGACTGCCTGGTCTTACCTCAGTGGGAGAAGATGTGCCTGATCTTCAGGAAAGTTGAGGCCCCAGGGAAGGGGGATACCAGGGATGGGGAATCCTCTTAGAGGCAAAGGGGATAGGGAATGGGGTGAGGATCTGTGGGGTGGGGGAAGAGAAGGGGACAACAGCTGGAGTATAAATAAATAAAATAACTAATTAAAAAACCCATGCACACAATATGCCATATACTACAGCTTTTGTGTCTACAGCTTTTGCTGCTGAACCCTGTCTATTCCATTGAGAAGAATCTATAAGAAGCATCGACCAGTTTTTGTTTATTTTTCTTGGCTCTATTACTGTTACTGTGGAGAGTGAAGTGGGTTCATGACCTGTGTGAGTGGCACATGTGCCATGGCTCATAACACAGTGTCAGAAAGACAACTTTGTGAGGTTGAGTCTTCTCATCTACCTTCATATGGGGCCTGGGGCTCAGACTTCAGTCACTGGGTTACACAGTGCCTTTACCCACTGAGCCATCTTGTCGGCTCCTGATTTTAAAGTCTGGCATTTATTCTATCATAAGTTAAATTTGAGTCAAGCAGCATTTACTATGCCATTTCACCATTTATCGTAAAATAATGTGAACTTTTTATTATTAAAAATTGCTACATTCTGGTGACTTCCCACTAGGAAAAATAATGAGATGGGCAGTCTTTTAATGTGACTTTAAATAATCTTCAGAAATAATATGTATGCAACAGTTGGAACTTCAGCTCATTCTAATCCAAATTTCTCAAAGACCATTATGTTGCATGCATACTTTACTGAAATTTCCAACATCAGGACTGTATCCACCCCATCCTTCATCCATTTTCACTGTGAAAATTTCCATATTGTTTTAAATATCCTAGAGAAAATGTATTTCAATGTAAGTTACTAAGTTCTGCCAACTTATTGTGTCGTCTATTTGTTTTGGTTCGTGGCACCATGAAAATCCTTCTTCTAACACTGCTGATTATCTCATCCACGTAATTCCTCATGATCCTTCCTGAGAGTCGTCAGAAGCTGCATGAAGAAAGGACTTCCTGGACGCCACCTACTCCAGTTCCTGCTCCAAGTGAGCTGAGACAACCAAATGGCAGGAAATCTTTCGGTGCAATCGAAGCCCAGCCTTTATGGCCTGCTTTCTTGCCATCATTTTGGCTTTGTCTTTAGATAGGTGTTCCTTAATTACTAGGATTGAACTGTAACCTAAGCCAGCCCCTAATCTCTAACCCTCCTCTCTCTGCTGCCCTTGAGATTCTGTGTGGACATTTCTGTTGTTTTTTATTCGTCGTATTGGTAGTTGTGTTCACCACATTGGGTTCACCAGAATAAAGCCTGCTGGGATACTTACTGTGGTACTATTAAACCTGAGAATCACAAGGAGAAAATTTACTGTAACCACAGGCTTTTACACCCATGCTCCAGTTCCTGAATAATGATTCAGAGGCTTATTACTTATAAATAAATGCCTAGGTCATAAGCTAGGCTTGTTACCAGACTAACTTCTAACTCAGCCCATTTATATTATTCTATGTCTACCACATGGCTGGTCACCTGTAGTACAACCAATTTATGTGTATCCCCAACTAGCTTACAAATACATGAGATCAGACTATAGTTATTTTATTTGACTTTCACAATTACTGGGCGATAACCCCTAACCTACTCTTGTAACTGATGACCTGACTACCCCTCCCCAGCGCTGTATCCCCAGATGTTTGCTGTTTCTCCTGGCCATGTGCTCATGGTCCATCTTCTCTCATGGTGTGTTCCTCTTCTCCCCTTGTTCTTTCTCCTTCTCTCCCTCCTTCAACCAGGTCACTCCCAACCCACCTACCTCTAATCCTTTCAGTAATTAGCTGTAGCTAACTATATTTAACCAACTGTTTGAAATCAAGGAACAAGGTTTGTACAACAAAAAAAGTCACTCGTAGGCCTAGACTTTTGGGTATAAAATTTAGCATTACCATACATAGCAGTAGACCAAACCTCCAGTGTTTCCTCTCCTTAGTTTCATGTATCCAGCTTCCTCTGGGTCTACGTGGGGAATCCTTTCCCACACTTGAGTATTTCCCAGAGTCAGTCTCTCTCTCTCTCTCTCTCTCTCTCTCTCTCTCTCTCTCTCTCTCTCTCTCTCTCTCTCTCTCCTAGATGTCCCACCTTTTAATCCTGCCTCAGCTTATTGGTCATCAAATTTTTATTGACAGGCAAAGCTTCCACACAGTACACAATAGATCATCCCTACAAAGGACCGAATCCATGATCATCCAATATAAACAAGCTGATATTTGGAGGTACACATGGACTGGCCAGTCTGCTGCCTCACACTAAGTCAGAATTTGAGAAAGCAATTTTTGCTGGCCTCTTGAAGTCCCCTTTATAGGAGAGATAAGGTGTTTACAGAGGTGAGAGAGGTGGTGGTTCTACATTGTTAGAAAGATACACTGCAAAGGTTAGGATATTTATCATATGAATGGAGTTGCGAGCAGTTAAGATCAGGTGTAAGAATCAGGAACTTATTATTAATTATGAATAGAAACCTTATTTTGCAAGGACTTAACATAGCACAAACAGGACTTTGGGACCTCTGTAACAGCAGCAGTATATGCTCTTAACCACTGTGATGGTTTGTATATGCTTGCCTCAGGGAGTGACACTATTAGGAGGTGTGTCCTTGATGAAGTAGGTGTGTCACTGTGGGCGTGGGCTTAAGATTCTCATCCTAGCTGCCTGGAAGCCAGTATTCTGCTAGCAGCCTTCAGATGAAGATGCAGAACTTTCAGCTCTTCCTGCACAGTGCTTGCCTGGATGCTGCCATGTTTCTGCCTTGATAATGGTCTGAAACTCTGAACCTGTAAGTCAGCCCCAATTAAATGTTGTCCTTATGAGAGTTGCCTTGCTTATGGTATCTGTTCACAGCAGTAAAACCCTAAGACAACTAACAAGCCATTGTCTGCACTCTCTCTAGCTTTCCCACTCCTGTTCATCCCTTTGCTTTAATCTGATGCCACCATGTCCAGAAAGTTTGGGTGCAGTTTGTTAAGATCATAAATATGATATATCTATATCTATATATATAGATATAGATATATAATGCATATGATATATATGCATAATATATATGTACTTTATTCATAACCAACTAACCTTCATGCGCCGCGCCAACCCTGACCAGCAGGAATTAAGACACGGAACAACCGGTTCCTTCTCACAGCAGTTTACTCAGGATGCTTAGCAGTTGGTAGTCAAGAAGGCGAGCCCGCGATCCCTTCCTGGGCACAGCTTATAAACCCTGCCAGGAGCCCATGAACTCATGCCACGTATCATCTCTCCATAGGCTCGTGACGCTTGCGTAAGATCAGGCCACCTTGAAGCACAGCCTTCAAACCTAATAAGGACTTGTTTATCACTCGGCCATCGACATCTTGGGGCGAGGTTCTTATGGCGCCTAACACCTTCAGATAGGAAACAATTTCCTTTCTCATTTCAAATCACCCTCTTAGTCCAATGCACCGGTCCTCAGCCTTCCTCATGCTGAAACTCTTTAACACAGTTCCTTATGTTGTGGTGACTTCCACACATAAAATTACTTTCATTGCTACTTCAAAACTAATTTTGCTGTTGTTACTAATAGTAATGTAAACATCTGGTATGCAGAATACCTGATATGTGACCCTTGTGAAAGAGCCATTTGACTCCTGAAGGGCTTGCAACCCACATGTTGAGAATCCATAGGCAAATACATATATATATATTTTAAACCAGCATTTTCTTTTTTTTCTCCAAAGTAAAATCCAAATGGAAATATAGCTTTGTTTCTAGTGTTGATCATTTTTAGGACCTTATAATGATGAATCTTACCCTAGAAAGATCAGGGATATTGATCTTATCCACACTACTAAAAGTTTTATTCTAGTGTTTGTTTCAACTTGTGTGAACACTTCAGCTAAAATATGATGATTGTATTGAACTGAAGAGATTCATATACGCAAAAAAGAAATTCTTTTATTGAGTGGAAGATACTAGGATTCAGTGAAGGTAAGATTTGTTTTCCACTGTGGAAAATTATTTAGTTTGGTTTTGGGTGATATTTCCCCTACGCAGGGCCCAAGGACACTTGTTCTAAAGATAGATTGATAACAGTGTCTTTCTAGAACAACTAAGTCAGAAACTTCTAAATTGGTTCAAGGAATGTATGTTGAAACTAAATAAGCAAATTGGTTCAAGAATGTAACGTCTCGGAACCAACAACGGAATTACACAGATAATTCATTAGATAGAAATAATGTTTCCACTGGAAAATATTTTTTCATACCTTTAATAGAAAATTTGCCCATTTGTTAAATTATGCATGCTGCATGTGCAGGGCATAATTTAAGAATGATATTCTTGCATCTTCATTCAATGTGCAGCAGATTAAAATACCTTATCTCCATCTGATACACAGCCCACCATCTGAAAGTCCTGCCTCTATTTCAAAGAGTCATATTTAAGAAGACAAATACTGTGTAGAATGTTGCGCCTGCATTTTACATGATAAATATAAGCTGAGTCTATTTATTTATGTTTTGGTTTTGGATTAGAAACAGAAGAGTGCTGATTCCAGACTAAGCGCCTCTTAATGTGTTAGAAATTATGTGAACATATTTTTATAATAAAAAGAAATCAAGATGTGGTTGAAGGAGATGACAATAGTTGGAGGGAATATCTGATTATTTGAAATCAGTTTATCCTGCAGCCTCAGCCAAACCCAGAACTTCACCAAATATCCTCATGCCCCTTTCTACTACTGAATCAAGAACAAGAAAATAACCTTGCATTTCTTCTTAGAGGCTCTACCTTTTCAACTATTCCAATTAAATTCTTAAAGATGTATCTTAGGTAAGACCCGCCCCCTCCCTGACCTTGAACTGTCTCAGGCTCTTTATTTTTGATGAGAACCATGTGCAGCAATATTCTTTGCTAGGATGGAAGCTGGTCACTGCCTTACAGCCTCACCAAGACTCGTAAAAATCTTTATTGCCATGGTCCTTTGAAACTGGGAGAGACTGTGGCCCATCACCCACTGTGTTACATCAGCCCTGCAAATTATATCTTTCCCCTTCCTGAGGAGCTGCAAGACGCCCAGATGCATTTTCTAAAGCACAATTTGAAAATAATGAGACAAATGCTGGACACAACATGCTCTTGACAGAGACTGCTGAGTGGAAGCGTGTGCAAGAGATTTAATTTGGCCAGATGCTGCAGCTATAATGCTTGGCCTCCCTCAATTCTGCAATTGTCAAGCCTCTGTGATTTAGGAACTAAGATGCACAGAACAAGAAGTACACTCCAAAAAGAATGTGGCTAATCTGGAATTTCCAGTAGCGTTTGGTTTTATTCTTACATTGCAGAAAAACCGAAGGCTACATACTAACAGAGGTTAAATTGCTTACATGAAAGTGTAGGTTTAAATTATCATTGCCCTCTCAAAAGAAAGATCTTTAGTTTTAAATAACCAGAAAATTTCTGATACTATTTTAGCTACACTGACATAATATTTTATTATGATATTAAGAAATTGCTTAATAAAGGATGCAAAGAAGCTACATAAACAGATCATATAGATACGAAATAATACAAAGTAAACATCAAGGGATAGAGTATATACAATTTGCTATTTATTGAAGTTGGGATCCCTAGTTGAGACTTCAAAACAGAATTTTACTTCAAACTGTGACTCTTAAAGAGTTACCAGCTATGGAACTTCAGAAAAGTAGCTTAAGATTTTGAAGGCTCCATTTCTTTATCTGCATAATGAATATAAATTAACCACTTCTAGTAACTGTGAAGAATACATACCTGTCCAGTGCTTAGAACAATGTCTAGCAATCCTAAGTATTTCGTAAATAGCTATTGTAATCATTGTTAGTGATATTAATAATATGGTCAGTAGTAACTATTATTGTAGTGACAGTATAGCTAATTCTTATTGGTAATGATACCACTGTTGTCATTATTGATAACATGGGATTACAGCAAACATGAGTTGTGAAGCTTCAAGATACCTGTCACAACTCTTTACAAATCAAATTTCAAAAATATTTTAATTTCCCTCTTTTAAAGATGTTTTATGGGCAGAAGAGATGCCTCAACATCAAAAATAGGAAGACATTTAATCATAAAAAAATCTACAAGTAATTCAATGAAGAAACTGCTTGGGACTATAGGCCTATAAGAAGAAGTTATTTTTTTTTTCATTCAACATTACAAATTTTGGTTACGCAAAATTTTGGTCATCAGCAAATTTAAGAATGCAACGACTATTTGTTAATTTACAATGAAACCCAAACATTCATTAAACAAAATTGAAAAGCAACTATTCATAAAAGCCTATGTCTTTATGTGTAACTACAAAAAAACTTGAAAACACCTAAGATTTCTTTAGGAAAAAGGATAAATAAGTTGTGATATATTAGCCCAATAGACTGTTAATGCTAAGGGAAAAAAAAAGAACCATCACGCCATGAAGTCATGGGGTGATTTCAGTACATTTTACCAAGTGTATATAATAAGTCCACCTGGATTTATTTCCAACTCCATCGCATTCTGAAAAACGTCAGATCTGTAGAGACAGTAAATAGCCCAGTAGTTGTGAAGGACTGATGGGAAGGTTAACTTAAGTACCAAAACTACCCTGCGGGACACAATAAAAATGACTAAGTGCCATCCTTATATGTTTGTCTAATCCGTAGTGTGTACATGAAAATGAAAGCCCGATGCAAACTACGAGTGTAAGGTGATTTGGAAAGGCAGGGTTGCTCCTCATTTACACCAGATGTACCATTCAGGTGAAGAATATTGACTGTGGAGGAGGCTCACAGAAAGCTTTTGTGCTTGCCACTCAATTATGTCGTGAAACTACAACTTCTTACTATAGAGTTTCAGAGTGTGTGGAGAGCAAGTACACTTTATTGACTTCCTCACTTGTCATACAGAGGTCCTTACTTCCCACACAGGAGTCCTTTCTTGCCATACAGGGGTCTTTTTCATTTTCAAGATTGTGTTTCCATGACGAGATACATGGAGACAGATCTCCAGCAGCGTGTTTCAAGACAGTGAAAGGATATTTAGAAAGAAAGCATGAAGTTCTTTCCAACTTTCTACTTTCCCCTCCAGAAACATTTTTAGTACTTGGTGAGCCCTCCAGAGCACTGAAAATAATAAGCCAGATCAAATTCAAGTAACATTCACAGACAAAGGTCTAACCACCCATGCATTCATTAACCCAAGCAACCAACCATCTATCTGTTCATCCACTTGTTATCAAGCTGGCTGTCTACTTTGGGAAAAGGTTCCAGGAACAAGGCCTACTGCTACTGCACAAGACAACAGTTGTTCTCTGCTGTTATTGATCTTGAAACTGAAAAGAAAGCACAACCACAAAGCAGTAACTACACAATGAGTGTCTGTTAGTACAATGGAAGATGACTGGTGGCTGGCTTATATATAATGGTGAAAATTTGTGTTGATATATGAAGGTAGAGGAGTAGTTAAGAAAAGGTTAGAGAAAAAATGCATTCTCAGAAGGGAGAAGAGCTTTTTAAAGTAGTTACATATTGTGAGTAGAACTTGGAATTTTTTTTAAAGAAATTTTTATGTAGCATATGCACATGATGATGGGATATGAGTACCGGGCAATAAGAATAATGGAAAATAAGTTGAGATAAGTAGTTATGGGCCAGATTATATAGTATGATAGGGCAGTACACCACAATTAAACATTACTATTAGTGATTTAAGAAAAGACCCTAAAAGGAAAGGAATGAAATTATCTAGCTTACTTTTTGAGTTGGTCAGCAATCCTGGCTTCCAATAAAATAGAGAATATAGATGAAAGAAAAATAAAGATCGTGAGTCCGGGAGTAGATTGGACCGAAGACTTTACAGTAAAATGGAGGCACATGAGCAAATACAGTGTTGAGCTTGTAGACTTGGGATGATGCCTTTGCCAAAACATTTTATGTAGACAACGAGAAAATAGATGAGCCAAGGATGCTTCTAGTTATTAGTAAAAGGTTATTAGTAAAAGTCTGCAATACTGTGTCTGTTCACTAAAGAGAGGGCATTCGCAGGTCAAAGCAAAGTCACTAACCAAGTTCAGCTTGGGGACCGAATGAGTTTATGAGGTTTACTCAGAGGATCATAGGTTAGGGATCATATACAGGAATGCGAGTGACTTAAAGGCAATTGCTTCAATTTGCAGTCCCACTATCCCGATCAGTGATAAACTATAAAATCTGAAGAACGACTGATGAGTCCCATCTCCAGTCAATATTTTCACGTCCTATACATTCTACTGCCCCGACTGAACTGAACGCAGCTTGTGGCAGGAGGGAGGAGAGACTGGTATCTCAGGTTAGGATCTAGTAACGCTCCATAATTATCCCGTAGGTGAACAGTAACACATCATTGCTAGACCTAGCTATCACTATATCAGTCTGCTTCTTTGCTTGTCATGACTTCCCAGTAAGATAGCCCTGCAGGTTACCATAACAACTCTTCTTCATGATGGTTAACTTGTAACAATGGATGTCAGTAGGAAGTTCAGCCACAACAGTTTCTGATCTCATACACTTTGCTTACTGGGGATCCTGGGAATTTCTTGCTATGCACCTGATAAGGTGTATGAATCTGGTTATTCCCCTGTGCTTTACGTGGACTTTTAAATTTTTATTTACTCATCATAGCCTCCACTGGCCTTTCTCTTCTCAGTCAGTCTCTCCCTCATATCTACTTAAATAAATAAATACACTACTAAAGAAAGTGTCTCTCCCTTCCTCAGTAATTATTAGCTGCCCATAAATTCTCAGGGATATACAGGGAGGGTATCATGAGCCTCACCTTCCCTCCATGTTGAAGGATGACGGGTCCAATCTTGTGTGGGTTTTATGAAAGCAATCACAGCATGTAGACTTCAAGAGTGCATGGGCTGTGTTGTGCCTAGAAGGCAGCATCCTCCAACATTCTATAACCCTAATCTGACTTTTCATTCTTATTGCCCACTGTTTTCACACTCCTCAAATCTTGGAGAAGGTGATATGGATGTCCCACTTACGGCTGAGCATTCGATGTTACGTCTCAGCATTTTGATCACTTATGAGACTGTACAGGAATCACTGCCCACTATGAAAAGACATCTGTCTGTTGGGGTGGCTTTATCAGTCTACGAATTGTTTGGAAATCAACATCAGTACACCACTTTTGGACTCATGGAAATATGCTTACTATGTAACTAGTACCTCTATGTCTAGATGTGGGTTTGCATGCCTACCAAGGGGTATGTACCTAGGCAAGGATATGATATTAGGAGAGGATTGCCTTATGCTTTTGTTGGTGAGTTTTTCTATCTAGGACTATTGAATAAATCAGTTTTATGAGCAGTTAGCAGAATAGCTCTTACTCTTCCAGCCTATACTGAAATATGAAATTTATATGTGCCTGCTGATAGAGTCAGCTGGGTATTTAGGTCTTATACAAAAGATTTTACCAATAAAATATATCAGTTATTACTTAAACCATTTATATTTATTGTTACTGTTTTCTAGATACTGGGACACATGCTATTCATAACCAACAAAGTGGATGTCAACTTCACGTAATTCAGTCATAGGACAACGACTTTAAACAAATAGTTTGAATGACAGAGACATGCAGGGTGCTGTGGCAGCTTAGAAAAAGGTGATTTTAAAACTGACTTTTAAAGAATCACTGTGGGAAATTGAGATTTCACATTAAAATCAACAGGGCTAGAATCATAGGCCTCAATTTTGCAGAGTTCGTAATGTGAACAGCTGTGCTTTTATACCAAGATACCCATGGGGTAATCTAGAGGCCAAGGGATGAATACAATGCACACTTCTGGAGCCTCAGTTTCACTTGAAGATTTGGAAAAACAAACATTTTATATTAAAACAAATATAGATATGTTATGTGGCAGACCGCATGCATGTTAAAGATAAAAGATGAAACTTCAAAGAAATTTCACACTGGCTGTGATTTTCTTTGAACCTTTAAACTCCCTAGAGGTGTGTGTGCACTCTTCCCTGCCTTTAGGGGCACCTTGTTAAAAAAATTTACATTTATCAAAGAGTGTGAGGAATATATATAGTCAAAGAGATTTTGGTTTGGACTCTGAAAGAGCTGGATAGCACTGGCTAAGTATTGCCTGTGCCTTGGTTTCCTCAAGAATGACAGCAGCACTGCCCACATTTCTGGACAGCCGCAATCAGATAGCAAAGACCATTTCCAAGACAGTGTTTGCTGTAAAATGAGCACTCGGGAAATGTTAGATACCTCTTCCCAATGTCAATGGAATAAATAATTGTCTAGCAGTTTTTTTTTTTGTTTAGACTCAACACAGCTAGCACTACAGAAGGAATAACCAAAGAAAGCAGGTTTCAGAAAGCCCCGTGTTAGGTTCCCATCTGTTTATCCATTAGCATAATAGCAACTATTATAACAGTTCGCAAATGCGAGTGTGTGTGTGGTGAATCCAAAACGCCTCTAAACTGTAATTTAAAAGAAGAAAACAAACAAACCTACCCATTGCCCATATGCTGATAAGAGTTTTACTCAGTGTTGCTATTTTTTTTAGCCATTTCCTGCTATAAGAGAAAGCAACCGAACACTACAAAATAAGAAACAAAGAGTACAGCCTGTCCCTCTAATGTGTAGAGTATAGAATTCAAAAGCCTCTGATAAATGCTAAAATGAGATTTTGATGGTTATGATGGTGAGGATACACAAGTAATGAGTTCTTTGATAGTCAATACATTATTAGCTGATACTTAAAATGAATTTATAGTTTAATGTTTTTAATCTCAAGTGAACTCTTGTCTCTCTTTCAGTGTCATAACCCCTAATAAATGAGGTAACCTGAAAATTTTAGCAAAATTAGCTGTTTTTATTGTAGCTTTGTTAAATATAGACAGTCATGTAGAGAGAATAAATAGTATACATTAAGATATCTTTTAAATTCCATTTTTTTACTTCTATTAACTAATTTATTCACTTTACATCACAATCAGTTTCCCCTCTGCTGCCAGTGCCCCCTTCACATAGACCCTGCTCCTATGCTCATCACTCTCCCCTTCTCCCCTGAGAAAAAGGACCTCCTGAGTACCAACTCTCCCTTCATATCAAGTCACTGAGGAACTTGGTAGATCCTCTCCCAGTGAGGCCAGCCAAGGCAGTCCAGTTAGGGGAAGAAAATCCAGAGGCAGGCAAAAGAGTCAAAGGCAGCGAGTTATTGGGGGACTCGCATGAAGACCAAGCTGCACATCTACTACATATGTGCAGAAGCCTAGATCCAGTTCATGTATGTTCTATGATTG
The DNA here is from genome assembly GCF_011762505.2 of Arvicanthis niloticus. Taxonomy (NCBI): domain Eukaryota; kingdom Metazoa; phylum Chordata; class Mammalia; order Rodentia; family Muridae; genus Arvicanthis; species Arvicanthis niloticus. The sequence continues at coordinate 20,706,284 of NC_133429.1, forward strand.
GTGATTCAGTCTCTGGGAGCCCCCAATGGTCCAGTTTAGTTGATTCTGTTGGTCTTTCTGTGGAGTCCCTATTCCCACTGGATCTATCAGTTTTTACCCCAATTTTTCCACAAGACTTCCTGAGATCTGTCTAATGTTTGGCTCTAGGTCTCTGCATCTGTTTGGGTCAGCTGCTGGGTGGAGTATCTCAGAGGATAGTTAAGCTAGGATTCTATCTGCAAGCATAACAGAGTATCATTAATAGTTTCAGTGATTGGTTCTTGCCTGTGGGATGGGTCTCAATTTGGGGCAGTCATTGGTTAGCCATTTCTTTCATCTCTGTCCCTATATTTCTTATAAGTAGGACAAATTTTGAGATAGAGGTTTGTGGGTGAGTGGGTGTCCTTATTCCTTCACTGGGAGTCCCACCTTCCTACAGAAGGTGTCTACTTCATGTTCCATATCCCCCACTGCTTGGAGTCTCGGATAGTGTCCCCTTCATAGAGTCCCTAGAGCCCCAGGTCTCTGGCATGTCCTAGAGATGTCCTGCCCATTTCTGTTCATTCTCCTATTATACTCTCCCCAGCTCCTCCTACATCTTATCCCCCCAACTCCCTTGCCCATCCCATCTCCCACACAGTTCCCTCCCTTCATCTACCTCTAATGACTATTTTATTTCCCCTTCTGACTGAGATTCAAGCATCCTCCCTTAGACCCTCCTTGTTATTGAGTTTCTCTGGGTATGTGGATAGTAGCATAGCTACTATCTTAACCTAATTTTAAAAGGGGGCAGGGGTACAGAGCTAAACAGAGAATTCTCAATAGAGGAATGTTTATTGACCAAGACACACTTAAAGCAATGTTCAATATCCTTAGTCATTAGGAAAATGAAAATCAAAACAACTCTGAGATTCCACCTTATACCCAGCCAAATGGTTAAGATAAAAAACCCCAAGCAACAGCATATACTGGCAAGGATGTGGAGAATGGGAACAACTCCATGGCTGGTGGGATTGCAAGCTTGTATAACCATTCCTGGAAATCAATTTGGCAATTTCTCAGAAAATTGGGAGCAGTACTGCCTCAAGAGTCCGCTATACAGCTCCTGGGCATATACCCAAAAGATGCTCTGCCATCCCACAAGGACACATGCAGCATTCTGCTCATAATAGCTTTATTCCTAATAGCCAGAAGCAGAAAGCAACCCGGACATCTCTCAAACAAAGAATGGATAAGGAAAATGTGGTTCATTTACACAGTGGAATACTACACAGCCATTAAAAACAAGGGCAGTATGAAAATTCCAGGCACATGGATAGAACTAAAATATAGCATCCTGAGTAAAGTAACCCAGACCCAAAAGCACATGCATAGTGTATTCTCAAATATAAGTGGATTTTTCCAAAATTCTTTAAATCTAAAAGAAGAATTAAATATCTTAACATAGTAAATATATCATTATATATATATATATATATATATATATATATATATATATATTCTAAAATATTTGTTATTTAAAATATGTTCTTGTCAATTCAAGAGTTATGACATGAACTTGAATCATTAAATTAAAGGGTTATTTATCCAAATCCTCAGTTGTGCAGACAGAAAAAGTTCATCAGGGAACATAGTTATGAGGGCCAAGACTTGCTTTTCAGTCTTGGAGAAGATCCTGGTCAGGTCAGCAGGTGTAAATAAGACAGGCCTCCTAAACTCCTGAGAAATGATTACCACTGAATAGAATTCTGTAAGTCTTTGACTGCCTAAATGCTTGTAAGTGGTATAAAGCATCGCTTCACTCTTCAATGGTTCTCAAGATTGAAGCTGTAGAACGAAGGTCTTTCCACCGACAAAAGTTCAAGGATTACAGCTGCCTTAAGGGAAGACAGAATCTGTCTGGTACTGTTATCAAGTATGTGAGCTTCACGTTTTCTTGAGTTCCGTAATCATTGGCTCTTCCACCTTATTAGATGTATGTAGGATTAAAAATACTCTTGTCGGCAGCTTGGGTGAGAAGAGGCAGTATTTTTCACCCATGTGTGAAGTCAGAGCAAATACTTAAATTTCTCTTCCCTAAGCTGATGGATACTTATATAATTGTCAATATCTGCCTTATTCTAATGCCCAATGGTCAGTCCTCTCATTTTGTCTGGGATTCAAGGAAATATGACATCTCTCTTCATGTTCAGCCAACTCCCATGCTTGCGTTGGACCAGACACATCCTACAGCAGAGCTTCCTAGTCCCTCCCTGATGTAAGCGTCCTCCTAAGGCTTAGCTGACCTTTTGAAGCAGTACAAAATGCCTTGTCTTTAAAGTCAAGAAAAACAAAACCTGCACATGTAGCTTACGGTACTGTTTCTCTATCAGTTATTTTTGTGTGTGTGTGGATTTATGAAGATCTATGTTTTTGACGATTTGCTTTGCTCTTGGGCAAGCAGGGTTTTTTATGATTCCCGAAAGTCTTAAATCAACTTGACAGCTTTAATTATCTAAAAGAAAGGCTGTTTTTTTCTTTCACCTTTAATCCTCCTTCCCGTATCCTCTATATGGTTTGTGTTTAATAGATGCCTTTAGTATCGCTAAGATTCCTAATGAATGAGTCTTTCTTCTCTTAATTTAAAAAAAAATGAAATGTCAGACACCCGTGGGGTGATCTTCTACCCCTGTGTTTCCTAGACTCGAACTTGCCTCTGCATATAAATGATAAGCACGCTGTCATTCTGAAACCTCAATTCCACATCTGTATCTTTTGGGATAGCTCAACATGATCTCAGAACATTCAGTTATAAATAGCAAGAGTCCAGGTCAATCAACTTGAACAGAAACATCAGTGAGCTGACAAAATCTAAAGGGAAAAGGAACCCTTAGAAATAACAACCCACAAATAACTGCTGAGGATAGAGGCGGGTGGACATGGCATTTCAGCAGTAGGACTTCACCTACAGGTATTAGCACACTATTGCATAACAAAAATTGATGATAGGTTAGATGCACATATAACATCTGCCTGTAAAATTACAGTACTTTTGACAAACTACATAATGTACTTATTTAAACCCTCAGCCATTTCACAAAGTTGGTGCTGAACTAACCAGTTATGGTTTCTTATAGTGATCATGGTATCTTATGTATTGACACTCTGTTGCTGGGGTTTTTTGTTTGTTTGTTTGTTTTCTTTTGTTTTGTTTGGTTTGTTTTTAAGTAGGAATGAGTATTATTTGTGTCTATGATACTCCATCCCTCTTTCAGGAAACCCCTACTTCATTCAACAGACTAACATTTTCACATAAAATGTTTTTATTATTATGAAAGCTACTGGGTCCTTGGTTTCTAATAGCCACAGAAGTAGCTCCAGAAATTCATTCAAGTCTCCGGATTTTGATTGTAAGCCTTCACTAGAATACTGAAATAAATAAACACCTGCCAGTGGCATTGGTTTGCAGACTTCACAGAGAGTTTCACAAAGGTATTCTAGTGAGAAACTTTGGGTATAGCTCAGTGCTTGTAGACTGGCCTAACATGTATGAATCTCTGGGGTTGATCTACAAGTGTGTGTGTGTGTGTGTGTGTGTGTGTGTGTGTGTGTGTGTGTCTATGTCTGTGTCTCTCTGTATGTGTCTGTATATGTGTCTATGTGTGTGTCTGTGTGATCACTAGATCTGCAATTGTGTCTGTGTCAGTCTGTGTGTCTCTATGTATCTCTCTGTGTGTGTATGTGTCTGTGTAATCACTAGATCTGCAAGTGTGTGTGTGTAGGTTTATGTGTATGTATGTGTGTGTGTGTGTGTGTGTGTGAGAGAGAGAGAGAGAGAGAGAGAGAGAGAGAGAGAGAGAGAGAGAGAGAGGTAAAGGGAAGGGTGGAGGCAGTAAAGAAAGTACCCCAGCTGCAGCCATACATAGCTGACACAGTTCTGATTTCACAGTAATGCCTCTCACATCCCTAGTCCTCAGGCTCTGAGATCCTCCGAAGGTGATGGACATGATGGGCATGTCTCTGCATTTCTTGTTGCACTTTCCGTGCCACAGATGAAAGTTGCCTCTTTCTCATTTACAATTTTCCTTTCATGTATTTTCTCATTGAGAGAAGGACTCCTGAGAACAGCCAGAGCAAAATTGGGTCCAGGAAATTTGCAGATCCTGGCCTGTTCTCATTCATCTTTGGCAGCAGTAAACTCTCTAGTCTTTGTCCTAACATAGGTTGATCTGAAAGGCATGTGAGGAGCTGACAGCCTTTTAAGGCTGACTGGGAATGTACTGAGCTGGAGTTCAATCTAACATCGATGCAACCATCTACTTTTCAGAATAATTTTGAGAGGAATTGTCACTGATCGAAGCTAATCCAGAATTGTGTGGAGTCCTGCATTTACCCACATATGATCTTAGGAAGTGTATTTTATAAATCTGAAATAATTTATTTTTACTAAAATGTTATATATATATATATATATATATATATATATATATATCAGAAAAATAAATATTTCAGAAATATTTATAAATTACTTCCAGTCATAGTATTCACTCTAAGAAGGTAGTAATGGAGATAAAGGTTATCTTCATTCAACAAGTTTAATTTGTGTTCCTATTACATGGCAATTCTTTCAGTAGGCACTGGGAATAGAAGTAAATAAAAACAAATACCCTGTCTCTTGAAGCTTACATCCTACGGGGAGAGGAAAACTATCAAACAGATAAATACATAAGTAATGACACAGCTACGGATGAGGACACACAATTTAGAAAATAAAAATATGTGAGGACAGTTTCACAATCCCAGTGGTTAAATGAATACTTAAGAGAGTAGAACACAGGACTGGAGAGATGGCTCAGAGGTTAAGAGCACTGTCTGCTCTTCCAGGGGTCTTGAGTTCAATTCCCAGCAACCACATGGTGGCTCACAAGACATCTGCAATGAGATCCAGTGTCTTCTTCTGGACCATGGGTGTGCATGCAGACAGAACACATTGCAAGAGAGGTAGGGCTTACTGGAAAGGTGCTGCCGAGGAAAGGGGGATGGGGAGACAGCTTTATAGCTAAAGACAAAGCTTGGCATGCTGAATGATCCACTTGGACCCAGGATGGGGAGACCCATGTACACAGAGAGATGACTGGGGAGAAGTAAGCAGAGGCCGGACACTAAAAGGGTCCTGTAGGGTGTTGGAAGAAGAAGGAGAAGTTCTATTCTAATTGAGGTAGGAAAAACATTCAGGGAATCAGAGAAATCATAGACTTCACAAACCAAGATCCTATTTTCTGCTGATTTAGACCTGGTTGTAGAAAGGGAGCACAGAAACTGGGAGACAAATTGAATGCAACTGCCCAAGGATTTGAATGAATGATGGCGCAAGCAGTGAAAGGTGTTGAGATTTATGACACCCTTTGGAGAGAGATTTTTCTGTTAGATTGGATTCAGGGAGCTGATGAGAAGAATGCTGAATGGTGTCAGCATCTGGCTTGGAATATGTATTAAATGGAGAGTTGCATCAGAAACTCTGTTGAAGACCTGTAGGAAGACATTGATTTGGAGGGCAGTGAGGACAGAGGGAAGCAGGTGAACAAGGGGAGTCATCAAGACCTTTTGGAGAAGCTGTGTATGAAAAACCTCCTGACCTTGTGCTATAGGGTAGATCTTGGAGAAAGAAATATGAGTCTAAGAGATAGCACATAGAAATCAACTTATGTATGTAAAAGTGACTGTTGAATCTACCCACCCATCTACTGGTAATACTTCAAACACTTTCTTTTTTTACTAATTTATTTAGTATTGTTGTACAAATTCAGTAAATATACAATTTAAATCATAAAATTTTATTAAATATGGATTTTTCCCCCTGTTTCTTATGTCTGATTGTTCTCTGCGGAATCTAGAGTTGATAGTATAAGGTATAATTTCATCCTTATACTCATGAATATTTAAGTCAATAGACTTCACTGAGTGTCACCTACCCACCACCACCACCACCCCTTTTCCAGTTTAGACATTTTAGCCTATGTCTACCATGCTAATTCCAGGAAAATTCACATTTGAACAATTCAGGGGCAGACAGGAAAACAAAATCATTTTTTAAAAAAAATTTATCTGAGAATTGTTTAAGGTTGGTGGTCCTACCACTGATTACATTTTTCTTTCTTTTGCATTTCTATATTCATAAAATTAACATTTTAGAAAGTGACCTGGAAAAGAAGTGAGAAAAATCCCAAACAGCTGTTGTCCATTCCTTCAAGAACACACGGGGAATTTTTTTCCCATCACTCTCTAGTTTGCTATCACTTTCAGTACACTAAATAAGCTTTTATTTATTTATTTATTTATTTATTTATTTATTTTACTAAAAATATCAAGACACCATCAGGGGCACATCACAGTTATCCCAAATAAGAAACTTGATGGCACTGTACAGTAAGTACGTCCCAATTCATTTCGAAATACCTTTTATTTCTGAGACAGGAAACTACAATACTGGAAAGAGCAACTGTGGAATGACTGAGAAGCATCCAGAAGGTTATAATTACAGAAAAAAAAAACAATGGAATTCTCTGCTGATAAGCAGGTCAGGCATCTGTTAACAAAACATCTAGCCATGAGTACAATTTTATTTGCTTCCAAAATGTCAGACTGCTTGGTCTTGGAAACTATAGTGCTTGTTAATCATTTGAACCGTAAGATAACGCAGTAATAAGGATTTTATCGTTTCACTGGAAGGGAAAATGTTCTAAAGCCTTCTACTGGAACTTGACAGCTTGTGTTTAAAGCTATCTGACATGTAAAATCTGAATGCGGATTCAATCCTGGTCAAGCAGAGCCAAGCCTTGCTCTGTTTGAATGTTTTTCTCTTTCAGATTTGCACTGTTTGATGTTAGGAATCTAGGTTTTGTTTTTCAGTGTAATTCCTCTTCCTTGGGATGGACAAAGGAATCTAAATTTTTGGAAGTAATGTCATCAGAAATAGTCTGTCACACTCAGTTCCCAGCCCGAGCCCCCACAGGCAGAGTGTGTCTATGCCTTTGCCGTTCGTCTGGTCTTTCTCAGGCTGCCTATCAGACTGTGAAAAGCATTTATGGAAGAGAGAGCATAAATGAAAGGGATGAGGACACACAGGATAATCCTAGGGCAAAAATACACTCACACAGCTGTCAAGAAGAGCCAAGCACACAAAGGAGGCCAGAAGTTTCTGAGACAGTGGGAGTAGACATCAGGGATGGATGCCTAGAAGCTAAGAGCGCAGGCTCTGGTAACAAACTGCCTGACTGCATCTAAGCACTGCCCCAAAGTAGCTGTGACCTTGGCTGGGAGCTTTAACACTTCTGAACCCCGCTTCTTAATCAATCTAATGAAGATAGGAACAGCACCTACCTCCTACAATAATGTGAGGTTTAAACAAGTTTGTTTGTGTAATGGATTTTAAATGGTAGCAGGCAAGCAGCTCCTCTTGGGAAATATTTACCTTTTATTTTAAGAGCATCCATGAGCCTAAAAATTAGTGCTTTATTTTGTCTGTTTTTACTTTAGGTTGAACAACCAATTGCAACTAGTTAAGAACACTTTTAGTAGGAACACAGATACATAGACACCCCCTGCCAAATACACACACACACACACACACACACACACACACACACACACACACACACACACAAATTTACAACCCTCACTTCACATAAAAACTATTAAATCATGGACCAGGAATAAGAATAAGGAAGAACAAGGAATGCATTTAAGGAACAATGTAGTATGTTTCAATGGGAAAGTAATAACCGGAGATTAAAGAACTTTGTGATTGCACCAGAGTGTGGGCACTGAAGTGCCAAGTTCCTGAAAGCCTGCTATTTATTTCCAAAGAATCCGATAAGGCAGAGTCCCAGCAAGTGAGAGGTAAGTTTGTGCAGGTTAGTAAAGGCTTTGAAGGCAATAAGAATCTTGGAGCTCTGCACACAGAAGGTACTCTAAGAGGTATTGTAATTATCTAAATGTGAGAATAGCAGAATTTCCTTAATCATAGCTCAAGCTCAGGATCACCTATGACTATGACAATATGGTCATGTCTTCTGCCATTCACGAAGCTTTCAGCAGGAAGTAGCTTTTAGCTGTTTCCTGTATATTTTGTCATGTTCTAGCTATGTTCACGAAACCTTTTCTTTACTAAGAAAGTCTTTGAAGCAAAAAGATAAACACTGAAAGTACAAACGCAAGCTGCTAAGAAATCTACGCATTGTTAAAGGTTTTGTGTTATACCCTCAAAGACCAGGCAAAGTTACAGAGTTATTCTTCTACCTTTGTTGGGTGACTCTGGTAAATGCAAGGTATATTAAAGAATTGATTTTCTATCTGAAATTATCCTAAATAATATCCTCGACATTGATATGGAAATAGAAATGTTGTCCTGGATTATTATACAACATTTCTAACCCAGTGTACAACTATGTAGGCACAACTACACAGAGATCCCAGGAATTCATTGCTCCAGGAACCCCCAAAGACCAACTCCAAGCTAAATGAGTTCTTATAAGATTCTCAGGACCTCAGCTTCAGTCAGACCCTTGACAAAGGTTTATTGTGTTGAAGCGAGTCAGACTCACTGTAAGGAAAGGTATAAGGGTCAATTCAAAGAACCAGGCACAAACTACCAAGAGAGACCACCCAATTCAGACATTTGAAAATGTTTTCAATTCCCTTACACAGAGAAATGCCATCCAACATGGAAGCTTGTAGATGCATATGAACTAGCAGCTATGAAGACTGAGAGGTTCAGAATCAAGGCAATGGTACCTAGTGGAAACTTCCTGCTGTGTCATCAGTGAGGAAAGGCAGAGGACAATAATGCCAGAGAGTGAGCCATATCTGTATGCTATTTAGAGTACTATGTTTGGTGCCAAGCATAGAAAGCAGTGTAGGTCTCTTTTCTGCACATATACCACAGTTGATTTCGGGGCACATTTTAAGTGCTGAGGAGAAAGGATTTTACCATTCCTGACGACCCTGATGTTGACTCGTCTAACCAGACTATGAAAAACGGCAGCCAGGTTTCACAATATAAGCACTGCCCAGAGACAGATAGTCAGTTCAGTGAACGTAGCTCATCACCATCATTCACCACTACCATCTGGCTTCCCCTCGCCACTACAGAGCCCTCACCCGCTCTGCCACATCTGAAAGAATCTAATGTGTCAGTGAGGAAGATCAGAAAACCATCTATCAAAAGCCTGTGTGTTTCTACTAAAGAGCATCCTTGCAAATGCCACAACCTACATGCAGGTCTCTATGTCAGAAACGCAGTTGTCTGGAAAATTTATCAGCTCTCGGCTTTCTTTGAATTAAGATCAATAATGAAATAGAAGATGCCAACAGATTGTTCTTAATATCATTCTTTTTCAGGCATGATGTTGTCTGTTACTAAAAACCTACATCAATTTCAGTTCTTGCAATAGTTCCCAAATTTGCCTAAGTCTTTCCATGCCCATCTGCCAGAATAGCCCAAGCTTCTATGATAACCTTATAATACACAAAGCCACGGTTATAACTGGCCCTGACATACTTCATTCTGAAATTTCCTTATATACTCTTTATCTTGTAGATAGGGCCATATTTTTAAAGCCGTGATTTTTAAATTCAGGCCATTCCTAATGTCTACCATGTATTAGTGACAATGATGTATCTATTCTGTAAGGAGACCTTGTCAAGTCTGCCCCTTGTGGCTATTCCAATCTTCACATCCTGGCTTCACCCTCTATGCCTCTTACTGTCTGCACACCAGAAAGACTATGAAACTTAGCTCCTGTTGACTGGCATCCTGGTAATCCCTCTCTTTAGCTACTTGGTTAAATTTTTTTTTTTTTTGATCTTTCTGAACTTGACTTGAAAGACGAATACCTTACAAAAACATTCCCCAATTGCTTCTTCCTCCAAAAGAATACACACACACACACACACACACACACACACACACACACACAAACACACACACATATTAAAGGTTGCACTCTCTACCTAGATATTCTCCAGCATTTTATAATTCGCCTTTGATGATGTGTCTGAACGACAGTCCACTAGTGTGAGTTGTGTTGTACAACACTACATGTAGAGCAGAAGCTACCTGAGGTCTGAGACTCCTGTATGCTCTTGTCTACTCTATTCCTGTTGTCTACCATGGTACTGTGTCACAGTACTGTGCACATCCTGCATTCTGAGCAGACAGACTTAGTGAATCCACAGTCAGTATCTCTCGATTTGCTGTGACTCACCCAGTGTGATTTGCAATATCATTTGCCAGATGCATAGATGAATTTCATATCTCTTCCCCAAAGAGCCGCTTGTGCCATTTGAACCAGACAGCTAGGATGCACCTGTGGCTTCTCGGTCCTCACTTACTGGGACACAAAGGGCACAGTCCTTGCTTTTGATTACGAGTCATATTTTATTTAGGACTTGCTCATAGATGTTGATCTTTGAGTGCAGTCCTTATTTTCCTGTCTGCACCATCTTCCTGTTTATTCATTCAGAGGTGAGAGCCATCCAGAGATCCTCCTGCTGTTGGCTCCTGTTGAATTGGATTACAATTTCAGAGTTTAGCTTTTATGTAAATGTGATTCATACATCAAAACAGAAGTAACTATAAAGCAACATACTTCACATGCACTGAAATTTAAATGGCTTCTCCCTAGAGGGTCTAACATACCAACAATTAGATAAAGTTGCAAAAATATAGATAAGCTGCTTCCTTTAATCATACCTTCTCTTCTTTCCTCTCCCCTCCCTCTTTCTTGTACTTTCAGTGAAAAATGAAGCGTGTAACACATAATGAGCTTTCCCAGTTGAGTAATACTGCATTGGCCAGCACTCTGAAAATCTCCATAGCGACCACCTATGCCACACTCCTTTGAATTCACCACATTATCCAGATTCTTAAGGTTTTGGGGTTTCCCTGAGAGTTTAGATTTCATATTTTCGTTTTTGTAGATGGCAATCAGCTAAACACCTTTGCTGTGTGTTTTTCATGCCTCTCATGCCTGCAAAGTTTTAGATATGTCAGTGATGTAGCTAACCCATTTTTCAGTAAAAGTAACAGGAAATCGAAATGAAACTCCGGGATTATTTACTGACTACCTTGTGGCCATAGCTGCATATAAGCACCTTTACTCATTTTTTTTTCCCTCCAATGGTTCACATCCATCAGATTTTCTTGCTATGCTTAAGTCTGGCAAATTACTTACAGCATAAACCACACTGCAGTCAGCATTGCCTCAAAGCTATACTGTTACATTGGAAATGCCTGTAAATATCTGTGTAGGCAGAGTTTGCCATCACTTGAAGAAAGCCGTCTCCATTGGTCTTAAGAGGCTGTTGTTAAACACTAAGAATTTCCCAGGCATGATAAATATCCTGTTACTCAAGGTGAGCCTTTGAGACCACACCTGAGTGTTTAAGCTGATAAGGTGACTCATGGTCATGCCTTGTCCTTCTGTTCATGCTGTACCAGCTTGATCTGTAGAGAGAGTTAGAATTTATTCAGTCATGTGGACAATCAATCCAACCCCTGAATCCAAACTGTGAAATTCTGGGCTTTCAAAGCTTTCTGCCTTTGTCATAGGTTCATGTTGCAAAATAGCATGAAACAGAAAGGGGAGCTTCAAGGAGGAGCCCTTCTAAACTCTGTCTCATGGAAGTCTTCCTCTGACTGGTTCTTACTTGATTATCATAAGTCGTGACAGTGACGATAAAGGTTTCTAGTGAGACTTGAGCTTCTAGTGAGGTTTCCCAGTGCTTTGTCTAGCCTCAGGGTGTTTTGGGAAAATGCCTCCAAACATAGACTGTTAGAGATGAGAAGATGTACCTCTGACTTTGCCGGTTCACTGATGTCATGTGATATCTCAAAGCAAACAAAACCAAAAAAGCAACAGTACATGCACTTAGCACAAATATGGGAAAGTCCCCAGTACAGGTCACAAACCAAAGAAAGGAAGACGTGCTTGATTGTACAAATTGAGAAATGGAGTAGTTGTCATGTAACACCCACAGTGAAATCTGAACCTTATAGCCTTTTCCAAGGAATACTTTAAATTGAAATATTTCCTTAAACTTTTTTGTATAAGATCAAGCATACATTACTGATACAGAAAGAAGGAATAGATGGCTGACGGACAGAAAAGTGGAAAAATTATATCTACTCACATTTTCCCTCCAAGGCATTGATCATGCTTATCACTGTAGTCTATTCCTATTCACACAGATTACAAATTGTTTTCTTATTTCAATATTTCACGTGTTCGTCTTTCTTCCTGACACAATTATCTTTCTTCTTTATCAAATAGCATGTACTCATCTTTAAGGTAGAAACAAGATCAAACTTAAATTGGCATATGTTTTCGACTCTCCTTTTCTTATGTTTATTACAAATTGTGATTTAATTAATATTTATCAGATACGACCTATTCAAACCTGAATTCCATAGTTGTGAGTATAAATGTTGGACTTCTGTGCCTATAATACAGACTTTCTTATAATACAGACATTATATATGTGTGCATATATAATCAAACTTATTTTTACAGCAGTCTTGCGTTCATAGCAAAGTTAATCAGAAAATACAAAGATTTACACTCTATTGCCAGACCACACAAATATCTATGCCAATGTAACTAATCCAGGACTCTACATATTCACTGTAGCCCTCTCAAACATTATCACATGATATTAGGAATCTGAGCTCAGAAGCCCTTTCCTGACCTAGCCACATCTCAGCCCATTTGCATTTTTGTCCTGTTTATTTGCAGTTTATGTATTTTCATTGCTCAATCATCTATTTATGATTATTACTTGTTTTGAAATTCAGGTTGTTTATTTTCTTACTGCTGGTGTTTAGGAGTCCTTTGCGGTTACAACTGTGCCTCAAACTCTTAGTCATACACAGTGATTAATAAACCCTGATAGAAGACTGACACCTCTGACAAACAGGTACAGCTGATCAAGGACTATCAGGAGAAAGTAGAGTTGATGAGGATTTCACAAGCAAATCAACAATCCAGGCAATAAGGTCTTCTGTCTGAAACATGAAAGAAGGTTATTGCTGGTACTGTGCTGAAGTTGCATGTGGTGATAATTTCAAACAAATGATAGAAAATTCCCTAGGAGCTTTCCAAGAGTCATTTGATATAAACAAGAAAGAGATGCAACCCACACATTTATGTATCTGGGGCTGGCTCTTAACTTTTCTGTATTTTATGATGAGGTCTATAATAATCCAAGCTTGCCTATATACAGAACATTATACAATTGCAGAACATTATACAATGAGTAAAAAGAGTGGACAAAGACAGTGCCCTCATTATGCAGTCATTTAGTGTCTACTTAATGATAGACGTCAGTCAATGCAGGAAAAAGATGCGATGCAGGAGATGGGGCTGGAAGCTAGCGGCATCCAGTGTCCCTTAAGACAACCTTTTTACACCTCCGTTTCTCATTCCACTTGCAGTTCCTCTAGCAGGGAAATCCTTTCATTTGTATGGGATCAATTGTTGTTCTCTTTTCGCCCTGCAGCTCTGGAAAAATTCCATCTTTTGATTTGTGTTGTCTTAGGTTCCCTCATAGGCATGTACTCCTATAGAAAGGTATTAATAACTTCATTTCAAATTAATGTGAATGATACTCAGACACTTGTATAGAGGGTTGAATGAATATTTAGTATGTAAGTGTTCTGTTCTGCTGTGGAGGTATGAAACTGTAAAGCATTATGATTTAAAGTTTTCCACATAAGTCTTTGATTTCTGCGTTTTCCCTCTGCCCTCTGACATTTCTCAGGGAAGTCTCTTTCAGAAGCCACTTGCCCATGCTATTACCACATATTTCTTTTAGTGGGAATCTGGAAGTGTTAGATTTAATGGGAAAGTAGTAAATGTATCTAGGTCTAGGGTCATAAATTAAAACACTCTCCTACTCACATATTCTGGAGGTAAAGTACATCCGAGACAACAGGGACTTCACTTATGCATTCTTCATTTGCTACTGTTTGAATCGGCAACTGCCCATCCCTCCCTCCCCCAAACTCACTTACATCCCTTGATTTCATAGCTCTGGTATTCATTTTACCTTATAAGAAAAGTAGTGTCCTGCTGACAGAATATAGACAATGCTTTGGGTAAATGAAAATGTATGTCCTTTTTTTTTTTTTTTTTTTAATATACTAGAAAGAGGAAACACAGTACAGAAATCCAAGTCTAAAAGCTTAATACTTTTCCAAGCAGATCTGTGCACATGTGAGACTGTGTTGAAGTTGGCCGTTGATTTTTCTTTAGACATTTGGGCCACATTACTCATCATTGACTATAGCCCCCACAGAGCCTTGAGGAAATATTCCGTTCTATGTGATGACAGAATAACATAAAATAAAACTGCATTTTATTTAAAAAAAAAAATACTAGAAAGAATAAATGCCAGTTTGTGAGTGTATACTGGAATATTAATCCTTTATGAAATACAAATAGGAAAAAAGCCCAAAGGAACACAGGCAAAAGCAGTGAGTGTCTCAGTCTTTTGATGTGAAGATATGACCTGCATTAACCACATAAACCAGCAAAGCAAGAAGGGACCGTAGGAAAGAAGGGGCCTCTAGAGATTGAATAGTAGGACTTAGGTGCTATGATTAGAAATAAGAAAAAAGGGAGGAATTTGACTGGAGAGGGTCAGGGAGGGTAACATGAAGGGAGAAAAAGGAAGGAGGACTAAATGAAGCTTTATATTTGAGGAAAAGGGCCTTAAGAAACCATTATTTTGTGTTTATTTTTAAATACACATGATATATATATATATATATATATATATATATATATATATATATATCATACACATATAATTTATATATACACATACATATGTATGTATATAAACATATATATGAAGATATATTTACATATATGAATGCCTACATATACATGCATTTAAATGAAGTAACACTACTAGCTGTGACAATTCTATCTCCAAGAGGCAAAAACTATCTAGCAAAAACCTGGTGCCAACCTGAGCATTCATTCTTCGTGTTATTGGCCAGTGGAGTCCCAGAGACTCTCAAAACAATATATGTGATTGCTGTTGCCTTTGCTTGTCTCCTAGAACTTGAATGTAAGACCTTGATTTAAAAATACCACAGACGTCAGACACAAGGTTTGGAGCAATGGACCTGGATATAACCTGGAAGTCTCCTTCTGAAGACAAGTTCACCTAGTATCTGACAGTGCTGTATAGGCTGACAATAGAGAAAAGCAACAAGCAGTTCTACTCAGGTAAAGCCTAAGAACCACAGCAGACATATGGACAGCAGGTATATGGCATGGCAGTTTATCCCCAAGGGTGTAATACTGACTCTTATATCTCAGAGGTAACCAATAGCTATCTAGTTCAACTTCCAGCTTGCTCAGTAGAAGGGAATTCATGCCTAGTGGAAACTTAGCCAACTTCTCATGGGTAGTGAGGCCATGGACCCTAGACACGAACTTAGTACTGTTACTTTTCTAAGCCAGTGTAATTTCTAACTTCATTCTAAATACTTATCCTTATAACCACAGATAAGCTTAATCCTTATTCTGTTTCACAGAAGTTTGTTTTTTTTTTTTTTTTATAACAGAGACCATTACAAAAATATATAACTTGTCAAAATGGACAGAACAATTGACCATGGTGTTCCTGATCCCAGTCAATACATGTACAAATCAACCCCTCCACCTAAAGCTCAGAAAACAGAAGGAGGGGGCATGGAAAGATTGTAAGAGCTGGAGGAACAAGACATCTACTGTGAGATGATGTCTTCTATATGACAGGGAAATTGTACCCATGAAATCTCAACAGTGTGAGCACAGATATAAGACTCAACAATGACAATGCCAGCTGACCATGACAATGTGGATGGAGAAAAAAATCTCTCAAGGTGCTACCCCTAGATAAGGAAGTATAATCAATTAACGGATGTTAAGATTCTCCAGGCATGAGCTCTTTGATAGGTTTTCCAATCAAGTGATTAGCAGTAAACACTTGTACGTACAAGCAACAGTACTTGGACTCGGCCAGCTGTGTTTATATATGCAGTGTGTGTGTGTGTGTGTGTGTGTGTGTGTGTGTGTGTGTGTGTGTGTGTAACAGTACTAAATAAAGAAAAACAGGTCCAGATTTTGAAGGAGGTGGGATATGGAAGAAGTTAGGGAAGGGGGGGTTAAAATGATTTTTAAAAAATACAGTACTTATGTGAAACCTTCAAAATGATTTTTAATTTACATTTACTAAAAGGTGTGAGCAAATAATCTCACAGATGGGAAATTCCTACTGACTCTGAAGCATGAGGAAGAGTGTGTGTGCCCTGAAGTACACACTCTGAAGTGTGAGTAAGAGTGTGTGTACCCTGAGGGTCTCCATATTGCTATCCGTGCCGTTTTCTTTTAGAATAAAAATTACCAGGCTGGAGATCCTCCGTCTGTGCTAATTTATCTGATTGTGGATTAGTAAATGCATTATGTCATTTTTATGATGGATTACTCCCAAGAAAAAAAGTCTATCAGGTGGAAATAAAGTAAATTTAATTAGTCCCTCCAAGAAAGTCAGATGATCCAGAAAAAAAGCCATGTTTTTAGAGAAGTTTCATTTGTGGTGAATAAAATTGCCTGCAAACAGCTGCTAGCTTTAGAAATCAAAGAAAAAGTTGCATTTAATGCATGTCATCTTAGATGATATTTCATCATACTTTTGTGCAAGGAGTGAGCTTATCTTATGGAATAAAACTAATCCTTTTATGTTTTTTCTTTTTTTAAAAATGTACCACATATCTGCTTTAGGCACACTCGTCTCATACGACTCTCATCAATTTCTGCCAATGTTGGAGAACAGCCAGAAGTGGGTGGGACTAATGGAGCCCTACCTTCTGTAATTAGGGACACCATCGAACTTGGTTACTTCTGTAGATTAGTTCTTAACTGAAATCGCTTATATATGACTGCTATCGTTAATGAGAAAGGATATTAAATACGGATTATGTCTTCCGTAGTCTAGCTAGCTGGGCATCTTGGCCTGAATTCTTCCCATCTGTGACCCTTTACAATACATTAAGCACAGCTTCTCAGCAGCAGCCTTATTACACTTAATCACACTGAGGACAAGATTGCACTAAATGTATTATCAAGACACTGACATTTACCAAATGCCTGACAGATAGGTCAGAGAACAAAGAGCCAAATCTTAGCTCTGTGGTTACCGTGGACTTAGAATTTTCAAGCTAACAGCATCTTAGTTGTCTTGTACATCAAGAGAGGGCCAGTTGTCCTCCAAGATTTTTGTGACATGTATCTATGTATTTTTTATAAAAGCTCCCCTGGTCAATTTATTTACCTGTGTTGGAGATTTTAAACAACAATTTTCTATTTATTTTTCTGAAATACACATTTTTTTTTTTTTAGTAAATAGCAATGGGCAATAAGTATTTGGAGACCCAGGAAAGAACTTAAGGTTACAAACTCTTCGGTAACAGTCAAATATTGCATATATGATCAGCTTACCAACATATGGAATCCTCTACACTAACAGTTTCCATTTGAGGGAACTCTGTTGTCTCATGTACGGAGTCTACAAATGATACACCCCTCTGGCATGACAATGTAGATGCTAATGAAAGGCCTCAAATGTCTAGGGGTGAGAATGATGCTTCTCAGATCCTTGAATCAGAAGTGTAAGCAAAGAACATAGAAAGGAGGCAGGGATCAGGCACCTGTACGCATGAAGCCAGCTTTTCGTTAAATGTTTTTGCTCAGCTTAACCAATGAAAGTCACAAATGAAAGTGCTGAGGGTGTGGTTGATGAATGGTCCTGTCTTATAGATACCTAGGAGTCTAACATGCAGAAATAAGCTTTTGCGAAAGAGAGCTTTACTCCCACTCATTTCTGCTTGAATAATAAATGATTCCCAATAAACTAAGGGAATCAAAGAAAATGGAGGATGTAGTGGAACTGAGAAAGAACCCAAGGCTGAAAAGTATTAACTTGTCCCTGTGTGGTGCACAGAGCTTTGCATTCCTTACTAGGTACTAACTCCCTACGGCAGCTCTAGTCGAGTCCTTCTTAGCGATTCTCCAGTTTAGAATTACATGCATTTCCATTGTAAGTGTTGTACTAAACTAGTGCCTTTGACTCAAAAATTCTACTTCTAGTAATTGTTATTTTAATCATGAAGTCTTAGCATATAAAAATATAAATACCACTGTGAACCAGCCACACTCTATACATCAAAAATCTCAACTAACACTGTCATTTGTGATGTAGAGAAACTCACTTCACATTGCATAGCTATTATGCTGAATTTGAGAGTGATTCATATTTTGGGGGTCTCATTCTGAGATATTCTCTCTCTCTCTCTCTCTCTCTCTCCTACATAATAGATGTTTTCTGTTTGTTGCATTAGCTGAAATACATTTAAAAATTTAGTCTAATATCTATTTTATTCATAGCATTCCAAAAAGATTAGGAGTATAAGCATTTGAGAGAACTCACAAACTTTTTGAGCCTGATGATAACAGATTGAGCCACTTATTTAAATAAAATTTATTTTTACTAACCTTTTTCCTGACATTGCATAAATATCTCATTGGTTTGTAGACTTATAAAGTCTATTTGCAGTATCTCTATGTCTATTGCAGAAAAATACATGATTTCCATATGTGCATCACACATCAACACATGCATTCCATATGACTATCAGAGATCAACATATGAATTCCATAAGCTAAATACATGATTTCCATATGCACATTACAGATGAACACATGAATTTCAGGAACCCATAATGTGTTTTTCATCGTCTATATGATAAACATTCTCATGAAATGGTGAGATTATTGAAGGAAGTGCAGGAGTGAAAATACAACCGCAAAGTTAACATAAACAATTTCAAAAGGAGGTTTTCCTCTTGATCATTATGGGATGGAAAGTAATAACACAAAGAGTGAAATCGTTTCTAGAGCATCATCCTTCCAAATTGTTGACACTTTGGTGTTGTTACCAACTGGTCCCCATGACTGTGACAGAGTGAAATCAATGATGCTGGTCTCTCGTTTCCCTGCTGCACACATCCATAGTACTGTGGAAACTCATCTTTATATACATCTGACTTACTCTACTGCAAAATTTTGAAGCCCAGGCATGTATTTTAATTCTTCACTTAGGCCGGGCGGTGGTGGCGCACGCCTTTAATCCCAGCACTTGGGAGGCAGAGGCAGGCGGATTTCTGAGTTCGAGGCCAGCCTGGTCTACAGAGTGAGTTCCAGGACAGCCAGGACTACACAGAGAAACCCTGTCTCAAAAAAACAAAAAAAAAAAAAAAAAAAATCTTCACTTAGTCAGTGGTACACACACCATCTTTGACTCCTGGGGCACATAGCTTGTCAATATCCTCCCACTTCGTAAGTTATTTGAAGTATATAATAAGAAGTGCAACAAACATATTTTATCTATGAACTAAAATCAGCACTTGACCACCAAATTGAGAACTTGAGTTTTATGTCAGTTTTAAGGATGGATGAAAAGGCACAGTGATTATCTAAGCTAATAAGATGTGTGACTGGTGTCCAGTTTCTTAGTCTTTTTGAAGTGGTGTCTTGATATATTTAGAATCAGCTCTTTATATGAAGATACAGGTAGTTCTACAAGAATTGGATGCACACAGAGGTTCTTTACTTATAGCTTTGGATTTTCCTTGTTCATTTCTATGTACACTGTAGTGTCAATTAAATGGTTAAGAAATGACTAATATAAAGCTTCAAACTGATACTTGGTGTAAAATCTCAATAGTAGTTATAGCAGTTCTTTAAGATTTTTATACAAAAACTACTTAAAGCAGTGGTGAAACATTCTATCATTGAATTTATTTACAATTGCCATTATGTGATAATAACAGAAAGAATAGTGTTTAAGTTACCTCCTTTGCCGTCATCAAATTGTCCAAAGAAAAGACAGCCCCTTATTATCCCAGCACCCATCTACCCTTCTGCACACCGGTTATTTTATATTCTCAGCATTTATACATTGCTTATCGCATAATACATGCTCAATAAAGTTTTTGATGAATGAGTTATTAAATAAAAAAATACCTATTTATCAAAGTCCTTTTAGTGGCTTCTTTTAGGCAATACCTAATGCATCAAGCATAAGAATCACTTGGCTCTAGTCTGGTATATAATTGTTCACTTACGATTTAAAACTACAAAGCCACACAGTATATTTCTTATAATCTGAGCATCAAAGTGGCATGTGATGCCAAATGGAGCCACTGCCATTGTAGAATCCCAGATGAGATGCTACAAAGTGAAAGTAAATGACACAGTGTCATTAAGCAATCAACCAAGTACCCAAAGCACATTGCATATGGCATGCATTTCAACTCCTAATTTAAGTCCGAAGGTGGGGGAAAGAAGAGAGAGAGAGAGAAAGAGAGAGAGAGAGAGAGAGAGAGAGAGAGAGAGAGCGCACAGAGGACATAAGAACTCCTTCATTACTAATACCAGAAGTATGTGTTTCCACTAAAGCACTTCCCAGCATTTATACATTGCTTATCACATAATATATGCCCAATAAAGCTTTTGATGAATGAGTTATTAAATAAGAAAATACCTATTTATCAAAGTCTTTTTAGTGGCTTCTTTTAGGAAATGCATCAAAGTAATATCTACATGGTTATTTTCTTTATTCCTGGCCTCATTTTAACTGCTGAAAAAAAAAAAACTAAAAGAAAAATGTCATGGCTACATTGGTAACAATAGTTTTTACTGTGTTCCATCAAAACTGTTTATGATACAAAACGATGGAATCGTTCATCTAAAGATGTTACGTTTTTCTGCAATTTAGAGTATAACTCAAGAGAAAGCCATAGATACCTGCATTCTTTAGTATTTATCAAGATTGCATCAAAGGCAGTATCTTTAGAGTCTACCTTTTATCACAAAAAATTACCTGCTTAATTTCATTTTTATACCATGAAGTATACATATGCATATGCAAATAACTCTAATATGCATATATGCATATAAAGAGCACTGCTGCACATTAAAGGAGTTTCTCAGATAATGGACACTACCTTTAATGTAGGAAGTGAGGATCTAGAGAATTTATTATGAGTATGGGGCATATTCAGCAGAAACAAAAGAGTTACTGACAAAGAGTTCATGATGTAGGATTTTTTAAAAAATTAAATATTACGTGGCTGTAAGTGTTAACTGTTTTGCCTTTTTATTTTATCTATTAATTTATCTATGTATCTATCTATTTTTATTATTATTGTTATTATTATTTTAGGTCCTTTTGAAACGAGATCTCATTCTCATTATGTAGCATTGGCTGACCTGGAAATATCACTATGTAGATCGGGCTGGTCTCAAACTCACAGAGATCTGCCTGCCTCAGTCTCCTGAGTGCTGAGGTTTAAGTGGGAACTCTATCCCCAACCACACTTGGCTGATATTTACCGTTTAGTAACATTTAACTTTGTAAAGGAATATAAAGATGCTGATGAACTGAAATAAATGCAGCAAGCATGTTTACAATAAATATTTTGCAAACAGCTATAACCATTCACATCCCTTCACCCAGAGCCTTGAGCGTATAGATCCTTCCCACATGGAGTCTGCACTCTGCCATGAACTTTCTGTGGTCAAGAAGACAGTAACAAAGGTGACAAAAACTAAGAACTGAACACTTTCCCACAAATTTTAAGGATTTATCTCTCTTCCTGCATGGATAAGACTGCCACTACTGCTTGTGTCAAAAGTTCCAGGGAGAGTCCTGTGGCTAATAGGAAATCAAGACATTACCATGGTTACCTCGGTGACTCTCTCAGCACCAACATCAAAGCTTTCAGATTTGTGATGTGTCTGGCTTCTGATATACACAGATGAGCAGAGGACCCAACCCAAAAATATCAGTCTAGGAGTGGACATGATATAGAACTTTTTTAGTTCCAGCACTGAGTACTGCTTTATGTCACTGAGTTTGGAAAGGTTTCCTTACTGAGTGAGGGATACGCATTTAATACTGCTAGAAAATTTCCATACATACAGCCAGTGCTAGTAGAACTGCCATCTGAACTGGAAAGGAAGTTAGCTCTAAACCTAAAGATAGTCACCATAATGACACATGGATTGCTCTTTTAGCAAAACTGCTAAACACTGAATTCGTTTGTTGGTTTGTTTGTTAGTTAGTTTGTTTGTTTTCGAGGCAGGGTTTCTCTATGGATCTTTAGCTATCCCGGAACTCACTCTGTACACGAGTCTGGTCTCAGACTAAGAGAAGATCTGCCTGCTTCTGCCTCCTGAGTGCTGGGATTAAAGGTGTGAGCCACCACTGTAGACGACTTCAAGACAAAGAATTGATTGAGGTAGAGAGAGCCTAAGTTCATCCAACTAGAAACTAGATGAGTCAGTATCTAAATTGAAGTTTGTCTGACTCAAAAAGTGTTGAAATCTTCTGCTATTTGTGAAACCTATTGCAGGTTTTAAAAAAGCAACCCGCTAGATCTTAAAGAGATTTTTACCAATACTGAACATGACTTTAAAAGCAAGAAACAATGATTTAGAAAAGTTAACATAAACATTTTAAGAGAAATGTTTAAGAAAAAGAGTATCATGGGACAGAGATGCTTCACTACATGATGCAAGAGTCTCTGAGGTTCTTGCATATTATACATCTCTACTGGCCCTAATGTCACCTGGAAGAAGAGGCAGTGAATGAATTTCAGGCAGAGTTGGCAAAAGAAGGTGGGAAATATTCTGTCAAAATTGCCAAATGTTTACTTTCCTGTTAACCTTTCAATACCATGTTATTGTCTATGGGGACCTCCAATTT
The DNA here is from genome assembly GCF_011762505.2 of Arvicanthis niloticus. Lineage (NCBI taxonomy): Eukaryota > Metazoa > Chordata > Mammalia > Rodentia > Muridae > Arvicanthis > Arvicanthis niloticus. Next base: position 20,729,123 of record NC_133429.1, read on the forward strand.
CTTGGCTTTTGAGAAACAACTTCTCAGACGATTAAGTGAGCAGTTTCCTAAATCTATCAATATACTTTTTCTCCTTTCCTTATTTGGAATAAAAATACAATTGATGTTTTGACTTACAAGGTTAGAGATAATTAGAACAAGCTTCTATTTAATCAAATCATTAAGACCCAGAGCCAAAAGGAAACTTTTTAAGGAAAACACCAGAAAAGACCCTTTTGGTGTTAAGGGAGATGAGATGTCAGGAATGGTGCCTTGGCACCAGAGTGTCTCCAGTTAAGAATAAATATGAGCTGGATCTTATCTGACTTTCAATCACATGACTCAGATTTCCAGCTTTCCTTATTCTTGGTTCTTAGATTTTTTTTTCTCATCATATGGTCCTCATTTGCAATATTATGTTTTCTATAGAATTCAATCCAAGTCGGTAGAAGAATTGGATAGTTTAGAAATCTCAATATTTAGAATGAAAGTTTCTTCCTGACCTTGTCGCCACTGCTGTGATGTCAGGCAGTTTCATAATCTTTGTATTCCTAAATCTGTAAGGAGAGTCAGTGATGCACATGTTCTGAGTGTGGACCAGGCATGTTGATTCAGACCTTCATTATCACTTACTATAATATCTAGAAGCTCCTGGATAGAAAAATAATGTAGTTATTATTTTTCTGACTCTTTAATCCTCTATAATTTTGTTCTATTTTTCTCTACAGCATCTATTATCTTGCCCATTTCCTGATTCTATCTAATGTAAGTTTTAGGAGGTCAAAAACCTTATCTCAATACTTCCAATGGGGCTTGATACATTGAAAGAGGCCAGCAGATATTTGGAATGAATACAATCCCATCATCTCCAAAATAAATAAATAAATAAATAAATAAATAAATAAATAAATAAAGCACATTGATTCACACAGAAACACACAAGTACACAAAAGACAAGAAGACAAAAGATGAGCTATTTAAGAGAAATAGTGTGATTACAGGAAATGGGAAGAGGGCAAGACAGGATAATGGGTGTATGAGTATGAATATAATCAACATATTGATAACATATCATATATATGATGTCATTATTATAAAATATGACAAGCTTAATTAATAAATTAAGAATAAAGATTGTAAAAGTAACTTTTATTCACCAGATATAATGATCATTTTGGAGGCTTACTGCTGAATAAACTCACCCTTTCTAGCTCTTTCTGAACTCTTGTTGGCTGGTTTAACTCAGCTGTTCTGGCCCAAACTCCTGACTGATTCAAACTAGCTTCTTTCAGCTTCTAGCTGAATTGCTCTGCTTAACCTCAAGCTAACTCTGTCAATATCTACTAATTTTCTTTATTCTTTGGCTCATTATATCTTTACCTGCAGCCTGTCTCTGTAAAACTGTCCTAGTAAACCTGCCTCCCTCCCTCTCTACCTCTCTGTCTTTCTCTGTCTCTCTGTCTGTCTCTGTCTCTCTCTGTGTGTCTCTCTCTCTGTCTCTCTCTGTCTCTCTCTGTCTCTCTCTGTCTCTCTCTCTCTCTCTCTCTCTCTGCTACTCCTGCTATTCTCTTAAGTCACCTCTCTTTCTTGTCTGATAGTTAGGCATATCCTGTTTCTGACTCATTGTGTCAAATCTTTCTCTGATTTGTCACTTTGTCTATCCCTCAATTAGGTCGTCACTTTCAAATATGGTTACTTCCTTCTACAAACTAATTTTCTATTCACTGTTTGGGACTAAAGGTGTGCCATTCAAGCCAGATCACACAGACCTCGAAGGTCTTTGGATGTGGTCTCTTGCCAGAGCATGTATGTTGCCAGATTAAAATTCTCCTACAAAATCTGTGAAGAACAGGTTAGGGGAGTTTTGAAGAATAAAAAGGTGGATCTTAATACAACCAATATAGATAGAATACCTTTAAGCTAATATGACTAAGCAACTAGTAGGTTTTCTTTAAGGAAAGAAATGAGAAATTAGATCTCCATCAGTTAAAGCAATTACTCAGACAGGACTTTCATTCCCTCCAGGTCACCCAGCAGTGGAGGAACTCTCCCAAAGATACACTTGGGGAGCAAACAAAGGAGGTAAGAAAGATGTTCCAATATATGCTCCCTTTGTCTTACAAAGGATATCATGACATGTCTAGACTACCTTGACTTGACCTAGATCTTAAAGATAGGCTAAAGGATTAAAAGATACACTCTAGAGGTAAATATTAATTTTAGTATTATATTAACCTATACTTTTATGTCTTTGTAATAGGAACAGTGTTCATTAAGTTATTCAGGTTGTCTCTCTCTACTTCCAGAATCACATTAACTGATTGTGGGTATAGGTTTTCAAGCAATTGATCAGCAAAGCATAATGGGGAAAGATGTCAAGTCAGACATGGGTAAAGACAGATACTTGCTTCTTTAGCTTGTTCTGTTACATACCCAAGACCTTATAAAGTTTATTGATATCAGAATGTTGCCCCCCCATATTAAGTGTTCCATCTTTAATAAAACTCTAAAAGGAGAAAAGATGTTTTCTTTTTCTTGTCAATTCTTAATACCAATACATGACATAGTAGGTGATAAAACTCATTTGTACAAATGTCTACAGGTGTTGTGGGTCTGGCTTTTCCTCCTTGGATTCAAAAGAAGGTCTCCTGGACAGTGTATATCACTGTTTTTTTTTCCTTTTTGTCTTCTCTGATCCTTCAGAAAGTGTAATTCTGGTATCTTCTTCTGTTTTACAGAAGAGAAATATTTTATTTTATTTATTTTTATTATATATTATTTATATATAAATATATTTATTTCATACTATATATTTTATTATATAATATTTATTATTTATATTATACTATAATAATTTATATTTATATTAAATTTGTTATATTGGTAAATTGTCATGAACTCTTTGAGATCACTGAGAAGCTGGCTGTTCTGGGTTTGTTATTTTTGTCAACTTGACAAATGCTAAAGTCATCTGGGAAGAGGGAGGCTCAGTTGAGAAAATTGCTCTATCAGCTTACTTGTTAGGAAAGTCTGAGGAACATTTTCTTGATTAATGATTGATGTGAGGACTTCGGACCATTGTAGGTGACACCACCTGTGGGTAGATAGTCTTGGGTGGTATAAGAAAGCGGTGTGAAGAAGCCGTGAGGAGAAAGCCAGGAAGAAGCATTTCTTCATGACCTTTGCTTCAGTTCCTGTCCTGAGTTTCTCCCCTGGCTTCATTTATGATGTAGTGTAAGCTGTAATATGAATGAACCATTCGCTTCCAAAGTTGTTTTTTGCTCTCACACCCGGTGTTTATCACGCCCGTAGCAAGAAAACTAAGCAGTGAGTCTGGAGACGAGGTTTGGTACTCGTACCTCAGACCCAAGCGCATCTCAAACTCTTCTCCAAAATCTCCTGCTCTGAGTCAGACAGGTTGACTCTGTCACAGGGAAAAAGGATAATCCCAAAGTAGCCCATGAATAAAGAAGGCACTGTGCCCTTAAGAACAGATCCAGTATTAAGCATTTCCATCAGAGGTTAGCATTGTTTATATCATCATATAAAGTTGTTGGTAATGAAAACAGTTGGTGGACAGTTTATCCACGGAGACCCCTCTGCCTGGAAGTCTTCAGACAGTAACTCCAGCTTCCCCCAGTTTCAATAGGGCTTTCTTAACTGATTTCTGTGGGATGTTGTAAACGTCAGTTGGATCGTGTTTTGCTACTTATCAGTTGCTTCTCTCTATAACTGCGTGCATTCATTCCAGACCAAATGCCAAGTTAAGAGAGAGCACTCTCGGGACCACACAAACACAAGACACTTTTGATCATTTTGTGTTTTCTTACGAGGTTTTCCTGAGAATTTATAGTCTTACGGTTTAACAGTATTATACAGGTAATGTTATACTTTGTAAACAGCGTCAATTCAATTCTTTGGTGTATCTATTTGCTGATGTTACCATGTTTCATGGCATCAAGAAAGCAAAGTTTTTTTTTTTTCATTTTATGTATTGTGTCTGAATGTATGTACATAAACCATGGGCATATACATACTCTCAGAGCTCAGGCAAGAGGGCTGTCAGATTCCTTGACACTGAAATTACAAGTTGTTATAAAGCACCTGGTATGAGTGCTTGGAATTAAACCTGGGACCTCTGTAAGAACAGCAAGTAATTTTACCATTGCTCCAGTCCCAAGAAAGTTAATAAAAATGAAAGGACAGTTTTATTGATAATATTTTTTTATGATGACTAGATGTTACCAGAATGAGAATAGATAAAGCTCAATATACAAGTTTAGAAAATCTGAGTCATATATATATATATATATATATATATATATATATATATATATATATATATATATAACTGAAACTCCAGACCAGACATTAATTCCTTCTGCTGAACAGCTTTGGAACTAGAATGCTAGGGTTTTTTCTTTCTTTCTTTTTTTTTTTTCTTTTTTATGGTGATAATGGGCTATATTGGGTACTCATTTTCAGCCTATTTTCTAAATGATTTATATTTATATATTGATATATATTTCATATATTTATATATGAAATATATATATGTCATATAAAAGATGAGAATTAGAGGTCTCTCTTTTTCCCTCCACCCTTTTTTACACAGACACACACAGACACACAGACACACACACACTTCTAACATCAAAGTTGAATTCATTGATATCATACAGATGGAACAATTGGTTAAAGAAACACTAAGAAAGCCAAAGGCTTTTTCCAAACATAATGACCTCTCAGGACAAGCCTATCGATTTACAGTAAAATGTAAGAGTTAATTTTGGCTTCCTTTATACCCTTAAACACAAAACAGGAAAGTATGATTAAAGATAAAAATTATATATATATATATATATATATATATATATATATATTTAGTTATCTAAGTACTTCTTAGACATCAGGCTTATATTTGTAAGAAATACTCTTTAGACAACCAACTCTCATTAATGACTTTCTTCTTGGAAAGAAAATCCAAGCCATTTTGGCTCCATTTCAGTACTACAGCAACCTTCACAGGGCTTGTGGCTGAGAGAGGCATGTTTTAACCTGAAAGTTCAGTGACGGTGAAATCTCTTGTCTCTTTCTCGTCTTTGAAGCCACCTGAGAGGTACCTCAAGGTCGATTTTAGCCACCCCAACAGTTATCAAAGTGCTTGAAAGCAGACCCCAGGTTCATCAGTCTTCAGTTGAGCCTTGGAGACCCAGGCCAGGGGCAGACTCAAAGAGGAAAAGCCCTGAAAAGTTACTTTGGTTTCCAACCTAACATTCCTATTCTGCTCTAAGAAGTCAGAGAGATTGACTCCCAGATTCCTTAAGCATCATTTTAGTGTTATCTTTTCTAGAAGGGGATGCTGAGAACGGCAGATAGAAACTGATTGTGTAGACTTAGAAGAGACTTCTGAAAGCTGCACGTTCAGAACTGTCTTTGGATCTCTGGCCAGGAATGCCAGAAGGGAGCTCTCAGTTCTTATCTCCTAAACGAGAGCTTCTGCATGGAGGCTGGATGTGAGGGTGGGAACTGAAACTCCAGACCAGACATTAATTCCTTCTGCTGAACAGCTTTGGAACTAGAATGCTAGGGTTTTTTTTTTTTTTTTTTTTCTTTTTTATGGTGATAATGGGCTATATTGGGTACTCATTTTCAGCCTATTTTCTAAATGATTTTAGGGTTGCCTCTACAAAAGGGATTAGAATGTTACACTAAAAATGGCATCTATCTCCTGGTAGTGACATACTACTGTTTCTCCCCTTAATGAGGAATGGGGTTCACATTGAGTGATGCTGAGGATGGAGGAGAAATAATTGTCTTTTAGTGAGATGGTGTGTTTTTTCTTTTATAATCTTTACCCCCAGCATAGTTGGTTACAGAGCCTTCGCCGCTCAGCTTCATGAGTTGGACTTGTTTTCTGAATTAGTCAGAAGTGTGACTTTTTCTTCTTTGTCTCTAAGCATATTTTCCCTAATACTTTAGGTTTTACCTTTCCTCTAGAGTAGAGGTTATCAACCCCCCCCAATGCTGCAACGCTTTATACATCTCCTCATGTTGGGGTGACCCCCAACCATAAAATTATGTTTATCACTAATTCATATCTGTGACTTTGTGGCTCTTATGAATTATAATGTAAAGATGTGATATGCAGGAACATATCAAAAGCTCCTCATTTCTCCATATAGCTATTCATCTGCTCTGAGGGTGACCTCTATCCTGGTATGGCTTTTCCTCCTTCTTCCTCCCCCCCCCCCCCCCCCCCCCCCCCCCCCCCCCGCTCCATCCTCTTCCTGAAAGTTGCCAAGATTTATAGCTTATGTTTTCCCTGGGGTAATGAGGGAGAGGATTTTGTTTTAAACTCTCCTTCAATTATCATTGAGATTCAAAACAAAGTTAAAAAAAAATCCAAGCACAAAACCCAAGTGCGCAGTCTTTTATTATGCATATGAATATTCTAACTTCAGAAAACTATTAAGCCATTTTAGCCCATAATTCAAAACCTGAGCTTTTTTTTTCCAGTTGAATCTCATTAAGCTGTCTTTTTATGATAGGTAACTCCATTCCAGGTGGCATCATACATAAATACAAAGTCTTGTTTTTAGGACAAAGTATAAATATTAGAATAGAGAGAGGCTTGGGGGTGAGGCAGGGACACACTGTTTCTGTTGGGATTTTCTCCTGTTATGTATTTTTTCTTTTCCCAGCAAAGTTCCTTTACAGCACACCTGTACCAACCAGCTCTACCCAGGGAGCATGCCATTGCCTCCCAGGACCAACCATTTACCTTTACAACCATTTACAACTGCTGGCCAAGTGCCCTGGTCAGCTACTAATAACAGTGGATTCTGATTGTCTAGTATCAGGTTTTAGTGTGCCTCTTGCTAGATTTATGAGCAATAGTTATTGTTCTTGATATTTATTCTTTCTGTGTGAGCCTCAGCATGTCCTTGGTACCAAAGCTACACACTCTGACTGGCCTCCTCTCCCTAGTTTGTGTCCACTGCCTTCCATTCTCCATACTCACTACAGTGCTGATCTCAGTTTAACGTTCTAATGCCCCTCGCTGTATCTTTTCAACAACAGCAGGCTGTTAGTCAGAGTTCTCTGCAGGGCAGGACTTAGAGAATGCATATATATGCCAAGTGGAATTCAGTAGATTTTCTTCAGCAATATAGGATGGGTAGTCTGACAATGGATGTCTGCCAACAGAGAGGGGCTGAGAGCCCAGTGACCATTCAGTCTATGAGGCTGGTCTAGCAGTCCCAGGCTGGTATGGAAGACCTAGAAGATTGCCAAAGAACCATTGCACTCTGATTTACATTAAAGCTGTGTTCTGATGCCTGCTAAGAATGGTGAAGCGGCAGCAGCAGAGTACATGCATGCACTGTGGAGAAACAAAGGTGAACAGGGGAAAACCACACTAATTTTCCCAAAACCTTCTTGATAAATGGGCCCACAGCTGAAAGGCTTTGCCTCCTCTGTGGAAGTGTTTCCTTCTCTATGTTAATTAATGTTAATTATGTTAATGTAGAAACTCTTGAACAGTTTTCCTAGAATGTCTTTTAGTTGATTCAATTAAGTGGGAGAATGAAGACCATCCCTACTCTGATTTTCATCACCCTCTCTGATTCACATGTGCCCTTGATGTTCATGGTTCATGTTCCTGTCATGACATCCCCTTGTACTGCTCCCTTCACAGGGAAAGTCGTGACCATTCCCTAACACATGTGTGCTTCCCAGAGTTTTATAGGTAGAGGGAGGAAAATCAGTGTGTACGCTTTCTCTATCCTTCATCCTCTGGCCCTTACTGTCACAGTCACTCATACATGACCAACTTTGGGGAGGTCACTTAATGCTATCCAGGAAGAAAAAACATCCCCAGACACCAAACATAGAAAATAAATGGCTGTTGAAACCATTTACCTATTTTGTCATGGCAGCTGAACCTGTGACACGGTTGTTATATCTTGGTGTCTATACTGACATCTATACTTGGTGTCTATATGCTTATTGAAGTTATCCTCTCTCCCCTTTGTGGGGAGCCGACAGAAGGTGGCTATCATCCTTGCAGCCATCTTGAGCCATATACCCTGATAAGAGACTTGATTACAATAGCCTACAACAGCTGAGCACATTCTGATAACATCTTGCTTTAGATACCCAGGATTTTCCCTTGGGTGTGTGAGACTTAAAGGTGTGTGACTTAAGGGTGTGACTTAGAGATCAGATTTAGAGACAAGACCTAACGGCTTGATTTAAGGGCGTGACTAAAAGTTGTGGCTTAGAAGTGAGACATATAAAAGGCGAGAGGCAGACAGAAGAGGTCAGTACAACTTGGAGTAGGAATTAGGCATTGAGGAAGAAGACACTTGGACTAGAGAACTCGGAAGAATGATTACTAAGTATTAGGCACTTGGAGTAGGCACTTGAGACTCGAGAATAATTATTAGGTAGTAGACACTTGGCACTTGGAGAAAGAACTTGGAGGCAATAGGGACTAGGAACTAGGAACTAGGAACTAGGAACTAGGAACTAGGGACTAGGAACTCAAGACTTGGGACTTGGAGAGAAGAAGAGAGACTGAAGAATAAATGGGATTGAATCATACTCTGCCTGGTCTCCATTCTTTGCATCTGTCCTCTCTCTCTCTCTTGCTGAACCCCGACCTGTGGAAGAGCAGCTTGGGGCAGTGCGGGCTCTAACAAGTTTGTCCCCAAGGCTTTTGACAGTGCGGGTCCCAACATTGACAGAATGGTCCAAGATATTTTGGTCCCCAAACGTGGGTTAGTGCAGTTCTCAACATTTTTGGCTCCCAACTTGGGGCAGCTCGGGCCGAAACACCTCTTGTAGCCGGAGAATACATGTTCAATTTGTGTAGCAGTGATAAGGTAGAATGAAGCAGACTTCCTCCACAATCACAAGCTATATCTAGGAAAAACCATCAGTCAAAATACATTTTATATGTAAGGTAAAGCTTTCAGTGAGATGAACTACTTAACAGGTCTTTAACATGTTTCTTGGACTTCACCAAGATGAACACTTGTCCATACCCAATCTTCAGTTTTCAGATACATTTCTTGTGCAGTGATTGGTTAGTGAATTTATCCAGGTGGGTTTTTGGTCATGTATTTCTTGATTAAAGACTTTCATGTGTGGAAGGGGCCCATGGAACTTTAAAACAATATCTTCATAAAATAAAAAAAAGGGGAGGTATATCCTTGTATATCACAAAATTATTTAAATCATGGTCTTTTATTTTAATTTTTTAAAAAAAATTTGGATGCCAAGGAACTTTCTGCTGAGTGTCTATGGCTCCCTTAAACTAGACACACTTATGCCTAGGTAGAAAGGAAGGATCCACTTACTGGCATATGGCATGATCCTGACCAGGTATCTAATATGAGGAAGAGGGCATGTTTGTGTTTTTTTCTGCTGGATACGGAAGGAGCATGGTGGCTGCCAGAGTGATTGGTGAGACATGCTGATGCTGGGACAAAAAATAATGCTGACCTGTGAGCTTGCTGAGTGCTTTGACAATGGTGACTGGGAAGCTGTATTGGACACATGTTTGTGACCCACCTTTGCTTTCCTATATCCCAGATGGGACAAGCTGCCTTGCCTCAAGTTTTTAGACCTTGTGGAACAGAGAATCAAAAAGAGAAGTTATAATGACTCTTGTATTTTTCTTTAAGGTGGCCAGTTATTTGGACTCAATCATGTACTGGTCTAGAAATCAATCCAATATTTGAAATAACAGGCTTCATTTGGATGACTGGATCTTAACATTTTCAGAGACATATTTGGAAGTTAGCTGCAGTTCTCTATGATGTTATGTTAGCAAGAGATAAAGTTGGGACAGGTTCTTAATTTCAAACAAGTGTTAGTGCATATGGTAAGGCTCTTTTAATTGCCAAGTTAAAATTACCTTTGTCTCTTCTACAGTATTTATTATAAGTTGAATTGATTGTATATTTTCTAATTGTGTTAGTGTGTTGAAACCTGGCATGTCTGTTATGGGGGTCTGTCAACCAGATTTTGTCTTACTGCCCTGAGTATTACAGAACCTTGGTTTTCTGAAAAAAGCTTGCAAGTACTGGAAGAAGTGAGTTAGGCTTTAAGCAGAAGCAAGAGGGTAGTGGGCTTGATCATTGCTGCTATAACAGCTTTAATTACATTAATTGCTAGCACCACTGCTTCTGCAATAGCATTGACAGAAGTTAAGACAGCTACTTTTGATAATCATTTAGAAACAAAATGTTACTAATGTGTTGAGTATACATGAAGATTTAGATTAGCATTTGGAACAACAGATTGATGCTCTTTATCCTATTCAAATTATTCGAAAGAGGTTTAAAGTTTAAGAGTAAGGAGCCATCTCGAGTGTCATACCAAATACCATTGGATTTGTGTTAGTTCTAAAATTGACAGTGGTAGTCATTATAATTAGGAAAATGTTTAAACATACTTGCAGTGCATTTGGCATAATTCTAACACCTCTCTAGATGTTTTAACTTTGCATAGTGAGCTTATGAATTTAAAGAATGCTGCTCAGCTGAGCGTCAATGTAGCAGATACTGCTGATAAAATTACCCATGGACTGAGGTCAGTATTTCTGTTTTGGTCAAGCTTCAAGAACGGCATATATAGCTTGATCATGCTAGCCCTTTTTGTCCTGGAAATACTTTTATTCCTACCTATCATGTAAAGTTTCTCTTTAACAACATCAACATGTTTGCAGGCAAAGTACATGACTTGAATCTGAAAATGGACCCCCAGACAGAGTTATTGAATTAACAGGCTGACAAGCCAAGGACAGGTAAGATTCTGCACAGAGCCTTACCAACCTAAAATGGAAAATGCATTGTATTTGATGGTGCATATTCTGCAACAGGTAAGGAAGGCATTCTTGTCAGAATGAACTAAGACAGGTTCGGTCTTGTTTATGTAATAAAAAAGAGGGAGGTGTGGAGAGCTTTTGGGGCTGCCTGGCAGGAATCTGACATTGGCCAATAAAAAGGAAATGGGCTGCAGGCAGGAATCTGACATTAGGCTAGAACAAAGAAGTAATTTCAGGCAGAAATCTAAATCCTAGGTTAGAACAACAAAGCGATTTCAGGCAGAAATTTAAATCTTGGGCTAAAACAAAGCAGTACTTAAAATTAGGAATATAAATCTTAGGCTAGGACAAAGAAGTAGGCTTCAGGCATGAAAATGACTTTGGGCTAGGACAGGGAAGTAGGCTCAGATATTTTGGTCACCCTAATAAGCCCTTAGAAACAGTGATCCTGGGAGTGATCATGGGACTCTTTTTACTGCCTTGCTTGTTCTTTGACTAATTGTGTTTATTGTATTGCTTGTTCCTCGACTATTTACATCTATTGTGTTGCTAGTTCCTCAATCTAGAACTGACCTTAATTCTTTCATGAAATTAAAATGGTATAAAAGCAAAAAGCAGGAGGAGGGGTGGGATAGTGGGTTCATGGGGGTGGAAGTGGGCAAAGGGGATAATATCTGAAATGTAAATAAGTAAAATGTCCAATAAGAAATTGTAAAATGAAAATAAAGGCTTTTGTTTGCAGCACACTACATATGCTATAATTCATGCTAACTTCTGATGCTGCAAGACAAAATAGAATATTTCTTAAAACCCTGAATGCTTCCACTTTTCTGTCTCTACATTTCTCTACTTAATTTATTTTTTCCTACCTTATTCTAGTGAAAGCTTCCATTGTTTCCTTTCTTTTCATAACAAATGCAATGCAGCCAAAGTAAGCTTCTAAAAGTGTATTTGTGATCTGAGTGCTTAGCTACATAAGATCATCAAGGATTTCATTTCTGTAAAAGATGTCATTCTCAATCCTGGGCTGGAGAAATGGCTTAATGGTTAAGAGTGCTTATTGCTCTTCCAGAAGACCAGAATTCAGTCTCTAGCACTAATATCAGGAGAGCCATAACTGCTTGTAATTCCAGCACCAGAGGGTTAGCCACCCAAAGAGGCCTTCATGCCCATCTGTATGCATAGAGCAGACATGCTAAAGTACTCATGTACTCATAAATAAAAATAAAATAATTAAAACGTCCTAAATGTCTGAAGGCCTCGGTTTCCCTACAAACCTCATCTCTAACCTTCTTTTTACTCTTTGCCTCACATTATGATTTTCCTTTTTCCTTTAGTTACTTTTATATTTATATGTATGTGTGTATGCATGCATGCATGTGGTGTGTGTGTGTGTGTGTGTATGTCATAACAAGTATGTGGGGATCAGAGAGCCACCTCGACTATTTACCCTAATTTCCCTGTCTTATTTGAGATAGAGTCTGTGGCTCCTTGCTGGGGACACCAGACTATCAGGCCTATAAGCTTTCAGAGATGCTCCTGTCTCAGCCTTCCATCTCACCATATGTGTGCTAGAATTGCACATTCCCATAACTGCATCTGCTCAATGGACCTGAACTCTAGTCTGTGCATTTGTAGAGCAAACACTTCATCCACTGAGTCATCCCTCCCAGCTCTTCCTTTTCCATCGGACTTAAAATGTCCTACCCATTCCAGATTCTTCCCAGTCACTAGTCAACCTGTGACTTCAGCCCAGATGATATTTCCACTTTCCCCACCATTCCAACATCCAAATCTAAATCGATCATTGTTGTGATCCATGTTCACCACAGCCCCTATCTCCACAGGATTAAATCATAATTCAGACTTTAAATTTTATTATTTTATTATACTTTTAAATTTGTGCATGTTGCATTATGCATATCTGGATGTAGGGAGCCCGTGTCTGTAAATATGCATATGGAGGCCACAGTTCATGTAGTGATATTATGTGCCTTTCTCTATGACTCTCTGCCTTTTTGTCTTTTTGAGACAGATTCCTCCACTGGACCTCACTGGTTGAACTAGACTGACTAAATGGCAAGGTTCCACAATCTACCTGTTTGTTCCTCCAACATTGGGGTTCAGACACACAAGGACACACCAATGTTTGTGTGGACAAAGAAGATACTAATGCAGATATTTATGCCTGCAATGCAAACTCCTTATGCACTGAGCCATCTCCCCAGACCCATTTTTTATTTGTTTCACACAGAGCTTCACCATATAGCCCAGGCTAGCTTCAATGCTTCTGTCTCAGCTTAGCTAAGATTATAGGCAATGACTACAAGGTTGGCTCAATTATACATATTTTGAATGTCTAATATTTTCCTACATTTCTGTATAGTTTGAGGTCATGTTTTCCCCAACACTGCTCTTTAGGGAAATTCAGATATTAATGAATGAAAGATGAGAAACTTGGTATAGCATGTAAAAGTTGCATTCACAGTGGGTACGGATCCCTCTAGTACACAATTGTAAACACTTAGGAGGATGCTGACCTGCATTACTTTACCCTGGAAGAAAGCAGATGTGAAATAAATTACAGGGAGACAAGCATTAGGCAGGAGTTCTGCTTTAAACTAGTATATTGCAAAGCTTTCTGAACACAGAAGAAATGCAAAGTGATAGATCCTTTGCTGAGAGCTTACAGAGCTGAACACTTCACAGTCATTAATGTAGGATCCTCTCATGGATGCTGCAAGACAGGTGCTCTCTAATGGGATAAAGGAGAGCTATAAGTGGTAGTACAAGGAAACTTAAGCAGACAAATTCCAGAGTAGATGGATCCACTTGTCTTCAACTAAATTGAATGTGTGTGTGTGTGTGTGTGTGTGTTCCAAACACTATAAAAGGGCTTCAAATACTCCATAATTAATGAAACAAACATGATTAAAGAATCTGTAGTACATCAGCCATTCTTCCTGGCCCTGAAGATCCAATGGTGTTTAAAACAGATGCAGTGTTCCTCTATTATCCTTAGCTTCAGGACAAGTATCAGAATTCATAGATGCTCGAGTCTCTTATTTAAAACGCCACAGCATTTACAGATAGCTTGCATGTATCTCTCCAGACATATACTTTTTAAGAATCTTCAGGGTTATAATATCTGATGCATTATAAGCGTTATATAAATATTTATGCTCAATTAAATAGGGTATAACGGTAAGAACAAATCTGTCCTTGTTCAGTACCAGCGAATTATTTTTCTTGAATACCTCCCATCTGGTATTGTTTTAATTTTCACATTACTAACCCATGGAGACTGGTGGACCTACTGTCCTCTTACTGCTCTGATGATGCTTAGTGTGATGGAGATGGGTATTTAACGAGTGAGCCAAGGATTCATTTTGGACAGTGATCGTCATCAATAGACTGTTCCAGTCTTGTTCCTGTGTGTGATGATCAATCTCAAATTTGGGTTCAGATTGCCTGAGCAAGGTAGGATGTCTGAGTTAGGACCCCAGTGATAAGAAGGGTCTTTCATGTAAAAAAAGGAGAAGGATGAGGGTTACAGAAATCATCCTAGTATGAGCAGAAAGTAAGACACCTCAGAACAAAGCAAGAATCCTATGGAGAAGGCACACTGATGCAGGTTGCACAGAGTACTTACAGAAACACAAGGCAACCTGCACAGTGTTGGAGGCACTGGGGGGCAGCGTGCATTGTGGTCTAGACTCCACAGGAAGTGTGCCTGATTTTAGGCAGACTAATTACAGAATCTGGTTTTCAACTTCATTACCTGATGGTGCAATCTCCATTGGTAAAACCGTGTTGTGTTGGAACTTTGAAATATTGATAGAATTTTATCTGTTTCCTATTTGAAGAGAAATTAAAATTGGACATAGACTCACCATATCTAGGGTATAGGTCATAGGTCACTCATCTCTATAGAGCTGTTTCTTGATGGAGACATGACCTCAGAAAAATAAAAAATAATAAGTAGGAAACATTAAAAAGTGACATAGACCATGTGAAAATAGGTTGATAAGCTAATAATAATAATAATAATAATGATCGTGATGACGATGATAATAATAATAAGCTAACTCTGTTCTGAATAAAAGTATTACTATCTTTCTATATATGGTGATTCTACAATGGTAAGTTTTATGACTGCCCTGTGCACTCTGTCACGTACTGTAGAACTTTTTATCCTATGGTGTTATTTCTCCCTGACTACAGAAACTGCCACAGTTAGTAGCATTTTAATCGACTTTATAAAAAATGATAACTGATCTACCATGGAGAGAAGAGTACTCTTTAATTTAGAAATGCTAGGTAAGAATGTTCTCTACGTTTCCTACTTTACATTTTATTTCTGTTAATAAAAAAAAAATGACAAATTCTCCATGAAGTCATGAAATAGCTAAAAGTGGAAAGCAGTGTTGGGTAATGCAATAAAATACAATCTATGATTAATTATTGAGCGCACATTCCTGAATTAGACACTCCTGGAGCTTAGGGACATGAGCAACCTCACTGAGGGAGAAAATTGAATTTACCAGGCACAGGCTTCCTCTGGTGTCATGACTCAAACTTGGCTATGATAATAATATAATAGCCATCATTTATTAGGTGCAGGCCGTGTGTCCAGCACTGTGAAGTGATTTACGTATATTATCATATTTGTTCTTGGTAGAGCCCTTCAAAGGAAGGTTCTTACTGTCATTGTAGATGAGGATACTGGTGTTTTCTTCATGAAAGGCCACCTGCCCATATAGCCAGTTCTGGTAAGTATCATATTTTAACAATCTATGTTTGGAAAGTGCATGTACTTTATGACTCTGCCTGGTGCTACCCTTCTTTGATGGAGTACCTGTCTATGTCTAATGAATCTTACCTCCCGTCTATAGAGATTATTGATCCTGCATACTTCTGATTTTCACTCTCTCAGGATTTTGCTAAGCAAGCATGGTCATAATCAATGCCAACATCATTTCTCTCAAAACCTAACTTCTTGGCTTTGTATACCAGCTCTCTAGAGCACTTCTCTAGAGCCCTTGGGGGGAAAAATAGTCTGTTCTTCTGGGTCTCAGTGTCCTCAAGTTTAAAAATATAGACACCATAATATGTATAACATGGAATTACTATAAAATAAAAATGAGTTTTCTTAAGGTATTTTCTAGTACACAGTATGCCTTCAATAGAGTTAGTTATTAACACAAATTAACAATGTTAGTTTATTCTTCACATGAAATTAAGATGCTAACTGTGCAGTGCATGTGTGAATTGAAAGAATGTCTTGGTGCTTCGGTAGGTTTTCTGTTAATGAAAAGGATTGCTTTAAGTGAATCTGGCAAGTTCTTTTCCCAATTATTAAATTCTTTCTAATTTCTCTACATTATTCTTTGATGTCTTCCTTTCCCCACGAGGTGACTTCCCAAGACATTAAATGAAATAAATTTAATATTTAAAACTGTCTCTTTCCCCTTCCCCCTCCTCGTCTCCCCCCCTTCCCCCTCTTTCTCTCACACTCTACTGAATGTTTTTCTTCTATGATTGGGTTTCTATTTGTCACAAGACTTTCTATTATTGATATACATATTGAATATGTAAATGGAGGAGATAGCTAAGAACCTGACTACCCTGTAACAGTGAGCGTGTGCTCCTCAGTCACAAGGGTTGTCTGCTTCAGCTGTGTGTGATCGATCATGAGGATACTGAGCTACTGAAAGTGATAATCATTTTCTACTTCTTACTGGTCAGCCTTCTGCTGTGAAATGTTTCATCAAGCAGATTGGTAAAATAGTGTGCCCCTGGATAACTGTAGGCCCTTGTAGAAGGTAGATTTGAAGTACGTTTCATGTGACATAATGAATCCTGCAAATTTTAACCATAAAAGATACAATTTGCAAGTGCTTGAGGAACCCCCTCAATGAAGAGAGATTGATTCAGCCTTTCTAATAGTCCCCATGTGGTAATCAGAGCAGAGGCATAGGGGTTGCAGGAGAGTATATTTAAATATTGTATTCTGCTTTTCCTTTTGCTAATTTGTTTTTTTTGCATAATATCCAAGTTCTATAATTTAGGACATACCATGATTTTTATTTCCTGTTAGTAAAGAAGTTCCTTGTTTTACATTGTCTATGGATCATGTTTTAAAAACCTGAAGTTATACTTTCTTATTAATTAGTGCCTTGGACTCAGAGGCTGCTTTCAATATTCTGCTACAAAAAAAAATTAATGCGTGATAAACAACCTTGTATGAGGATCATTCCATACATACGTGAATAGAAATGGTAATTGTGTTTGTACTTAAATGATAGATTTTGTCATGAAATTTTCTGCGATGCGACACCCAGTCCTCTTCCTACTAGCAAAATATTCACATCCCTGTTACCTTCTTCAGTGTTATGTTATCACACTCCTCGAACTTTCTCTACATACAAGAAAAAAAAAAAAAAAGTCATCTCAATGTGCTGAGTCTGCATTTCTGTAGTTAGTGAAACATGACCTTCATGTTCTTCAGGAATATGTTATAGAAAGCACAATTCCGAAGATGTTTTCCCCGTGCTTCCTCATGCCATTAAAATAACGTAATCAAACACTGATTGAGGTGCCATAGAGGAGAACTTGATGAATGGAATTAAAGTTATTGATCTGACTTCGTGATAGGGAGATTATCCTGGATTATCTGTGTGGTCCTTAAAAAGAAGGGAATCCTTATAGGGAAGGGAGTCAGAGGGTGCAGAGAGGCAGCAATAGTGGAAGCTGGGGCCTGTTAAGGCAAAGGTACCAGGTAGGGAGTCAGGAAGTGTGGTGAGTACTTAGCCAGCCATTACTGTTTTGCAGGTAGAGGAAGAAGCCATGAGTCACAGAATGCAGAAGGCCTAATAAACAGAGAGTCCTCAGCTCACATCCAACAAGGGAAGGTGGCTTTAGTCTTATAATCCTGGGAACTTAATTCTGACCATTTAATTAGTTTTGTAAGTTGCAGAACTGTTTGTTTACTTAAAAGATAAAATTTGGAAATTCCAATGTAATTACATTTTGTATCAATAAGAAAAAAATATAAAAAGAGTGAAATATATTTTTAACAAGTTGTATAACTTCTTTTTTTAAAATAACATTCAGGAAACAAGAGCAACAAATTATTATATACTTTCTATATAGGAGTATGGATACCTAATTAAGTAAAATTTTAAACAGGTCAAGTTAGATACCTGCTAATATTATCATCAGCATACCTTCAATAATCTGTTTGCAAATGCACCACTTTCAACCACAGAGTACCAGCATTTCATTATAAGGGATACAGAAAGTGAACTGAAAATTAAACGGAAACACACAAGAAGACAAAATAAAAGACGGAAAACATTAATCTCAATGGAATGGTATATATACACGATACACTCTAAAGAGATCTCAAGGCTAACAGAAGGTTACAGGAGGGATGGAATTCATGGAAGTCAAATTAATCCTCTGACATTTCCAAAGTTATTACTATAGAATAAAATGACAGAAGTTAAAGTTCACAAGATATGTGAGAGTTGAATAGAGTAGGGAAAATATTAAAGTAAAATTATATCAGTAATTAAAACTGGAAAATGAGAAAGAACAAAAAAAAAGGAGAGAAAGAAACATTGAAAGGGACTGTTATTGCCCAATGTTAATATTGCACACAGTAAAAACTAAATTTCCAAATAAAGTAGTTACAATGTTTTTATACAGGTGTTAGTAGAAAAACATCAGCTATGACATGATGTGTATCTTCTAGACAACCAAGAAAATTGCAAAACCTTGGTAAAGTCAAATCACAACCCCAAATATGTAAAAATATAAAATGGTATGATTAAACTAAAACTACAACCATCAGTCACATCAACACTGAATTTATTATGCATGTTAAATTGCTTTCTTCATTGTCCTAAGAAAGCAAAATGCAACTCAAGGCTTTTTCCAGAAGACACTTGCAGGCATCCAGGGATAGAGGATGGCAGGCAAACTCAAGTTCAAAGAAAACAGGAGTCACCATGTTAATGACAAATAAAGTCCCACCCCAAACA
This sequence comes from Arvicanthis niloticus, assembly GCF_011762505.2. Taxonomy (NCBI): domain Eukaryota; kingdom Metazoa; phylum Chordata; class Mammalia; order Rodentia; family Muridae; genus Arvicanthis; species Arvicanthis niloticus. The sequence goes on from NC_133429.1 coordinate 20,747,987, forward strand.
ACTGTCTTTGGATCCTTGTGCCAATTCCATATGTGGAATGGAGTCTTCTTTCATCTTGGAATTTTAGCTGCTAATTGGGAAAACGTTCAAATCTAAATAAAGTTAGGTCACATGAAACACTATGTACACACTTCTCAGGCACTGACTTGTGTGCTCTAGATGAGAAAAGGGAAAAACCTATAACAATATCATGCTAGTTAGGGATCTGTCATTTCAAGTATGTGGGAAGAAATGTGGCCATGCTTTGACACGATAGGAAATGAACTATTCAGTGTTTTCTTAATGTTTCTTAATACAGTGCAACATACTTCTGCATTGGTTGCCAGCTTGCTTAGTGATACTGGTTGCCATCTCACTAATTCATTCTTGTGAATTTTTTCATTTATTTCTTGATCTTTCTACATTTGTTTAAATTTATGTATTCACTTTTCATCCTGATCACTGCCTTCTCTCCCATTTCCCTCTTTAGCGTGCCCTCCCCCATCTCCCCTTTCTTCTCCTCTGAATAGGCAGGCTCCCTTCCTGGGTATCCCTCCCCCCACCCCCCATCCTGACACTTTAAGTCTCTGCAGGTCTAGGGGCATCCTCTCCCAATGAGTCCAGACAAGGCTGCCCAGCTAGGATTATGTATTCCACAGACAGGCAACAGCTTTAGGGGTAGTCCCTGCTCCAGATGTTCCAGACCCACATAAAGACTGAGCTGCACATCTGCTACATATGTACAGGGGTGATGTGGGATAGGTTCAGCCCATGTATACTCTTTGGTATCCCAAGTGTCCAGGATAGTTGAGTCTATTGATCCTTCTGTGGAGTTCCTATTCCCTTCCTTATATAAAATCTTCAAAAAATGTGATTCTAACATCTGTGCTATCCCATTCTCTCCAATCTCTGTCCCTTTATTGATGCTTTTGGCAATCCCTTGCTTATTCTAAAATTTAGGGCTCTCTACAAGTCTTACTGGAAGTTATTTTGTGCATTCATGGTCTACTTAGATTGGAAATTTCAAGACAAAAAAATTACAGGATAATCTGCTGACTTTAAATCATAGGTTTATTGATCTAGACTATCCCTGCCCCTCCTCTCCAAAGTTACATGTCAACGGCTTTCATTTTTCTTACTACTTATTTTACTTAAACAGATGTAGAAATGTCTTCAAATTCTGCAGGCATATGAACTTCAAAGGCCTGAGAAGATTGGGGTGGGGAAATCTATGGGGTTTTTGCAATGATGTCTTCTTCCTCTCCTCTTCCTCTCCTCTTCCTCCTCCTCCAAATCTACCACCTCCTCATCCCTCTCTACCTCCACCTCCTCCACCTCTTCCTCCTCCACTACCTTCTTCTCCTCCTTCTTTTCCTTCACCTTTTCCACCTCCTCTTTCTCCTCCTTTTCTTTCTATTCCACCTCCACTTCTACCACCACCACCTCTTCCTCTGTTACTCCTCCTCCTCCTCTTCTTCCTCCTCCTCCTCTTCCTCCTTCTCCTCCTTTTATCATTAGTGGAAACTGCTGTTTCTCTTTTCACCAGCAGTGAGAAGACAGATAGTGAGAAGCACAAGTAGTGCTTCTTTTCACCAGTAGTGAGAAGCACAAGCTGTTATTTGTTGCAGCAAAGATACTATTGGGGGAAGAACCAAAGCTTGGTAAGGCATTCTTTCTGCTCTTTCTCAAAGGCTCAAGTGCTCAAAGGCAAAGCCCTGCATCTTCCCTAGCAGAGTCTACTCTCTGGAGACAGTGCTGATATTGTTTGTCTGATACAGTGTCTAGCAAGGGTTTAGTTAATTTATTTTATTTGAAGTAGCAAACAATTTTTTTTTCTAGAGTGGTCACACAAACTGTTTAGATTCTTCAATTTTTTGATAGTTAATTACACATGGATGTATTTGGAAACTGAATATTTTGATATGTGTGTTTTGATGATCATTCATTTTAGTTTTTTCTAGATTGGTATCAAGCTTGAATAACTTGTACTTGCAGATATATGAGAAATATATATTTACTAATAACATTCAATAATACTTATTTCAAATGAATTAATTTATCTCACTTCACAGATTTAATTTTTAATAATTTAAGAACATGCCAATTGTATACTGTGGGGCCACTTAAAGGTTTGCTCGAATGCTTCTATTACTCAGACAATCTTCTACTATTAAGACTTATAATTTGATAAAAGAAATCAAGCTATATCTGTCATGCATGAATAACAGAGAGATCATATGGTAGAGTGTTGTCTTCCTGGGATTTCAGTGGATTTTATCAAAAACTACAATAAGTAAATGACACAGAATAACGACTTGTGGAAATATTTAAAGATATTTAGGCAAGAATTTTGCTTTCTTCTATGTTTTGTGAGCAAAGTCACAACCACTTTGAGGTACAACCACAAAGGATGAGGACTAATTTTAGTTTTACTGGGCATCTAAATTCTGCAGACTCCCATTACTTCAGACATTTGGGTATTGCACAGGATTACCCTATGTCAAACAATTTCAAGAAAGTTTTCTTTTTACATGGACTCCCAAAATAGAATTTGAACAGCTGTTTATCTGATCATTAGTTTTATAGACTAAAAGAAAACTAAGAGAAAAAAGTGTTCTATAACTTGAAAGTTTTCCATATTTTATCTCATTGAATCCCCAAGCAATCGGTGCTATTCAGAGCAGCATTCAGTTATGTATAGTGTGATACTTATTGTTTCCAGGATATTATTATTTTAAGAGAAATAGAATTAGTCATCTGAGGCTTCAGAGTAAGTACAAAACTCAAAAAAAGAGGCCTTGGTGATCTAGGAGGATGATTCAAACAGTCTGAAAATCCTAGTAGCCTGATTTATCTTAGAAAGTACTTTAATAGACCCAGCACCAAGCACCATTCATTAATTAAAGCCTGGACTGATGCAAAGACTGGCAGTTTTTTTCTTTTTCTTTTCTTATTTCTACTGAACTTGAGAGATAGGGTTGATTTTGTTTATTGTTTTGATGATTCACTTATTGTTAGGTGAGTCTTCAGGATGAATTATAACCTCTGCTCCATTAGTAATACATGGAAATAACACTGGAAATATTACCCTTTCTGCTTCCTCCTCCTATTCTTCATTCTCCCTCTTCTTCCTCCTCTGACACTTCTTTTCCCTCTTTCTTTTCCCCTTCTTCCTCTTCCTTTTCCTCTGATAGTGAGGACTGTGTGGTTTCCCCTCCTCTGTAGTGAAGACAGAGGAATACAAGTTTCCATTGACCACAACAAACGTGTTATCTACATCTAGGCTTGGGTATTGAAGTGTCCAATATTATTCTAAGGGGCTCAAAGCCTTTGCACCCAGTAAAGCATCCAATGAAGATGTTTTGGCTCTGTCCTGCTTATGCTTATGCCCACTATAAAAAAATCTCTAATGCACCCTATACCCTATGTTATCGAAACGTCCAATATTTCCCTAGTAGCTCAAAACCTGTGCACTCACGAAAGCATCCAATGAAGACTTCTGGCAGGCTCACTGTTTCTATGATTCCAGTTGGCTCTTAATCCCTTTCTCTTTTACACTAAACCAATGTACACACTTTGTACTCATTGGTAGCAAATGACTACCAAGAGCTCTGGGTTCTTGGTCTCATAGTTAAGAATTGGTATAAGGAACCATTTTCTGATAGCAAGTTTGGGTCAAATCTTGGCTGTGGAACTTATTGTGCCAAGGTGAGAATGTGTTCATCTTTGTTTCTAATGATACAGAATAGGTCGTTTGATTTAGCCCCTTATCACATTATCTTCCTGGAAGTTGGGATTAGCTGACTTGCATCAGCTGAATGCAAGTCAGATGAACTGAGTGGGGAACATCACTGACAGTAAAGCAGTTGAGTGAAGAAAGAGAATGTTTTGTTTTAAAGGTAAATGAGTCTGTATTGCATGAGTAGCAAGCTGAAATTCTGAAATGTCTTCCTCTACCTCTTTTTTCCAGTAATGAGGACTGTTTATCCTCAGAAGCATCGTTTGCCACTATGGTTAAAGTTGGTTTTGTTAATAATATTTGCTTTTGTAAATATATAAGGATGACACTCTAGATCAGAAATCATCACAATAGTCTTAGACATAAACACGTAATTATATGTTCTAATAAGCTGCATGTAAACACAATCACACATGTACCCACTAAATATCAATTACCGATATTAATTAACTAATTGATTATCTTTCCACCTCATTCTTCTCCTGCAGGATGTGTGTATTCCTCAGGCAAGTGGCTAGATTTCTCTTGTCATTATCACTCAGATGTACAATATATGAATGTCACCCAATGTGGCATTTTATCCTTTGTGTGATCTGTAACAAGTATATCCTAACAAACACTCAAATGTATACTAAGTAAGGACAAAACTATACACATACATGGACTCTTTATTATGTATCATTTTTAAAAACTGTGTATGATAACTAAAGAAGCAAAATTATAGGACAATTACAAGCCAGAACATGTTTGTTTCTCTCGTTCCATATGGGCATAACTGCGAATCGTTGCTTGGCTAAATGGTTCTCACAGTTCCCTTCTGAACCTTCTGTTTACCTGGAGCTAAACAGATTGCTGAGGCCGTCCCCGACACATCTCCATGCTCCAGTTAATTTACCTCACAGTCACTCATTTGCTAACATGACAAGCCGTCCCAAGATATTTTTAGGATCACTACTTCCAAGAAACCAAACTCTATTTCAGTTCTCCCGGGAGAAGCACATTACTCCCCAAAGAAAAGGCAAGAGTGCTTCACTCCGCGTCTCTGAAGACATATACTGACCTCTCGCCCTCTCCTGGAAGATTCTCTTTTGTCTGTTTCATAATATTTAAGGTCGTGATCTACTTTCACATTCTTTGATTTCTGTTTCGTTTTCCCAAACAAGACAATAGTGGTCTGAGTTCTGATTGAGAGCCATGAACAGTATTTTGAAGTCAAGAAATAATTGCTGAATATAGCGCCCCCTACACCTATCTCAAGAACACAAAGCTATTTCTCTCTTTTAAAATCTTCTCCAGCTGTAAAATCCAAAAGAGAAAGAAAGACAAAAATTTTGCCAAATCCTGTAAGGGTCCTCTTGGAGTCTATTTTAATCATAAACTTTATAGATGGTTTTTTATCTCATCTGAATGCTACCCTCTATTTCCTGCCCTATTCCCACTTCTATGCCATGAGTTCCGTTCCGATTTTCAGCAAGCAGGGCCCCATTGCTGAATTAGAACACCCACATCTTTTTACCCATGAGGCATCCATACGCCCATCTGCAGTGACCCTGGGAGAGCTCTGACAGCTGAGGAAGAACATCTGGGAAGGAAGCTATGAGATTATTTTAACCCATGACTTTAAATCTACTTTTTCAAAATTCAGTGAAAGGAAAGAAAACCTACGATGCCAATTGTTATTTCCGGTTAATGAATTCCATGAGAATATGAATATACAACACTTGGAACTATTTGGGATTCATTTTTTTTCTTCACATCTGGTTAGTGTAAAAAAATATGGGTAAAAGAGTGGAGAAAAGAGAAGGGATTTTTTTTTTTTGGATATATTATTTTTACTTGACTCTTTAGTTACTGCAAGCTAACAACACAATTTATTTATTAATACTACTCTAAATATAGACATTTTCTTCTTCACAGTTCAGACCTCAAATATATAACTAAGGGCTTAACTTTAGCCGAAGAGAAAATTATACAGATCTAATAATATATATCATTATTATGCTTAGTCATAGATATACACATATTTAATATTTTTTCCATTAGACTCATTCTCATGTTCAGATTCAACAAATTGCACTTACTTTCTACATAGCATGGGTAGAATATATATTCTGAAGCAGATTTTTATTATGAATGATAACATGCAAATTACACATTTACATATGGATGCGGCCATGATACAATGTAGGCTTACTAGTAGTCACACACACATGCATTTAAACATTAGATAGAAAAAACAACAATAACAAAAAAAAATCAGTGAAAAAAAATCAATATGGCGCTATTTTTAACTATGTTTTACAGAAGCAGAAACTAGAGCATTTTGCCCAAGGCCATGTGGTTAGGAACTGGGAGAGAGGAGGGATGGCATATCTTTTGAATACGAATTCTGTGCCTTTCCCCACGATAACACACACCCAGTCTAATAATAAAGCAAAGCCCCCAGGTGCACAAAGAGGCACAGAGATAAATGCTTTTAGCTCTTCAGAGGTGAGGAAGCAAGACACTGAGGGAAGAGTACCCTTACACAGTATTTAAGGAGCCTCTCCTCTGCCTCTTAACTCAAATGACCCTGATGGTGAATGTCACAGCTTCTGCGAGATATTTTTGGAAAAGAATAAGAAAGAGCCCGGGGGCAGAGCAAAGCACACACAGCAGAAGAGCAGACAGAGTGGAAGAAAACCTGCTTAAATGAAAGGAAGAATTCAAATAAGAGGAATGAATATTCAGATGGCAGAGGCTGAAATGTAGATCCTGATCATGAGACTGAAAATGTAAATTCAGGCCACACTGTTCCACGTGTGGCACCTGGGCTGACGGAGAGCAATCCAGGTTCAGCCACTAGAAGGTTCTGCTGTAGTGGAGAGTATCTCACTTAAGCCCGTGTGGCGGCCACTGGCCACACCTGACTATTGATACACTGGAAATAGGGTCAGAAATATGGAAGAGATGACTTTTAAATTTTGCTTAATTTTATGTAAGTTTACTCAACCACACACTGAGCATGGCTCTGATTTAGGTAGCAAAATATGTAGATGATTCTTGGAATAGAGTTGCTATGTACTCAGCTATGAGGGTCAAATGAAGGCTGTGTTTCAGTAAATTAGAGTGATTCTGTGTGCCCATCTGTCTGTCTATCTGTCTATCTATCTATCTATCTATCTATCTATCTATCTATATCATGTTTCTTTCTCACTTACATATATATTCACACATATACATATATATGCATATACATATATACATATACACACATACACATATACATATATACATATACACACATACATATATATAAAATTTCCATTTCAGGAGATAAGGAACCAGTTGGATTGAGATTGAGTACAAGTTCTAGTTTGCTTAAGATCTACTAACAATTCAAGTTTACTCAAAGGGCTCTAATAGAAGAAAGAATGAGAACAGTAAGAATAAGGGGAGCTGTGAGGAAGCAGGGGTCGGATCTGTCCCAGCTGAGTACTTTTCAGTACTTTTCCTTGTTGTTGTTGTTTGGTTTTTTGTTTGTTTGTTTTTCTTTTTAGCTGGAAGGGAATAAAGCAAATGAACGAACAAAAGATTGATAAGAACCGGTCTTAAAGAGAAGACAACTTGATTCCTTTTAAGCTATTGGCATTGTGTCTTTTGGAGTGAGTTTACTCGTTTAAGCATCCACGCAAACAATATACTGACTTTAGGATGTTTTTAAAAATGCAGTAGATATTGAAAAAAATGTATCCTCTAAATTACTGAGCATCACCCTGTAGCTCTAGCATTCAACAAGCCAAGGCAGGGGGATTGCAGCAAGTTCAAGGCCACAGAGGCTACATAGTGAATCCAAGGCTATTGTGGGCTAGAGATTGGAACTGTTCCAAAATAAAGAAATGATGTCTGTTCTGTAATGCTATCATCGTTGTCTCTACTCCAACAAAGCATAAGAAATGAGAGAAAGAGAGAAGGGGAAAGAGAGAGGGAGGGAAGAAAACTTGAAAAAGAGTGAGATTTTGATGGGAAGCAGACTCATGCAGGACCATCAGATCTTTAGACTGTAGCTTTTTTTAATTTTTTTTACTATGATCTTCATTTGTTAGTTTTATTTCCTGATAAGCCAATGAATTGATTGGGATTAGTTGGAGAAGTATCCATGGGTGGTTACTTACAGAAGCAGGAACAAAGCAAACACAGCAGCATCAGCAAAATCCCACACTGGCATAAGAGACAACTTGTGGAAACCTGAACCCCTCCAGTTTAATGCAGGATTTACAAGCTGCTGAACAGGCTGGGAGGTGTCTTCTTCAGGCAGCTTAGCATCTACTTTTCAGTCTTTACTTTTTATAAACCCTTAAAGAAGGAGGGCCCTTTTACATCTGGTAAATTATAGGCATTTCCTAGGACTTCTGAGTTTCTTCTTCCAAAATCTGCCAGAATTTTAATTTTTAGTTTATTGTTTTCTTATACAATATAACCCAACCCTTCCCTCCATCCTGAACAATAAAAGAACTTGCAAAGTTATTATTATCTCATATATCAAGCTGTATTAAGAACTATATTGGTGCAATCTGCATGGTATTGACATTAAAATCATACAAATTAATCAATAAAGTGAAATCAAAGACCCAGATAAAAATCCACAGACCTATGGGCACCTGATATTTGATTTTAGAAAAAGCCAGAAAGACACAATTTGTTTAAAGCATCTTCAACAAATGGTGCTAATATAATAGGATGTCTCAATGTAGAAGAATGCAAATAGATCCATGTCTATCACTCTGCACAAAACTCAAGTCCAAGTGGATCAAATACTTAAAAAAAAAAAAAAACCCATAAAACCAGATACACTGAACATGAAAGAAGAGAAAGTGGGGAATAACCTTGGCTACATTGGCAAAGGAGACAACTTCCTGAACAAAACACCCAAAATTGTAGGCACTAAGATCAGTAATTAGTAAATGGTACCTCATGAAACAGAAAAAACTTCTGTAAGACAAAGAACACTGTCAATAGGACAGAATGTCACCCTGAAGAATATAAAATGGCTTTCATCAACTCCACATCTGATAGAGGGATAGTATCCAAAATATAGAATGAACTCAAGAAACTAGATGTCAACAGACCAACTAATTCAAATTTTAAAATTGGCTTCAGATTTAAACAGATAATTCTCAACAGAAGAATCTCAAATTGCTGAGAAACAAATGTTCAACATCCTTAGCCATCAGGGAAATGCAAATCAAAAAGACTAAGATTCCATTTTACACCTGTCAGAATGACTAAGATCAACAACAAAACGATCAGCTTATGCCATCAAAGATGTGGAACAAGGGAATACTCTTTTATTGCTGATGGGTGTGCAAATTTGTGCAGCCCCTATGGAAATCAAGATGGCAGTTCCTCAGAGACCTGGGAAGCAATCTACCTCAAGACCCAACTATACCACTGTTTGGCATATACACAAAAGACACTCTATCTGATGACAAAGACTATCTTCATGCGTTAATTTTAAGGTCTATGGCTTTGTCAGATTTAGACTTATTTCCTGTGGCTTTCACATCATCTGTATTGGTAGCAGAGTAGCTGTGTGGAAAATACTGTGGTTGGCATTGCCATAACAGTAGGATAATTCTTTGTCCTGAGGAAGTCTACAGTGTTTAAGGGACCAAAGAATGAAATACCAAACCATCCTAAACAAAGCTTGTTCTGTGTTTTGTGTAAAGAAAGAATAAGATTTTTGAAACAACATCAGCAAGAATTTAGGTGAAGAAAAAATATGAAGGCATTTTATAGATTTGACAGTAGGGGACAGAAAATGCTTTCAGACCTAGAAAAGGTATCAAGGATCCTGTATTGAATTTGTCATCTAATCTGTTGTAGTGTAGGTTAGGTTTGGGTGGGACAGAGTAGACAGTGGATTAAATAGTCTAAATTGTGGTAAACAAAATAAACTTCAAATCATGTTTCTCTAGGAAAAAAGGGAATTTTAGCATTTCAAAAGCTACCAGGAGGGGGAAGTTCAGGCTTGACTTCAGAAATGTGGTCATTGGGTTAATAAGAGTGCTTGTAAACTTGGCAAAAGGAAATATATCAGGCTTTTCTTATGGTTTATTTTGTGCACGTTCAAGAGCATTGGAGTAAGATCTATATGTGTGTGTATACATATATATGTATATGTATGTGCATGTGTATATATCTATGTATGTATACGTACATACATACATACATACACACATATACACATACACACATACACACACATAATTTTGTGCATGTTTGCATAAATTTTGTTACCCAGAAACCTTTTTTTCCCCACAAAATGAGAAATATACCCATAGGTACTGTCTTAGTTAGGGTTTTACTGCTGTGAACAGACACCAGGACCAAGGCAAGTCTTATAAAGGACAACATATATTTGGGACTGGCTTACAGGTTCAGAGGTACAGTCCATCATCATCAAGGCAGGCACATGGCAGCATGTAGTAGGCAGGCATGGCACAGGAGGAACTGAGAGTTCTACATCTTCAGCTGAAAGCTGCTAGTGGAAGACTGGGTTCCAGGAAGCTAGGATGAGGGTCTTAAAGCCCATACCCACAGTGACACACCTACTCCAATAAGACCACATCTACTTCAACAGGTACACACCTCCTAATAATGCCGCTCCTTGGCCCAAGAATATACAAACCATCACAGGTACCATGAGGTTTTCTTGGCCTCGCCATTCTGAGTCCTGGCTGGAAAAGGTATCACTCTTTCCTTTTCTTATATTCTCTCTTTTTCTTTTAGATGCTTGCTTAGTTTAGGTGCTTGCTTAGTTCACAGATCTGGTACAGAGACTCTTTGGCCTGTACATGGTTGTGAAAAGAGTGTAGTGAGAGGAGTTGAGGAAACTGGTTGGCACTGTAGTTGGCACAGACCTCATGAAGCCTTTTGGTCCACTTAAAGCACTTGACTTTGGTTCTAAGAACAATGGAAAGTCATTGATTTATTTCTGAAAAAAAAAAAAAAGATGCTGCCACATTGAGGAACTTTTATTTGTCAACACTGTAAGCTGTTTAACCAATTTTGATGGAAAGAAAATAAGAGAAGTATAGCCAGTTTCAATAGACAAATCAAATAGAAGATATGAAGTCAATTTAAGGGAAGCAAACCTTTCTTATATGAGCAGTATAAAGAGTTCAGATACATAACCAGGATAACATAGCATGGTTATGTGACATAGTATCCTGCTAGTCCTGTTGGAGGTGACCTCAGATTCTATCAGTAATGTAGACCTTGAAGTATTCACATGACCTCCACCAGAGCTGCCCTAGGAGGTCCATGAATATCTTTCATATTCTTCTACCTTGCAAACATCTCCCTTCATTTTGTCATCCTATTCTAAATTGAAGTCTTCTGGGAATGGGTCTGAAGGGCCTCATCCCTTCTACCTTGAGAAAACATGGACTTTTCAATTTGCAAATTCTACAAACAAATGAAACAGAAAAGAAAAGTGAAGTGTTTAGAGTTCCTTTTAGTCAAGATAAAGCAATATCTGGCATTGAAAGAAATCAAACATTTTAGATAGGTAAGTCGAATGACAGCTAAGAGACTACCCCTCAAGGAGGCAAGACCACTTTAAGGAATGCAGGTTCATTGAAACCATGTTAAAGGGATAAGGGGAATGGTGACTCATTTAATGGGATGCTGTTTTTCCTTTGGAGAATTCCGGATCTCTATCATAGTCTGTACATGGGTCATAAATTCTGCTGGATTCACCAATCTGAGTCTTGACTAGCTAGAAAAGATATGACTCTCTTCTCTCTCTCTCTCTCTCTCTCTCTCTCTCTCTCTCTCTCTCTCTCTCTCATTCTCTCTCTTGGTGATGGCCCGAACCTAACTAATTTTCTTCTGGATTGGAATTTGTCGTTCTGTTTCTCTAAAGTATCCCCACCTTATCCCATCCCCTGTGTGTCCCTTCAGGGGATATATGATTGCTACCATATATCTGATCTTTATGATGTCTTAACTCAAATGACATGACATGGTTTTCCTTCTCTTCCCCATTCTCTTCACATGGATAGAGGCTGAGATTTATAATTTGCCTGCCCTGGGGTTTTTCATTCTAACTCTATAAAATTGTCCTAAAGCTAAAATAAGTAAATAAATAAATTAATTAAATACATAAAACAAAATCTTGAGAAACAAAATTTATGTATGCAAATACCCACAAAATGGGACATCTATTGATGCTTATAGAAGTCATTAAAGATTTAGATACATAAAACATATGATTAAAGCTATGTTGTAAGGAAATAAATCTGTCAGTCATCTGAAGATTCATGGGATGAGAGTTAGGAATCTACCTAACTGCTTAGAAGTCATTAATTATTTGGATATAAAATAGACACATGATTAGAACTCTGATTAGGGAAGATAAATCTAAGTCATATGAATCCTTTTGGTGGAAAGTTTACTAAGAGGATTTTGCCATTTTAAAGAAGACAGTAAGTATTCTAACAAAGAGATTCAGAACAAGAGAAGTGCTTTCAGAATAAAAATGTTTATGGGTGAAAAAAATCGTATGCAAAGCTTTGAAAATGTTCCTAGTATATTCAAGGGAATCTATCCAATGGGGAATTGGAGAAAAATTGAATGTAGAAAGGATAAGAGAGTTGGAGAAAAAGACACAGTTTTTGTTTGTAAGGATATAGAAACTCCTTTATTGAAGATGCCTACTTCTGTATTAAAGTATACTTCTTCTACACTCTATAACTCTCAGGTTGTCTAACATTCCTATCACACAGCATCAAGAGTTATGTGTACTTAACTGATTAGTAAATCTGCAAGGAATGTATTGGTGTGCTTGGCCATAGCTGACTCTTGCTTCATCTCATAGATCCTTATGTATTTGAATTTGCTTCCCCAAACACTGGTCTAAGAACTGTAGCTACTTTACAGCTACAGGGATTTTTTTTCTATTTTTTAAATCTTTTCCAACATATCTCTCTCTCTCTCTCTCTCTCTCTCTCTCTCTCTCTCTCTCTCTCACCATTCAATTCTAACTTCTGAAGAAAAAAATCAGCCTTAAAATTCTTGTATTTATCTCTATGTTGTCAAGAAACATTGAAAAATTAAGTTAGTGGTGCAGTAAATATATGTTGAATTGAAGGAGTAATTGGTGTGTGGTTTGGGGTTTTGAATTTGTACTCAGAATAGGATATTTTGATACTAGTGGCTTTAAAATGATTGTACAAATATGCTTGGCACTTCTGTGGCTTTACCAAAACCTTAAAGCTTTGGGTCAGTGCTATACTGACTTCTGTACATAATCTCGGATCTCAGTCAACCTTATCCAAGTGAAATGTTTCTATTAAGACAGAGTTCTAAGCAACGATACTCCTCCAACAAAGGCATTACAACCACAAATGGAGCCCAGAAAGCACCCAGGTGCTAAAGATGCATGCGTAGAGCTGAGTATAGGGTTGAGGAGTTTCAGATGGCATCAGAGGGATCCCGCCAAGTGGAGTTGGCAAAATGATGGTGTTTTTAGTACTCAGAGGAAGGTTCATGAGGTCAGTGTAGAGTTCTTTGTAGGCATTATAGCATCTGACATTCTAGGCTAGACTAAGGTGGGTGGGTGTGAATGAGTAGCTATATCCAAGCTATATTTTCATCTTCCAAGGTGGCACTAGATAATTTTTGTTTGGGAAAGAGGGAGAGGGAGAGGGAGAGGGAGAGGGAGAGGGAGAGGGAGAGGGAGAGGGAGAGGGAGAGGGAGAGGGAGAGGGAGAGGGAGAGGGAGAGGGAGAGGGAGAGGGAGAGGGAGAGGGAGAGGGAGAGGGAGAGGGAGAGGGAGAGGGAGAGGGAGAGGGAGAGGGAGAGGGAGAGGGAGAGGGAGAGGGAGAGGGAGAGGGAGAGGGAGAGGGAGAAGCAACTTAAGGGAGGATTTGTTTTGGTTTATGACTTGAGGATACAGTCCATCATGGTGAGAAGGCATGAGCTAAGCTGTGATTTGTCATCTAACCATTCCTCTCAGACAACCAGGAAGCAGGATGCAGCTAGTGGCTCATAATCCACTTGCTTTCTATTTTTTCTGCAGCCCCTGCAATCCACACTGAAGATGGGTCTTTCTTTATTAGTTAGACTCCTCTGGACACACTCTGAAAATTACAGCAGTGTGTCTCCTGTGTGCTTCTGTATCCACTCAAGCTAACAATGAAGACTAACCACCAAAGTGCACCCTGACAATTTGTCAACCAAACACATCATATTAAACCAGAACCTCGGCAGGTTGCTATCAGACCTCACATTCTTCCAGCTTCTACCTTTGTGAATGACTTGAATTATGGAAGGACCTGGTTGCCTGAAATCCTGCTCAGTACCTGTCTGTATGGAACCAAGGCTCTACCCAAATAATAGTGTCTTCAACTGAGACCTAAAAGATGCCAGTCAGACCAGAGTCAGAGTCTCAGAAGGAAGGTTGTAGAGACACCCACCCACCCTCTATTTCCCAGCAGCATGTTTCCTTGTAGTTGAAGGTCTTCCAAATGCTGAGAGAGTTGAAATGGCAGGGGAATCTGTCTCTTCTGAACCTCATATAGACACCCTGTCCAAAAAAACATAACTACATCACGGAGAAAAGTCACTGAAAAGCTCAAATCCATGGTAGATAACAAGTTGCTCCTTCCCTTGGAGATCCTCTACTTGCTGAAGCAGCCTGTGCATTCGACCATCATCAGAGTCTCTTAGGTCCTCACAAAATCCTTTGCAGGTCAGTGAATCCTCAGATCCTGACTACTGGGGGAGCTTTGGGTATCACAGTCATGAACCTTGCCTGTATTTCAGCCATAGCATTTTCTTATACCTTTTCTAGACATTAGTTCCTCAGTCTAGTGAGTTGTTTTCCTGGGTTAAAGGAAGTAGTAAGGGTGTTTGCTGCCAGTCCTGCTGATCTGCATATCATCCTATGAAGATGCATGGCAGAATGAAAGAAACAACTCCTGCGAGCTGTCTTCTGCCTTTCACAAATGACCTGTGCTGTAACCCTGCCTTTACAAAATAATTAAATGAATGGAACAAAATTCTAAAGATCAGCAGTTCACTCCTGATCCCTAAATCTCATGTTCATCTCATAACAACAACAACAAAAATGCCTTTAGTTTCTAAAAGTCTCCAAAAGGCTAACAGTTTAAAACACAATCAAAAGCGCAATGTTTGTTTTGAGACTGAAAGAAGTCTCTTACCTAGAAACGCCAATACAATAAAATAAAAACCAAGTTACACTTTCAGAATAAACATCCCCATTCCTAAAGAAGAAATACAGGCATTGTAAGGAAAGGACAGCCCAAAGCATGTGTGAAACATAATTGGGCAAGCCCCAAATTCAGCAGCATCATGTCAGGTGCCCTGGTGCCCTTGGTGGCATCAATTGTGTTCCGTATGATTGAGTAGCCCCCATTCCTCCACCTCTGTCACTTGCAGTACACATAGCTTCTTCCTTGGGATGCAGTCCTGGCCTTCCCAGCATCCCAGAGTCTTTATTACAGGCTAAGTAATTATTCTTTCAGAGAATTCAACCTGACGCAAATTGCCTGGCTTTGGTAGATTTTTGAAAACTTGGTGTAAGCCTCTGAGATCCTGTATGACCATTACATAATGCATGCCTGCAAAACCAGATCCATGGGCACAACACTGGCAAGTTCGGGTGCCAGCATGTTTGTAGTTGGTTCCCTTTGTATGACTCCTGTAATAGCAACTTGTCTAGGTAGACATTTGTGGGAAGGAAACATCTTTAACAGCATTTTCAGTTCAGGTTCTCTCCATTCCAAACCTCAACTTGATCTCATCTCCTAGTTTCTCTTTTGGGTGGCTGAGGCCGCGGAGCTGAGTTTCATGTTATGCACGGAAATGAACATTCTAGGTTTAGGATCGAGGAACATATTTTTTTTTTTGGCATTGTTCTTTCCAGTGTATTCACATCTATCATGCTGAAACAAGGTGGTCTTGTAACCCATGTCTGGTTTTATTAGGTGTCACTAATAAAACAAAAATTTAAGTTAATTTTTAAAAACTAAACAATGCTTATGTAAGTCTGGCATCCCTTTTCAAATTACCAATGTTAAGGTATATGCTGAGTTCCATCTGGTAGGCATCTTCCAGTTAAGTCTAGACATTGTGAATAATATCTAGACTAGACTAGTATCCTAATAATAAAATTACAAACAATCCAATGGATTGAAAAGTGACTCAGAAGTCAGGAGCACCGCTTGTTCTTCCAGAGGACATAGGTTCCTAGCAACAAAATGGAAGCTCATGGTTATCTGTAACTCTAGTTCCAGGGTATCCAATGTTCTCTTCTGGCCTTCAAGAGCATCTGGCAGGCACATGGTGCACATATATACAAGCAGACAAGACATCCACATTCATCAAATACAATTGAAAATACTAAAAACAAGCCAATTTCTATATCTTCCTTCTCCTTTACTCAAATACTAAGAGATTCTGTTGTGTTCTTAAAATATTGCTGAGTACCATTAATTCATAATTTTCCCCAAGAGTAAAATCTATTTTAGGTATTGGAGCTGTATTATTCGAAATAAATTAGTATGATGGTAGGGCTGTAATAATAATAGATATCTGAATGTTGTTACAATGAAACCAAAATCAGAGTGAGATATTACTGTGCAGAGGAAAATGAAAAAGGCTGTCACATTATGATGGTGAAAAGTTGCTGCTGTGGGAATATTAAATGGCACAAGTACTGTGGAAGTATACTTGATAGTTTATTATGAAATTAAATGTTCTTCTGTCTTATGACCCAGGAATTACAATTTTAAGCATTCACCCAAGAAAAACCATTTCCCAAAAATTAATTGAACATGCATATGCCCATACATATTTAAAACTGCAGAAAGAACACTGGTATTCATCAATAAAAGAACAACAGAAGATCAGACAAGCAAACTATTATTTATTCATGTAGTAAATCATCACCCCAAAATACAAAAGAATGAAATAAACTAATATGTGCAACAACACAGAGCAATTTCCAGTTACCCTGCTGAGAGAGTAGACAAAGCCGCTGGAGATTTCAAATGCTGTAATCATGCATATGTGCATTTTTAGGTCAGATGATATTGATGTGTGGTAGGAGAAACCAGAATGACAATTGCCTCCAGATGGGAAGGGATCCACTAGATAGTGGCACACTGAGATTGAAAAATTCCAAAACGATTCTAATTCTTACTACAGATTCGTATATATACCGTTACCAAATCTGGTTGAACTGTAGAGTTAGGTTCTATAAATTTCTTTACTTGTAAACTATGCTTCAATGAAAAAACTGAATAATAAATGAAAACCTGTTATTTAAAAACCGAGGCACAAAATTTTGAGATGCAGAAGAGCTATATCCATTCAAGCAATTAGTATATATATTCCAAACTGGAATCCTACCTCTGAGCCTGACTGTGCTCAGGCATGGAGAATTTCTCAAGCCAGAGAGAAGGACAAGAACTCCTCTTTCTGTGAAGTTTTACTTCATGTGAGACTTTCTTTTGATTTGAATTCGGTTTATTGAAGAATTCAATTTGAATGTTCTTTTCATCAAACTACTCTGGAAATTTTACAGTGACAATGAGCTATAGTCATGATATATAGGCAGCTACATATAAAGATTGTTTTAAAGGAGAGTTTTTACAGATTTTGATATGAGTATATTAATATTGGTCTTTAATTTTGTTGGGTGAACCCCTAACATTTTATGTTATACAATATGGCAATTTAAAATAGGAAGAAGAGGGCCAATGGCCAACCTTGGTAGAAATTGATCAAACTCCTCTGATCAAACTTTGCAGTGTCTGTGGGTAGCAAAGTGGTCAAGGCTGTGGTGCACTAATGTGGTGAATGGATCCAGGAACTGATGAGTGAAGAAGTTACTCTAATGTTTTTCCATCTAAAGCAGTATTCCCCTTCTTAACCAGTCATTCTCAACCTTCCCAATGCTGCACTCTTTTAATGCACTTCCTCATGTCATGGTGACTTCCAACTATAAAATTATTCTGCTGCTACTTCATGCCTGTAAGTTTGCTACTGTTATGAATGGTAATATAAATACTTGATATATAGGACATCTGATATTTGGGGTTACAATGTTCTGTTCTTAACCTTTACTGATGTAAAAGTGACTTGGTTTTCCATTTGCATATTTTTTGACTTATGTCTTAGAATTTGTGTGAGGTAGAGATGAAGATAATTATTAGATGTGGAATTATTGAAAACCAGTAATAGTTTAATTGTCCCTGGACAAATGAAAACAAAGATGATCGAGGAAAAAAAAATTAAAGCACGCCCAAGGAGTATACAAGTGAAAAGTTAGTAACTATTTTGAAAAATAATGAAGAAGAGTTAATACATTAAAAAGGAGGCGAGGTGAGAGCTGAGATGTGGTATAGAAACACAGAGGCAGCAAAATGCAGCTTAGGGTTGCTAAGTCCCAGGCTCAGCAATGCAGACGCTTAAGAGGATGACAAATGAGAGATACAATTTTGTGTTCTGACATCTATTCAATTTCAAAATACATAGCGACCTCTAAAGAGCCTTGAAATGTGTTGATCTCATCCTCTGCTGGAACATAATCACCATGGGGATGGTTCTGAGTTCCTCAGGGGATAGAGCTATATGTTCACTTGTACTGCTTGTCCAGAGCTGATATAGAACAAGGCATTTACAAAATTAGGATCTTATTTAAGTCACCATAATCCTGAGTAGATACTTTGTCTTATTTCTATGTTAGTGGCAAAAAGGTAAAACCTTCAACCTCGTAAATCCAGCCCAGACTCAGACATAGAGTATATTTGATCATGTTTTCTCCTCCCACAACTCCTCCCAGGTTTTCTCCATTTTCTATTTCTGTTGTGGAAAGACACACAGGTTGGCCTCACTTCCTTTACATTGTTGTCATGAGTTAGTTCTATGACCAGTCCACTCCACGAAACATACACTTCTCTTTCTGGTCATTTACAGAGTTCTTTCTCATCAGAGCATGGGTTGCTTTCTGTTGTAACAACACTGACATTTTGTATTCATATTTTCTAAATCAATGGGAAGTTCCACAGGAATTATAACTTCTTTGGCCATAGAAG
This sequence comes from Arvicanthis niloticus, assembly GCF_011762505.2. Lineage (NCBI taxonomy): Eukaryota > Metazoa > Chordata > Mammalia > Rodentia > Muridae > Arvicanthis > Arvicanthis niloticus. The sequence goes on from NC_133429.1 coordinate 20,766,815, forward strand.
TTCACCTAAGGAGAGTCCAGGCTCAGTTAGTATCTGAGCTGAGGCTGTACTGCTTGCTAGAATGGATATGGATCTTTTGAGTCTCTGAATTCTATGCCTCATTTTTTAAAGAGGGTTTTCATTTGTGTTCATCCAGAAAGTGAACTGGAGCAGAGCTGTTTCTCAGCTTAGCTCCAGACATATTCCAGATGTGTAAAAGGAACTGAGTAGATTTTTAAATATTTGTAGTTCTCAAATAAATTTTAAATGGAAGCTTTCTGTAAGCACAAGAAAACAAAACAACCTTTTCAGTCACAGAGTTGAGTATTTAGAAAATATATGACTTACTTTTAACCCTTCAGCATTATGAATGCCCAGACTTGACCAATGAGCAAAACAATCATTGTGGTATTGTTTCATTGCACACTGAGCTGTTTGAAAGAAAACCACTTCAATGAATAATATGGCAAATAATATGGTAAATTAGGTAAAGTAGAAAGCAATTGGGTTTCAAAACATGATTCATATATGTGTGACTTTAATTAGGGAGTTATGATTGATACATTATAAAATTTAATAAGGAGAGAAGTCAACATCTGGATTCTACACAAAGAGACATAAGAGCTGTTGCTTCCCTATTCAGAATCCATGAAACATAAGTTTCCTTCATCTTCAATTTCCTCAGAAATAGCAACTATTTCTAAACCATAAAACCAGCAAACTTTCCCCAACAGGTTTAGGATTGGTGATTCAAAGCTCATAATGAGCATTGTGATTCAACATCCTTAGTTTACAGAAATACACATAACAATGTGTTCTCTAAGTTACTGCTGTATAAAGATATGTACTCTTTATAATCATATTCATTTGAAGATATTCATCATTTTGTTTCTTTTAAATTATCAACTAAAAGGCTGAGGTTTGATTTTCTTAATGTCAAAAATACTCCAAAATATTTGCCAAACAATTAAAGAAAGCATAACTCTACAATTTTTTTTCATACATAAATATTTCTCCACTCTTGAAATGCATGCAAAAACACTAACTTTTAAATTAACTGACATTTCCATTTAGTGCTTACAGAACTTCAGTCTTATATAATTTCTAAATGTCTTGTTATTGTTTTTTAGTTCATCTTCTCCTAGCACTTCTAAAATCTGTTTGACGATAATGAACACTAAAAGATTTTATTTCCCTTTTGTATTGTTAAATACAAAATAGACATCCAAAATATTTGTTGGATTCAACAACTGAAAATTAATTTCAACACTGTACACTCTGCAAATCGCTCTATTTGCACAAGAATGACATAGTCTTCATCATTTCTTAAGCTTGTAAACAAATAGTTATTATAAAAATCAAAAAGCTTTTTCTCTTGTTTTGGAAATGCTAAACATTTTAATGTTTTTTTTTTGTAAAATTACAAAATGAATGCATATGACTTTCATTATTCAAAGTCACATATATACATGCATATGCATGCTTGTATGTCTAGCCATTTGTCCTAAGTTCCACTAGAAATCTCAGCTTTGTCCTCAAAATATTTTTAAAGCATCATTGTCTGGGTCTTCAGGTAGAGCTATTTCCATTTTTCTGTTGAAGTTCTAGATTGATTACCAAAGTGGTTGTACCAGCTTGCAATCCCACCATCAATGGAGGAGTGTTCCCCTTTCTTCACATCCTCATCGGAATGTACTGTCATTTCGGTTTTTGATCTTAGCTATTCTGATTAGTGTAATGTAGAATCTCAGGATTGTTTTGATTTGCATTTTCTTGATGATTAAGGATGCTGAATCACTTTCGGGCATATACCCAAAAGATGCTCCACCATACCACAAGGACAGTTGCTCCACTATGTTCATAGCAGCCTTATTTGTAATAGCCAGGGATTATTTGAAGAATGTATTCATAAAATGTGGCTCATTTACTCAATGAAATACCATTCAGCTATTAAAAAACGAAGACATCATGAATTTTGCAGGCAAACAGATGGAACTAGAAAATATCCGGAGTGAGGGAACCAGATCCAAAAGGACATGCATGGTATGTACTCACTGATAAGTGGCTATTAGTCTAAAAAGTCAGAATACCCATGATACAACTCACAGACCATAGGAAGCTTAAGGAGAAGGAAGGCCCAAGTGTAAATACCTGAAACCCCACTTAGAAGGGGAACAAAATTATCAAGTAATCATGGGAGGCAGAGGGAGGGAGGAAACTGGGTGGTAAAGGGAAAGGGGGAAAGGAGGGGCAGGATCGAGTATGAGGAGAGACGGGAAAGACTCCTAGAAGGCCAGGAAAATGAATTATTATATGCAGCAGTAGGGGTTAAGGGCAGAGAGAACCTCGAAGGTCCCAGAGACCTGCAATGTGAGAGGTTACAAGGACTTAATGAGGATGGGAGCCAGAACGCCCAACAGTATGGAGATGGAACCAGAAGAGACCATCTCCAATAGACAGACATGCCTCCCAGTTGAGGCAGGGACCTACCCACCCATCTCCAAAGATTTTTTAACCTAGGTTTGTTTCTGTCTAAAGGAAATGCAGGGACAAAAACGGAACAAAGACTGAAAGAAAGGCCACCCAGTGACCAGCCCAACATGGGATCCACTCCATGCATGCACACAAAATTCTGACACTATTACTGAGGCCATATTGTGAGTCCAGACAGGAGCTTGGCATGGCTGTCCTCTGAGAGGTTCTACCAGCAACTGACTGAGACAAATACAGTTACAACTAATCATTGGATTGAGGTGGGGGACCAGTATGTAAGAGTTAGAGGAAGGAATGAAGGAGCTGAAGGACCTTGCAACTCCATAGGAAGATCAACAGTGTCAAGTAACCAGGCCCCCTCTCAGAGCTCCCAAAGACTAAGCCACCAATGGAGCATTCATGGGCCGTTTTGTGGCCCTGGGCTCATGTGTAGCAGAGGACTGCCTTGCATGGCCTCAGTGGGAGAGGGTGTGCTTAATAATCATGTGAAAACCTGAAACCCCAGGGAAGAGGGATGCTGGTGGGGGTAAGGTGGGGGTGGATGGATGAATTGGAGTAGGTGGGGGAGAACCCTCTCAGAGGTGGGGAGGTGAAGAACTCAGGGAAGGAAGACTGGGAAGGGGGTGCTACTTTTGGTAACAAACCCAGCAGGTTTATTTATGTATTTATGGGTCTCTTTAGTGTTGCATGCATGTATATGATTTCAAGAGTAGCTGCTCAGTATTGGATAACCCATTAGGAATCGTCTCCATTTTTGAGCATGACCGATTCTACCACTTCCAAAATTCCTTAGTAGCCTGTAATTTTTTAACTAGTGGTGCAATGTGTCCCTGTGAGATTTCCCTCTTTCATTGTATCACATCTGTTGGTGGTGTCCTCCTTCAGGCCTTGTTCAGGCAGCCATACTGTTGGCGTGTCATGGGTGAAGCTTCTAGAAGACACAATCACTCAGCAGATTTTTCTGGCCCTCGGCCACATGCAATCTTTCTGGTCCCTTTTAATTCACCATCTACCCCTTGAATTCTCTCCTAATCGAGTTCCTATCTTGGACTACAAATTAGTAGTTGAGTGAAAAGATCCTCAAAAGCCGAGTTCAACTCTATATTATCCAGATTATTTTGGTATTTGCCATGTAGTAGGTATGCATGTGATATTCAAATATTGAGTGAATCAAGACTGCACAATAATTTCACCAACAAAGTCCGCTAGGTCAGTTAACCTCTTCCTTCCCAACATAGAATCACTTTGTTGATTTCAAGTGAGTCTCTAGCAGGCTCTTCTACTGCTCCCCCCCTTCCCCTCCTCCTCCCTCTCCATCTCCACCTCCCCGCCTTAGCTCTTTGCTGCCTCTGACTTATTGTACTGGGATCAGCAAAATCATACTGAAGGCTCATTTGTATATAATTTCTTCAGAAACAGCCTCTACAATAAAATGCTCAAGTTCAAAGATTCATAAACCACTCCACACAAAGCAAGATTTATGAGACAAAGCTCAGGGAATCTTGGTTAATCATTACAAATCACAATTGCACATGCCTGGTTCTAGGGTTGCACTCTTCACGGTGCTGAAGGCTACTAGGGCAGGAAGCATCCTTTCATAATCTTTGGTTTGTCTGTTTCAATGCGGAGAAAATAAGCACAGAGGGGGGTCTTCTCTGTATCTCTGGGATGGGACAATAGCTCTAATCTGCAATCTTTTATTTTGTTTCAAACGTTTCAAGACCAATTTCAATTTAACTTGCTTGCTTTTCTTGTCTCTTGATACAAAGCTGTTTTGATTACAGGGGGTCTGGAGGCAATGGCGGGAGGGAGGCAGAAGTGGAGATGCATCCCCCCTCTGTGTGTGTGTCTGTGTGTGTGTGCTCTGTGTGTGTGTCTGTGTGTGTGTGCTCATGCGTGTAAAGGAGAAGGAATAGGGGACAGCATCCGTGGGCTGTATTTGTTAATCTGCTTAAAAACCTAACAGATTTTTTTTTTCATCTGAAATTTGGCCAGTGTTAATTGTACAGGCAGAATTCACGCTGGGAAAATCTCTTTGGGTGGGGAGAAAAAAAAACAGAAAACACAGCCTGCCTGTTATATAAGATGTTTATTTCCATCCAGTCCAATCCACCATAAGCAGTACAGAAAATAGGCCAATGCTGCTGACCAGTGATGTCACTGTATCATCAAGGTGGGGGTGAGGGTCTGGGTACCACATCGATGAAAAGGAACAATCACCATTGTTGTTTTGTAGAAGCCTTTATTCCTGGATCTCTTTGATGCTTATTCCTTCAGGATCTGTAGTAGCTAAGTGGCTACCATCAGCCACACAGATACTTATAAAAAAAAAAAAAAAAAAAAAAAAAAAAAAAAAAAAAACAGTACTTTTATTTTTTTTTATCAAGTCTCTGAACTTAAAAGGATTGGATCATGTCAGACAAATGGTGGCTATCCCTGGGAAGTGGTACAGAGAGGAGGGATGGTCATCATGATGTGAGCTACTAGCAGTGTCTTTATGTAGCTTATTCTGCAGAACACCGTCCTCATTTATGGTACCTTGCATATCATATATGCCCAAGCAGGAGAGCATCCACATTAACTCATAAGGACTGCAACTCACAGGCACCGCTTTGCGCAGGTTTTTAACAAGCTTATCATTTGTAATATAACGGAGACATCTTCATAACATACAGCTGGTAAAGTGAGTGAAATGATGTGTGTGCCCAAGAATATTTGCCCTTATTAATTTAATATTGAAAGCAAACTGAGACCACGTTCTTATATATTTCAAAGGGTGATTCGGTTACACAGAGAAGGCTAGTTATTTCCAGTAGCTCTGTGTTTTGGTTTATGAAACTTTTGGCAAAAATCATGTTTTCCTGTCATGAAAAAGAAAAAAAATAAATCTTCAGGATTACTCTAATTGACCCAGTTTTTCATAAATACTGTTCTTGTGGATTGCTGTTCCATTCTCCCTCTAGAGGAAATCACTGGGTATTACAAGTCGGTCTCAGAGAGGTTGGGAGGGTGGGAGTCTAATTGAAATACAAGCTTGAGACTAATAAAGTAACTCAGTAGTAGAAGCCATTACTATCAGGAAGTCTGAATGCATAGCACTTTTTGGATTAACCCAGTGCCAGTATCGGTATGTATAATTTTCCTAAAGCAAACAAGCAAACAAAATGTCTTAACCCCGTTCAAGTGTATTTCCTGAAAACAACAGATGTATGGAGATGGCCATACTCTTGTATCCTGGGAATATAGAGGGCTGGATGTCAGGACGCTGCTGACAACTCACTGGTAGTCCATTTTTTTCTGGTAAAATTAAAATATTTGTCTCTTTCTCCAGTCACATAAGACGCTAACAAAATGTATAAGGGGCATAAAAAGTGACTTAAAATAGAGAGGTCTTTTCTTTTCCAAAACAACTCGTAGCCATACTTAGAAGTAAACACACAGAGACACACACAGACACACACACACACACACACCCTCTGTCCACTACTACCACCATCAATACCATCACCAACAAATAGACCTTTCAGGAAGCTTCTTTTCTTTTTGCTATCTCCTCATCTAAGCTCCTGTTTTACATTTCAGAACAATGACATGATTTGTCTCTGCAGTGTGGGTACTGTGGAAAGACCAGCACAAGGGGATAGCCTGGGTGACAAGAAGTCTGGTTTCAGGAATCTGTGTCAGTGCAGGGAGGGGCTGGTGAGGGGAAGGCTTTAAGAAGAAGAGAAGGGAGTCTTAATTTATTTACTTGTAAAAAGAAGCCAGTGTGTATACTGCCTTCATTTTGAAGGCCTGGACAATTCCTAATAAAATGTTTGCTTCTTCAAATTATTGTCTGTGAGAGTAAAGGAAGTGTTAGAGATTTTCTTTTTTTATTTTACTTACTTTTTTAGTGCTGTCTATTATTTTGTGGTTAATATATGTGATAAATTCCATGAGGCGATAAGTAAATATTGCTCCTTTTCTAGTCTCTAATCTCTTAACTTCCCTCTTAGACACACACAGCACAGAGTTTACCATCATCATCTTATGATTTGTCTGGGCATCTAAAATTATGCATAGAGGTCACATCTTATAGCCCGAGCAGGTTGTCTTTATGTAGCTAGGATTGTGTGTGTGTGTGTGTGTGTGTGTGTGTGTGTGTGTGTGTGTGTGTGTGCATATAACATCAATTAATGAACAAAAAGCCCATGGAATTTAAAAACATAAAGGCTGGGTCTTTGGGAGGGTTTGGAGAACCTAAAGAGGAAATGAAGTAATCATATTATAATCTCAAAGTAAAATAAATAATTAAAAATGTTTTTTTGATGTGATGTACATACATATAAATAAGAATGTACATTCTGTACTTAGTCAGTGCTCCATTTCCATGACGAGACACCATGACCACAGCAACTCTTATACAGGAAAACATTTAATAGGGGTTTCCTTATGGTTTCCGAGGCTTAATCTGAACTACCATTATGGCAGGAAGTGTGTTGGTGTGCAGGCAGACATGGTGCTGTTTAGAGTAATACATCTGGATCCACAAGCAGCAGGAAGAGGGCCTGGCTTCAGCTTCTGAAACTTCACAGACCATCCCCATGATACCTTTCTTCCATTAACCCTTCCAAATAGTGCCCCCTCCCAAGCACTTAAATATATGAGCCTATGTGACCATTCTTATTCAAAGCACCACATTATGCGTGCATATTTGATTCTCTCGACTTAAGGAACTATGTTCTATAGGTTCTTTGTGAACGCCAAATTGGGTTTGTGTCTGTTATAGTACTGTTCCTATGGGGAACACAGAAGCAGATTTCTGAAAGCCTCTGGTCTTGTCTACTGATCAATATATAATCTTGTTTTATGTGTGAAGACATCTTGCTTATGATTCATTAACATCAAACTCAGAGTCAATGACATTATAATTCATGCCTGGACAAAGCTCGTCTGTCACACGTTTTCTTGGCAAGGCACCCAGCAATATTTATGCATGTAGGAATAGTAGACAGCATTCACACTTTGGTCATAAAATGCTTTCAAGAATAAAATCACCAAGAAGGCACAAGAAAAATGTAAAAATCCAGCACTCAATAGATCATGAAAAGGACATTCATTATTAAAAAGAGTTGCTGAAACATAGTAATGCATTACTTCACCTAGAACTTCTGCTTCCCCAACCCCAGTATTGGTTTATGAAGGCACAAGTTTTAACAAGTAGATGAATCTACAGATAATGAGGACTAGCTATACACAGAAGTGTGTTTATGCATATATGTGTATATACATCCTTTTAGTCATCATAGGTTCAATGCATCATATGCATCATGGATAACAGTACTTTGTAGTATGGTGTGTTGCTTAGTAAAGCATATCCCTGAAGTCACACTTTCTAGGATCAGACCATGACATTGTTTTTTGCCAGTTGTTTTAGCCTATGCAGGTTACCCAACTTTCCCTGTGTTTCTGCCAAGTCATCTGTGATATGATTATATGACTAAATATTTAATGAAGTTATTCTGGAAATCAATAAGTTCTTGTAAAACTAGCATCTAAGTATATCTAATACATAAGTAACATGCATTTGTCACATGATCATACAAGGACTTACTGGAACTGGGAGGCTGGTTCAAGGTGTAAAGTCACTTGCCTAAAAAGCATGGGGACCTGTGGGGCGGTAGGCTGTGAAAAGCAGCTGGGTGCTTGGTCGAGCAAGAGCTTGGAACCCCAGAACCTTACTGGACACTGGACAGCAGGAGTTCAGCTCTGCTCCCAGGCCCTGGTTCTTTTCATTTAGCTTCAGCTCTCCAACAATCACTACCACAGAGGGATCTTTGGCCAACAGTCAGGAGGAACAGGCCTCAGGCCCTAGAGAGATTTACATACTAATGAGGTACCTGAAGGCCAGAGGGTGGAGCCAAATAAGCATACTTCCCCAGCTCCTCCCCCCTCTCTCCCTGCTGTTTAACTCAGGACTGCCCTGGGTTTTACTGGGTGTGCATCTAGATCCATCCACCATCCGCCATGATATTAAAGTCTGTAAAAACCCATGGACTTTCTCCTGTTGTTAGGGCCACACTGTGAGGAGCCATGGAGAGGCCTTTAGTGAGCCACAGCAGCCGGGCCTAACTTCCAGCTGGAGGAACCCTCAGCGATCTCCAGCCACATTACCTACAGGGACCTGATTTCAATTCCCAGAACACGTATAAAAAATTGCAGATATGGTGGTTGGTACTTATAATCCTAATATTGGTGGGGCTGAGACAGGAGGATTGCTGGAGCTCACTGGCTAGTCATTCTGTCCCAACTGATGAGTTCCAAGTCAGAGTCCTTTCTCAGAGCTGGTGAACCGTGTGCCTAAGGATGACACCCAAGGTTGTTTTGGGGCATCCATATGCTCTCACATCTGCACCCCACACACAGTTTTAAAATTGTTGTTGTCTTTGTGTAGATTAGAATATAATCACATCACCCCCCACTTCCTTTTCTACCCTTTAAACCCACCTCCCATATAATTCCATTCTTCTTGGTTTTTTTTTTTCAAATTGATGGCCTCTCCTTTCTTTAATTATTGCTATATACATATAATAAGACACTCATTTTCTAAGAGAATATTTTAGGTGTAGGTTTTAGTCTAAAAATATTGGATGGATATATTATTATTATTATTATTATTATTATTATTTTTAACCTGGTGCTCTCTGTACGAGGCTTGATAGCTTCCTGCCTTTGGCTTTGGTGAAGCTGGAGAACAGGCCTGTGTGGAACTCTACCTCTCCACGGAGTCTGAGCAGTTTTAGGTTTCTAAATTTGTTACAGTAATCATGTATAATCAAGAAACACAATCCATTTTCTTTCAATAAAGAGAGGAAAATAGCTTTTATCTGTCATCTTTTTTTTTTTTTCAAATTTGAAGACCTTTTTTTGTCCTGTGTAAAGTTGGTAACATGACTTTATAATATGGGGTTATAATAATAACCTCATTATTGTCATGTAAGGGATTTCAATGACATTTGATAGTGCTTAGCTTTCAGGTTTATTAGGCATCAAAAGGTTAGCAAATGTTTTGCAGAAGTTACATGGATTCTGTCTAAGCCCATCCCCACAGACCATGGTGTCCAGTAAACTTTTACTGTTTGGTTACGTAGGAATGGAGCTATTATCTCCTTTACTTTATTTTACTCTCCTCTTACTATAAGTAAGCCTCCAATGCACCTAGTTCCTGTATTATTTAGGAAATTAGATCAGAGGAAGAGAACCATTGATTTACACTACATTTTATAGGCACTAGTTTTAGCAATAAAAACACTGGAGAGGGGAAAACCAGATTGCACACAGACGAATTTTATAATTGCAAAGAATACTAAAATTTTATTATTGCAAAGAAACTTTGGGAAAAAAAAAAGAAAAAGAACTAGGAATGTCATGTCAGTACCGATAATCCAGGCAAGGAATTATTGCCCAGCTCCTTCACTGTGCCCTCCTTCCTGGGGTTGTCCTTCTTCCAGAACCTTCTTAGAATGACATGATTGAACCCGAATTCCCTGTCAGCTCACTCGGAAACCTAGCCGTTTCTTCCACTTGCTTTTTTCTCTTTTCGGGGTGCTCCTTGATGCTCTCCCTCACAAGCAATCGCAAGGCTGTCTGAAATTCTGAGGAAGAACTGAACTGTACAGACAATACTCACAAAGAGCAGAGCTGAGGTGTATTCTTCCTGAGACAAGTGGATCATGCTTTGTGCAACTGGGAACAAAATTAGGCTGACTCACTATTGTTTGGGGAGTCAGGGAGTGGCCAAAAAGGAAGGAGGACAGCATCATTACTTTAAACTTTTCAAAGGCTTTCTTTTTCTGGTCAATTCTTCCAGAGAAGGGCAACCTAATCAGACACAATCTTTGCTTTTAGAGGTTACCATGGTGATTGGAGAGGAGACAGACTATCTTTTCTCATCATTATAAACACACATTTTATGTGATCTTACATAAGCCCGAATACTCTCAGAGTTTTTCTTTGATTGATAACACAACCAGGGAACACTGAAATGGCTCACAGCAATTGCTAATGATAGTTCCTTTATTGCTTTGTTTCTTTTCCTTTTGCCCTTTCTATATCTGTGCTATGTCCCTTTGAAGTTTAACATCAAGGCACAATTCAAATGCTTATCACAAGAAATAAAAGATGGTGCATAATTTTTTTTCTGATTTTACATATAGAACAAAAGTAAAAGATAAAGGAGGTAGTCCTGGGCAATCAAAAGAGCCAGGAAGAGCAGAAAAAGTATATATATATATATGCATATATAGTATACACATATATGTGTATATATATGTATATATACAGTCTATGGGCTTGGATAGATGATAATGACTGTGACCACATTTATAATCCCATTCACTAATTTTATTGCCCTCAATATTCTTTACAAAAAAATACATACATATAAATATACATATATATGTATATATAGTATGTGTGTATATACATGTGTATATGAATATGTGTATGAATGTTCATGTGTGTGAGTGTATATGCACGAGTGTGTATGTTTGCATGAGTTTGTGTATGTATGTATGAGTTTCTGTGTACAAGTTTGTGTGTGTGTATGAGTGTGTGTGCATTTGTGTGAGTGTGTGTGTATATGTGTGTATATGCATGTGTGTATGAATGTGTATATGGGTGCCTGTGTGTGCATATGTGTGAGAGTGTGTACAAGTGTGTATGTATGCCTTTGTGTGAGTATATATATGAGTGTATGTGTGAATGTGCATGTGTATGAATGTATGTATGTGTGAATATGTGTATGTGCCTATCGGTAAGCGTATATAACTATATGTGCGTGCATGCATATGTATGAGTGTGTTTGTGTGTTTGCATGTATGTATGTGAGTGTCTGTTTGTGTGTGTGTGTGTGCATGTGTTTTCATTGTTCCTAGTGCTTCTAAGGATCAAGTCTGGCCCCTTGTGTACATTAAGTAAGTCCTCTACCACTGAGCTACATCCCTGTTTCTAACGCCTCCCACACAGACTGTTGGGGGCCGACTTTTAGCAGAAAGCGGCTATCAGCTTTGCAGCCATCTTGAGCCATATACCCTGACATGTGACTTGGATTACAATAGCCTACAACAGCTGAGCACACTCCGGTAATCTTGGTTTAGATACCTTGAGATTAAAGGCGTGAGATTAAAGGTGTGTGAGATTAAAGGTGTGTAACTTAAGAGTATAACTTAGAAGTATAGAGATCAGAGTTAGAGACAAGACCTAAGGGCATGATTAAAGGTGTGACCAAAAGGCGTGGCTTAGAAGTAAGACATATAAAAGGCAGAGACAGAACAGATCAGAATCAGACACATCAGACATTAGGTAGAAGACACTTGGCTCTAGAGAGAATCAGACACAGCAGACATTAGGGAGACACTTTTAGGAGACATTTAGAGGAAGAGAGACTGAAGAATAAAAGGGATTGAAACATACTCTGTCTGGTCTCCATTCTTCGAGTCCAGCCTCACTCTCTCTCTCTCTTGCTGAACCCCAACCCGCGGACTGGAGCGGCAGCTTGGACCGGGATACAGTGGCCGCCCAAACGTGGGTCGGCCTGGGCCTCAACATTTTGCTAGGGCTGTGACATTTTTGGCGCCCGAACAAGGACTCGAGCTTAGGACCCAACATTTTTTGGCCGCCCAACGTGGGGCTAGTGTGGACCCTAACATTAACAGATGTCAATTTTTAAAGCAGTCCTGGGGTCTTACTAAACTGAATGGAAAATTCCATTTCCCTATGCTTTCTGTTCCTATACTGCCTTTTTAGCCACCAACATCCCAAGCCAGAGTGGTACATTTGGAACAAGTGATGAGCCAACATTGATACATCATTATCTCTCAAAGTACATAGTCTACATTAGGGCTCATTACTGGTAGTGTACGGTCTATGGGCTTGGATAGATGATAATGACATGTGACCACATTTATAATCCCATTCACTAATTTCATTGCCCTCAATATTTGTCCAGGCCAGCTGGACAATCAAGTGGGACCCCCAGACTCTGTGGAGAGGACTGAAATGTGTGAGAAAATAAGGAGGCACAGCAAGTCAAAAAGTCTGATCAAGCTGGCAAAATTTTATTGTTCACACAGGTTATATACTCTGAAAACAGGATGTAGGGACGGATAGGAAAGGAAAGAGGGCTTTGCAGGTAGAGGAAGCTAGCTGCAGCTATGGGTTCTAACTAAGTTATTCTCACAAAGCCTTTCTGTTACCAGGGGTTCTAAAAACATCTGTCTAGCAGAATGTTGGCTAAATCTAGAAATCAGGAGGAAGGGTTACTAAGGTGGGTTGCTATGAGGCCTTGTTTGAAGTTCTGAGAACTGACAAGTGAATCATGGAAGGTAAGCAGAAAGAAGAATAGTAGATAGGAAAGCCAAGGTTGAGTGTTTGCCAAGAGTAAGGTCTTGCCATGGCTTCCCACAAATATTCTCTGTGTTTTACCTGTTTCCCTTGAAATGGAACAACCATGGTTAATTTGATTGTCTTCATGGATTTATCTCTTCCAAAACATCACATAATTGAAATCATGCACTGTGTGCAGTACACACATGCACACATACATATTCATGTACATACACACACTCACACACATATGTACACACAAACTCACACACACACATACACATGCACACACATAAACTCATACACACATTCATACAGTGTGTGAGTGTGTGTGTGTGTGTGTGTGTGTGTGTGTGAGTGTGTGTGTGTGAGTGTGTGTGTGTGAGTGTGTGTGTGTGTGTGTGTGTGTGTGTGTATTGGATTGCTTCACTTACTAATACACATTCAAGCTTTTGTTTTTTTTTTTTTAAAGGAAGCCCCAGCTTCCTTTTCCAGCATGCTGATCCTTACAGCTTTTTGACTTCTGAACAGCATGGGTTTAGTCAGAAAAAGTCAAGAACAAAGCGTCACAGAACGCAAAGTTGGTTTCTCAGGAGAAAACAAAGCAAAACGAAAAGCTAATAGGAACATGAGAGACCCCAGCCACCACCGCTGCCAAAAGAAGGCGAGAATCTAGTAATACACTTTAGAGAAATAGATGGGGACAGGCACTGCACTCAACATGTTCTAAACAGTCATCTAGGACCTATAGGAAAAAGCCCTAGCAAAACCTACCTTGGAGCTCTGAACCCTCTAAAACACAGTATGGCATAGTCAAGGGTTGTAGAAACAGCAAGCAGTTCCCTACACCACCACCCAATGTACTCGAGAGAGCTGAGGGAATGTCCAGAGATGTTTGCATTTGCTTTCTATGTAGGCTGGGACTCAGTAAAGTTTAATGCCCTCCAGCCCCCTGATTAAAATTAATTACCTTTTCAGGGCTCTCGAAGCTCTTTGTTTATGGCTCACAAGAGCAGATTAATCATTTTAGATTTTACATTACTGTTATTTATGGCCTAGTCTTTCTTTTTCACTAGATTGCAAATTTTTCTAGATGCGCATGTGCGTTATACAGAATACTCTACAAATGCAAATTGTCCAACCCACACCAGTTCATTTAATCTGAGGTTAGTTCTTTGAGCGTAGGGTAAATTTTACCCTCCTCCTTATCAAGGCAAAGACATTGATGATTATCAGATGTTTACAATTGTGTATTAAAACAGACATCTGGGACAAGGAAAACCATGGTAAATAAACAGTCAGAATGCCATCCTTGTCTGCATCTATAACATTCCACAAGTCTTTCTGAATCTTGGTTTACAAAATAGCTAAACTCTTGGAAGCAAAAATTTAAATAGATATACAGAATATCCTGAAATAAACTAGACCACAGAAAATAATCTGTGAGAAAACTGCTAATTAAGGTCGAAGTCTACCATTGACCTGATAACCTTCTGGAGCTCAGGGAATAATGTAGTACCTCCTTCACTGCCAGGGCTTCCCCTTTTCTGACCTGTTCTGGTGAGTTTAATACCCGCCTCGACACACACACACACACACACACACACACACACACACACACACCTCTACCTGCAGAATGTCATGTAGCCTTAGTTAGGTTATAGGTTCAACTTCCTGCCTGCTCCTGTTCCCCATAAGAACCTATTCAGGTAGCACCTGAAATTCCCTAAATGCTTCTCTATGCTAATGAGGCATTTTGGTACCTATAAGCCTCCAGCTAATAATGACCTTTGCCCATCCTGGATGTTCCTATCTCCACTCTCCCAAAGAGGCTTCCGACCCCCACCCTACCCCCGTCTGTCATCTCTGCTCCCTTTGTCCTCGTGGACCGATATCTGCTGAAGATAACCGAAGGCATGGAGAGTCACAGTAATCTCCTACCTAAGAGGTCTCTACGCTGAGTGTAAAGAAGTGGAAAGTGAAAAGAGATGGGTTCATTTGTCCCCCAAATTGGGGAAGACCTTATTTTAGCATCGGTGGGAAGGTAACAAGTCCCAAGAAAGCAATGGGTGAGAGGATGTATAGCAGATGGCCCCACTTTGAGTACGAGAAAGCATCCATGTTGGAATCACGGCTCAGAGCAACCCAGACTGCCGGTGTCCGAGGAGAACAGGCAGATAGGAATGGTGGGAGCCCAGCCAAACACTGGCCAGAATGACAGACTGCAAAACTCACTTCCCCTCCCTTGCCTGCGTTCTCCACTCTTGTCAGTTCCCATAATGAAGTAAGAGCCTATAGCTGAAGCTGAGTTCCGACCACAGAGAAGGCTCACATTCTGGAATAACGGAACAGCAGTTTCACGGAAAAGAAAATTACAGAAAACTGTAAGAAACAAACCAAATTTTCGCACTGGCTCCTGCATGCGATGCATATTTGTTTCAGAAACCCAAGGTCAGGAAAAACTCTTCCTGGTGTATCTAAATCATTTGAAAGACACTGATGAGAGGAGGAAATCGTTGACTAGTAACCCACCTGACATACTCAAGTCAGACTAAACAACGTTTCCAGAAATTACTGAGGTCAGCTGCCTCAGGACATCTCCACTTTGAATTAGCTAAAACTGAGAAGTCTTTGAGAGAAAATGAATTCTTGATGCTACTCTCTGTACCTTCCCGTTTACCCATGAGAACCCATGGAAGGGTTTGGGGTAAAGAAAGGAAAGGGGAAAACAGCATGATTATATTACAGTCTCAAAATACAAAACTAATTTTTAAAAAGATATATATATATATATATATATATATATATATATATATATATATATATTTGTCTGGGTACTGTTGCTAAGTTTCACTTTGCCTTAGTCTATGTTGGCTTTGGGGCAGGAAGGGGGAATACAACAATGCAATACATGCAATAAAAAAATATCAGAAAGCCTAGTAATGCAGAGTAACTACATACATTGGCATATATGCACAGGTGTGTAAATACAAACATATGTTGGTATCTATAAGTGTTTATTATAAGGAAAAGCACCTGCACATCCATGGGTTTGGGAGAGTACCGGAATTACTGGGACTACTCACACTGCTTGGATACGTAAGGAGGATGCTACTTATGAGAGCAGAAAGCTCGGTGGCCTCCACACTTGCACATGCATCTCATTGACTATTCAGGTCATCTAATGTCTCCAAAATGCTTTCACATGAAAGATAAATTGCCACCAACATTGCAAGTAAGAAATAAGGAAATGAAGACCCTAAAAAGTTTATATGGCCTCACAAATATTCATGATCTAGGGTTTGAAGAAACCAAGTCTGTATCTTGTAATAGTTAAAACATCAGAATCTTGCCGTGCAGTGGTGGCACACGCCTTTAATCCCAGTACTTGGGAGGCAGAGGCAGGCGGATTTCTGAGTTCGAGGCCAGCCTGGTCTACAGAGTGAGTTCCAGGACAGCCAGGGCTACACAGAGAAACCCTGTCTCAAAAAATCAAAACAAATAAACAAACAAACAAAAAAACATCAGAATCTTCATTGAAAAATGTTTCTCTCTTTCTCTCTCTGTGTACGTCTCTCTGTGTTTGTGTGTGAGTGCGTGAGTGTGCGTGCATGCATTTGTGTATGTAGTATGTATGTATGTGTGTATGTACGCATGTACACATGCCCATATGTATATGGTTACTTTTGGAGGCCAGGGAAGGTATCAGATCTCTAAGCCTCTTAGAGTTAGAAGCTACTGTCAGCTGTCTGATGTGGGTGCTGGAAACCAAACTCTGGTCCTCTGCAGGGGCAACAAAAATCTTAACTATTCAACTATCTCTCCAGTCCATTAAGCAGATACTTTTCTGACAGTTAACCTACAGAACCTGAGCAGTATAGCTAAGGTCAGAAGACCACACTAACAAAATTCTTTAAAAAGATTCCTGGAAAATGGCCCTTGGTCTAACTCTTCTTCCACAATGGAAGTTCATTATGCCTCATTTTGGATACCCAGATGTGGGGACATTGTGTGGAAATCAACTTAGGGAATTCTCACAGAAGTGCTTTTCTTCCCTGTCAAACTTCTTCATTTTAACTGAGTAGGGGACATAGCATCTGTCAAACCAATGCATATGCCATGATGCATGTCCATTGCGTTTGATGGGCTAGAGAAAGGCCTTGGTTTTTTGTTTGTTTAACTTATTGATTCTTTCTGAGTTTCACATCACGTACCTCAGTTCTGCTCATCTCCCTATCCCCTCACACACCTTTGCCCTTGCAACACCCTCCCCCCGCACCCCCCAACACAAATGAACAAACAAACACAAAGCATAGAAAACATCTCATCATGGAAGCTGTGATACGTCTCACTGTGTCCCGCTGTCCACAAACCTTCATGTGTAAATGCTCATTGCAGTGAGTCATTGGTCTGGTTAGAGGTCTCTGGCTGCTGTGACACCATCATACTGGATCCTCACTGGGCTTCTTCCTGGTTGTCCTGTTGTTGCTCTGGGTCATGGAGATCCTGCAGAATTTGGTCAGTAGGACTGACCCTTTCACAGGTCCCACCTTTCACAGATGATATAGATGTTGGAGTGATCCAACACAAAGCCCTGGATCTGGACCTAGGTGATGGCTAATCTGGTCAACACACTGGCTCTCCCTTATCTGCACTACCAAGGTGAGCGCTCTAACACTACTCAGGCTAACCCAAGGGATGATGCTACCATCAGCAAGGTCAGCTCTCCTGCTCTCACGCCTTCAGGGCAGCTCACCAGCACCCTTGCCTCCAGCTCCATTGTGCTACCTAGCCAAGACCCAGGGTCTACTCTCCCAAGTGCTGCAGCCTTTGAGGGGCTGGACCACTGGCTCTCCAGCTCTCAGGACTGGAGCTCACCTGTTCCTTCACCATCACCAATGTTTTCCAAATTCGGTGAAGAGCCCATTCTGCTGAGTGCTATAGGCCATGAGGGACAGAGACCTTGGTTTTTAAATATGGTTTATCTTGTCAAGAAGATTATCTGTAAGCCACAAAGGTGGCATGGAAGGGAGGAAAGAAAAAAGGAAGTGAGGAAGGAGAAAAAGATGGACAGAAGGAAGAGAGGAAAGGAGGGAAAAGACTCAACTTCTCTTCCACAGTGTGCTCTTGGGAGATGAAAGTTTTAATGCTTTTTCTCCTGGGTTTCCTCTACAAGGAGCAGTCATATCTACAATTATAGAGCTGAAACAGAAGCAACTGACTTCAGTCCAAACCCTTTCTTAATTTAACATAGCTACTTCACTTGTCAATTCACTGTTCTTAGTTCTACTTGAGAATTAGCAATGTTAGGTTTGTTTTCTCATAAAGCATTTTGTACACAACAACCTACTCTGTCACTCATATGGGCCAGCCGAGACGAGCTTACGTGGAGTCTACAGAAGTCTCCTTGGGTATTCTCTTCCTCAGTTTCCTGTCAGCTTGCTTCATTTGGGCTGCTGAACATTCAGAGATCTACTTTGTTAATTCTACTACCTGGGTTCACCTCTTTCACTTCCCACCAACCTGATATGCAAAGTCTCTAGTCTATAATATTTTTCTATTAGAATGGTTCATATTATCATGATTTCCCCACATCCTTTCCAGAGTAGTACCAGCTATTTGAATTTTTATTTGACTCCTATGACCAAATGATTCTGAGTCAGGGCTATTAAATGAAATAAATGAACCAGTTATTGATGGCAAACAAATGGGTGAAGGAAAATATTTGCGATACAAAGGTTCTTTCCCCAAACATAATGTCCTGCCATCTGCTCCCCTTTCACACTGATGAATGTTGAGGGAGAAAATGGAGAAGGAAAACTCAGTCTACATTTCTAGTACACTAAATGTGCTTTTTGTCAGTTTCTTTAGACTGGAAATGTGAAGGCCAAATGCTTATTTTAGTTGTGGGGTAAACAACCAGAATGTAAAGTTTTCTGGATCGATTCCCCCAAACAAGGAGGCCCAAAAAGAAGCAAACAGGAAGTACAGGGAGAAAGAAGAATTTCATGAGGCCAAAAGACAAAAAGAATTACTGTTACTTGTCACTACGTCTCTGTTTTTCTACTGTCCTTGTTTTTACTTTATGTATCTCTCCTTATATAGTAGATTATTGGGTTAGTCATCTGCCTAGTCTGGAACTATATGGTATTAAAGAAGCCAAATCTCAAAGCACATAAAATGTCCGAAGCATACTCCCAGTCCTATGCCAGAGACTAAATGGTTGAAAATCATTTGTGGTCAACGAATAAGAAAATTAAGAAACCACTTTCATACCCTAAGAATATCTTAGATAATTTGAAGCCAGAGGAAGACCTTTCTATTAACACACACACACACACACACACACACACACACAAATCCTACAGACACTACACACACACACACAAATCCTACAGACATTACAGACACACACACACACACACACAAATCCTACAGACATTACAGATTATATATATATAATATATGTGTGTGTGTGTGTGTTTGTGTATGTGTATGTGTGTATGTGCATATGAGCACACACTTGCATCACACAGGTTAAAGTGCATGTATGTACATAGGAATGCAGACGTCAGAGATTAATGTTGTATGTCATGCTCAGTTGTTCTCTACCTTGTCTGTTTGTTTTGAGAACGGGTCTCTCACTGAATCACTCATCATTAAGCCAGGCTAGTTGGCCAACGAGCATAGTGAACTTACTTGCCTCTTCCTCCCTAGTGTGGCTGTTAAATTCTATAAAATACCAATGAGATTATATGTTTAATATGTTTTCATTTTACTTATGTTTTACTTTGCTAATTCTGTTTTATGTTGCTATAAGAGTAGACCTGAGACTTGGATGGATATGGATATGATGTATATGTTTAATGTTTATATATAATGTACATGTATAATGTATATATACATATATACATATCCATATCTATATCCATATATAGATATCCATATCTATATCCATATATAGATATCCATATATCCATATATAGATATGGATATCCATATATATATATGCCTAATAGCTTATGGTTCTAAATGCTGGGCATAAGATAGGAAATTTAAGACTCCATTCCATTAAGAGACTAAGTGAGAAATTAAAAAGAGGCTTTCCTGAGTCCTGTGGTAACCGAACTACTTTGAAGAAAACGACATTTATAAGAGCAGAGCTTTCATTACCTAACACTTCTAAGAGTTCCTGTTGTTCAACACTATTATATTGCAGAGAGAAAATGTGTCACATATACACTTCTGGGGACACATTTAAACTGTAGGACTCACTTTTCTAAAAAAATTTAAAATTGTAAGCTATTTTTTTCTTCTACATATTCTTTTGTTTTTCTCTTGGAGTTTGTACTCTGTATTTTGGAATTCTTTTATTAGCTCTGTATAAATTTAATGGGTTTCTCTGTGTGTGTGTGTGTGTGTGTGTGTGTGTGTGTGTGTGTGTGTGTGTGGCTTCTTGATAGATTTATTCTCTCACAAATTACCATCTTTTGTCTCTGGTAATGTCACAAAGACGACTTTGATATTTAAATGACCCATACCAGTATTTTAACCTTGGGTTTTTAAATGTCAAACTCTTTATATTCAATACTTTAAATGTGTTTTGAGAAGAAGATATGCAGTTAATCCCAGTTCTCCTGTTCAATTTGGATTGAAAATTGCAATATTAGCTAATTGCCAATGTTTAATTTATATTTACATTTTTAACGTTGAAATGTTTTTAGCTTTACATAACCTAACAGTGCGGTTAACATACACTCTCCATCTTGATACCTCTGATGTTAAATTCCACAACCATTTTGTTTTCAAATAAGGAAATTAGCATTTGTGGAATTCTGAATCAATTTACAAGTCTATAAACTTTGACTCTCACATTTTTTTCCCCATACTATTTTCTTCCAGGGTCACAATCTTGTGCATTTTATCCTTGTGTCTCCTTTGCTTCTCCAGTCTGTGCATCCTTATCTTTAATACATTTTGATAAGCACTTAACATTTACTCTGTAGATTGTATTTGTCTGCTGGTTTCTTGTGATTAGACTGAAATTCTACACCTGTCCCCATCTATGAACATGCCATAAATTTGATTGTTCTCTTCTCCTGTATATAAGGTTTTTCTGTGTTCTCAATGGTGTGCTAACCAATGATGATTATTTGGTAAAAGAGGTAGGTGACGAGGTAACTTTTTCTCTTCTAAAAAGTTACTGGATTTCTTTTTTACATAATCAGTAATATGTGGAGAGATATCATGAGGTTGTCCAAATATTCTGTTTGTTCTTATACATTATTATCAGCCATTGGTTGACAGCAGTTTTAGATTTTTAAATATTGGTTCGACACATTTAGGTTATGTTATGGCTGATGCAGTTGAGTGAAGCTAGTTAAGAAAGATCACTAAAACACACTAACATAGTCATTTCATGTGATTCATGTAATATGGTGGTACCATAGAAGTAAAGCCACCTACAATAGATAAAAATCCTACTAATATCTAAATGACTTGTTGGTTAAAAAAATCCTCAAACAATTCAGGTTATTGATTGCTCTCTACAAACTGATGGTAAGGCCCTATTCCTGAAGACAATATTTACATATGTCACTGAACCCAGAAAAGTCAAGCCAGCACCTAACTAGAAGTTTTACTAACCAAGCTAGTGCCTAACTAGCTTTACTAACCAAGCTAGTGTTCATGATATTGAAAGGTATCCTGCACGGTGCCAGAGGAGAAAGGTAACCACCAAGCCAGCTATAAACCTCACCATCCACTATGGTGGCCGACCTGTATGGTAGGCTAGTGTAATAGTGCCACACAGGTTGTGGGAGTAACCAACCTCTCTCTGATTGGATTTAAGGCTCACTCCATGAGATAGAACTCATACCTGACACTGTTGGGGTGACCAAGAGCCTCAGCTTAAATAGGCTATGGGCCTAGGGGAAACCCACATACATTGTGTTAAAGAACATAGCAATACGACTTCTAATATTTCACTTTACCCATAGATCAGTGGCCATCATCACAGAAGCCTTTTCTTATAGTAGAAGGGAATAATATAGAGACTCACAACTGAACAATGAAAAATGTGGGAGACTTTAAAACACTCAGTCCTGCCAGATGTCTTCATCAGGGAACTATGGGAACTTCAGGGAACCGTGTAGCAGAGGAGGAAGGAAGATTTTTAAGAGCCAGTGGGGATAGATGCCACCAAGAAATAGAGTCTTTCAGACACAAAAGGACTGATGCACACATGATCTCACAGAGACTGAAGCACCATGCATGGATCGTACACAGGTTCAAGCTAGATAGGGTCCCAGCACTGAGAGGGGGAAGTGGACATAAATTCCAACCTTAGCCAATTGACAACAAAGCTCTAATTGACAACACTTTGCAAAGGAAAAATTAGTTTTCGTTAATGGAGCTTCATTGAGTCTATAAGCCACGCTTTAGAGTAGGCCCCATATCCAACAGCATTTACCCAACACAAAATGAAGTCAATAGTATTTTTGTAGATATTTCTGTATCATATTGCTTTATTTAGGCATTATCTTAAAATCTTACTTGTGCTTGTATATTATGATTTTTTCAATTTTGTGTTTTTATGTGTTTTGTGCGTACGTGACTTCTGCATTTCCTTTTTTCTTTTATCATTTAACTGTTTTCTACAGAAAGAGAAAGAGATGGTATGGGGTTCCATGGGTGGGCTGATGGGAATGACCTGGGGGAGAAACGGCAGAGGAGTGACCATGATCATAAAATATGCATGAAAAACATGGTTTCAATTAATATACAAAAGAAGTGTAAATGCAAGTCAGATAAGTAGCAAGAAGGGGAATCCCAGCACAGAGCTCTCCAGTTCTGAATCTGCACCACACCATCTGCAGCAAGGAGTCCAGGACTCATCTGATACCTCATGAAAGCTCATGCCATGCTGAACGACCATGGCAGAAACCAAGCCTCACTCTGCAAAACCAGGCCACATTCACTCACTGATTGATCCAATATAATTGGACTGATCAGTAATTAATCCAAACGTAGATAAACTAATATGGATTTGGAAAAGAGCAAATAGAGATCAGAATGCGGTGGCCCAGATAAAACACTGCTCCCCCATCACACTGACAGTCTTATCACCCCGTCACCCATTTGGTAGGGGAGGTAAAAGCCCAAACTGAGCTGACCATATTGAGTTACCGCACGTATATAAACCCGAGAGCATGTCTGGGTTATCCACAAATGAATGCTTCATATATTTTACAGATGAGCCTTAACCAATAAAGGACAGATTCAAAGGTCTGTTCTCTACTGAACAGTCTCACCTTCATATTTGTTTCTGAAATGACATCACCTCTCTCATTTGCTCTCACATTGACTGGCTTTGCTTACCATTGTCAGTCGGGACTGTGGCATGGGCGAACTGCATTTTCCAGAACAACCGTGGCAACGCAATAGTAGGAGATTGGATCTCTGGCAGCTGGGGGTCGTGTGTTTCCCCCAGAAAACTGGAAGCATGACAGGCGACTGTGCTTTATCAGTGTTTTCATTTACCCATATATCTCTTTCACTTCAAAGTTTGTGAAAGAGAAATAAGATAGATAATGTGATTAGAGAGCCAAGCATATTCGGTGTTCTGAAAACTAGGCCGTTGTTAAGATTAACTGATGGATTAAAGGGGTTTAGATTTGGGATTTGCATATTTCTGTCAAGAGTCTTGGCTCTTGTCAGATTCCTCTCCCTTCTTCTACAGAGCAGCAAGCCAACTACATTGAGGAGTTTAGTAGTTGCAAATGACGCTTGCCTCAATTTTTTTTAACCTAAAGCAAATTGTCTGCATTTCCACACTAGATATATTTTCCATGATCCATCAACTGCATTGCTTTGGGGGCATTGAGAATGGCACAGGAGAGTGATAATGTGACAGACGAGGATGGAAATAATTAAACAGTGCTCAGCAAAAGGCTACTATACATCTCTTTGATTAGCAACCCATTGAAAATACTTTAAATGCCAAATAAATAAAGAGTACTTAGCAGTGAACATTGTTCAATGCCACTCTCTCTTTTGGCAATTTGGTCTCATCAATGGGTATATCAAAAAGACAAATTAATAAGGTTCCACTACAAAGGCGGACATAATTTATGCAGTGTGATATTTTAGTTCACCAGTTAGCCCCTTATTACTTGAACAGAATACACACACACATATATGCATAATTACATATATGATGAATTATATAAACAGATTTGAGACACATTATTTTTATAAATTTTAGCTACATTAAAAAATTGGAACAAATATTTTCCCTCACTTATTTAGTCATCCATAAATTCAATGAATATGCTTGAATGTTATGTGGAGAAAGGCATTTAAATGAATGTACATTGCTGTCATGAATCCGTGTAAGAATAGATACACATTCAAGGTGCATGTTTGGGAGCATGAAGAAAAAATTTAAAGACATGTAACCCTAGAGAATGATAATGAATAGGTATTCCTGGCTGAGATGATGGCATTCAGAGTGACTTCATGAATCTATTTATTTTACCAAACAAGTAAAAACCCAGCTGAAGAGTAACCTGGATGAGATGAAGGGCAGTGATGTGACCGAAGAAAATTTCAAGAGGAAAAAAAAAAAAAACCCACGTGGAATTGTTAGAGCAGATAGACGAACACTTGTAGAAGGAAGTTCAACAGGTACGGATTTTTGAGACGACAGAAGATACATCCACATGAAGAAATTACAAACATGATTTCTGTTGGCAACATTTTAAACGTGTCATACAAAATAATCCTTCATCCTTTGAGGATTAAAGGCAGAAGACATATAAGTTTTCTTTTATCCCGTTATCTGAATTTGGCATTGAATTTGCCAGGGGGTTGATCTGGAAGCGCGTAAGTAGAAGGCAGATAGTGTGCTGTGTACATCAAGAAGAAATGTAGAAATTAACAGGTGTACGTCACGAATCTATCATGGTTGGTAGGACAAAGAGCTTGCCATCTTTTGTTGTTGTTTTCTCTTTTTTCATTTTATTAGTTATTTTATTTATTTACATTTCAAATGTTATCCCCCTTCCCAATTTCACCTCCACAAACCTCCCCTCCCCTGCCTCTATGAGTGTGCTCCCCCACCCACCCCACCCACTCCTGCCTCAGTGCCCTAGCATTCCCCTACCCTGGGTCATTGAGCCTCCACAGGACCAAGGGGCTCCCCTCTCATTGACACAAGATAAGGCAATCCTCTGGAGCCATGGGTCCCCCCCATGTGTACTCTTTGGTCGGTGGTTTAATCCCTGAGAGCTTTGTGGGGGGGGGGTCTGGTTGGTTGATATTATTGTTCTTCCTATGGGATTGCAAGCCCCTTCAGCTCCTCCAGTCCTTGCCCTAACTTCTGGCCCCACATTCAGTTCGATATTTGCCTGTGTACATCTGTATCTGTGTACATCTGTGTTGGTCAACTTCTGGCAGAGCATCTCAGGAGACAGCTATACCAGGCTCCTGTCAGTAAGCGTTCTTGTCATCAGCAATGGCGTCTGGGTTTGGTGTCTGCAGATGGGATGGATCCCTAGGTGGGGCAGTCTCTGCTCTAGTCTTTGCCCCTCTATTTCCTTTTGATGGAGGAATTCTGGATTAATATTTTTGAGGTGGGTGGGTAGCCCCATGCCTCAATTGGGGGTTGTGCCTATCCACTGGTTATGGTCTGTACAGGTTCTATCTCTCCTTTGTTGGATAGTTCAGCTAATGTTCTCCCTGTTGGGTCCTGGGAACCACTTCAGTCCCTGGCATCTGGGACTTTCTAGTGGCTGCCTCCAGTTCCCACTTCCCCACTGCTACACACCTCCTTTCAAATTTCTGACCCTCTGTACTTCTCCCTCATCTCCTGTATCTGAACTGTTCCCCCCTTTCCCCCCCTCTTATTTCCCTCCAAGATCCCTCTCTCCCTCTGTTTCCCAGAGATTATTTTCTTCCCTCTTCTGAGTAGACTGTGGCATCCACACTTTGGTGTGACTTTTCTTCTTGTGTTTCATATGGTCTGTGAGTTGTATAGTGGGTATTACAAGCCTTTTTTTTTTTTTTTTTTTTTTTTTTTTTTTTTTTTTTTTTTTTTGCTAATATCCATCTTTTGATGGTAATGGAAGACAATGAAAAAATTTTAAATTAATAGACTTTATTAGTTCTTTGAGAGTTTTAGATAATAAATTTTGACATATTCACCCACCAACTCCTTTCCAACACCCTTTTCATCTTTACCTTCTTACCCTCTCATATTTGAGGCTCTCCTCCTCCTCCTCCTCCTCCTCTTCTTCCTCTTCCTTCTCTTTCTCCTTTTTCTTCCATTCATGTTATCCAGTTTGTTTTGTCTACCTATGCTTGAGTGTGGTACCTGCCTTGGAATGTGATGAACCTATCATGAATCACACCATTAAGCAAAGCTGACTCTCCTGCTCTCAGAGGCTATATAAAATGTCAATAGTTCCTTAGTTAGTGGTGAAATGTTATATGCACCTATCCTCCAAGCCCTTGCTGGGGTTTTATCTGGTTTGAGTGTGTCCAGGTCTCATCCATTCTGTAACTGTGAGTTCACATGTACAACTGACATGCTGTATCCAGAAAGCACTATTTGCTTGAACTTAAACGACTACCTCAGGTTTTTATAATCTCTATGCCACCTCATCCACAAAGATCCATGAGCCTCGTGGGGGAAAGGGTGTTATAGGTATGTTTTACTTAATGCTGACCACCCCACTGTCTCTTATTTTCTGCACATTGACCAGTTTAGTGTCTCTGTGTTAATAATCGTCTACAGGATGCTTTTTTGATGAGGGTTGAAACATATGCTTGTCTATGGGTATAGCAATAAGCCATTAGGAATCATTTTAATACTGTATCCACTTATCAGAATAGTAGTATTTAGTAATGGCTACACACACACACACACACACTCACACATACACACACACACACACACACACACACACACACACACACATATATCAGGCCTTAGCTCCAACCAGAAGTTGGTTGGTTACAGCCCTGGTTTCCAAACCACTCTTGTACCAGTGACCATATATTTTCTGACCCTTCATTACTGTAGCTCACTGGGTTCATAGCTGAGTGATATTTATGATTCCTTCTCTGGTAACATTATGGGAACTCACATAAAGTCATAATACTATTGAGTATGTAGTGTATTGAGTTCTAGGTTACAGATATGAGAGCCATACTTAGATAAAGTCACAATAGCACTTCATGATCATTACATTCTTAACCTTATACAAAGTTTCTATTTTTATTATTATTTTTTTGATATTTCTTTTTTCTAGTCTGGTGAAATTAGATAAAAATGTCAAAGGCAGTTTCCTATATAAAGTCAAAAATGCATAAATCAAATTTTTACAAATGTGAGTAATGAGACTGCAGTTTTATTGTGAAACACCTCTTATGAAGAGCTTAATGAAAATCATTCATAAAATTGAACTAAAGTGGACCCATATGTTCGATTATTAAATCAATATTCCATCTTAAAGATAATCCCATAAGGTTTTCCTAATAAAAAGTCTTCCTTAGATATCATATTCTCATAATTTTATATTGTCAACATCTATCAAAACCTAGAA
Organism: Arvicanthis niloticus; assembly: GCF_011762505.2. Lineage (NCBI taxonomy): Eukaryota > Metazoa > Chordata > Mammalia > Rodentia > Muridae > Arvicanthis > Arvicanthis niloticus. The sequence continues at coordinate 20,794,261 of NC_133429.1, forward strand.
CATTATCAAAACATACTTACCATTTCTTTGAATATTCTAGGTGATTTCTTAGAAATGCTAATAATATAACCATTACTTTGTTTCTTATAAAATTTTATCAGTCACTAGTCAAATTAGTTAGTCACATGAACAATGGTAGCCAAAGGTCACAGTGAACCCTCTGAGCAACATCCCCAGTGCTGGGTTGACAACATTCATTGAGAAACATGGTGAAGCAAACACATGACTTTACTAAGACTATAAACTTCACAGCAGCAAACCATGTGTTGTGTCTACACACATAACTATTATCCACACTATTTTAAATATAAAGACACGAAGAAAGACAAAAATAAAAACTCCAAGCTATGCAAGGTCAAATGGTAAGAGTATATGTGACAAAAAGTAAAACTCATCTTTTTTCTCTTCTTTTTAAAACCCACACCTGAGATGACCACTTACCTATGTTAGGTGAGTTTACAGGTTTTTATTCTCCACATTTGTGAGCACAGTGACAGTGAATTATTTTATGAAGGAGACTATACCATGCATTTTTCTATATTTTTCTTTTTGTTTTTTTAAATAATCAATTGAAAATAATTATGTTAGTATCAACATGTTTACTTTTCCCCCAAAATGACTGCAAAGTGTTTAAGTCTTCATAACTACATAGTTTTTATTTGGAAAGCTTCAAGATATATTTTAGAAATATTTGTTCTTTTGACAAATTCTTTTTTTTTTCTTTTTTCTTTTTTGGATATTTTATTTACACTTCAGATGCCATCCCCTTTCCCCATCCTCCCCCCTTAGAAAACCCCTATCCCATGCCCCCTTTTCCTTTTTGTGTTTATACATTTTTAAAAAAATGTTAACCAAAGGATTTATAAGTTTGGTAATGCTCAATCAGAGGTGTAACCCACTACCCAACCTAGATATATCAACTATCTTTGACTGGTGGAGATACGTGAACATCTGCCTCCCTGTCTCCCCCCCCCTTCTCTCTCTCATCACCTAGCTTCTCCTCTCCTTCTTCTCCTCCTCTCCTTACTCCTTCTCTTTCTCTCAGTACTCCTCCCACCTTAGCTCCTCCTACATATCACCCTTCCTGTTAAAATAAAACTTATCTCTCTTTTGACAAATTCTTATCCTACAGACTTCTATAAAAATCCTCCAAAGTCCAGGCATAAGAATCCACATTAGTAATCCCAGTACTCCTAGGGTAAGCTAAGAGGCACACACAAGAGCATCCTGAGAAGCTCAAAAACCAGTTGGTCTGGTGTACACAGCCAAGAACAAAAAGACACTCTGTCTCAAACAAAGTAGAAAGTTAAGACCCACACCCAAGATTGTCCTCTGACATCTATATAGCTGTGGCATGTGTGGTTCCACGTTCACACACATGAACATGTATGCACATCACACACATGCATGTGCACACACACACATGCACCACACACACACACACACGAGAGAGAGAGAGAGAGAGAGAGAGAGAGAGAGAGAGAGAGAGAGAGAGAGAGATGGGGGGGACCTCACATGCTATTTATTATTTCAGAAGAAAGGGGTTCTCTCTTCTTACAGTTGAAATAGGTCCCGTTTAGTGGGGTAGCAGAAATAAACCCCAGATGTTTTTTAAGAAGTGATGATATAATGTGAATGATGTTTGAGAACCTTATTATCTCCACGTAAAGAGAATGATGGTTGTCATATGGTGAAAGAGAAATAGATCTTAGCATTGCTTGGCTATGTGTCCCTGTGTTTTCTCCTTGGCTGGTTAGCCTTAACTATGTAAGAAATCCTAAATGCAAGCAACTTTCACTCCACCAGTTATTACTGTTTTGGAAATTAGTATTTTGAAAATTCATTTTTACCTTTCATAGAGAATGTTCAACCCCCTGTGGCTGCAGGACGAAGGCGTTGAACACTTTCTCTGGAACACATCAATAACTGGGCACCAGAAACCCTTACGCACATACATCCTGGGCTAAGGAACAAGTACCAACAGCTCCCAGCTACTGAACATCATCATATTCATCTCAGAGATTGAGTGTAATTTCTCCTGTACTTTATTTCTGAGGTATGGGAAAAATACTTTAAAATAAAAAAGAATATTTATGGACTTGCTTTTATTATTTTGTAAATAATGTTTTATAAGATCCCACACACCTCTCTACTGTCTCCAGAATGTTTATAGAAATGCAACCAGCTGAACAGTGAACATTATTTATTTAGTTTTTTTTTTTTTATTTCAGTAAAGATGCTTGCATGTTGCCACATTTAATTTATTCTGTTCAAATGAGGGGATTTCAGGTCACAAGTAGATTCTCACTGCATAGTAACTAAACTTAATTTTGAGATTGAAAGGAGGGTCTATACTGTTTATAAAAATTGATTTGAAGTTATTGAACTTTCTTCTTTATAAATTGCAAAATTGAACATGCACGCGCGCACACACACACACACACACACACACACTCGCATGCACTCATGGACACACACCTGCATAATTGGTATAAGTGAAATTAAAAATTTATTCTTGAAGCATTTTCAACCTGCATGAAAATTATGTATTTTTTAGTCAATGTGTCTTAGGGTGCTGGAGTGGTGCAGGGCTGGATCTTTATTAGCATAATGGCAATCCTCCCACTTTGCTTTCATTTTCAAATTTATTATTTTGAACTGTGATTACTCACTTTCTTCCTTTGCAACGCATTTAGCATTAGTCAAGATGGTGTCATTTCACATGCAAGCTCCAATGCCATTTCAGGCCTTGTGACCTTTCTTCAAATAGCTAATTCCCTGGGGCCAGAGGTGATGGCAGAGATGGCAGCAAATGACAAGGTGTTGAAAATTCTATTGCATTCATTAGCTCCTTCTGCTGTCAGGCTCTTTATTTCTATGGAGGACTGAATGAGAATAGTGTCATTTAAATAGATTGAAATGCTTTATAAAGAAAATATAAAAGTGAATCCCCAGGACTATTGATTTTTTAATATCAATGAATAGTTTATTCTTTTAATTACTACTTTTGTTGTATTAAAATCAAACCTCAAATTACAGTTTGATATCAAATAGCCAACTGAATACCAATATAATCTAATACTAATTTATGATAAATTTGACATTCCTTAAAGAAATATAATCACAGTGAAAAATCAGTAATTCTTAACAAGTTTATATTTAGGCCCTATGTTGGTTAGAATTCCACAGAGATGTCACAAAGTGACCTTCACTCTCAGAAGTTTCTCCTTGAGTATACTTGGGACCTTGGTTTAGGGAAGACATCACTCTGGTGATTATGCCACATTGTACGGCCAAGGGATCTAACGACTAACAAAGATGAAAGATGTCAGAGAAGCTCAAGAATTTGAGGACCAATTACTATCCTGAAGTCAGAGGATGCCTCAGGCCACACAAAGAATAGGAGGAGTCTTTAGGAGCTGACAGCCTCCCTTGACTGTAGGCCAAAGGGAAACACATGCAGCAGTCTTACAAGAGGAAAGAAGAGAGTTCTGCTAACAAAAATAAGGTTCAAGGTGATACTAGCACATCTAGTCAAGAAATCACCCCTGTAGCATCATGACAAATGCTTTACAGTGGATCTCAACCTTGCTAATGCTAAGACTCTTTAATATAGGTCTGCATGTGATGCTGACCCCCTAACCATGAGATTATTACTTTGCTACTTTGTAACTCTAATTTTGCTACTGCTGTGAATCATAATATAGATATCTGATATGCAGGATGTCTGGTATGCAGCCCCCAAAGAGATTGAGACCCACAGGCTAAGAACCACTGCTTTATGGTGTTCACTCCCTCCCATGACTCAGCCAGGTATCCTAACTCTGCCATAAAGAAACATCAACTAATGAACAGATGTTGTTTCAAGTTGCAGTATTTTGTTCCCCAGTAACAGAAACTCAACACATCTCTGTTCATCCTGTATTCCACAAAATACCTCCCTGATTCATATGTTTAAAGTAACCCCCTTCATTTATTTGGGTACCATAAATTTTAAGACATTCTGCTCAAAATGTTTTAAGTTTTAGCTAAGGTATGACACTGGTCTGAATGTGGATATACTATGTTTTCAGGGTGAACAGGAAATGTCCACTTGTGCAGGAGAGTGCTGCAAGAAGAAAAAAAGTCATTAAACTGTCTCTCTTGAAGAAAAACTCAGGGTAGAAAATGTTATAAATACGACATGGCTTTCTTGTAACACCATATCAATGCTAAGCTTAATTCAGAAAATAAGGCTGAAGGCAAAAAAGAAATGTAATTAAAAGCAATTCATCCAAGAAGAAATTACAGGGAGGGCTTTGATGATTTGAAAAAGGAATTTCATAAAAGATGATGCTTTTAAAGATACTATTATCTTCTGGACATGTGGTATTCCAGAGGAAGGCTTCAGGGGGGAAATGCTGTCTAAGTTATAATGGAAGGGCTCACATTTGATGCCAGTGAACAATGATATTTTAAGGAACAAGTGTGCTTTTTTGGTGTGTGTGTTTCGTTTCAGTTAGAGTGAAATTAAAGAATAATTCCCCATTACACTAAAAGGCCTAGACAAGTCCAGGCTCATTGCCAAGTGATGGAAAGGAGATAGGACCAGCTTCATGTTTGCTGGTAAATCTTTACCAGCTCAGTAGTGTATACTTCAATTTTGTAGAAAAGGGACCAGTAAAAGGAGCACTTAAAGCCTTTTGCTTTACATCAAGTTTTTATTCCACTTAACAAAAGAGCTATAAAATGGAAATGTTGTAATGTCTTTCATCCAAGAATGTCTGAAGAGCAATTGACTAACTAGGTCAAGATTTCCTTTCTACAGATACTAGCCCTGGGAAAAAACTGCAGAGGTTTCAAAAGAAGAGATGGAGTCTAACTGGCCCTGCTAATAAACACAAAGAGGTTGCGTGGTGAGCTCTGTTAAATCCTGACATAGGCACAGGGAAATCTATTGAAAGAGTTTCCCAGCACCAAGCCTCTCTCTTGAAGAGAGTCATCTAAATTTCTAGATACATTGCTCTAAATGCTAATATCGAATTTTACTTTAGTAAGAGAATATTAGGTCATTTATATCCCTTAGAGAATAGAAACCACTCTATTAAAATACTACCTAAAAACTAAAACATTACATAAAAACTACCACATATAAATAATGAGTGATGTCTAGGCATGAGAAATATTATATATACATTTCTGACAACTATAATTTATCACAGACAGAATACAGTACATAATTCATACAAACGTCTAGTGCAGTAGAATAAGTCTTTTAAAGGAGACAACTACAAGAGTGACTGCCCCTTTTCTCCACAAAATTAAATTATTCCAAGGCCTATGAGTCCAACTACCCATTTACAATATTGATCTTGCTTCACATTCAACAAATGTCAATGTATTGTAACAATCAACTGAACAGACGAAAAGACCCTGCTTTGTGCATCTTATTTTACAAAGGGAAATAACACACAGTTTGAGGAACAAACTACAAACATAAAGCCAGGTGAACATTGCAAAACATATTAACTGATCTTAATAATAGATATGGCAATGACACACTAAATTTCTCGACCGAGGTTCTAAATGAACTCATGGATAGATGAATTTATTATCAGAACTGTTGGATTCACTGATGAAGCTGTAATCAGAAGAAACCAATGTCTAATTGTAGATTTTCTTTAAATGAAGTGAAGAATTAGAAATCCCAAGAGTACAATGTGTTTGATAAAATTCAAGGACAAGGAGGGTGGGCTGGGGATAAATGAATGTTTGCAACATGGAGTCACTATAGCTTCTGTCCTGATGAGGAATTAGAACTCTCACTCCTTTCACTATGACCCTGAGGCACATGAGTAAAGGAGACATTAACACAGAGTTTCTGTGCTACTGAAAAATAGTAGAATTCTGGTATTGCTGAGGCCATCAAGTGGCACTGAAATGATTGAGTTAAATTGGGCATGTCTGTCATAATAGTTAACATAACCTACACAGTAATTAGAGAGGTTAACCAACAATTAATGAAGAGATATTCCTGAGGCAAACATGCAGGAAGCTTGCTAAGTGAGCATGAACATTTAAAACAGTCAATCAACCCAACATGCAGAGTGGCTTGGCTTGAAAAGCATAGGCTTTACAGAACTCCAAGACTTGAGTCTCAAACTCTTGTATTGATGAGCATCCTTCCTGAAGACCAGAAAAGTAACAGTTGATCCTAAAAATATGTAGCAATGCTTATTCAGGAGACTGAATGCTAATAAAAAGCATCTATGAATGAAAAAATGTTTCTCAGAAGGCAAGGACGGGGGTCATATATAGGACAGCAGCTCCAGACTAAATGTCTAGAGAGCCTTGTAGCTACTGTTATTCATTGATCAGAATATATTTTAAATGTTTTAACTGATAGCTTTTTAAAAAATTAATATTTCTTGTTTAGGTAAATTGACTTTAGGATGGAATTATACCTTAAGAGGGGTACAGTAAGCACTACATTGCCCAAAACTCTCATTTAAGAAGGAGGAAGTGAACTATGGGGAAACTAGACAACTTCAGTGTAGGAATCTGGGTCTCCTTCCAAGATGGAAGAAAGGGTATGTGAACGGTTAGAGATAATATGGTTTCTGAAAGAGGTTGTTGGTGTGTGTGTGTGTGTGTGTGTGTGTGCGTGCGTGTGTGTTTAGGGGGTGTTGTTTGTCATGTTCATAATGCTGAAGTCCATTATTGATATTATGGGAATTGAAGTTTTCCTTTCACTGGAAAGAATAAAGGGTCTGTCAGAAGGCTGTAGGAAATACATCATAATGGATGTCTTAAAACATTACTGCATATAGAAAGAGTGGTAATTTGGAAGACAGGAAGTTCCAACCCTGAAGAACAATATGCCTGAGATATAGATCATCATTTCTAATTACTTTGGCATATCCATTGGCAAACATATGCCACCAGGTATTAATGATTGAGTCAATACAACCTAAGTGAAGAGGCCATGATGACTCTGAATTAAAAGAGTGGATGGTCCACACATAGTATGTCTACATGGGGCACTGCATTTGCTGTCTTCTAGTCGCAGCTTTGTGATACATCTTTTTATGCACGGAGATGCGAAAAAGAATGTGAGCCTACATTATAGGTCTTCATGTTCTTTGGGGGACATTGGAATTGCAATTTTGTAACATTCTATCCCAGAGGGCGTAGTGTGGAAGATATATCCAATGTATAAAATTAGGTAATGTAAGTCTTGACCAGCAAGTTTTTCTAAATGAGAAGCAGAAAAGACCTAGTAGGTTCATGAACAGGGACTAAAAGTTTGTAAAGATTGCTATCTAATGACTCAGAGCTTTCGTAACTGGAGTTATAATGATAGAAAGTCACACGTGCTTTGGCCATTCAAAAATGTATTCAGAATATGAAGGCATCTTAGTTCTAAGGTTGATACTCCGAAAAGCAATGACCCAAATGTGCAACAAACTGTGAAACAATCTGTCAGTCAACCAATTGTTAATTGGTAAATTTTACTGACAAATGAAAAATTAGATAATTATTATCTAATTGTTAGATAACTAACAATTAGGTAATTATTAACTCACTTTGCAATTAGCCGAAATCTCTTCTCCAGCTACCTATGGCATGCTTAATTCAATCAAGAACAATGTGACTATGGTGGCAGAGATGAGACCCTTCGGCTGGAACAAATATTTTCTGCCACACTTAATATCCATTTACAAAGAATAAATAGCCACTGTTATTACTGTGTCATCAACGGGTGTATCTCCATGTAAAATTATTTTTCTGAAACACTATTAATCTCGGAAATGGCTGCTTATTCTTTTCCATTAAAATAGATGCATTGCAAGTCTTATAGCTGTTTTCTTTATTGATCTAGCTTCTGCCAGGATTGCTGAATAATACATTTGGATATTGTAATCCTTTTTTTACCTTCAGTCAAGGCCCACAACAAAGTCCAAGCAGGTTGATGCAGATGAGGTTCGATAATATACTGTTCCTGCGCGTTTCAGTTGACTCCCTGTTTACAAATATATATCTAAGTGTAGCTTCAGCACAAACAGGCAAAGTGTTCAGAAGCAAAAAGAACCCACATGGTCCAAAGGGTCTTTACATCCCTGGAATTTATTCCTTTGAACAACAAAGCAGTCACTGATGGGCGTGCCAGAATGTAGAACAAGAAACTTTAGCTGGGAAAAGGAGCAAGGGGAAAAGACACCATGAAGGCCCACGACTTCACGTGGTGTAGGTAGTCTACCTATTGAAGGTAGACTATGGTAAACTTGACACAAAGATGACGCTGTTTAGAACAGAGACTATCAGAGCTACCAGAGAAGATAAATAGGAGCAGATAAAGTGCTTAAGTAAGGCAAAAGGAATAAAAACAGAAGAAAAAAGAACACTTCAAAGGAATGAACAAAACACTAAAAAAGCAGCAAGCTCAAAGGATGGTTCAGTGGTTAGGGGCACTTGCTTCTTTTCTAAAGGACAGGAGTTTGGCTCCCAGCATGCACACACTGGGTAGTTCACAGTTTTAAGAGATTGGCCATCCTCTCCTGGCCCCCTCGGGCATACGTGCATGTGTGCGCACACCCACACCCACACCCACACCCACCCACCCACCCACCCACCCACACACACACACACACAAACGCATGCAAATAAAGGTAGAAATGAATCGTTCTTCAAAAGAATACTTTTAAAACCTCTTAAATTAGTAGCTACATTAAGTATAAATCTATAAATACCACCATTAAGATGCAGAAATGATAAAGCTGCATAAATGACAAGACTAGATTGTATTTAATCTATATGAAAAATACCTTAAATATAGATTAGGCAGATGTAATGCAAATTAACATTAAAAAAATACGGCCATCCTAGTCCTAACAAAAAGAAAAGTGCGGTATATTAGTATTGTATAAAGTGTGTTTTAAAATTAAAAATATTTTCAGACATAGAGATGACATGTCATAGATTTTTTATGTCACACATTTTTATAGCACAGTGTATGGTTAATTTATTAAGAATATGAATCTCTCATAAAATATTTTCATGGCAGAGTTTCAAAATACATGAAGCAAACTTTTGTAGAAATTAAATAAGAAATAAACATAATTACAGCAGGTGAATGCTCTTTCCCAAACTGTGAAAGTGTAAACTGACAAACAGAGAGTACAGGAACTAGCACATAATTGCACCCAATTGACACCTGTAAAACATTACATGGAACACTAAAATAAGACACATATAGGCTGCTGTCACAAAACTTTATAAACCAAATAATCAACGAACCACAAAGCTTTAGTTCTCACAGTCTGGAATGTAGGAAGTCCAAGACAAAGATGCTGGAAGATTCTTTCCATGGCAAAAAACTATCTCCTGGTTTATTTTGGCATTGGGGAGCATTTTTTCTACTCTGAGATGAAGTAAAGAGCAGGTTAGCTAGCTCTCTGGGATCAATTTTATATGCTACTGATTTCACCCAAAAAGGCTGGACCTCACTACGCGAATAGATGATTTCTTTCTGGCTTCTTTAATTTATTTCCATCTCTACTGAGAGGCCCACCTCCTCTCATCATGGGGGTGGGCAGCGACTGGGTTTCAACTTCTGAATACTGGGGGTATTACAAGTATTCAGATCATATGCACACAGCAAGTGTGTGTGTGCATGAATATACCAAAAAACCATTTTCTACATAATTAAAATGATTGAAGTCACAGAATATGTAAAAATCAATACTGGAAACCCAATTTAACACAATTAAATCAACGAGGCCAAACTGAAACTATAGTAGTTTTGTTTTGTTTTTAACAAATGAATTAAGAACACTTACATCCGAATAATAATTAGAAGAAATTTATATTCTCAAACTTGTATAAATTATTGAAACGGAGACGTTAGTCAGTGGCTTTACATTCTAACAGGAAAAACCTTAGGAAACGTAAACTCTAGAGTGAGCAGAGTAAAGGGTGCAATGAGAGGAAAGCAGCAGACATAAATTAAATAGAAAGCATTGTAATATAAAAAATAAAATTAAAAATATTTATTTAGGAAGATGATAAGCCTCCATTCACATTGATCACGGTGGGAAAACAACCACAGGTGACAGGAATTGGGAATGAAGGACATGATATGTCTCCAAATTAAATAGGCAGTAAATTGGCTATATTACAAAAGGCATGCCATTATATTGCATAGTTTAGATGAATAAATAGTTGTGAAAGGTACACCTGAATAAACTATTTGTCTGGCTTCATTCATTCACCTGGATTTCTATGTAATGGCTTGCGTCATTTCTTCAGTGCCCCAGATTAATTATACTTGGTTTCTGACAGCCTTACAGTAGCAACTTAGCGGTAGCTTTCTGTGTATTTACTATGCTTAGAATAGATGGAATTCTTGGAAATTGTGACTTGTTCTTCATCAGATTTGGAAAACTTCACCATCATTTTGTCTACTGTTTTGGGACCGCCTTCTTGCTCCCAACTCCAATAAAGTATCTGCACACAGGTCTGGAGAGATAGCTCAAAGGTTAAGAACACTGGTTGTTCTTTTAGAAGATCCTGGTTCAATTCCCAGCACCCACATGGCAGCTTACAACTGTCTGTAACACCAGTTCTAGGGGATCTGACACCCTCACACAGACATACGTGCAAGTAAAACACCATTGCACATAAAAAAATAAAAAGGAATCATTTAAAAATGTTTAAAAGCATATCTATACACTAAACCTTCTCATGGTGTAATATGTGTATGAATTCATCAAAAGGACATCCTGCATTACCTTCTGAATAACCAACCACTTTCCAACATTTATTTCACTAAAAGTTAGCACTTAAAAAAATCTATTTATGTTTCTTCTTCACTATTCTATTTTTATGTTTAATCTACTATTATAACTATCTTATTGGCAATTTTATTTTATTTAAGATTTATTTATTTTGTGTATCTGCATGCATACCTGCATGCCAGAAGAAGATATTAGATCCCATTATAGATGGTTGTTAGCCATCATGTGATTTCATGGAATTGAACTCTTCCTGAAGAGCAGCCAGTGCTCTTAACCACACAGCCATCTCTCCAGTTGTCAATTTTATTTTTAAAATAAGTATTATGATTAACATTTTAAAAACTTCGTTGAGACTTTTAATTTCTTTGACTCCGGCATAATTGTTTCCCATAAGCCTGAATCTCTGTCAATATTTGTATCATCTACTAGCTTTTCCCCTTAATTTATTTTTTAATATTTTGGTTTCTCTGTTGTTGCTATTGCTGTTTTATTTACTTATTTTTTTTTGTCATACCTGAACTTTTTTCCTTATGGAACTCTGAACATTATGTATAAAATGATATAATACTTACCATTCTTTATCTTATGAGAGATATGTTTGTGTCTGGTGAGCAGATAAATATCAAGCGGATGACTCTAGCCCCGCGGAGGCGAAGGCTGGTCTGCTTCCTGTATGCCTCTGGTACTCCATATGCCCTTTACTAGAATATCACATTTTCAAGCTTCCATCTGCGGGGCTGGCCTTCTCACAAGAGCTCTTTCTCCTCCTGAACTTTTAGCTCTCATTTATCTCTCAGCATCAGGGAACAGCAGGTTTTGTTTTTAAAGAACATCTGCTTTATCTGTTTGTCTCTTTAACCGATAAGTAGCTGCATTCTGCTTCCTCCTCTGTCTGTCTCACTGTGCATATTTGCAACTCGGGAATCAGAAGCTCCCTTCAGTGAAAGCTGACAGCAGAACCATGAGCTCTTGACAATGTAGTCTCCTTTTCTCTAAATACTGGTTGTTTTCAAGCCCTGGAACCTTTTTTTTTTTTTTTTTTTTTTTCATGAATCCATTTTTAGCTCTGCTCTTTCAGGCATTTATTTAACATGTATAGTGAATCTCCACTGAAAGGTCCATTTCAATTAGTCATTCCACGTAGCAACTGAAAGTTGTAATATGTAAAGGTGCATGTTTTCAATAATCCCGTATTTTTCTACCTGTGCCCATAAATATCTTATGAAATGTATGTGAATGTTAGTGTTTAACTGTGCATTTAACCCAGAACAGTGCTTTCCAACATGTAAACAATACATGTAACTTTAAATTGTCTAGTAATCTCACTACATGAATTATAACATGTAAAATTATATTCAATAATACATTTTAGTTGGCGTCAAAATGCCCTCCATGTCCATGGAGAGAAGCTGAGGCTCCACGCCCCAATCCGTGCCACTGTGAGGGTCATGAGCTAGAGGAAACTGCAGCCCACGCGGGCAGCGCTCAAGCTGGTCTCTGCGGTGAACAAGATAAAACAACTTCTTAAAGGCAGGTCTGAGCATGTGGGTCTGAAAGTTGGCGTGCGAACCAGGGGCTATAACGGCCTCTCTTACAGCCTGGAGTATACAAAGGCAAAAGGAGATTCTGATGAGGAAGTTATTCAAGTCAGGAATCCGAGTGTTCATCCAGAAGAAAGCACAGCTAACCCTGTTAGGGACAGAGGTGGACTATGTGGAAGACAAACTGTCCAGTGAGTTTGTGTTCAACAACCACAACATCAAGGCTATGGTGAAAGCTTTAACGTTTGAAATCTCAGGTCTGCAAGCTCCAGGAGGTCTGGGTCTACCTTGGAGCTTACTGAAGAAGTCATGTGATGTCACGTGCTCAGAAGTTATAGTGTGTGGCTTCCTCAAGGGTGAAAATAAAGTGACACATTTGAAAATAATAATAATAATAAATTTTAGTCAATTGAAATTGTATATGTTTAAAACTATGATTTTACCTTATCATGCCTTCAATGTGCCTGGTGTATTTTAAACTCCTATCTCATCTCAAGTTAAACTGGCTGTTTTCTTAAACAACTCTGTTTCAAGTGCTGAAGTGTCAGTCTCCTGTAACTGATGGCCACTGTATCGGAAATGCCTTAATAGAAGTTGGAGAATAGTCAAGGAAAATATGGCAGCGGACAAATATGGACAAGTATGCATGGCATGGTGGTAGCGGCGGGACAATTCCGAGTATCTCCATCTGAGATACAAATGGGTCTGTAGATGCAAAAATAACACTTCATCCTGTTACAGGGAACATTCTTGTATAGAGAATCTTGGTGTTTTTTTTTTTTTCTGTTGTTATTTGAAACAGCTCCATATTAAATTATTAAATTGCCCTGTTTTGTTACAAAGTAGAAGATTCAGTGGGAAGCAGGATTTATTTATTTTTTCCCACCACATCTAAGAGGATGGGAATCTTTCCTATATCCTGAAAGTCAGAATCGAGGCTTGCAACTCAGGCTCAGTTAACCACATTGACCTCTCAAGGAGTCAGCACATGAAACACTAAACATTGAAAAACACAGAGTGATTGAAAATACTTGATGAAGTAACACTAAATGTAGGCAAGGCAGGGAGTGGGGGTGGGGGTGGGGGTGGCAGTGGTCTTGTGTTCATTAAATTTCTGCACTGTCACAGCCATTTAAATGGCTATTTCCTAAATTTATTTTACCCAGGTTTACTTTGTTTCTTATGTTCTTGCAAGTTTTCCCACGAATCTCCGATTTCTAGGCAGGTGTGAACATGTGAATTCCCTACTTAGCACATCGTGATTGGTTTGTGTAGGTGTATGGGAGACAAATGGTCTGAGTTTGAACCCTGGGTATAACAGTAGAGGCCAGGATTTTGACACATTATTTAAACATTTTTCCCTCAGTTGCTTCCAGTATCAAATAGCCATGGCAATTGGACCTTCCCTTTGGCTGTTAGAGAGACTCAGATAAGGCAGCCATTGTATGGCAGATACTAATTGAGCATTTTTGTCTTCTTGTCAATAACAGAAAACATTTCTTAAAGATCTGATGGACACTAGGCATATTTAATTTTTTGTAGTTTTTTTTTCCTAAAAATCATTTTGAGGCAATGGTTCAATGGACATAGCTTAAGTGTAGGATGTTTTGTTATCATGAGCAAAACCCAGCATTTGATAGCCAGCGCCACAACAAAACCCACAGTAAAACAGATAAAGTAATCTTAATGAATGAAAATAATTGTGCTCCATTCACGCAGTCTGGGGAGTTATGTTTTTCCCGGACGGTTTCTGAGGAAATACCGAGTAAACGTGTATTTAGTTTGTGTAAAGCGCTGACCACAGCCGAAAGACAAGACTCCATCCAAGTCAGAGTCAGGTAATAAACAACTTCACAGGGGTGACTTCCAGGAAGCGCCTTTATTGAAAAAGTCAACCTAGAATTGATGGCTGCTCAAGACCGTTGTAACCCTGTGCTACTTTGCCCAACTTTGACCAACTTGAAAGGAGTTCCGGTGATCTAAATCATCTCATTTCAGCAACAATATTTACTGCTTACATAATTTTGAGGAGAGCCTTGTGAATGTCTTTAACTTTCAGAAATGTCTAAGTTTTATTTGTTTAATTATTTATTTATTTATTTAATTTTTGAGCCTTGTTTGTTTTACTTCCTTCCTGGGTCTTAGGAGCTCTGCTCCATTCTCCAGGATAGTCTGAAGGAACACAACATACAGTGTATGCACAGCTGGACAAGTCATTTCAAGCATAAAAAGCCCTGTTTTGCTGTTGCTGTTGTTACTAAGTTTTGGACTGCACCTTGTGTTTTAATCTCAGTATACAAACTTAAATTGTCTTTCAAGTGACTTACCTGTGAGTAATATAGCTTCTTATTGACTTCTTTGTGTCAGAAATATAACCCAGTAGGCCTTTCTAAAACATGGAGACAGCATGCTATAGGTTAAATTAGCAACGATATCCCTCTGATAAGAGCACTGCTATTTGCTTTTCCAAGATAAAGAAATTGGTTCAGAGAAGCTGAGTTTGTTTACAGTTTCGTAACTGGTATCTGATATGTATTTTGTTACACACTTTATTTGATAATAAGTTCTCTTTTTTTCTTTTGGCTAAATCAGATTTTTAATTCAGAATTAAAAGGATGCTAATCTCTTGGCCTATAGTTTAGAGTGGGGGATCTGCCAGTATCAGAACCTTCCCTTATATCTTCAAAGAGGTTAAACCAATCCTCAAAGAATGGTTACATCATAAATTTATTTCATTTCACTGATATTAACTTTCCCTTTAGTCTCTCTTTCATTTTTCCCTTATCTTTTCTTTCTCAAGATCTTAGGTATTTAGTTAACTATATATTAGTCATTATTTAAATAATTTTTATCTGAAAGCATTCTGGAAGTTTAAGTAAATTTCAAAGGGTAGAACTGAGATGTCTCTCTCTGTAGAGTTATTTCTAAGTTCTCACACATGCTGTCCCAGCCAAGTCAAATAAGATGAGTTTGAGTGCAAGCCATTCACTTTCTTTATGAGACTCTCAGACTTTCAGGAGTGAAAACTGATAAAGCTTACTCAACCATCCTGGTAAATACATTAGGTGGGGTGAGTCTGTCAGGAATTAAGCCTAAAACAAAACAACAAAACAAAACAACCCTATCCATTGAGGAGTGGAGGAGATGGTTCAGGTGTTATGTATGTGAATTGGGTTTCAGATCCCCACAGCCTACATAAATGCCTTTTGAGCATGAAGGCTCTCTTATACTTTTAGCTTTGAAAGGCAAGACAGGGGATTCTCATTGCAAGTTGACTTAGCAGAACTACCCCCATGGATTACTTACTTGGAGACCATTGATTAAAATACAACAACCCCCCACCCCCTTTGTCTTCGGCTAGAACTAGCCTTCTCTTTTGGAACCGGTCTAATGCTTTGAGTATGTGTGCCTCACATTCTGGAAGCTAAAATTCATTCCTTGATAACTAACAACAGACAGGAAGTGAGTATTCCATCATTCCAGGCACAACACCATTGCTCTGTACAGCCTCTGCTGGAACTAGGTATTATTCTCATATCAAGGAGGAAACTAAGGATCAAAGAGTTAATAAGCTGTAAGATGGAGGCACATGGATTCACACAAATGTACCCAAATGTGATACATTAGTCCCTAGACACATCATCTGCAGTAACTTCCTTTACACTGAATATATGTATTGTCCTCAAGAATGACTGATTGGGAACTTTTCCCAGTTTATCTCAGAAGAAATTGAGATGTCAATTATGAATAATATCTTAATGAACACTTAATTTATATGAAATAAAGGACATGTGAAAGTCATAATGTTTACATTTAGATTTTAGTTCAAAGTAGATTTTTATTTAAATGTATCATGTTAAGAAAATTAATTGTAAATAACTTTTGGATTTTTGACCTCTACCATGAGTCACCTTGCAGGTTTAATTAGCTTAAAAGCATGAGAACTTATTGTTTTTACATTTCCTAGTAGCTCTAGAACTTGCCTGGGCTTACATGTGAGACATACCCTTAACTTTCAAAGATGTTTAACCAAACTTCAAAGACAAACCCTTAGCTTGAACTTTAGCCCCATTCCTCATACCATCCTGACAACCTCTTGCTGGTTGGTACCGCCATTTACCAGATTTCTGATTCTAAGCCCAGATTTTCATTCTTCAGACATCTCTCCTGCAAGGATGGACTTGCAGTCCATCATACTCAGCCATGCATCTTCTAAATTCTCTGCAGAGGTTGAAACCAATAGCCAGATCTAGAAGTTTATTTGGTTAATTTTTGTTCTTAAACAGTAATATAGAAAAAGGTTTGATGATTTTTTTTCCTCTGTGACACAAGGTGGACCTGTTATGATTAAAATTTAAAATGTTGTTTTCTTGGGCTGACTATCTAAGCTGTGGTGGCTCTGCTTAGATCTGCCGCCATGTTCTACGACCAGAGGCCATGTATGAGCCACAGCTAGAAAAGGCCAGCCAGAAACACCGGCCCTGGCACCCACAAGACACCAGTGTGAGAGATGGCTCTGCCAATCTACCACGCTGTCTCCACAATGCTTAGCTGAGCCCAGACCATCCCACCATCCATGTGGTACTCAGTAGAAATGAGACTCTAATGTTTAAAGATTATCCAATAGCCTTATATATTTGGTAATGCTCAAATAACAAGATGCCCACACAATTAGAGGTGTTTCCTAATATGTAACCTTATGATATAAGTTGTTACCCAGGACTGCTCTTGATACATGTGTGGTCCTCTGTGGCTCCTACATCTCTCCCCCCCACCCCCCAGCTCCTCTTCTTCCTTCTCCTCTTCCTCTTCTTACTCCACCTACCTCTCATACGGCCCAATTGCTTTATACAAATGTAGTGAGATGGTATCCCGTTACATAGACCTGCAATATTTATTAGCCATTTCTTTGGCTTTTTCTTGTTCCCTTGTCAGCCTCCACTTACCACCAATGTCGAAGCCATTGCCACATATTTTACGTTTTGGAGATGAAAACACTTCAAAGAGCCTGAACCAGTGAATGATTCATGAAGAAAACAGAACAACTGTGAATGTTAATTACTAAGGGATTTATTAGAATTTTATTCTGAATTACTTGGTCTAGGATTTAGGTAAGGTAAGATGCCTAAGCAAGGGCAAGCCATGGTCCAGTGTCTAAAGTACTCTCAGTGACCTTAGGTAGGTAACTAGAGTCTTAGAAACTACCTTCAGCTCTAGTTTCTTCATTTAAAAGAATTGAATAAAAAAATAAATATTTAAATAAAAATAGTATCCATAAGATTTTTACATGAATTAAACAGCACATGAAAAGTGTTTAGCGCATCATTAAGACACGTAGTGTTAATTGATATTCTTAAGAAGTTGTGTTGTAAGACTTTTTATAAAGTTCTTCAGATACTGCTAGGTTATGATTTTCCAATATTGCCCATTTATTTGGGAGTAGTATATTATCTTTGCCTGGTGTCATAGCCCATGAAAGAGTTCCCCTTTCTACAAATGGCTCGAAGAGTCATTTGATTCTAAATGAGGACAATCAATTCTGTAGATGTCATCGATTTCCTTACATGTACTCTTCATGCTCATCCCATGTAACTTCCATATCTCTGTCTTCTGCTGTCTGTTAAACTACTAATTTACAATACAACTCTATTTCTGAAACATCTCAGTCTGGGAATTTAATTTCCTACTCTATACACATGAAGGAAAATTTCACTAATTTCTCCTTGCTTTTTTTTTTTTTTTTTTAAGAATAGCTTACATTTTTCTTGATTTATCTTTAGCTGCTCGTTAGAATCAGAGTTAAGCTCTTCTGAGTCTCATATCAGATGTATTCATTATGCTGACAATTGAATAGTGGCCATTGAACCCGAGATGAATTCATAGAAACCTTTAAATTGCTCTAACATAAGAATAAGTAATTCTAAGGACATTAAGAAAACAGAAAACTAAAAGTTTTCCAGGATGCTATTCGTGGCCTTTTTGACCCCTACATTGCCATGTTAGCCTAGTCATTTGGTTCTGGCCATTGTAGTTTTTCTTTTCTTTGGAACTTTGGTAGTTTTTCTTTCCTGGGTATATTTGCACCATTTCTTCCTTTCTTCTTTCCTTTATTTGCACAATGAACTTGTGAGAAATGGTTCAGTCTGCTATTCGTTCCTGTCCCAAACACTCTTAATTCAAGACTGATGCCAGCTAAGTTTTCACTTACTCAACGTTTACCTAAACTTGCAGTAACCAATCTTTCTTGATGGCAAACCTGGGATTTGAAACAACATTCCAGGGACTTTCTCATGGCCACATCTGCTAGAGTGCTCCTTTGCATCAAACTCTTATTCTTGAGTTTCTCAACACCTACTCTTGTTCAGAACTCTGCTCTGTGCTAACCATTCACCTACACTGGGGAATCCAGCTTTCACAGGACCAAGGTCCTCTCCTCCCATTGATGCCCAACAACTCCATCCTCTGCTACATATGCGGCTGGAGCCATTAGTTGCTCCATGTGTCCTCTTTGGTTGATGGTTTAGTCCCTGGGAGCTCTACGGGATCTGGTTGGTTGATATTGTTGTTTTTCCTATGGGGTTGCAAACCTCTTCAGCTCCTTCAGTTCTTTCTCTAACTGATGCTTTTTTCTGCACAATCTTTTGGCTGCCAGTCACCCATCAGGAATTTGTCCCTGACCATAATTCAATGTTTCTAGTTTCTGATCACGTTGGCTTGTTCTTGGTCCTTTTACCACATTCTATTTGCATCAGTCTTTATCTACTTTGGGTCTAGTTCTGCCTTTTCTGTTTTCAAGCATTTTTGTTTTTCAAAAAAAAAAAAATCTTTCATTCCTTTTGAGTATATATTAAACCTTTTACTCTTGGTATCATTCTTCTACCCCATGTCCTCAGAGCTCCCACATCTAAAAGAGAATACCAAAATATTTTTCTAAATGATGATAATTTTCTCCCTATGGGGAATTCTGAGCCAGCTGGTAACATAACAATTTATTTATCCTGCCACCCTTGCTTAAAGAATAAATCAGTGACGGTACTTGGGGAATTTAACCTCTCTAGGGAAAGCATGTGTGACAAGGCAGAAATATTGCAATATGATTTTTCTTAAAGGTGTTGATTATATTGATGTGCATAACCCTTGGTACTTAGGACCCTGTTAAATAAGAGTAGATTCACTGTATTGGCAAAAACCTGTTTCTTTCTACTCAATTTCTATTCCAGTGATATTCAGAAACTCTGCTTCTTCCAAACGTGGGTAACTGTGTTTGAATTACACTAAGGTCTCCTCCATTAGTTCTTTGTTTCCTTATCATTCTAAACATATGCATTTGTTTCTACAAACAAAGAAGGTGGTTCTCTAAAAGTGGGGCGATAGATAGGAAGTTAAACAACAATACAAGGATCTCAGTCACACTGTGACCCATTATAGTTAAGTCATGTTGCTGGTGAAGCTGGGTCTTATCCCTGGGGACAATAACTCCATTTTTTTTCTTTAACCTTCATAGATTTGCTGTACTTGAACAAGGCAACTTTATCATAATCAAAATGATTTGGAAACACTTTGGCTGCAGTATTAAGTAGTATGTCTTAAGGAAGAAGCCACTAAGGACCAAGTCCTATTTTAGAGCTATGGAAGAAATATCAAAAAACTTGTAAACCACTCTGCTCTTGTGCTTGTAGTTAGGATCCAAGGGACAGTAAAAGCAACATTAAATATTGATGAGGACTATGCTTCTTTTATATGCACACATATGTGAGCTGCATATGTGCATATGTATGCATTTGTGACTTTCTGCGGTTATACATAGGACAATTAATCATTGTTCCCTCTCTCTACTCTCATCTCTTGCTACTTCTAGGCAATAACACTGTTTATCTTTGTTCTCTTATGTAATATGTACATACTGTACACTAGAATCCAAACCATTCTCAGGATAGCTCTCTGAACTCCTTCAATATATTCCCTGGAGTTAAATCCTCCAAGAGCCTAATTGCAGGTTATACTAGCACAAAGTTATATTATTTCTTCTCTCCCTCCTCCTACTTCTTCTTCTTAAAACAAAAATTAGTTATTGGCTTGAATGAAAACTATCCCCATAGATCCAGTAAACACTTGTTCTACAGTTGGCAGCACTAAAAGGAGGTAGTATGGTCTATTTGGAGGAAGTGCATCTCTGGAGGTGGATTTTGAGAATTTGAAGCCTCAACCCATTTCCAGTGTCCTATTTCTACTTCATGTTTGTGGCTAACGATGTCATTTCTCAGCTTCCTGTTCTAGTGGCCTTCTTCTAGGCCTCCACCACCATTTTGGACTCTGGGTGAGATCATGATCCATTGGCCACTCTAGGGCATGGCATTTTAGTAACAAATAAAAATAATTAATATAAGTAGGCTTTATTTTTAGTTTTATCATCATCATCATCATCATCATCATCATCATCATCACCATTGATGATGGTGGTGGTGTGTATTTGTGTGTATTTGTGTGTGTGTGTGTGTGTGTGGTGTGTGCTCGTGTGCAGGTGTCTGGGTGTCATGGTATTCATTTGGGAGAAAGAGGACAACATTTGGTAATCAATTCTCTCCATCTAGCCTGCTCTTTGGGGATCAAAATCAGGTCATCTGATAAGGATGGCTACTATCTATCCTTACTGAGTCATATCTTTGCCTTTTAGTGCATAAACTTTAATTTGTCCCCCTCTCAGAGTTAACCAGTATCAACAAAGTGATCTCATGAGAGACTGATGTGGCTGTTTCCTGAGAGGCTCTGCCAGAGGCGGACAAATATAGAGGTATAACCAGCCATTGGACTGAGCACAAGGTCCCTAATGGAGGAGTTGGAGAAAGGACTGAAGGAGCTGAGGGGGTTTGTAGCTCCATGAGGGGAGCAACAGTTCAACTGGCCAGAACCCCTGTAGGACTTGGGGACTGGACCACCAACCAAAGAGTACACATAGAGGGACCCATTGCTCTGGCTGCATATGTGGCAGAGGTTGGCCTTGTGGGACATAAGTGGGAGAAGTGGCCCTTGGTCCTGTGGGGGTTCGATACTTCACTGCAGGGGAATGCCAGGGTGGCAAGGAGGGAGTGGGTGGATGAGGGAGCACCCTCACAGAGGCAGGGGGAGGAGGGATGGGATAGGGGTTTTCCTGAGGGTAGACCTGGAAAGAGGATAACATTTGAAATATAAATAAAGAAAGTATCCAATAAAAGAAAAAAATTTTAAAAAGATGGTTTGTAACTAACTTATCTACTTTGTGAGAGTCTCCCATTTTCCTTCACACAACCACCTTTGTATTTATGGTGAGCAGCTGTGAAAATGCCACATCTAATTTTATCCTTAGTTCTCTTGCTGATCCCATCTCCCTGTAGAACTCATCTTTTGATGAGGCTTCTACTAAAATTACTAAATTGACTCCAGGAAGGAAATGGGATGCTGGTTTATACTCTGGTAAAGGCAGAGTGACTTATGGTGACACATAGATCTTCAATGATCCATTTTCATCTTTCCCACAAAAATTACTATAGGGATTCAAAACTTTTGTTTTGCAGTTTTGAGAATCTGGTCCCTGAGATGTAGAAAAAAAAAAATTGCAGTGTGTGTGGGCTCCAGGTTATTGTTACTGAATTCAAATATTGCCACAAGTTTCTGGTATGAGATTGGCACCAAGTCCTAATTTGTGCAATACATGACATTGCTTATTTTGCTGTATTTCAAGTCCTTAAAATTCATTCTAAAAAGTTGTTCTTTTGAAATATTGATTGCTTCCAGTGAGGACCATAACACAGAGCAAATATTAGAGAAGTATGTTTAGTGGATGTCTGTAGAATGCCATTGAATTTTTCATCAATGTGACTTAGTTTTATTATTTTTGAGCATTTCATATGAATTTTGATCATATTAACCTCAACTTTGCCCCATAATTCTTCCCAGATCCACCATCACTTACCAGTTCCAATTATTTGCCCTATGTTTTGTTATTTTTAATAAATATCTAAGTGCATTTTGTACTGCTGTTAACTTATTTTATTGGGTTCCTATACCTCTACCTCCCTTCCAACCTCTCAACAATAGGTAGGAGAGAAAGAAGGTTAGAGGGAAAGGGGATATAGACTTCTTTAGGTTACTTCCTGTTGATTAGGGGCATTAAATTCTTTGGGGCGAGTCTAATCTTCATCTCCAGAATATCTCCAAATCCTTTTTCTTGTCAAACTACCACCACAACAACCAGGAGCACCAGAAACAGCAGCAGGGGGATCAGCAGCTGCTAAAGAGCTCTCAGGGCTCTCTCATTTATAGCCTTTCCAGAGTTCCCATGATTGAACTATCTACAGTTGGTAAAGATCACAGCTCTGCTAGTGCATGAGGCAAATCATAATCACCTGCCGTGAAGCAGCCTCTTACACCTTACCTGGGACTAAAACGAAAACGAAAACATATTCACATTAACTGGGTTTGTAAAGAAACCACAATTCTCACTACATACTGCCAGTTTCTTGTGAGTATGCGACACCCCCCCCCCCAAATCAGGGGCCATACTCTTAAAGGAAACTGACTCTTCTTTTCTTCCAAACTCATTTGTCCAAAGCTCTCAATTAGGCACAGGAGGATTCATGATCCCCTTCTCCTTCCATGTTAGGATGTTTACTGACTTGATCTTGTGCAGGTGTTGTGCAGGCAAATTCAGGTGCTGTGAGTTCATGAGTGCATGAGTCCTTTCCTATCCAGAAGATACTGTTTTGCTCTGATCCTGCCTCAACAAATGTGTCAGTAGTGATATAGGTGTTCTGTGTGAGATTAAGCGCTCTATTGACACTTATTCTTTGGACTTTAGTTGTAAGTTTCTGAATTAACTGTACATAGTATCTTCTCTAACAAGGTCTGAGAGCTGCATTGATATATGGGTATAGGTACAATAATTTAGAGGACAGGTTAATACTCTGAACACTGTTGTTTTTTGATATGTATACAGTTATGTGAACACAAATAATTCTCAAATGGTGCCAGAATTTCTCAATGAAATTACCTTAAACAATGATCATAAATGCACATGTTCCACAATTACTTTCACACATACACACACACAGAGAGAGAGAGAGAGAGAGAGAGAGAGAGAAACAGACAGACAGACAGACAGAGACAGAGAGATAGAGAGACAGATAGAGACAGAGATGGAGTAAATTCACATCAAGAAGAATATAGGTCAAATAAAACATGTTGGCATTAGGTATACCTTCCTTATTCAGATAATGTCTACATTCCTGTTTCTCAAAGTCCTCGGCTTTCCTTAGCAGTAAGTTTATAATGCATCTCTAACTGACACTAGAGAGTTTCCATATCGTTTAAAATACAAAAAAATCTTTAAAGGTGAAATAGTGATGATATTCATATCTTGAAGTCAATCAATTATTCTGGAAAGGGATTTGAGACCCACCAAACAGGATGATAATCATGTCTAATACTGGAGACATAGACAGCTATTGCAATTTTAGTAGACCGGCATAATTCCTAACTACATTCTAAAATGTATTGTTACATCCACAGATAAGAATAGCTCTCACCCTTCGTCAAAAACCATTCTCTTTACAGAAATTAGAGATAATTAAAGAACACCACAGTGGACACAATTGGCAGATTGTGAGGGGCTCAAGCCTCAAGAAAAACATCTTTACCATAACTCCCCCCTGCTAGGGATCAAGGAATGTAGTGAAGAAAGGGTCTGAGAGATTCCAAACAGAGACCCAGGAGGTCTGCTGTGTGACTGTGTCTCTCAGATATGTTCTGGCCTAAACAAGATCTGAATTATGAGCTTTTATATATTTAAGAGAATATTAAAAACCAAGAAAAGAAGTCTGTCAGCCTACCTCAGCTGTGTTCACAAAATCCCAGTTCCTCCTAGTGGTGACATTTGACACCAGATACTTTTTAAAGGGCTTCCAGGGATAAGCTAAGTGAAAATGGGCCCCTGGAGATACATAAAAGTTCTGTACTCACACCTTTTTTATTAAAAATTTTATTAGATATTATATTTACATTTCAGATGTTATCCCCCCCACGCCCAGGAACTCCCTATCCCATACCCCCTCCTCCTGCTTCTTTGAGGATGTACCCCCACCTACCCCCCACTTCCACCTCCTCACCCTCAAATTCACACACACACACACACACACACTGGGCATCCAGCCTTCATGGGACCAAGGATCTCCTTTTCCACCTATGACGACAAGACCATCCTCCCCTACATATACAGCTGGAGTCATGTGTCCCTCCCTATATGCTCCCAAGCTGGTGGTTTAGACCCTAGGGAGCTCTGGTTGGTTGGTTTTGTTGCTCTTCTCATGGGGCCGCAAACCTTTTCAGCTTCTTCAGTCCTCTCTAACTCCTCCATTGGGAACCCCTTGATCAGTTCAATGGTTAGCTGTGAGCATCTGCCTCTAAATATGTCGGACTCTGGCAGACCTCTAAGCAGACAGCTACATCAGGCTCCTGTCAGCATGTACTTTCTGGCATCCACATCAGCGTCTACCTTTGGTGACTGCAAAGGGATGGATACCCAGGTGGAACGGTCTCCAGATGACCCCTCCCTCAGTTTCTGTCACACACTTTGTCTCCATATTTGTTCCCTTGAGTTTTATAACTCCTAAGAAAAACCAAAGCACCCACATTTGGTCTTCCTTCTTCATGAGCTTCATGTGGTATGTGAGTTGAATCTTGGGTATTTCGAGCTTCTGGGCTAATATCCAATTATCAATGAGTGAATACCATGTGTGTTCCTTTGTAATTGGGTTTACTCACTCAGGATGATATTTTCTAGTTCCATCCATTTACCTAAGAATTTCTCAAATTCATTATTTTTAATAGCTGAGTAATACTTTATTGTGTAAATGTACCATATTTTTTTTATTCATACCTCTGTTGAAGGACATCTGGGTTCTTTCCAGCTTCTGGCTATTATAAATAAGGCTGCTTTGAACATAGTGGAACATATGTCTTTGTTATATGTTGGAGAATTTTCTGGGTATATGCCCAGGAGTGGTATAGCTGGGTCCTCAGGTAATGCTATGTCCAATTTTCTGAGGAACTGCCAGACTGATTTCCAGAGTGATTGCACCATCTTGCAATCCCACCAACAATGGAGGAGTGTTCCTCTTTTTCCACATCCTCACCAGCAACTACTATCACCTGAGTTTTTGATCTTAGCCATTCTTACTGGTGTGAGGTGGAATCTCAGGGTTGACTTGATTTGCATTTCCTTGATGACTAAGGATGCTAAACATTTCTCTAGGTGCTTGTTGGCCGTTGAGTTTCCTCAGTTGAGAATTCTTGTTTACCTCTGTACCCCATTTTTAATAGGGTTATTTGGTTGTCTAGAGTCTAATTTCTTGAGTTCTTTTTAAATATTGGATATTAGCTCTCTATCAGATGTAGGATTGGTAAAGATCTTTTCCAATCTGTCGGTTGCCATTTTTTCCTATTAACAGTGTCCTTTGCCTTACAGAAACTGCAATTTAATGAGGTGTATCAGTATATCTTTGTCCACTTGGACTTGAGCTTTGTACAAGGAGATAAGAATAAGTGAAACAATCCCACTAAGATCAGGGACTAGACAAGGTGCTGCCCACTCTCTCCTTACCTATTCAGTATAGTACTGGAAGTCCTAGCAGAGCAATTAGACAACAAAAAGAAGTCAAAAAGATACAAACAGGAAAGGAAGAAGTCAAAATATCATTATTTGCAGATGATAGTATACTTAAGTGATCCCAAAACTTCCACCAGAGAACTCCTAAACCTAATTAAAAAAAAAAAAAACTTCAGCAATGTGGCTGGTTATAAAATCAACTCAAACAAATCAGTAGCCTTCCTCTACTCAAAAGATAAACAGGCTGAGAAAGGAATTAGGGAAATGACACCCTTCACAATAGTCACAAATAATATAAAATACCTTGGTGTGAATCTAACCAAGCAAGTGAATGATCTATATGATAAGAACTTCAAGTCTCTGAAGAAAGAAATCAAAGAAGATCTCAGAAGATGGAAAGCTCTCCCATGCTCATGGATCGGCAGGATTAATATAGTAAAAATGGCCATCTTGCCAAAAGCAACCTACAGATGCAATGCAATCCCCATTAAAATCCCAACTCAGTTCTTCACAGAGTTAGAAAGAGAAATTCTCAAATTCATTTGGAATAACAAAAAAAATCCAGGATAGTGAGAACTATTTTCAACAATAAAAGAACTCCTGGAGGAATCACCATCTCTGACCTCAAGCTGTACTACAGAGCAATAGTGATAAAAACTGCATGGTATTGGTACAGAGACAGGCAGGAAGATCAATGGAATAGAATTGAAGACCCAGAAATGAACCCACACACCTATGATCACTTGATCTTTGACAAAGGAGCTAAAACCATCCAGTGGAAAAAGGACAGCATTTTCAACAATTGGTGCTGGTTCAACTGGAGGACAACATGTAGAAGAATGCAAATCGACCCATTCTTATCTGTAGTCACACCTTAAAGGAAGCCATTTACCATTAAGTTCCTTTTCCTGCTGTAAATACAAACATATCCCTAAAATTCACCCAAATGCATGCTTTCAGTTTTTAAAATTATTTTACTGAAATTCAATGGTAGCATATTAAGAAATAGCATAGGAAGTCACTCCAAACTTAGCAGTGTCCTATAGCTGATAATGAACTCCAAATCATCTCCTGGAAACTAAGATGATTTTGTTTCTTTGTAGGAAGCAGAGTTAATCTTAAGTCAAAACAACCACACATCACTCACACATACACACACACACATACACACACACACACACACACACACACACTCATATACACATGCACATGTATACACACATGCACATGCATACACAAAAACATGCACAGACATGCACACACAATGCACATACACATTCACATACATATACACATACATGCACACACATTCACTTTTATGCACACATACACAGTCATATACATGTATAAATACACACATTCACATACACGCACACACAAGCGCACACATGCACACACAATCATACAAATATACACATGTGCACACACAGAATTAATCATGACTTAATTAGGACACAGATGCTCCAGAAATTCAAAGAAAATCTACCTCCCCTACAGGTTTCTGATTGACCCAGCATAACCTGATTATGTTCATTTTTGCTTGAAGTTTCTCTGGAACTTCAGTTAACCACAGGCAGTTACAGTGTAATCAGCATAACCTGACTATGTGCATTGCTTGAAGTGTCTCTGGCCATTCAGTCTCCAAAGTAAATTTTCATGTCTATTGATGAATTCTTTAAGAATGGGATCCAGTTTCCCTAATTGTAACCTAACCTTTCACTCATGTTGTTATGCACATGGTTGGGATAATCAGTAGAATATATTTCTGTCCAGATGAAGCTATCAGAGTTCTATGGGATGCCACAGCCCCTCCCCCTTTGTGCTAATATAATCCATCAGTGGAGAAGTCATTATTTCTTTACATACACATCCTTCTCTGGATGTGACTCTCTTGTTTCTTCACTGGATGCTTTTCTACTTTGACTTCCATCTGCTCCCCTCTTCAGAATCTTATTGCCATTCCCCTCTCTCTTGCGCCAACACGTTTCTCTCACATTCTTCCTCAGACTTTGGGAATCGACACAGGAAGTTAAACCTTGGCCCCCAACTCCTGTGGCCTCTGCTATTTTCACTCCAAATGGAGAGCACTGATTTTTGCTTGCACTTCAAAATGAATGAAATATTTCCACATCTGCCTTGTTATTCTTTTTGAAACATTCTTTAAAATTACTATTATTATTGTTTTATAGATAATTAAATAATTTATACATAAATAAATTAACAGATACTCTTACAGATAACAAAGTGAGGTAAGATTTGAACCTGTGTGTACTTAATCTTAATGTTTATTCTATTAACTGCATCATAATGTCAATCAAAAACTTCATAAGACTACTCTAGTATGCTGATGACATGGTACTTGGCATATCTGATAGAGTCATACAATTCCTGCAGAGATATTAATGTATGCATTATTCTAGATTCTAGAAGACTTCTATCATGTCAACAGTCATCATTAGGTAGCAGACATGCAACTTAGCAGCTTGTAGTTTTGAATGCATCACCTGTCAAATCCCTAAAAGTATTTGGGACATCAGCCTGACAGGCTGGCAGCCTACTCATTGCTATTATTTATTAAAAATTAATTATGTAGTCTGTTTTCCTGCCAAAAGAAGATAATTTGTAAAATGCAGCATTTCTTTTAGGGTGACTAGCATCAACAGGATGTCTGATCACATTAGATTTAAACACGGACACTTTCCTTGAAGTAAGTGTAGAGTGAATTGTTTTCCAAAGGATTTTGCATAATTCTAATTTGCCTTTTTATTGCTAGTAACAGACCATCTGTACCTGTGGGCTTTGAGAAACTTCAAAACAACCTACTGAGAAAGTCTTGTAATTTCAACTATAGAAATAGATAATTGAATAAGCTCTGTCATGTGAAAATGGAAAGGTAAACTGCTGAATCCTAAAATTCAGACAAAAATAGTGTATTACCTATAGTAGGTATATAATTATTTGAACAACCCAACACTCATTTTAGCCAACTAGAAAATCATTTGTATTTTATAATTTGTAAAGGTTGAAGAGACAACAGTAAATGAATATCTGAATAATAAATAAAACAATTTTCTTCAAAAAACAAATATTTTGCCTTCTAATTGATTAAAGCTAAAATAAAGAATAACTTATGTCACATAAGCTAATTTAGCAGCTAATACTTCAGTGTTTAGATATGATGTTCATTGGAATTATATGGCATAATTGAAATATTGAGGAAGAATAGAGATTATTCACATTATTCATAATTTATATCCATGTAGCTTTCATTTGTCATTTTATACATTTCCTCCCTGATAATTAGGGAAATACCTTGCTGTTCTTTGATTCTCTTGTATATAGCAATTGTCTATAGACCTTTGGCTAAAGTTAACCATGCAGCTACTAATAATAGCTATTAAGAACAACTAATGCCAAGTAAATAAAAAATACAAACAAAAAGGTTAAAAAATAGACTGAATATGTGGCTCAGTGGTAGAATATTTGCTGTACTTGCAGAAAAGCCAGGTTTGACTCACCACAGATACATAAGTTACATAGTGTCCAGCATGACTGGCACCTTGACTTGAGGCAGTGAGGAAATGAAGAAAGGACAGATGTTAAATAAATGACAGACACATGGACACAGAAATTCTAATTAAGGTTGGCTAGGCCGTGTAGACTCTGATGGAGTGCCATCAACAAGGCAGCTATCCAGAACTACAGTGATTCTAGTATGTACAGCAGAGGAGTAGGGGTTAGTTAGTATTGGTAAGAGGTCACTGCAGGTAAGTCCTCTCAGGTTCTCTCAGGGGAGGAAGCTGCAACAGCTGGTGTTTACACATTTTTGACATCATACTTGTACAGAATAAAGCTTAGCTCTTCTTCTGTTCCTCATCTGGGTCAGGGGGAGACTTTGCCTTCCCATGGGTCTACTGCATTGCTTCTTGACATGGCTGTGCACATGTTAACAATACATACTCACTAGGACTTTATCCAGTCATTATACATTCTCTCCAAGCTTCCTTCACTCTCTACAGAGAGGCTCTTAACTGCCTGTAACTTCAGTTCTGAGGTAAACTCAACACCCTTTGCTTGTCTCTGTAGGCACCTTCATGCATGTGGGTGTACATACATATTTGCAAGCAAACATATGAAAAAATGGCTAATGTAAAGCATTGCATTTGACAAATATGACTCTCTCCTCAGCAAAGTCATTACTCTTTCTAAATGTTTACTGCAGTATAAAAGAGACTGTGTTTTCTATTAGCTGAGACATCGTCTGGAGGACCATCACAAATATCAAAATGTAAGCCAAGAATTAGATAAAATAATTCTTTCTCATGAATAGTGTAAGATTTCCTAGAACTCAGTCCAGTTAGCTCTATCATGTTCCATCTTTGGCTTCAAGAAATGCTACAGCTGTTGTTTCTGGGAAAGGGTAGGAAAAAGAAATCTGTGTGTCTCCAGAGTTTTTACCTTTAAGGAACTCATCTAAAAGTTACAAACATCTTGTGATTTCCTTGGAGCCCAAATAGGTTACTGATTATAAATGAGAAAGGTAGATGCCTTTACCTAAATAACTGTGTTAATCACTAAAGTGATTTCAACTTTTATTAAATGTTTCTCGCCATGTCTCTCTGTCTCTGATTCTGTCTCTCTATTTCTGTGTCTCTGTCTCTGTCTGTCTGTCTGTCTGTCTGTCTGTCTGTCTCTGTCTCTCTCTCTCTGTCTCGTGTGTGTGTGTGTGTGTGTGTGTGTGTGTGTGTGTGTGTGTGTGTGAGAAAGTGTGTTTTGCTGCATGAATGACTGAACTACTTGCATGTCTACTGCTAATGAACGCCAGAAGGAAGTGCTAGAATCTCTGGAACTAAAGTTACATATGGTTGCAAACTACCAAGTGGGTTCTGGGAATTGAATCCTGGATCCCTGAAAGAGTGTCCCGTGCTTTTAACTGCTGAATCATTTCTCCAGCTGTCAACATTTTTTCTATTGCCTTATTTGCAAACACCTAAATATCCAAAATTCCAAATACAGAGTAGTTTTTGAAAACCATACTTTGTTTTGCCAAATGTTTGGATTAGTGACCAACTACTAATCTAGTTTATTTTTCTTTTGTATATTCAATCCAAACATATATATTTTTCATTTAGGTTCTTTATAAACTTATTTTTAGTTCTACACATTTAATCTATGCCTTTCCCACTCTTGTGATAAGACACTGCAACCAAGGCATTTTTTTAAAGAACTAATTTGGGTTTTACAGCTCCAGAGTGATAGGAGTCCACGATGATAATAATAGTAAGCAGAGCAGCGCCCAAGAGCTCATATTTTGAAACATAACCATGAGGCAAATAGATAAGCAGACTAACAGACAGGCAGACACATGAACAGACAGACAAACAGATGGATGGACAGACAAATGGACGGATGAAAAGGCAGACAGATGAACAGACAGATGAACAGATAGATGTATAGATAGATAGACAGACAGGCAGAAAAGACTGACAATGCTGTGATAGTGTGACCCTTTTGAAACCTTAAAGCATGTCCCCCATATAACATCTCCTTTAACAAGTCTATTCTTACTAATCCTTCACAAACAAGTCCACCAGCTGGAGAATAGGCGTTCAAATACATGAGTCTATGGGAGGCCATTTTCATTAAAACCACAACAATCAAAATAGTTCAGCCATTTAACCCAAATTTCTATGTATCTGTAAGATTTCCCATGAACTAGCATATCTGTTACAAACAAAATGTTTACTAACTTAAAGAGTACTTTTAGACCAATCTTTTCATTTATTCTATTAGTCTGGCCTATAATTCACAATGATGCTTTTAAAATTGCCTTCTGTATATTCGTGTGATTCCCACAGGAGAGAGAAGTGTACCTAGATTTCCAGGGGCTCTGAGCTTTCAAATTGTACCCCTGAAGTAAGTGCCAGGACACTTTTCATTTTTATGCTACCCAGCTTTGCTGAAGCTTTCCTGTGAAAACAAAATTTTAGTGCTTAAAACACATTCTAAAAGTCAGCAACCTGTTCTGATCCCACTGTTTTTTCCAGCTTCCTACAATTATTCTCGTTTCATGGGAAAATTAGTAAGAGGAAAAGAAAAGAGTCAAATGAAGCTTCCTATGCTAGGAATTTAAACAACCCTTCTTTGGCTGTCTCCAAACAAAGTCACAAAGTGAGTAATATCCCAGGTCCCTCTTTGTTAGAGCTTTATATCTGCAGCTAGATGAGCCATTGTTGTGTGATCAAACAGAGGAAAGAGCAGTGGAGATAGGGTAATATTTGCATTGGCTGATGTCTTATTAAATGAGAAAAGCCCCGCTAGTCATAACGGAAAAGTTAGAACTGCCAACTAATTTCAGAGTTTCCCTATTTTTATAAATTCTATCTAGGATTTCCTTTCTACTTATTCCCTCATTTATTTTATTTCTATGTGTGTGCATATGGGTGTTTACTACATACAAGTATGCACATGTGTAGGTGGGTGTGTCGTCAAGTGGATGACAGGAGTTGACATCAGATGTCTTCCTCAATTACTCGCCACCCTAGTTTTGATGAAGGGTCTCTCTGTGTACTGTGAACTTACTATGATTCAGCTAGGCTGGATGGCCATGAGCAAGCCTCGGGGATCCACAGTAGTTTACATGGGTTCTGCGGATCCAAACTCATACCCTTATGCTTGAGAAGAAAGCACTTTGCTCAATGAACCATCTCCCCAGTTCCTGCCAAAGGTTTCTTAAGAAACATTATAAAAATGCCACAGCTCCCATAAGTATAACAGCAAATTCATTATTCACTAGCCTTGAAATATCAACTTAATGCACAGAGAGCAGCGCGGCCTATGGGTGTGCTACCATCTGACCTCATTACTTTCAATATGCTCTTGTAATAAATTAAGAGCACAAAGAAGAGTTTTCAAAAAAAATTATTCACATTTGAATCACTCTGTCGTATAGACTGAGTCTCTCGAATAAGTAAACGATTTTTCAACTCTTCGCTGTTAAGGTTGGGATGTATCAAGGAAACAAACCAAACCGAAAAGCTTACGACATGAAAGCCTTAAAAATATTTATTTAATAAGTGGAGTTGATTCAACTCTCAGTTTTCTTAACATTGCCTATATCCAAAGAGACAAAAGAAGAGAAAAAAAGAAACCAGATGGGACCAGGGGAGCCCGGCCTCCCACTCCTGATTGGCAACACACTCAGCTCCAAAGCCGGGGCTGCTTCCTTTAGAGTCTCATCCAAACCATTTCAATGAATATTTCAGTGTGGAAAAACTTGACCACAGTCATTTGGAGCTTTTCTGTCATCAAATATATTTAAAACTCTGCAACCAAATGTCTATTGAAACACGAGACAGTAAAAATATCTGGGAGCCTTCAAGACGTCATTATTGATAGACACCCAAACATTTGAGTTTTAAATTATGTAAATCTTTTGATGCAAGGGCCAGGCATCAAGTAAACATCTGGATCACTAGAGGAGTGCCTGGGTGGCTTAGCTTTCCCGTGCCATTACTTTTGAACAGAAGATAATGAAAGCCATTGTTGGTTGAGATGGGTCATGCCTTGCTTTGCTTTGTTCTACTAAAAGGGTATTGAAACGGAAATGGAGGCTTAATTTTACTTATTCATAAAGCTGCCTATGCCAAATTATATTTTAAATAAGTAATGCGAGATATTTTTAAGCGTGCACAGCCATTATCTTTTCTAGAATGGACACCGCTGATGAAATAACCCTAAATTTGTTTTCAGACCCTTCAGAGAGCTACTTAGCATCATCCAACCAGTTTTTCTAGTGATCCCCATTAGACAGATATTTCTAGCTCTGCCAAATGTACCTCCTTCTTATGCTCTAGGGAGACAACATTTGGCTTTTATTTTCTGGGACAACCTTTTGAAAAGGCTTAAGGCATTTGTTTTCATTTTAATTCCTAAAGCCTTTAACATAACATTCTGGAGTGGCAGGGGAAGGCTTTCTACTGCAGCAGAGACCTTCCTGGAATCAGCCTGGTACTGCTGCTTGGCACACATTAAAACAGGAGATTTACACTGAGCGGTTCATGACTGTGTCACATATCAGTGTGTTTTGGGGATAAGGAAAGAAAGCAATTGTTTGGAAATCAGTAAGGACAGATTTTGTTGTGATAAATACAGCTTTGAGCAGTACCTGGAGTGAAGCCAACTGCTTATAGAAAAACAAGCGTATGCCTTCAAAGCTTATTCCTAACAGACATAATAGCATATCTCCACTCACTGCCAATCTTCTGAACCATTTCCTATTTTAATTCAGTAGTTTAGAATTTTACTGCATTTGGGTTTTGAGACTTATTTTTCTGTATATGTACAAGCAGCTACATGTACATATGTGCACTCTCTACATACCTGGAGGCCAGACAAGGATGCTGAATTCCCTAGAACATGAACTGCAAACAATTGTCTGTCACCATATTGATGCTTGCAACCAAACCGGGCACTGTGTGAAGCCAGCAAGTGCTCTTACCTTCCCAGTCCTCTCTCCAACCATTTATCTATGTTTCTATTGTAAATACAGAATGATATTGTGGATGCAAATAAGTATGTGTACTATTATAATGCATTTTAATTCAGGTCTGTCTGGATTTACAGAGGTAGAATGCAATGGATTTGAGTAACTACTAATTTAGATATTTTACTTTTCTACGTGTGTGAAACAAGAGAACACTCATCATGATTAAGTTAACCTTCAATCACTCAAGTGTATGAAATTGTTTATTATGCTTTCCACTGCACGCCTTGCCACAATACATTCATCTATCAGAGTGCAAAATTTGTCTGAAAAAAAGGTATAATTTAGCTCAACTTTATCTCATAAATGGGTCCCTATTTGTTATTGATTGTAGCATATATAATGCAAAGAACAAGCAAAATTTATAAACTGTGGGCGCTTCAGGCAGATCAGTAGCTCAGAGAATGAGCAAAAATAGTTCACCCTTCTAAATTTGGGTCTTACCACGGTTTTAGGGGCAAATCTCAGCCTCCAAGACTTTTGGGTACCTAATGTTAAAACAACAACAAAACAAAACAAAACAAAACAAAACAAAACAAAACAAAAAAACAGGTAAAGGTTGAAAGCTATGATGTGTGTAGCTGCTGATCTCAAAACAGACCCTCAGAAGAGATCACTGCAGAGAGAGTCTGCCCAGTGTATTAGCTGTAAGTGCCTTGAGGATTGCAATATATACATGTTAAATTGTCGCAAGATAAAGGAGAAAGTAATAACATCGGCAACATCTTTTGTTCCAGAAAACCCCAGGCATGTGAAACTATTCAAACATTGTCTTATTGGTAAAAAGGAGTGTCATCTAATGTAGATGTGAACATACACTGAAGGACACGTGATCCTGTAGGATATCAACTGTTCAAGAAAAGATTATTTATGACTCTCTTATGGAAACTCTCTCTTAAGAACCTGACTCTCCCATAAGAGCATAAATTAATTTTGTTAAAATACATAGGGCTGGAAAAGCATATCCACATATACACATATCCACATATGTACATATATTGAACAGACGTATAACACAATTTGAACCAATATATGGTTTTTTAAAAATAAACACACAAATAAAGACATTTTATTATGGATGTCCACTATTTTAGTAATTTTTTTCATTTACCAGTCTATGTACATATATATTAAGCCCTTCCTGTAATATTCTGAAAGTCTACTCTATATCAAACCAATAAAGAACTCGTGAGAATACAATTTTAAAATACCACATAATTGCCTATAAAATATATTTAGCATAATTTCTAATTATTGTCACATCATAGGACACAAAATTCTTTGCTACTTTTTGTTATATATAATAATACCTTAGTCACCAACTTCCTATACAAGTTCTAAATGCAGCTCTCACTATTTGTACCCAAATTCTAGAAGTTCTGGGTCAGGCATTTCACATGGTAGTGTGTGCATAGCGAAGACCCGGACATGGGCATCATCTGTAACCTCATTACAAGATGTAGGCTGCTCTTCTTACTGCTTCTTGCTATAGTTGACTGTTACATTATATATGCCTGTTTGCATACTTCCAAGGACAGCTTTTAAAAAGATAAGTTGTTCAAGTCACAAACAAACCATTTTCCTTCTTATATTTTGTTTCATTAACATAACTGATTTTTCTCCTTTTTGCTTTTTATTATTTTTCTTTTATTGAAAATAATTTTTTGTTGTTGATTTTTAATTTTTTCAGGGCTGAAGAGATGGCTCAATGGTTAAGGGCACTAGCTACTCTAAAATTTTATATATATATATATATATATATATATGTGTGTGTGTGTGTGTGTGTGTGTGTGTGTGTGTAATTATACATATATATAATATATATTTACAGAATATAGATTTTTTTTATAACATAATATATTCTGATTATGGTTTCCCCTTCCTCTTCTACTCCCAATTCCTCCCCACCTCCTCTCCCATTTGGATCCACTTTCTTTCCGTCTCGTACTAGAAAACGAACGGGCATTTAAGGGACCACAAGAAAATTAATACAGTATAATATATATATATATATATATATATATATATATATATATATATGATATTATATAATTAATAATAATATCAGAGTTGGACAAGACCAACAAACACCGGGAAAAGAGCCCACAAGCAAACACAAGATCCAGAGAGCCACTCGTTCACACTCAGGGATCCCATAGCGATACTGAACTGAAAGCCATAACATACACAGAGGACCAGCTGCCGAGCCATGCAGGCCCCGTGCATGCTACTTTGCTCTCTGTAATTTCATATGAGCTTTGCTCAGTTGATTTAGAGGATTTTGTCACTTTGGTGTCTCCATCCTCTCTGACTTTTATATTGTTTCTGCCTCCTCTTCCTTGGAGTTCCTTGATTCTTGACAAAGGGATTTGATGGAGACATCCCCTTTTTTTATTGGCTGAAGGTTCCAAGGTCTCTCACTCTGCCTAGTGTCTGGCTGTGGGTCTGTGTGTTTGCTCTCACCTGCTGCAGAAGAAAGCACCTCTGAAGATGGCTGAGCATGGTACTGATGTATGAGTATAGTGGAATGTCTTTAGGAGTTATATTACAGCTGTATTCTTTAAGGAGAGTAATACTAGAATAACTGACTCTTCTTACCAATAGATAAACAAAATATTTTGCTCTTTTTCTATGTGACATAAATTCTTGAATTTATATCTAATATTTTTTAAAGCTACCGATTATGCCTTCTGAAGCTATCACCACTGGGAGCTGTATATTTTTAAGTGCAGTCTAGTGTAAATTTTTGTAGCGCTAGAATTTTCTTGTCAATTTGAGAATTAGAGAAACTGAAGTAAAATTGTTATGTAAATTTACGTAATGAGAATTAAAGTATTGGAATGTTGACAATGAAACTAGTCTCATCCCTTACAAAACAGAGCTCTCTAATAGGAAATTGTATTATGAAATTTATATTTTTATCCATGGAAAATTCTATTTAAATATGTTGTGTAATATGAAAGTCTGAAATATTGTGTTTCTGGGGCCTTAATTTTATTCAAATGTAATTTGCTCTTACAGAATGAATATAGCACAAATTCTTTAGGATTCTAATCTTGGATGGGTTATTCACTGCTTTGTAATTTGGTCAAGTGACTTGATTTTTATGCTTTTGCAGTTTTTCATCCTAGAGTGAGCAGAAGAAAATTTGATGTCCAGAGTTATCAAATGATAAAACTTAGAAGCATCTTTATCTAACTTAGATGTTGTAAGCATACAGAAAGTAATTTTGTGATATTATAAAAACATCACTTTTTAGATGAATTCCTTGAGTAAAATTCTTATTGCTCCATAGAACAAACATCAAAAATATTTGTTCTTCTGCCATTAAGATTTGTGAATTATTTTTCTTCAAGGTAACAGAAATTCTATTTGTGTTGTGAAACCTATTTTTTCAGGTATAAAAACATTTATGGTTGTTCTTCTTATAAACTAATTCTGAGTCTTTGTAGCCTACTGTGCTGGACCAATCTCCACACAGGTTTAGAAAGCATATGTTAATCATGTAAAAAAAATTCAAAGAGACTTTGGAGACCTTGTAACTCTAACTTCTTTCCTGCCAAGGTTTATAATTTTGAACCTTTCTATATTCATAGAATCTCTACAATGAACAAGTAGTAGGTATTATTTGCAGACAACAACTTTTTCAAATTTTGTCTACAAACAGAACATTTTACACTTGTTCCCTTTGCTGAAATACCACGCAGAAAAGACACTTGAAAAACAGAAAACATTTCATATAAAGTTCAAAAAGAATGTTGTGATTTTTCCTACTAGACATTTACGGCCATTTGCATTCTCTTTTTGACTGTGATCTTGTGGCACACACACAGCCTTGCCCGTCTCAGAGTTACTTTGGACTTCTTTCTCATTCACACTTACAAACTTTTCTGAGTGGAAATGTGCCTTGGAAATTCAC
This sequence comes from Arvicanthis niloticus, assembly GCF_011762505.2. NCBI lineage: Eukaryota > Metazoa > Chordata > Mammalia > Rodentia > Muridae > Arvicanthis > Arvicanthis niloticus. The sequence goes on from NC_133429.1 coordinate 20,832,680, forward strand.
GACGCAGAAGATGGCTGAGCAGGGCATTGGTACTATGAGTATAGCAAAATGTCATTATGAGTTATATTATGAGCATCATTTGTAAACTTCAATTAAGCAGAAGAAAGAGCAGACTGACTAAAAGAAGCTTAGCATGCAGCTGAAGGATTTAAATGAGACAAAGAAAACATTTTCACCGTAAGTTTCATTAATTTTTAAATAGAATTTAGGGAATGTGTCACTCTTTCAAGTATTTCAGCAAATCTAAGGAAATGGATTAAACAAACCTCATTTCTATCAGGAAAAATACATATTAATAAACGAATGCCTTAATTTCTTTCTCCTTTTTTATTTTTTTTAAAAAACACCCAGCTTAATTTCATCTGGTGGACAATGTTACAATTGCTACTGCACCACTACTTCAAACTTTCATGGATGGAGCCAATATAATCACTGCAGTATCTTCATGGCTTGTTTGAGAAAGTCACAATTGATTTTATCCTACCAATCCGATTGACTTTCCTACCGGAAGTCTTTGTTGCCATATTCTAAGGACTTTCTTCTTTGATACTTTCTGTCACTCCAAGGACTGCATTCTTCAGGATCCTAAGCAGCTACCTAATAGCTTTGTGTTAAATATGTGTAAAAGAAGATGATTTAACAATTTAACATTGAGGAATTTGGAAACCAGTGGTTAATGAGGAAAATTAATAATCAGTGGCCAGTTAAGGGGTCTGCTACATAGAGTAATAAAAACGCATCCTTGCATATGCAGTTAATAAAGGCAAGTGGTGCAGAAATAAATTTTTTAAAAATACAGCATTTACAAATGTATCTCCCTGAGTCAGAATAGGATAAATAACTAATAGCCAAACTATAAGATGATTGAGGAATTGTAGCTAAACAACAGTTATTTAAAATCTGTATCTCTTAACTTTATCATTTTTATTTTCTGTTGGCATACTCTCAATTTTCACTCTTTGGCAGATTAGTTTTATTGAGTAGTATATATAAATGATAGAAAATTAAAAATAAGTATAAGAGTTGAAGGTGGGTCTCTATGCAGATGAGGAAGCAGCTCTGTCACAAACATCATATTAGTGGAGAGGATGTGGTTCTGGGCTTTGAGGATATTTGGATGATCCAGTCGATGTATTTTCAATTAGCCCTTATTTAAGTATTTAGTCCATTTACTTTCTAAGTCTATACTGCCTGTCAATCTCAGATTCATCCTGTTTACTTCTCCAGTTACACGTGACAGTCAAAAGATCTACAGGGTTCCCAAATTTCTCAGCCACGTATTTTGCAGTCAACAGCAGATTAATGTATCATTTGGTAATTAGGTTGTAAAGAGAACCTCATAGTAGTCTACCTGTTGAGTTCTTTATTTTATTTGAAATCTTTTTCACTTGGTTATTGCAGGCATCCTAGAGTCCTGTATTAAAAATGTGCCACCTAAAAAGTGCATTTATTTCTCTCTCATGGGCACATGGGAGGTACAATCAGTTTGACAGAGAAACTAGCATCAAATTTTCTACTTGGCGATTCTTCAGATACTATGCATGCATGGCATAAAACAAACAAACAAACAAACAAACAAACAAGGTCAAAGAATATTTCACATCTACTACTGCTATGATACACCAAAGCAAAGACAGACACATTTCTTTCCTTATGGGCAAGTTTTTTTTCCCCCTAATATATCACAGTTCATTCAAGGACCAGTGTGTTTAGGAGCCCTTTATTCACACTGGATTTCTTGAGTTCCCTCATGTGACAGACTCATTACTTGTCTTGTGTTATATGGGCATGAAACAATCAATTCATGTTAGCAGGTATGGTTTTTAGACTTGGTTTCTTCTTTATTTAGACCCATGAACTATAAATCTGCCTCATTGTAACCTAAGCCATGCGTTTAGAAAATCTTTAAAAATATGTATTATATTTTTTCAAGTTTTTGTGCCAATTGAGTATGACGATTACAAACCCCCAGGTTCTGTTCTGACCTGAACTCTTACCTGAATCTTATAAATAAAATTTTTACAAATAAAATTTTTATCAAAATATAGCTGTTAGAATCCTCATTTTAATTTTAGGTATTCGCCCATTGTAGAGTCTGTGTGGAGGAAGGAAGGGTGTTTTATTTTTGTCTTCTTTGTTTTATTTTTCTGTTTCCATTTCATCTTTTCATCCTCTCAAACTTCCTTTGATGGCCCAATCCAAAACTTCTCATTTAATAATTAATTTTTTTTATCTCTACTAAGATGAGGGAAGATACAAATACAGCCACAGGGCTGGCCCAGTTCAAGGCCTGACGCATCTTAACGTCCCATCAGCCTGCATCTCTCCATGTGCCTGAACATTGGCAAAGGCTTCTTGTTGGCTTTTTGTCATATAGTGAGGATTCAGGATACACTGAGAAAGAAGGCTTCAGCTCCCTTGTGGCAGACAGAGTATTTTTGATTTTCTCCTTGGCAGGAACTGAGCTCTTGGCTCGTTTATTGTTTGTGTCTGGACATGAACTCTGATTGCCTGACTGCCCTGGCTCTGCACGGGGGTTCTTTCTCCACACAGAGCAGTGTATTTTACATGTGAGCCCAGCCATATCAGTTTTATGTGTTGCCCATCATTACCATATGTTTAGAGTTGAAGGGACTGTTGAAACGAAGTTGCTGCATCATCTATCCAAGAACTGAAGTTCGTGTCAAGTTTTCACAAGGGCCTCTTTCATCCTTGTGTACACAGCAGGCCTTTACTAGCATCTCTGAAGGGATCATCATTCTTCAATAAAAAATATATATATATGGTCTTAGAAGAATTAATGAAAGCATGCACAGGGATGTTTATAGTGAGATACCTCAAAACATGACACATAAAAAGTGAAATGCTCTTATTAAAATGTCACTGTCAGTAAAAATTCTGCCTTATCACTAGGAATGCCCAAAGAGTACTGCTTGTTCAATTACTGCGACCCTTGAAGTTCTGAATCCTTTGGGAGAAGTGAAACCTTTATTGGAAACAGCTGGAGTGTCATTTGTGGGTAGTTGTTATTCAGCGTGTGCTTTGAGTGGTCAACGAGGTGAGAGTCAGAAGCATTCAGTTCATCTGAGCCATGAATTCCCTTCCCTGTTGGGATTGCATGAGGTGGATGGTGCACAGAAGGCCCCGTGGTCCTTTGCAGAGCAGAGTTGACAGAGCACAACAGGAGGCTTCAGGACACAGGACAGGTGCTGATTCCTATGGCAACTCAGTAAAGACATTATATCAATGATTGAAACTCAAGAAATGCTCCTATTAAAAAACTATGTTCTACTTCCTTTCTCGTGAGAGTGTAGGGTTCTAAGGAAAATACCAGGCTTTATGAGGTAAGATATGGTGAGGTAAGATTTATTGCTGACTGCCTTTCATCATTAGGGTGATCTCAGCTAAGTGAATAAAGCTTTGTGACCTCTGTCCAAGATTTATGGTTGCCAGTGCCTCCATTTCTCATCGTGTATCTGTGAGACGGGGTGAAGGGAGGGTGAGCTTGCAGTAAATATCTAATGTTTTCTCTAGGCCTATAATTCTATCACCAAAGGAAAGCCTATTCATTAAAATGTCCAACTGTGCTGGGTGGGGTGGCATGCTACTTTAATCTCAGAACTCAGGTGGCAGATCTGTGTGAGTTCCTAACTAGCCTGGTTTACTCAACAAATTCGTCAAGGTCAGCCAAGGCTGTATATATCATGTTTTGAGCATGTTTCAAAAACAAAACAAAGGTTTCTAGCCCTTGCCTGGATGCTCCACCCCTGTCCCATTTCAGTTGTCTTTCCCAGTACTCTTTCTGTCCCTCTATTCTGTTTCCCTCCCCCTTACTCTCCTACCTCTATGATGTCTATGCAATTTTCCATTCTCAGGGAGTTTCATGAGAGTTGCCCACTATCCCTCCTTATCACTTAGATTCTCTGGGTCTGTGTACTGTAGCATGTTCTTTACAGCTAATATCTACCTATAAGTGAGTACATACCATGTTTGCCTTTCTCAGTCTGGATTACCTCCCTCAGCATTAATGTTTTTTTCAAGTTCTATCCATTTGCCTGAAATTTTCATGATCATTGCTTTTAATAGCCAAGTACTACTCCGTTGTGTAAATGTGTGTTTCTAGTTTATCCCACCGATGCCTCTCTGCATTGCCTAAATTGCCCCAGAGATTTCTCCTCCCCGTTCCTTTCCTTCTACTGACTGGCTTTGTCCAGTCTCAATGCAAGGCAGGGAGCCTAGTCTTACTACAACTTGATATGATGCCATGGTTGGTGGATAGCCATTAAAGACCTGACCTTCCCTGAAGAGGAACAGAGTAGGAGTGGATAGGAGTGCAGGGAAGAGATGAGGGGGAAAATGCATCGAGGTCAGGATGTAGAAAGAGAAAAGAGGCAGACAAAGAGACAAACACAGAAAGAATGTATTTATAAAAAAAACATCTCTAACAACAAACAAACAAACAAAGGAGGAAGGAAAGGTATCAATGATTAAACAAAATTCTCCCAAAGTCTAATGGAATAGGCAGTGAAGTCTTCCTTTTTTCCTGGACACATAACCATAAGTCCAGCCTGTATCCATGATGAAGCTTTTAGTGTGGACAATCTATGTCATTCAATAAAATTCATCACAAGACCTGTGCCTTATTCAAATTGTTCATTGAAATTTTCATCTATTCAAACAAACAATTCAATGCATTCTTTTTGTAAAACAACATAAGAAGAAGAATGTATTTTCCTTTTGAAAGTATAGAAAATACTGATGAAGGTTGGTGACAGGAGTGGAATAGATTCAGCAATGGGTTGATTCCAAATTCAGCGCCTCTGATCAATGTCTTTTGCATATGATTGAAGTATACGATTTTGATGTTATGTTCCTACCAGAGTCAGATGAATTTGACATGTTTTACGAGACATTGTAATATTGACTCATACCATGTATTGCTCTTATGGTTTCATTAAATAATTTAACAAAGGAAATACCAAAGTGGCATCGATAAAGGTAAATAGTTACCTTTTTTTTTTAATGACATGAGGAATTAAACTGCCCTAGTCAAGCATCTAAAATAGTTTTTTTTTTTTTTTTTTTTTTTTTTTTTTTTTTTTTGTTTGTTTTTGTTTTTTTTTTTTTTTTTTTTTTTTTTTTTTTTTTTTTTTTTTTTTTTTTCCATAGCCAAACTGGCCTCAGGAAACTGGCCAGGTTTCCAGTAGGGGCATGAGTGGACCTTACATCCAATTAGAGGGTTGTCAATTACCACGAACATGGAAATGTCACTTTTTGCACCTTTATCCAGATGTCACCATGCTGAGAATTGTTAGGGTTCACAGGTGTTACAGATGGATAGGGAAGTTTTATCACTTCTTTCCCTTGGGCATTTTGCATAGTATTTTCTGGAACCCTAAAAACTAGAAGAAAGGAAAGAAGCTTTCAGGTCAGATCCAACTTGAATCATCTGAGTCCTGGGTCCTAAGTGTGTGGTGTCACTGGGAGCCCACATACTGTAACCCCTGACAGGTAACCAAGTTCTACATCAGTAATCTATATTGTTTGGGGAGCCCCTTAGAGTACCCTGACCAGCCATTTCCAAAAGAGGCTTCTCTTCCTGATACTGGGAATTTTTTGTCTGTCTTTCTTGTGGGGAATATTGTCAGTTCATGTGGCTTAACTTACATGCATGTAACTTCCATATTTTATGAGAATAAATGAAGCATTAATTTAGTGAATACTTCAGTTACTTGCTCCTTATCTTTTCAACAAGTTGGGAGCATAAAACTATTGGTAGCTAAGTCTTGATATTCATGTTGCTGTCTGTGAGGCTCAGACACATGAACTTTGTATAATACTTGAGTGGGGTCTTTTAATGGTCTCTCTAATGATGGTTTCCCCTATTCTCTGTGGTTAATTATTTTTTTAGCCTCTGTAATAAACTAGCCAAGTACTGTACTGTTCCAGTGAATACTGTGTTCTTACACACACACACACACACACACACACGCATGTGGTATATGCTCATGCCACACAGAAACTCAAAGGCAGTACTATTTGAGTAGAGTCTTGTGTTACAATACAGTTGAAATTATTTTCTTAAGTTTGTTGGTGTGTTGGATTTGTTTAGTTTGGTTCGATTTGGGACCAGGCAATTGATTAAACTATTTTTATCACCGTCCTACACAAAGCACTCTGATGACTTTTGCACACAGACTGTTTTATTTTTATTGAGTTTTTCTCCTTTTTAAAATAACAGTTAATAATTTTACTGTTTAATGTGTAAACTTTAGTGAAGGCATTGGAGAGAAATCACAATTTTAATGTTTCAGTTAATCATTGTTTGCTTTATAGTTTCTGCACTCTAAGTTTCATCTAAGAAACCGTCTTTTACTTAAATGTATATTTGTTATCTTTATTTTATCTATTGTCACCACAGGTCTAAAGACCACATACTTGTGTTCATGTAAGAATCCCATTTTGCAACTCTGAGATTCCATCTTACACTGGTCAGAATGGCTAAGATCAAAAACTCAAGAGATAGGACATGCTGGCGAGGATGTGGACCAAGGGGAACTAGTGTAAATGGAAACTTTTACAGCTGCTATGGAAATCAATTTGGCAGCTTATCAGAAAACTGGCAATAATTGTATCTCAAGACCCAGCTATCTCACTCCTCAGCACGTACCTGAAAGATGTTCCATCATCCCAAAAAGACATTTGCTCAACTCTGTTTATAGCAGCTTTATTCTTAACAGCCAGAAACTGGAAACAACCCAGATGTTGCACAACTGAAGAGCAGATACAGAAAATGTGGTACGTCTACACAATTGAATACTATTTGGCTATTAAAAACAAAAGACATCATGCATTTTGAAGGCAAATGGTTGGAACTTAAGACTATCCTGAGTGAGGTAACCCAGTCCCAAAAGGACATATAGTATGTACTCACTTACAAGTAGATATTAGCCATAGTATACAGGATATCCATACTACACACTCAAAAGACCCAAAGAAGCAAAGCATGAAGGAAGGCTAAATACATGTAAATACCATGTGAATAAAAATAGTTAAATGAAAAAGAATCCAGTTTTGTTTATTTTGTGCATGTGAAAATGTCACCAGTGACATCTTATAAGCATCCACCGTTTCATTGCTCTATGATTGCTCTGAAATCGGTAGTTTCCGAAAATTAGTCTGTATTAGAGATCAGATGTTTTGTCTTCTTCAGAATTTAGATTTGGAAATGCAAGCCTCCTGGAAAGTGTTTATAGGTCATGGAATAGATTGACATCATCTAAAGAGCTAGAGAGGGTAGAATCAGTGTCTTTCTCTTCTCTCTGATCATTCACTACAGAGAATCATCGTGGACGTCATCACACCTGTTAGCAGATCCTAAAACCTGTTCTTTGAAAAAAAAAATGTACCTGCTCATTATAACTACCCAGTGTAAGATATTTTGTTATGGCCTCACAAATAGGTTAAGGAAGTTCATTTGTCTGCTGTAGCACCCGTGGCATAGATATTTTTCCCTATATAGTATCCTTATGTTATATTTTAATTGCTCTGGTGGTTAAGGTTTATTCTTAACTTGACAGACTTTAGAGTCACTGAAGAAATAAGCTTGAAGGTATATCTGAGAAAATATGTCTCTTTGGTTAGCAGAGGTGGGAAGACACACCCTAACTGTGGATGGCACTATTCCATGAACTGTGGACAAAGTTCATAAGAGAAGAGGTGTGTCGACACAACTTACCTTCTGCTTCCTAGCTTGGACACAATATTGCCAGTCTTTAGCCTCTGCTGCCTGACTTCTCCACTGTGATCGACTGTACCCTCAGATTGAAAGCCAAAAAAAAAAAAAAAAAAAAAAAAAAAGGCTCTACCATTTGTAAATTGTTTCTCCCCCAGGTATTTCTTCAGTTATAAGTGAAATAATTAACACAGTAAGAAAGTTACATAGAGGCCAAACTAAGTGGAATGTATATCTACATTAAATTGAATTTATTGATAACTTAATAAACTATTCCCACTAAAGAATATAAACTGCCAAAAGGTATTTCGTTTTCTTACTAAAGACCAGTTTACCTTCTCTTAACTTGTATCTACGTGTTGTTGGTTCTACGAATACTAGGGAATATGATTTATACATTTTTGTTATCTAATTAATTACTGTTGATATGTTAGCTAGTTGGTTATTGCAAATACATTGCCTTTGAACTTTGCATTGGCAGCTTTGATTATTGCACACCTCTGCGAAATGCCATGTGATTAGGAGACTAACCGATGCAGTGGCCATTGTATATTGTCCATACTTCTACCACAACTGAGGGTTTTTATTGATTTTTGATGTACTTAGATGTACAGTTACTTGTTTGGGGCACCCTTTAAGTACCATTTCTTCTAGAAAGTTCATATGGTGCGGCTGCTTTATCATTTCAAATGTGAAAACAGATATCCTTGAGCGCTCATCACTAGAGACAGTCTTGGCTCAAGAGGGATTCCTCTTAGAGATTATTAATGCACTCATAATTTCTGCCTCTTCAGAGTGAGTTTATTTAGTGTTTTTTAAAATATTTATTTATTTATTTATTTATTTATTTATTTATTTTTATTTTGGATGGGTAAGTCTATTACTTAAGACATCAGCTGCTGGAAAGTAATTTCATTTGAAGTATGTACTCACAATTTCCTGTTACATGCAGGGCAACCTGACCTTAAACTAAATGAGCTCAGAAAATGGTGCTTCTTGAAGTTTCTATTTCCTTTCCTTTAACTTACGACTGCTCTCTTTCATTTTGGTCTTCTGCGCACACTCTTCCTCCTGATGCCAGGCTACACAATCCATTCAATGTTCTCTCCTCCTTTCCATGAATACAGACATAATTCCTGCTCTGTTGCCTCTCTACACTACCATGCTCTACCTCATGTCCACTTCTTAGTTAGTCTTTTTGTACTTGTTTGACTTTGATACAATTTTTAGCCTTGAGAGTTGAGATTATTCTTGAGTAGACAAGGAATAGATCACACCTGATCCTGTTAGTACCTGTCAGTTGAGGCTAAACAGAAAACATTATTTAAAATAAATATTATTATGTTAAAATCAGTAGGAAATTTTACAGTGATACCATGATACTGTTGAGATAAAAACAAAAAACTCATGGAGAATGTCAGAATATATTTTTCTGTCCATAACTTCCCTAATTTGTAATATTGCATGACTCAACTATGTCATATTTGAATTCCCTTTTCTCCAGGTGTGATCTGTATAGTTTAATTTTCGTTAATTTTTTTGGTTAAATATCTCACCAAATTAAATATTTAAAAACATATTTAAGTGTACCCAGCAGCTTGAATTTCAATTTTACAGATAAAAAAAATTAGATTTGTTGGTAGCTAAGGTCCTTTCGTATGGTAGGAGAAAAACAGTAAGCACTATGTTAAAAAGTATTTTTTTGTATAATATCCATCTGAATACTGTTTAATGAGCAAGAAAAATCAATTTTCAATTTGATACTTATTTATCATTAGGGAAACAATACTAATATCATACTTTTGGAATAACGAGTCATAATTTCAGAGGCTTTCTTTTTGGAAGTTTCACAAAGTTTCTCCAGTGTTTCTATCTGGACATCTTTAGCCAGTACAGGTTAAGCATCAGGAGAGCAACTGGTAGCTTAGAGCAGATACATAAAGCACAGATGTCTGTTCTTTTGAAAGATACTGTCTAAGCTTGTTTAACCTTAGGTAGTGTAATCCAGGAGCATTCAGGCAGGAAGGTTAGTTATATGCTCAAGAAATTGACCGGATTAGCTCAATTTTTACAATAGTACATGAATGACCCACATACCAGCATAGAGGTGGGGACTTTCAGACTGACAACTATAGCCTATTCTGACCAGAGCAATGAAACACCAGCTCATTTTGTCAGAGGTTTTGGGGACTTAATCAACACTGAACACATAGGGTTTAAACCAAGATTAGAAGTTACTGAATCCCTCTCTTTCAAATGTCTTTTCACCTCAGCTTTAGGATTCTTCTTGTTTTATATAGTTTTTTGAGTTTGTGGAGCGTATCTGCATTGTTGTATCTTCTATAGAGTCTGTACAAGGGACTATTCTGATTTACTTCTTTGAGGGAAGGTTGCCTGTCAAGACAGTGAAGGAATTTAAGAGTCAACATTTACAATCAATCATATTCAGAAAGATAGGGTCCTCCTCGCTTATTCAAAAGATTAGAGATCACATATAAATATCAGGTTTAGAAATTCCCATTGTTCCATCCAGTACATTATGTATATGTAATGATAAAATAGGTGGGTGGCGGGGGGCAGGGCGAGATGCTGAGCCTGGAAAGTCAACAAGAACAAGTCATTAAGAACACTGAACTCATAGCTGTCATTTTCAGAATGAACCCGCTAGACTTACAGGCTTAGTTCTGAGATCAGATCCCTTTAGAGGGAATGGGGGTTGGGCTTACATATGACTGGCATGGTAACTGGTGTTTAAGTTTGAAAATTAGTCTTGTATACTACAATTTCTATCGTCTCAGCTTATATTTTTCCTGGGGAGTCTGCTTTTTGATCCAGACTGACTTTTCCCAAGCCCAATCCTTGTTTTGCCAAGTCTCAAAATCTCATCTTTAAACAAGAAGACTGTCTTTTGAGTTCTGCTGCAACAGGGTTCTACTCCAATGCGTTCCGTGGGAAGCTGCATCAACAGCAACACGAAGGATTTCGGTTTGCCTAAGACATCTGCAACTCAATTTCATTGCCTGGTTATACTGGTTTATTATTTCTGAAGGAAATGTTATTTCAGCTCTAACTTGCATTGAAAAATTTCCCACCCCAAATCCATCCCCTTATTGTACAAAACATAGTTGCTGTTACATTTCCATTGAATTACTGTAGCAGCAGTGACTCAGAAGAAACTCTAGGGAGCCGATGGTTTAATCAGGCCTTGCCTAATATCACATAACTTACAGCAACATAATTGTTTTTCCATCAGATGGCCCTGTAATGGGATCTAATGGCTTTCAGCAGGAACTTTGAAGGCAATTCGACACAATCATGCAATTATTTAAATAAGGAGGGGGGAAACTATCTATTTCAGACTAAAAAACAAAACAGCTTTATATTTTTGGAAATGTTTATGATTTTGTGCTCCTCCTTAAGTAATTTTAGGTTACATATGAAACATATCTAATAGCCTTTAACTCAAACAGATAGGCTTTAATGAATAAATGCAGCCATAATTAAGAAATTTATAGTATGTACAAGAAATCCTAGGAGGGCTGCTGATGACCTGTTCCTTTCTTCTGAAGATTATAAAATAAGAAAGAAAACACTGCATGTAAGATACTGAAAGAAGGGCCCCAGCTGTTGCTTTGCCTTTGCTTAGAGACACAGTTTAAACTTGTGTCCTTAGGATGAATTAATGGGACTTGTGACAAACCATTTGAGGATTAGTGTTTGAATGAGTTCAACGGAGTCTATGTGAGATCTCTCATGGTATCAGATAAATTTGGAGGCAAGTGGAACACTGGGAATTACAACTGGAAACCTATGTCAGAGGCCTTTCCTCAGAAAGACTGGTGGAGTTTTCAAGAGTTCAACAAGTGACAATCTTACTTTTTATTAGTCGGATACGTTCAAATACAGCATCCTTCTCTATGTGTTCTCAATACAAAGAATCCTTTCTGGCTTGGGAACCAATCGTCAGAGAACCGAGTAGTGTTATATAAGACAAATGAATAATCTTCTTGACACTGAACACAGTAGAGTTAAAGCATATAGAGAACTACCATTTATCATGTATAATAAATTTAAAGAAAATATTTTTATTTTGTATCGTACAAAGAAAATGAGAAATAGTTGTTTCTCATATAAACTCATTCTAGGCTTACTACCAAGAGACAGAAGATTGGAGATGCAGGCAGGAATGAAAACTGGAGTTTTGAGGAGGGATAAGTGGTCACAAAGCACATATTTGTATGCATAAATGGAAAAGTGTATCAGAGGCATAGCAGGAAGGTGGTTTCTATGGGAACTACAGGAAATTTGCAGTACTACAGCAGTGTTCTGGCACATAGAACATTTTCAGCTTTGGGGAACCCAGAAGGAGTGGTAAAATACTAAAATGGCCCAAGCTATGTCACAACAAAGGTGACAACCTCTGAGTTCAAATCCAAGCCACCTGAGACTTCTTATGCAGAATTACAGAAACCGTAAAGAGACATTAAAGTTGCCTAGTTAGGAGAGGTAGAGATGACTGTTATTCCTAACAATGTGGTCAGATATGCAGTCATAATTATATTCACATTTACATTTATAAGCAGATAAAGCTTAGGTTGATCTGCACACACACACACACACACACACACAAACACACACAAGTTGAAATCTAAGCTTCAGATTCAAAAGATGCAGGGATTTTTGAGAAATTGGAAAATATTTTAAATTCAGTTAATATGGTACATACATGCAGAGGCATATGGAGAAATATTGAAAAAGCCAAGAAGAAAAAGACTGTTAAATTTTTCAAATGTCATGGAAAGACATTGCACTTTGCTCCATGGTGATTGACAGCCTCTGAAAGTGTTTGAACTGATTGTGCAAAGAGAGGACAGGGTTACTTCTACAGACAGTGTCTCATTGCACTCATTTTCCTTCAATACATAGAAATGTACATGAACACATATAAGTGACTGAGTAGTATAGTCATGATAGTAAATTACACCATGAAAGACCAACGCTTCATCAATCCATAGGCTTAAATTCTGGGAAGAAAAAATTTCAATGGAATTACTTTTTATTATTGAAAATAGCAAAGCTTTACAAGTTGAGCAAATCCAGCTCTCAGATCCAAAGAGCTTTGGAGTCTCCTGGCTTTCTAGGAATTCTTCTCAGACTTTTGATTTTGTGAAGTGTTAAGCCAACGTCTTGATCTGGTTGGCTACTTTAAATATAATGGCAGTAAGTCATTATCTACAAAGAACAATTAATCTAATTAAGAAATTGTGTCTAAAAGGATTGTTTGATCATAAACATTTCATTCATTTTGGCTTCGTCATAATTTAAAAGAAAAATGAAAGAATCTGGAAAACCATTGCCCAAGTTACTATTCTATGTCCATTGAATCCCTTGAAAAGTTAGATTCACATTAAACATCCCTGTGGATACATCACAACCTAGTTTTATGTTGTAGATTTTTCTCTCTGACTGCTTAATTGATTAATTCATTCACTCATTCATTTAGATTCCTAAATGCATATTGCCAATATTACATTTAATGTAACATCCATGTCAGTTTGTGATAGTATGATCAACCAGTAGGTAAAAATGGAAGCAAAGTTGTCTCTTGTCACCATGGTGATGGCAGTGTCCCTGGTAGGAAGTGACCTGTAGTTGCAGAGTTCTCTTTCCCATCTGAATTTGAACACTTATCACCTTGGAGTCACTGGAAAAGCTATTTGATTTTTCTCAGCTTCAGAATATTCCCCAAAACACCAAGATAAAATGATAATTAACCATATGTTTATGTTAACTAAATAAAACATAAAATACACATTTGAATATTGCCTTTCCCGTAATCTACAAATTGTTTTGCTATTCTTTCTCTTTCATTTATGGTAGTTATTGTAGTGAATGCTATTATATTTTATAGCTGTATTATTAAAGCTTCCCATTCATTATATCTTTTATATTCTTACGATTTTTGTTGTTAGTTATGACTGTCTGTGTTGGGGTACGTACATGTGAATGTAATTGCCTGTCAAGTCCATATAATGGCATAGGATCTCTTGAGTCTGAGTTACAGGTGGTTGCCTGGTATTCAGGTACTGAGCACTAAGCTCAGTCCTCTGACAGAGCAGTGCACATGCTATTCTCTGAGCCATCTTTCCATCCTCAGTATCAATATTTATATCTAGTATTTTACTTCTTACTACCTTTGGAACATATCTGAGATAATCCATCACTATTTGAATTAAATCTTTATATTGAATACTAATTTTTAATAAGGAGAATACATAATGAATCATTCCATTAAAATATGAAAACAATAAAATGTTTTACCCTCTCTCTCAATGCAAAGCATGCTAAACATAAAAACCCATCTTGTGTTTTCATCCATCCTTTCAACCATACCCATGTCTCTGACTAGTAACAATCAGGCCATTTGATAATTTTTCTAGGAAGTCACTCACTCCTTCATGAATACATTTCCTTTCTCCTCAAAATTCCAAAAAGTCTGAAATGCAATATAACAACAACAACAATAAAATCGCAGCTTCAAAAGTTTCATTTTATATGTGTTTTAGCTCTGCCTTCTGGAGCCACTGGAGAAACTATCTTCCCAGCCTTGTTTCCTCTCTGTAAACTCTTTATCCCCAAGTGAGCTGCACTGGAACTTTGCCTAGACCACACTGAGTATTTGTAGCTCCTGAACTGAGCAGGGTCTTGTTTTTGTTGTTTATTATCAAAGAGGTAAATTCTAATAAGTACAGATTAAGGAATAAGTGTCTGAGGTTTCCTAACAACCAGATGGAAAAGGGAATTTTGTAAATTTTGAGATTGTAGAATTTAATTGTGCACCAGCTAATACATAATAGCATTATTTAGAAAGACTACCATGTTTGTTTCTACTTTCCAAGACAAATTTATTTCATGTATGATTATAATATTTTTTGTATAATAGTGGGACAGTACCTGAAAACAAAATTGTTCTACTAATGCATTTAAATAGTTTAAGTTAATACATCTAAAATGCCTTTGTAATGATGAATTTACTATTTATCACAAACCCTTAGCACAAATTTAACGTTAGGAGGATGGATGATATTGTTCACTCACATTGTTTTCTGATTACATTTCTAAATGTAAGTTACAGCTCAAAGAAAATGTAAGAGTAAATAGCTTGTCTCTTTAAATCATCTCATGCTCAAGTAAAAGTTTTGACAAGACCTGGTTATTTGCAGTCAATTTGTGGTGTCCCTCTCTGTCAAGTGCCCAAGGCATTTGTGTTGCTGATTAAAGACCAGAGAAGATTCGTACAGACCAGCTGTGCAGCTGGCAGAGTTTAAATCTTGTGAAAACCTAGGTGCATGTTTTACATTTTTACTCAGTTATGTAGCAAGCCATATAATTTCTCGAGATCACAACGGTTGGATGGTTAGGTATAGCTATGTGCCTGTATGTTGGCAAAGTCAGGGGGTGGAGGAGAATATAGAGAACAGGGGAGCTGCTGGGTTTTTGAGAGAGGATAGAGCAATCAATCATAAGACTTATAAGAATCCCATGCCTCAAAATCTGAAAATGGAAAGTGTGTTCTGAAATATGTTTTTATTGTATAATTTAGCATTGTATGTTTATGATGAGAAAAGTATCATAGAATGTCTGATGTGATAGTGCATGTTTACTGGGGGGATTCCTTTGTTAGATGCAAGTAAGATTAAATGTAAGCAAATTCATGTAACTTGACTGAATATGTTACTACAATAATAGTCTATAGTACATAGATTTTATTTTCTTTGGTCCTTTTAAAACCAGCCTTAGCTTAGAAGCTTAAATACCCATGAAACTTTTAAACACAAATGTATTTTTCTTTTTTCCCTCCTCTCTTTAGTTCCTCAAGATTTTTGGGGGGTACATAAGCCATGACAGGCCACCCATCTATGAACAGAATCAGACAGAATCCCTGATGTCACTGGAGATGATCATTGGTCTCTTTAATGACAGCTGTCCATCTGCATCAGAGTTAACATGTCTTCCAGTCCACTGGCTCAGCTCAGGGTAATAGAGCAGATGTAAGCATCCTCGTATGGCAAGAGAATCAATAGATGTGAGTGAGATCTCACCTTGACCTCTTCCTTCCCATCAGGTACCTAGCAGTGTTTCCCAGGACTCACAGATGGTTTTTGTTCCTCTCCTTTCTGAACTCTTTCACACCCTTCATTGACCCACTTTAAGGCTAATCCCTAACTCCTCTGGGTAGATAGCTGCTTTTATTGCTGTCTTTATACAGAATTTCCTAGTTTAAGAAAAAAACAGTGAATACCTCAGGGCAAAATGCAGGAGAAGAATTCAGCTTAAGTACAGAAATAAACATACTTCTCTTTTCATCATCATCGCATGGTGGTCTATGTGAACAGCAATAGAAATCTTTTCTCTCTGACTCACTCAGGCCTGAACACAGGCATGTTCATGATGCTTATTCTGCAACCATATGGACTTCCTATGAATGATGACTGGGTGATATATTTCTTCACCTCCAACAATTTTTCTGGAGTCATCTACAAAAGGCCTTAATGTTTTCCACTTTTAGGGTCAGATCTTGCAACATTTCTCTGCTCGTTGCATCTCTCCATAGGACATATAAAATCTTGTGTAGCTAAGAAAGAGGTTTGTTGTGCGTTCTCGTGAAAACAAGGACTCTTCAAAATGGAGCTGAAAAGCACTAAGTTGAAATATGTGTGAATGCATGGAACATGTAATAACAGAGTTATTTTCAGGGAAAATCTTGTCCTGCTGGTAAAAAATCTCTCAAGGGCACTAGGACAGGTTTTGTTTCTAGTAATTATAGTCTAAGAAGTTCAAGGCAATCTTCTATGTAAGAGAAGCCAATGAAAATGAAGAAAATACTCTTCCTAAGGGTTTAGAAGGCTGAATAGTTATTAAAAACTCTTGTTTGAGATTAGAGAAGATAGACTCATGCTTAAATAATAGACAAAAATTAGGTATAAGGATTTGCCTCCTGCAGATATTTGTTGAATTCAAAAGAGTCAGCATAAGGCCTTGAGGCAGTGTTAAGGATCACATGGATTGGGGTTTTAGCTACACTGAGGTGCATAGTGCACTGGAAAGACTTCATGCCTTCACGGATGTAGAAGTATTGCATTGAGTGTTCTCAAACTCTAAAATCAAATGAGAGAGGACATGGATATCTAGAGACACTAAAGATACATGTGCACGTTATGCGTATAATGTTTAAAATGTTTTTGTAAAAATAAATGTTCATAGCAACATTATTTTTAGTGGTAAATATGAAGGATAAGTCAATATCTCTAGCAGCCTTTTAGATTAATGAATCGTGGCATAACTATTTTTAAGTACTATATTTTAGTGAGACATAGAGAATAATATGAATATTCTCACAAATAAATAAGAAAAAGAAGGCGAGTACAACAAGGTACACACTGTATAGTTTCATCTCTATAAGCTTTAGACAAAAAAGACTGTGCTATTTTGAACATTTGGAATGGGTAATGATACAGGCATCTAGGGAGGTAGTTTATATTCTGTTTTTAATCTCTTTTCATATTGTATAAGTAGGATAGATTTGGAAATAATGCCTGAATCAATATTCTAATTTTCCCTTTCTGTAGATATTTCTAATTAATACTTGTACATAAAAGTTAATCTTTAAAAGATTACCCAATCTTCAACATCAAATTTCCAATTATTGCTTTTAACTAAAACGTGTGTGTTACTCGAGTTTTTATAACCTTGACTAAAATACTTGGAAAAAAACCTTGAAAGATGGTTTTGGGCTCCAGGTTTCAGAAATTTGAGCCCATTCTCATGTGGATTCATTGTTTCTTGGCTATGATGAGGCAGAATAACACGGCAGAGGGGATAGTGAAGGAAAGTTGCTTACCTTACAAGAGCCAGAAATCAAGGGGAAAAAAGTGTTTAGAACAACAGTCTTCAATGGCATTGTGGCCCAGTGACCCAGTTTCCCCAGTGGGGATGCTGAAGCTCTCATGATCTCACTTTCATTGGTGAAAGATTGTCTTAATTTCTTTACTGATGGCTGTAATAAAACAACAGGACAGTTGTAATTTAAGGGATTAGAAATTTATCCTGGCTCGATGTTCTAGGTCACAATCGATTACTGTGGGGTAGTCACAGCGGCAGGAGCTTTAGACAACTGGTCATATTATATCCATCCTTGAGAAGTAGAGAGCCACACATACACACATGCCAGTACTCAGCTAACTTTCTTCTCTTTATTCTTTCTAGATCTCTACACCCAAAAGTGGTGCTGCCCACAGTAAGTGGCTCCTCTTACAGCAATGGATATAATCAAGATTATTCTCCAACAGACAGATCAGCTTCTTATAGGCAATAATTCATTCTTACCCTTCTCAGATGATTTTAAATTGAGTCAAGCCAACAATCAAAAATTAACCATCATAAGAACCAAATGCTCAACACATGAACTAAACTGTATATTGAAACAAGAGCAGTGTACAAATTTTCACTGAAAATTAAAATATGATGATAGCAGTTAAGGACCAGATAAATAAGTGAAAAAATATGCCTTGTTCATGGCCTGGAAATTTAATCTTGGGAAGATAATTCCAACTTGATTATTGAATAACTAGACACCTAATAAAGCATTAGTATGTACTAATTAGGAATGGGAGATATTTTGAGAGGAAGTTCGTATACAAGTTTGAGTGGACAAACCCAGGGATGGCTCATCTCCATGTGGATAGGTATCACCCAATTGACTAGAAAGATAAATAAAAGTCAAATGAACAGAGATATAGGAAAGGAGACTGATTCAACTATGTTTTATACTTGGGATCATTGGGCTTTGGACTTCACAGTGTGTGCCTCTAGCCATTGTTCCCAGACCTAGGGCCTCAGACAGCACCATGTCACTGACTTCTCTGACTTGAGCTGTACTAGTTTATTTACAATGGTATTAAAATTCAATGTACTTCCAGGCACAACCCCAACAATTTTTTGCATGAAAGAGAAGTAAGTGATTTACCATAAAATTTCAAAATAAAAAGGAATTGTAACTATCAACCCAACAAAAAGACTGAATTTAAAAGTCTGACAGTATCAAATGCTGACAAAAGTAGAACAACTTTGGTGAATTAGAAATTTGAGAGATTTGCTCCACTTTCTGTTCGGCTTCTTTCAGGAGGCATAAGGGATGCTATCTTCAAGTATGTTCGTTACTGCAGCTGATGGCTAAGCTCTGATTTCTGCAGAGATTTCAATCAGACAGCTTGTTGGAGGGACAAGTGATTTCTGCACAGCATATATTTGATTGCCATAGTTTCATAAATATGATTTCATCTAAGTTCTGAGAAAATGGGATTTTAAGAATGTATCTGGTTTCTTTTGGTTTGCTGATGGCAGGCCTCCTATGGCTCTCATTAAACTACAGGCCAATACCAACTGCACAGGGTTAGGATTACTGCAGGGCACAACAGTTTCTGGTTTTGTAGACAGAGGAAAGATGAAAACCTACAATGTTATCCCTTTGAAGTGCTCATATGTACTATGTACAGAAATCTTGTATTTGACCTGTAACAACAACCTCTCTGTTTGATGGCACTGAGCAAGCAGAATATTGAAAGGGAAGTTTCCTTTTCCTCAAAATGATGTATATAAGGAAAAGAAAAATCTACGATTCAGTGACAGATTACATAAAATTAAAGGCATAAGTGAGTTTCTGTTTGGACTTACTCTCCAGAGAGTAGTTTAGTATAGTTATACCTACCTGTCAAGTCAATAAACATTTATTAATTAATTTAGTAGTTTAAAAATAAGAGATGCCCCTATCGTTATCTTCTAAGAAAGTCACATGACAGCACATGAGTTAGAAATTAGCATAAAGAAAGCTAGGGTAAGCTTAAAGAATATCAGACTCACAAAACAAAAGACAGCCAAATGTTATTAAGGTATCCAAAGTATTCTACATGCTTCAGGCTGTGTCACAGTTTGTACAGCAGTAAACAAATAAAATATCCAAAGTATGTGAAAAGGGCTGTTAACTTTATGACTGTCATAACGGGAAGTTCAAATTTTCCAACAGAAAATGCCCATGGCTAAATATTGCAGGAAAAAAAAAAATTGGTGCATTCACCAAATTAAAGACCATAAGCCGGGACTAAGTGGAGGGTCTAAAGGTTCTCTGCTTGCATACAGGTCCGCCTGAAAATGTAGAAGTTGCGAGGATTGAGTTAAATGTGGAATCATGTTCAGATAGTGAGCAAGGCAGGAAGTAGTCCTTCAAGCAGTCAGGACAGAGGAGCAGAACACTGAGAGCAAGCATCCTTGAAGGGTTGGTCTCAGGGGGCTCATTGGAGCAAATGCTAAATAATTTATGTACACATAACCCTGAATCACACAGAGGATTGTTGACACCCACAGAAATGAGGTTGGCTCTCCCATTATATAAATTACCTGCAAATAGTTGGTTTTAGAAAGATTCTTCTGTTTCAGAAATGAGTCATAGTGATTAAGGAACAATTACAGAATCTCTCGGGAACAAGTTTCCACAGTGATCAAAGCAGCTTTTCCTTTGTCTAAAGCAGCAGTGATACTATTTCTACTAGTAGCATCCCAGAGCACATATTGTTATTATCAGGGGAACCAGAGGTAACACCTCTTCCATGAGATGTCAACTGTAGTGGCCTGTGGTTGCAGTTCTGATTGTTTAAGCTATCCCAAGCAATGTGGTCACCTAGACCTATTACTGTGGTTCTCCCTGAGATTGGGGAGTCATCGACCATCCGTGTATGTACTCTATATCACTTAAGGTAAACACAACTAGGCATGTGTTGGGATGCTGGAGATAATTATGGCCAATTTTAACCAAACTCCTGATCTTTATATGTCTGCACATGTGAGATAAGTTTTGATATAGAAAACACACAGGCACACAGCTTGATAACTTGGAAATTTATGGTCTCATTTGGGCCTTTAATGCTGAGAGCATTACTGAGTCACAGTGGATAAATCATAATTTATTTAAATAATGTAACATTAATAGATCTATAGGTTATTTTCAATTTCTCATCAATGGCTTCAAATTGTTGCTGTTGTAAATTATCCATGTATCTAAGTCTTGTCACATCTCTAACCGTTTTCTTTGATTAATTTCTTTTCTAGAACTAGAGGACTGGAACTCTAGTTATAATGATGTCACATCACAGAATGAGCTTTCTTACCGTTGCAGTTATTAAAGTGGGAAAATTGTGCTATGAGGTATTTGGAAGACTCTGAAATACAGCCAACATAGTTATTGAAGGAAGGATGGCTACAGCCCCACTATAAAGGTACTTAGAATATAGTGGATCATAAAGGAATAGAGCCCAGAGAGAACACAGAGATCTTAAGGCCACAAGTTAGTTGTCATAGTCAGGAATAGACAGAGAAGTTGCTAATTAAGAGGCAATAGGGTAAAGAATAGGAGGCATCAAGAAGTCTTGCAAATCTCTGATGACTTCTCAGGATACTGATGGACTCCTATCTACAGAAGTGAGAGAGGAAAAAAAACAAACAGAAATTAACAGTGAGAGGAAAAAGGACAAACGTCAGCATCTTTCCATGGCTGAGAAAAGAGATTAGAACTCAAGGTCTCCCAACTTTGAAGTTCACAGAATGGCCTCACGAAATCACTAAGGGTACATGAAGACATTACAACCTCTGTATAAACCCAAATAAGCTCAGAGAAGAACAAAGGTAATTGTCTAATATTCTCTCTCCCATCTACAGTTAGAAGAAGATAACTAACCACAGAGAGCAGACCTTTCAATACTGATTGCCAAATTAACAATTAAAGGTATTCAAAAATACAGGACCAACTGAATAAAATGGATAATGGAAACAAATCCAGGGCTGAGTCAGATATTGGTTACCAGAGACTACGGTATAAGCATAAACATTCTTGATATAGTTCCAGAAAACCCAGAAAAGAATGGGAATTTTAACAGATAACACATAGTGAGACACCCTTCCCACATACATATGCACACAGTGAAATAGAAAACACACAGAGAATTAAGAGCTTACTAATAATTATTTAATAGTAGATAAGATAAAGAATAAAAAAAATAGGTAAATTAGGTGAAAGGTCAAGGGAAAGTATCTATCACAAGGTACCAGAAAAAAGGCACCTAGAAAAGTGCGTAAAAACAAACAAAACGCAGAGATCAGTGCCTCAGAAACTGTTAATGAAAGAGGCAATTGCTACCGAAATCCTGGAGGAGAATATTCCAGATGCAATAATAATATGAAGCCACAAAATCAAGAAAATGTACACATCCTTCGTAGATTAAATCTACTTTAAACCATAGTGAAGGGATATAATAAACTACCAGTACCAGGAAGCTGAAATCTTAACCGGGGAAGTCACTGGGACAGGGGGAAGAATGTTGAAAAAGGTGTCATTATAGGGTCAAAGAGTTCATAAGATTTAAATTATGATGTGAATTTTCAATCTATTCTGCAGGGATTTTGTGCCTTTTCCTATGCCCTTGAATCATGGGGACTCTGGCATTCTAAGCAGTGGGATCCCCATGGCTACTTAATCTTTCTTTTCTAGTGGCTTCTGGATGATGAACGGAGCCATTTGGCACCTTTGGGGTGTTTCAGTCCTTATAAAACTATTCATGAACTTTGACCCTTTTTCTTAAAAAGAAAATGACTTGCGTATAGTTTATATTACAGATTGCTATTCTCACTAAGCCTAATGTATAGCTGCTACTCACATGGACATGAGATTGATTGCATACTCCCCCTTTTGTCTCAAAGAACACAGTTGCTCTGAGAGTTTTCATCCCTCCGCTGCGCTGTTAGACCAAGCCTTGCCCATTTATGTTTCATGCATTACAGTTAGTTTTCTGAGTAATTTTAATTTTATTGCAGCCCTTGGTTTCATAACTGTGCCTTCAGGTGTCCTTGAAAGAAGTGCTTTCATCTCAGTCGATTCAAATGACCTCCTTTGGCCTCTGTGGGCAACAATTAAGGTGTCCTGTATCATCTGCTCTCTTTATACAGCCCTCCTTGTTGAAGCTGAGATGCAAAATTTCTACCCCCAGTGGTTTAGGTCTGGCTTCTTTCCAACCCCTAATTGATGGAGACTTTGTCTTGTGTTCAGTATTCAGCACACAGCAAAGGATTTCTCACGGAATAGTTCCAAGGGATGAAAATGACCAAGCAGGTTCAAATCTCATAGCAACATGGAATTACCTCTGGACCACTATAGAGGCTTGTGCCATGCTGACTACACTCTGTTACCAAGTAATTACCCTAAGATACCCACTGGGTTCATTTTAAAATATAAAACCCTATTAAGTATATCCCATAGCATGATGTAAAAAGACCAAGTACAAAATGTGGTATGCGTACATTAGAATTGTAAACAAAATAGTTAATCAAAGCATATGAAGAAAATTTGGAAGGCATTCTAACATAACGATAACAATGGTGACTTGATTCTAGAATAATAGGCAGTTATTTTTCTTCTCACCCTTCTACATGTTTTCCTGGTTGTAGTTGTATTACCTTTATAATTAAATAGTAAATTTCCTTTAAGAAAATGATGTTGAAACATCTCTCTGATGAAGATTTTTGACAACCTACTTTTATAACCTCCATAGAAATAGACCTGGCATTATAGCTCTGTAATGTCATAATTAATCATAACATGTTAATACCAAACTGAGTTTCCTGACATTACGACTTGCTTATTTTGCAATATGCTTCTTTTTTAGCACCTGTACAATTCAAACCATTTAATTATATTTCGCATGAATGTCAGGGAGAGTAATTGCAAACAAGTTTCTGTATCTGCATTTTCCTTAAGCCTCAATCCTCGTAGCAAACTGAATAGCAGGAACAACACAACGCATTTACCCTAGCAGGAAGACAAAGCACTAACTGTGGTTTAACTTCTTCACCGGGAATGGGATTTTCTAACTGTCCTTTTAAATCTTATGAATGGCTTAATCACTAAGAATGCAATTAATTTATCAAAAGTATGTCAATATTTTTCATATCTTCTATCAAATCTTTATATTACAATAGAAGACATGTGTAAATCATGTATGAATATGAATTTTTCTTACAGATGTTTTATTTCATTTAAAAATTGGTTTAGAAAGAAGGGCCCAATGTTTCGTCTATGTCTATATTCTTTCATATTCTTAAATATTAATCCTACATGGTTTGAATGACTAGAGAACATGTCAACAGCATTTAAAGTTGACATAAGTTTCATTGTTGCTTATGTGAACAGAAAACGATTCAATACTTCTTAAGCTATAAAAAGCACACTTTTTTTTTTATGGCAATGAATTACAGAAAATCATGTCTTTTCCAAAGGGTTGTGACTGGGGACTATGGGACTAGCTTTCCTAGAGAATCTGACAACCCAACAGTTACATCAGAGGTGACTTCTATCTTTGTATTTTCCATGGTAAGCTTTGAAGAATGTATGCCTGAGCTCTAGTAAAATATCTGTGAATTTTTACAGGTACTTAGAGCCCCACAGTATATGACTCAAATGCAATATTTCTTGCATGGAATGAGTCTGGCAATGGGCATCTGTTGGTTTGTTTTTGCAATATTATTTGGCCACTAAACAGATAATCAGGTGACATCTAATGTATATTCCAAGCTCAGACTCCAGTTTCACACCATGTGTAGAAGAAAATGTGAACTAGCTTTGCCTGCTCCGGGCTTTTTCTTCCTGGGCCATGTGAGACAGTCACTTGAAGAAGTCAAAAGGAACCTATAGTTAAATGACTTAGGAATCTAGAATTAGTATTTCCCCTCCCCTGAACCAGTCTTGTATGAAAGTCTAACATATTAAACACTTCATAAGGCTCCTTTGCTGAATGCATAAAAGACTAGTGAACAGCCTTTACAAGTCATTTGTATTTATCATGGGAGTTTGTATTTATCATGGGAGTTTTCCAGCTTCCCAATATAACAAAAGTAACTCACCAAAATGGGTTATAAAACAAGAATCTAGTTCCTTTATTTCTTGTATTACAGATAAGCCAAGGGAAAACTACTAAAGAGTGAAATAGCATGGTAAAGTTTGCACAAGCCTTTGTGTTCATGGGATTTCAAATATAAGTTATATGGTGGTTATTACATTGAGTGATAACAGAGGAGCACTTACAAATACAAGGAATCCCCTCCCCATGTTGTTTAACAGAATATTTCCTTCATTTGCCCCAAAGTTATCAAACTACATCATAGGAGAATGGTTTTACGAAAATAATCTCCCTTGTGCCGAATGAATAATCCAAGACACATCAAAACACACTTATGCTATGCCTACAGGGATCTCAACCCTCTTGAAGCCCTAGCTACTTGTGGAACCATGAGTGTTCCATCAAAAGCATCATCCAGATTACTAGTGATATTTACATAACAGTTATTTCTAAGAGCATGAGTATTGGCCTACTCTGATGGGTCTAAAGCTCTAATGGCTGTTCCGTGCATACATATTGGGTGTACAGGGTTCTGTGTTACACAAGCCATCAGGCAGATGAGGCCCTTTAAATTCTTACAATGTTGTATGATTTGTTTTAAAACTACTATAGCACACATTCTCCCTTCATACTATAAATTGTGAGTTTGATTTACTTATTAATTTGTGCTAAATTCCTGTACCAGAAGTCACTTCTCTGTTGCAACTGGCTCCGCTCTACCTGGCCTGAGACAAAAGACTTAACAAGCCTGAATAGTTATTATGTTGTGGCCTGCTCCACTCTGCCTGACTTCAAACTGCAACTCTGGTCTTCAGGTCAGGGTCTAGAGGGAGAGAGAGTGAAGATGAGGAGAAAAGACAGACGTTCTGATTAAGTCTCTGATCAAGTCTCTTTATTTGAAGGGAAATCTAGGGTATTTATACACTTTTGCCGCCCCTTGTAGGTGTGTGATATGACGTAAGCCTTGGAGGCGTGGCTAGCACGTGGATAGCTGCTTTCTAGCCACTTTCTGCTAAAGGTCGGCTCCCAACACTTCTCCATCTATATTTTTGGCTGTCTCCATGACTCTTATCTTCACCAATCATCAGAGAAACATGAATTAAATTGACAACATAAGAAAAATATATTATTGCCACAATCATGTGGGATGTAATTTAAAAAAAAAAAATTGGACTTTGGGACACAACTTAAAGTTTAAAACTTGAGCCAATAAAAAAGGTGCATTGATACTTACTCAAAGGTATGCGACAGAGCCACTCTCAAGTGACAAAACTGACCTAGCTGTCATCATTCCTAACAGGCAATAAGAGAGAGCTAGAAAAAAAGTAAATTGATATTGGATGTGTATAAAATCAGTAAATTCACGATTATCATACATCCTTCTTCAGAAGAAACAGTCTTCTTCAGAAACATGGAAATATCACAATAAGCTAACAAAGGTGAGAATGTGCATGGAATGGATGAATCTCATTTCTTTAACATAACCCCAGTCTCTTTTTAGACACTGGCCAACTAAAAAATGGCTCACTTAACCCCTGATGCTCTGCAACAAGTGCCTCCAGCTTTAAGGTACTTTTAATATTGTGAAGGCTCTTCCTCCTTATTTGAACAATCCTGAAGGGAAGGGATGTTCAGGAGGCAGCCACAATGGCAGGACATAAACCGGTCTGCAGGGGACATGTCAGGGTCAGGTGGTATTGGGTTTTTTCAATGAAATACTTTGATATAGAAAGTAGCCTCGCTTAAAGATTTTCGAAAGGACTTAGATGAGGTTCCAGCCAAGAAGAGAAGTAAAACTATTTTACATCACTGTCAGAAGGGGAAGGTGAACTATGAGAAGTCATAGAAGGGGTAGATTACCGATAACACAAAATGAATCAGGCCAGAGCTCCCCTGTAAGTGGGTGATGATATTGTCATTCTATAATGTTCCTCTCGTGGCTTCTGACAGTTAGAATAGTAGGAAACGGAACAAGGAAGAGGTGAATAGTAATTATTTTAGAAATGTTTGACTCTGAGGGCTCGTCTTTAGTCAACGGATCACTCATTGATGAACTGTTGGAAAGTAGTGGAAGCAGTGCCTATTTTAAGGAAGTAGAAGGCGGGGCCTATTTTAAGGAAGTAGGATATAGTCCTGGCTACTTCCTTTCTCTTTCTCTGCTGCCTGGACACAATAGAGGCATTTCCACTGCCATACACTTACGCCATGTCATTCTGATCCACCTCAGTCCTCTGAAAAACACAGCCAGTAGCCACACCTTGATTTCAGAAGATTTTGAAGCAGAAAGTGATGACAATGACACTGTGGCTCTTCTTGAGGAGCTGAAAATAATTAAGAAGAAAAGAGCTGAAGAACAGGCCACAAAGGAAAAGGAATAAAAAACAGAGGCATAGAGAATTCGTATGGAAAATATTCTGAGTAAAACCCTCTTCTTAATCTCACTGACACATCCCAGCGAAAGTTAAAAGAAGGTAGGATGTGATGTCATGTTTTGTTTGTTTGTTTTGGGGGAGATTGTTATTTTTTTTAAAGAGCTGTGCAGAAGGTATAGCTGATCAGAAGAAAGACAACAGATTTCTAAATAATACACTGTGATCTGAATTTCACACAAAGTTCATGGAAAAATAAATAGCACAGTTTATTTGATTAAAGGCTAAACTATTAAGGATGAAAAAGGAAGAGTGTCTCTTCACTGAGTATAAAATATGTATGCACATACATGTGTGCTTGTGCATATGTGTGCATGCATGTATTCTGTGCCTTTTCTTTGCCCTGTATTTTCAATCAGATCATATATCCTTGAAAACCTCAGATTGAAAATTATATGAATGAGCCATGTTCCACACTGTCTGTGTAGCTGTGGGCCTGTGGCTTCCCAACTTGTTTTCTTTTGCTCATCCATGAAATGAAAAGATTGCATTCACTTTATTTATTTTCACATTGTATGATGGCATAACCATATCTCAGGAAGAGGAGAGAGAAGAGGGAAAGGCACAGAGGGAGGCAGGAGAGGGCAGGGAATGTCTGGGTAAGACCTTGAATGGGTGACTTTCATATCTACACCTTGAACTTGAATATTTCAGAAGAGTCTTAGAGTTTGATCTG
This sequence comes from Arvicanthis niloticus, assembly GCF_011762505.2. NCBI lineage: Eukaryota > Metazoa > Chordata > Mammalia > Rodentia > Muridae > Arvicanthis > Arvicanthis niloticus. The sequence goes on from NC_133429.1 coordinate 20,860,517, forward strand.
GGCTTCAGAATATGGCTTTGTTTTCATATCTTTTCCTTCAATTTCCCACCACTTCCTTTGCAGGCTTTGCTAAGCTGATTGTATAAGGGGCAAAACAAATAATTCCAGGCTTTAAAGTGTTTATTCTTCTGCTAAAGTCTTTGCCTCATGAACAGTAAAGAAATTCTACAACCCCTGAGAGCCTGCCATGTCTGGAATCCCAGGAGAAGTGGTGGTACCAAGTTTCAGCAAGCATACAATAGGAGTGAGTCTGGGAGCTGCAGCCTCCTCCGATGGGTATGTTGCCGCAGCCTTCAATCCTGTCACAATAGGTGTCACGAAGATGAATAAAGTTGGTGGCATCTTCTGTTTTCATTATCGTCCAAGGGGCTGGAATCGGAAAGGATTCATTTTGTGCCTCTGTCATTTCTCATTACTGCCTTTGTCATGAGAGTGAATTACAACAGCTCTCAGATGCCAGCCATGGCTTTGCTCTCATTATAGACTTTCATTCTTGGGATGAAGACGGTAATAAGAGTGGAGTATCGTGTAAAAACAAAGCTCACTATCATGACAGTTGGAAATTGGTGATGAAAATGGAAATGGCAGGAAAAAAATTAATCCCTTTTTGTGGCAAAAAAAAAATTGCCTGCAAACAGCATCGTGCACCCAAGGTATCCTTCGGGGAAGCAATGACAAACAATGAAAAGAAAAACAATGAGCTGTGGTTGGAGCCAATGAAGGGATGCTGCAGCATCCATCTTGCTTGCTGCTTCAGAAATGTATCCCTTAATCCTGAATAATGTAACACCCATTTAGCTCCCAAAGTAATGTGATAGGCAATTAGGAGCATCTCTTTTCTCCCTTCAGTGATGTGACTATATCCATTACATCTTGGCAGAAAGGCTCTACCAAATTTATGGAAGCCATTACAGTTTCTATATGGGATGCACACAAAGACACACACACACTCACATGTGCAAGCACACACACCAGCATAGAAACATCATGCATAGAAACCTCATATCTGTTCACATAAGCACAATGCCAGAAACTTATTCTATAAGAGTGACAGTCAAGGGAAGGACTTCCACAGTCTCTTTTTACACATTCCAATTGATTGATGATTGACTTGCAAAAGAGAAGCCAAAGCACTTAGCACTCTTCAAATTAAAGAAATGATATTTTGCTTTCTCATTGATAAGAATGGGCTCTTATCACACTGAAGAATCATGACTACTAACACCTCTGTACAGCCAACTGTAATCGTAAGTTCTCCAACTAAATTTAAAGGAAGAAAAGTACCATTTATATCCAAATCTTGAAGTGAAGGTCCTTATCTTCTCCCACACCCTCCAAATTAGTTTTCTAACAGCATTTCAACTGTGATGTTTTTCTTTACCCAGAAGTTGAGGTATTTATTTATTTATTTATTTATTTATTTATTTATTTTCATAATGAGTGTTGGAGCACACTGAAGATGGAAAGACCTTGATGTGAAATGGTCTTTTCATTAGATTTCCCTTATAGCTGTCTACGTAATGTGTTATCATTAGCCAGCATTCATAACAAATACTCAGTATTTATCTTCTTTTCAACACACGGCATCTTTGAGAGTGGGAAGGGAGGCATTTTAATATGCACAGTGAGCAGAGAAACATTTATAGGATGGTTATTGAAAACAGAAATGTTTGCTATGTGCACCTTAGTGGCTGGCAATCATTTAAAGTAGCTGCATGTTGACACCGTTGCCTATGTTATATGGATGAACCAGGCAAGAAGGCATGTGAGACCACGTTTATTCACATAAAAAGAAGGCAATTACTCTGAAAGAAATCACCTACCCACACTTGGTCTTTTTACTTTTGTGTGGTTCATAGAAAGGGCACATTTTAAATATGGAAATCTTTTATACTTATTTTAAGGGCCTGGGATAGAGAAAATAAAATGGCAATTGTTAGGAAGAAAAGAACAAAAAAAATCTTTTAAACTGGTAGAATTTTTAAATAGGAATATCTCAGAATAAATTTACATAGCTTTGTCGAATCATTGAAGGAGTGAGTGCTCTCGATTAAAACTGAAATAATAGCCCACTTAGAAGCCTCTTCTAAAGAGTCAAGTGTAACTAACTGCTGGGGTGAAAGTGTAGAATCCACCCCATCATAAAAGGCAAGCTTGCTTTAGAGCAGAGGTTATTAGCCATGCCAGAAAACCACAAGGAGGCTGTTTTAAGTAGTTGTTAGCCAAAGCTCGAACCTATGATGACTGGACCACAGCCTAGGAATCTGTGTTTTTGAAAGCTTTTATATTTGTACTTCTGAAAGTCTTCATTGAATCCTTAGTAAGTCATTTCACTGGAAGCCTTACTTTAAAACTTTAATTCAAGAAATTGAAACAGCTAGGAATACAACTTTTTGTATGTCCATCTTGATCAAATTTTCTATTTAGTCAGATATTCTTATTTAGTTTGTCCATTTGCTGAAAATGTGCATGAGTTCCCATTATTCAGCAAACATCAAATTTGGACAGCCAAGACTTGAAGCTGATATGGTCCATTCTTCAAGGAACTTACAAAACTGACATATTGCAATGGACAGACTGTTACAACATGTGATACTTAGCATCCTGGAAAGAACTTCCTATACTCAGCATGCAGTTCAGCACTGTATGCTCTCAGAAAGCAATCCTGAGCTGGGTGGGAAACGCTGAATTTTGCAGGGAGAGGACAGAGATCAACCAAGACAGAAGGAGATTGAGGAGCGCACTGGAATGCACATGAGGTTTTGCAAGTATTGACTAAGGTCGGCAGTAATCATCCCTAACAAACACACTGCACAACATGTTCTGGAGACTGTGTTCTTACAGTGTATTCATCTCAACTTCTCAGAAATCCTATCAGCAGGTCTAATATGTTCTCATTTCATAGTTGAGGAAGGCTGGGCACAGCATTAGAAAAGGGGATTTCATGTTTCTCAGAGATTGTTTATAAGGTAATGAAGATTCATTGGGAGATATTAAGCTGAAGCAGATTAGCGTCAAATGTACGCCAAGATCTTACACAGACAAGTTTCCTCCATTTATTTATATGAAGCATTACCTGGAAAAGTCAACATCCTTTAAAAATGAATGCAATGAAATTTAACTATGAGTGCTGGTTCAGCTGTTGCTCAAAAGATGCTGGACTAAAAGCAGCACTAACAAACAACATATTCCTATTAAATTCAGTAAATACTTTTAAATATGTCCTTAAGGGGTATGGGAAATGGCTCAGTAGGCAAGAAGCATGAGAACCTGAATGGAAATCCACATCAAAACTGGGCATGGCTTCACATACCTGTAGCCCCAGTATTTGTGAGTGAAGAGAGGCTAGTCCAGATAGTTCTCTGGCCAGCCAGCCTAGGCTAAAGGTGGTCTTTTGGTTCACCAATGGATTGTGTCTCAAGGCAATAATGCAGAGAGACATAAGAGAAGACACATGACCTCTTATTCTGGCCCCAGCATGCACACACACACACACACACACACACACACACACACAGCTTGATCCCTTGAACTATGTATGAAACAGAGATGACTGTCAGAGTGCAAAACTAGCTAATTATGGGAAAGAATGGAACTATCTGTTCAAAGTCACAATGCAAAAGAAATGACTTGTCCAAAACTAGATAGAATTTCAAATCGTTGGTCACTCTAGAACTGAAAGCTGACTGTAAAGGAAGTTCCTATAGAATTTCTGCAATTATGTAACAGCAAACATGTGTCTTATTAACAAAGTAGTGACAAATTTGTGCCCTTCCATTTTTTTTTTTCTATTCTGAGACAAGACCAATATGATCCCAATTTATGTTTAAATAAATCTGAAAAGGCTTTGAAGAATTTGGTGTTTAGAAATGTAAATGCCAAGAAACCATGTCCGGGGACTGAGGAGATGAGAACTTATCTACAATACAGTCAATCTCTTGAGTTTGGAAACCTAGTGTCCACATAAAAAGGTGTGCATGGCCCTGAGCATTTGCCTCCAGCTCTAAGACAGTAGACACAGAGACAGGCGGCTTCCTTGAGCCAGATGATCCTCAAGTCTAGGCAATCAATGAGCACTGGGTTCCACAAGAAATGTCTCAAAATAGGGTTTAGGTCAGAATGGCCTAAGAACATGCCTGACCTTCATATGCATGCATGCATGGATATGTGCATCAACATGCATACATGTGCACACACAGGAAATTATACATTAACTTTTGGCAGAATGTATTTTGCAATTGTCTGTAAAATGAGGTGCATCCTGTCAGCAGTGTTATGAAACTCAGTGGAATGGGGTCTTTGTGGCATGTTTTATGGACATGTGGTATACTTTTAAATACTTCCTGTCAGGCAGCTGTTTCAATCATTTCTATTCGTTTAATTTTGTAAACTTTCATTTTAAGTGGAAGGTTTTTATAAATTATATTTTAGATGCTAATCTTCTGGTTCTTCCTTTAAAAGCTTACTTAAATCCTCAGGATTTCATTTACCTTTTTTTTTTTTTTTGTTTTTTTGTTTTGTTTTGTTTTTTGTTTTGTTTTTTTCGAGACGGGGTTTCTCTGTATAGTCCTGGCTGTCCTGGAACTCACTCTGTAGACCAGGCTGGCCTCGAACTCAGAAATCTGCCTGCCTCTGCCTCCCAAGTGCTGGGATTAAAGGCGTGTGCCACCACTGCCTGGCTTTCATTTACCTTATAATCATCTTTATCATTTGACCCCCCACAGCAAAACAAATGTTGAAGCAAAATCAGAGGCCATCAAGCAGGAAAGAAGATAAGAAACCAAAGGACACAGGTAAGCTATTTTCTGCTTCTGAACGCAGTCCATCATTTAGATATTACCATTGAAATTCTATTTACCAAACCTTCAAGGCTTTATGTTTGATTTCAAAGTGCAAAAATCATAAAGTGGGGTAATAATGCTATAGCAGAAAGAGGGGAGTCATGGGTAGATTTCTGATGTACGTATTGGTGTGCTTTTCTCCCAGCCTGGGATAAAGGTTTTCATGGTAAAAGTAGAATCCTTTGCTAGTATTGACTCTTTCAAAGAGAATTTTGTTTTACTTCTTTGATTGTTTATGAGGGGAAGACCCCCTTCCCACTCTTTTACCCTGTTCTGATTTTTACTTAGAACTACTAGCCTGCAAGCTTTAGACGCTGGTCATGATAAGGTGACACCAGTGTTACTTGATTTATAAAGTTAAAATTAAGGATTTGTTTCCCATGTCAGACACTTATCAGATGAGAGATCTTCAGCCAGTGACCTTCCATCCCTGTCCTATATTTTTCAACTGTTAGATAAGGCTTCAAGTTATGATTATATCAATAACAAACTTGTATAAACTATTTAGTATTCAATGAACACACCGCACACTCTCTGCATGTCATTCCATTCCAATCCCTACAGGAAACTTGTTGGGAAAATGCTATTATGATTTCCATTTTACAGATGAGGGTACTAACGAGGTCATATAGAATTAAATAATGTAGTAATTATGACACTTACGGATTGGAGAGTAAGCAATCAATATGGTAATGATGATGATTATGTCCAAAGTGACAGAGATGCTGGTAACAGTGACAAAGGAGAAAACAGCTGTGCATTGGCCTGTAGCAGACTCCTAGGAGAATACATAAGTAATATTAGACATTCAGCACCAGTTGTTTATATAATAAGTGTTTATTGAAAGTCCTTTATAGGCAGGCATTGAATATTAAGATATAGGACTGAAATTCAACGATATTCCAAAGAAGTCCTTAGTCTAATAAGATAGTGGAAAATATGAATAAAGAGGAAATATTGCAGGGGAGAAAAAGAAGGAGGAAACAGGGTGGGGTGAACACTGGAGAAGAAAGAAGAAGAGAAAAGAAAGGTTAAGGAAATCTTGTAGGAAATATACTTGGTTTTGTGTGGACTCCGCAGTGGGTGGTATATTCCAGTCTTTGATAGATACCACACATCAGAGCTCTGACTCGGAAGCCAGCTATTGGGGACACACATGTAAACAAAGTATTCATTTTTCTTCACGTACAGCCACGCATAGAACATATGAGACTCAAATCTGGCTCTTATTCAAAATGGTTTGAGTCACTGGTTCAGTGACCAGTGTTTCAGTATTCTGTCTGCAATAACAATCCTGCACCATGTCTGTACAATCAATACTATGAGGTAATGTTAAGCTGTTAAAGTCAGTGAAAGAGATTTGCTGGTTTGTTAGTTTCTTCTAACTGTAACTAGAACCAGTTTTTTTTTTCTTTCAATAAGCATACCTAAGAACCCTAGGAGGTGTTACCAGGGATATACAGGCACACAAAATAGAGTAAGGGAAAGGACAGAAACAGTGTAACTTTGGATCCGTTGGAAAGAGATTTAGGATAAATACTTTCCACAAAGATAGGTGCATTTACTATCCTTAGATTTGTGTTGCGTCCATCCAGTTAGTACATCAAAGAGTTCTGTTTCAAGCAAGAAGACCAGCTTTGTACCACTATAGCTAGGGGACATCTTAATCTCTGGAGCCTTTGTCACCTCTGAGGAAATAGCATTATGTAACCATCTGATTTGCATCAGGGGGAGGCCTTGATTTTTGAGAAGGCTGTTTGCAATTCAATAAGCACACTGCACAATGTTGCCATTCACTGGAGTCTTCTGGTACTGTGGATAATCATCATAATTTTCCCTCAAATGGAGACTACGGTGGCAATGCTGAGGAAAATAAATCCACCTTTATGTTTTAATCAGGGAACACATCAAGGCAGAGGAGCTTGAACTTTTAGATTTTACTCTCTCTAACATGGATGTTAAGTTTCTTCAAAGGCCAGTAGGTCAGGCAAAGGCCAGTGTGTGAAATAATGAAAGCCTTAGAATGGTCTGGAACCTTTTTTTTTTTTTTTTTTTTTTTTTTTTTTTGAAACGTGAAGAAGGAAATATGGGAGAATGGAAAAAGAGGGGGTGTTGGGCAAGAAACACACACACACACACACACACACACACACACACTGGGAACAAAAGCGAGTTGAAAGCAGAAACACAGGCAGGCAGACACACTGAAGACATGCTTTTCCTTGGAGGCTTTAACATGGCCAGAAGAACAGCTTCAATGGCTTCGAGGGGGTCAAAAGTTCACATTCAGTTCATCAAGTACTCAAGCTTTTAGTCCTTCCCTCAGCTTCTTGAGTACACTGTTTACCTCAGACGATCTTGAAAGAGAGAGAGAGAGAGAGAGAGAGAGAGAGAGAGAGAGAGAGAGAGAGAGTTAGTTATTTTTTATATCCCAATTTGAGTAGTTGAAAAACAACTACCTCCCTCTCTCAATAGCCCTGGGAATTTCAATTCTGTTTTCATGTGAGTGGAGCTGTTAAGAAGCTGGTGATTGAAAGCTGTTGCCTGCTTTGCCTTTCTTCCTTCTTCCTAGACAACGTTGGAGGTAAATGGCAAATGCTTGGTGTGATGGTCATGGCTTCCTGGATTCCCAAGTCCTGAGGCTGTAATTCCCTGAGCTGATTTCAGATACAGCCATCTCTGGAAATACAAAAACATCACCAACTAACGGTGCTGGGCAAATGAAAGTTACAGAAGCCCATTTTGGATGAGGTGCCTGTACTAGGCACATATAGGGAATATATTCAAATAAATTGACTCTGGGTCTAAACAGAAACACAATACCTGATCTTCCTAGAAATTAGAGACAGATAGAAGCCAACTTTCTGGACTACATTTGCCCTAATCAGCGAATGGCAAAGTTTTCTCTGCATGCCACTCTGACAAAAAATTCACCTCAAGAATCCTAATGGCGGACATTCAGTTATTCTTCTATTCCTGACCCTTGCCCTTGTCCTTAAAAGGACATTAACTTTGAAATGACCAATCTGTTTTTTTATTATTTTTTTCTGAGTTCCCCTTCTCTCAACATTTCTGTATTATTAAAGTCAACCATGCTATGTCCACAGTGGTCATACAAGATCCCTGAAGTCCTTAGGTATTTTATGATTCCAGATTCCTTTGTGGATGGGCTTACAATGATCATGTTGGATAACTGAGGTAACAAAATGACAGGCAGCATTTCTAAGCCTTATACAACATGATCTCTTCTGCCCTCTCTTTCCTACCTACCAGGTCCTGGAACAATGGCAGAGGTGACCCAACTTCAACAATGAAAAAGGATAACAAATGAGGGCAGTAAAGAATACGTTGAATTACTTTATCAATGACATAGGCCATGGGTTTCTTTGTAGATGAGCAACCATAGTTTCAGCTATCCACAATCTGATGTATAAAAAAGTAAATAAACTAAAGATTCTATTTTACTATTTTACTTAAGTCGTGGTCTTGGGATTTCTTTGTTACATAAATTTAGCTTTTACTGTGACAAAGAGGTGAGTTTAGAAAGAAGCGTAAGATGATAATGGCAGAGAAATGGATGTGTAGGAAGATAGACAGATAGATGAATAGATGGTAGATTAGTTAGATCATAGATAGACATAGAGCTAAGAAGAGCTGATACTTTAACAAATGGTTCTAGAGTACAAGAGATTCATAATACACTGTACAGAAGTTCTAGAGAGCTAAAGCCTTGAGAAAAATGAGAACAAATCACATAGTCCCAAAGCTATCCTAAAGACCTGAACCACTGATATCCAAGTAGAATCACCGATGTCCAACGGAGGGAATGCCTGTCTCTGCTCAAGAAGAAATAGCAAGCTCACCTCTGCTTTGCTTTTTTGTTTCGAACCGGGCCCCGTGAATTGGATGATGAAGCTTCCACAAGGAGCATCATCTTCACTCAGTTCATCAGTTAAGGTTCTTGCCTCTCCCAAAGACATTCTTGCATGTGGAGCTTCCTTACTGCCTGTTCCTCAACCTTTAACCCAGCAAAACTGATATATAAAAGTCACCACTATGAACTCATCCCCACATATGACAAGTGGACAAACATGGTTATATCAGATATTTTGAAAGAGGAAACTAAGCAAATAATGCAGGTCAATGTTAGGGTAACTTCCTTTCCTTTTCATAAGACCCCCCATTAGGGTTCTAAGACCCTGAATAGATGTTTGAAACTGTAGCTATACACTATTTTTTTGCATTATATTGTAAAGCTTAATGACAATTTTATCACAGTGTGATATTAATAACTAATAATAAAACAATCAATTGTAATAGAAGTCACATGAATGTGTTTCCTTTCAAAATGGGTTATTACAATGTACTCATGCCTCTCATGGTGTATGGTGGCACAGTGTCTACACTGAAGGATGGCATGAGATGGCTCTCATAGGCATTTTCCTGAGGTACAAAGCTGCTACCTAAGTGTTGTCTGAGCAAGAGAGTTGTCATGTGTGACTGTCAGTCTGATAGACAGATCACACACTGCTAAGCTACAGTTATCACAAGTCACTGGGGCATTCTCTTTTAGAGAAAACACTCCCATCTCACAAGGAGATAATCACTAGGAACCTGGAATGACAGCTCTGGGCCCAGATAAGTGACTCACCTGAACACTCGGTGCTTCTGTTAGGAAGTGCTATTTTGAACATGTGGCAAACTTCTGAAACTTTAGCAGAATCTGATAAAACTTTGAATCATCTTTCTCTCCCTTCTTGCCTCTGGTTTCCCAAGATTGTGATCATATCAAATGGATTGCCCTCTTTCCTAAATTAAAGCCTACTCTGTAAAGCACAACATTTCTGTCTAGAAAAACAAAGTACCTTTTCAAACACGCTTGCAAATGAGCCCTGTGATGCTGCAAATAGATTTTCCTCTCTCCAAAGCAAACAGCTTCATAAAAACCCAGTGTGCATTCTGTCTGCATTACAGAAGAATTGACTGTATCAAAAGGGATGTGAGTTTGTCTGGCATCATTTATTTTTATCAAAACTTATAATCTGTGATATAAGAAACAGCCTCCTCACATCTCCCAGGTGTATAAACATTGCTTGTCAATAGAGCAAACCCCAATTTATTTATGAATTGATTTTAATGAAATTTGTCATGAAATTTCTCTAGAGCCCAACTTTTTCCAGTTTTTTTTTTTTAAATAACTAGTGGTCTCCTGATAAACTATACTCTAAATTTTTCTCAGACATGAACTTACTATAATATCTTGATGAATCTTGGTGTCAACTACGATTTACTATTTTCTTTTGAATATCCATCATCTTTCTAAAAATTACAACATACCCGATCTCTTTACAAATACTGTTCTCTGCCTTGCCCCTCAATTAATAGTTACAAAAGGCAATGGTTCTTATTTAAGTTTTCCTTCTTGCACTAACTCAGGAGTGCTGGCATGCTCATTTAACCCTTTCATGCCGTGATGAGCCAGTGGTGCTTTATTTACCTGAACAAATACAACTCTACCTTCTTCTTAACAGTTGTAGTCTGCTAGAGTATTCACTAAGCCCAAAGCCTCTATAATTAAATCTTGATGATAACTACATGGATTTTGCACGGACTCCATGGATTAGAAAGAAGCCTCTGACCAAACTGCTTTCAAGTCAGACACTAGTCTCAAGTTTGGAGATGCTCAGGACTCCTGTACTACTGATGAGTTGATCTCAGCTAGGGGACTCTCGGTGTCCCCTCAGTTTTGATAAGTTGTTGCTCAAAAGACTCACAAAATGAATACGTGAAATACTTTGTGTATGATGATTGTTTTGTTCTGGTCTTGTGCCAAATTTTAGGCACCAAAATTCGTACAGAATAAATTTGAAAAAATTCAAGCCAGGACAAATATGCAAACTTTAGCCACCAAAATTCACATAGACTAAAACACAGATGATTCCCCAAAAGAGAAGGTGCTATATCCTCCGGATGCCTCCTGATGACCCTTCAGACTCAATCTACCCATCTATGTTTGATTACCAACTAAGAAGCTCAAGGAAGCCTATTGTCCTTCTTTTATTCAGTTTGCCCTTCACTGTGTAAGCAGGATTGAGGGAATCCTTGACCACCTGACTAATCACAATCTCCTACCCATATCCTTTCATCAGAGATTAGATTAAAAGTCACACTGTTGTCACAGGATTCTATACTCCGAATACTTATTAAGGGTACTGGCCTTTCTGGGACAGTCCCTACCTAGAAACTATGTATGGGCTTGCCATCACCAGTATAAATTTAGTCATGACTCCAGGGCCACCACAAGTAAAATCAATCCTCCCGTCAAAGAAGTTCCGGTTTTAATAATCCCTTTATGGAAGCAAGGGCAAAGACAAGTTCTTTTGCACACAATGAGCTTCCCTTTAACCATTAATGCAGGGCCAGTGAGATGGCTCAGCGTGCAGAGGTGCTTGCTGCCAAATGTGAGGACTTAATTTCAATCTCCAGGAACCACATGGCCGAAAGGTGAAAAGCAACTTGCATAAGCTGTCGGCTGGCTTTCAAGCAACTTCACAGACACAGACACACATGTGCATACACTAATAAGCAAATGAAATAATTGTTTAAAATGGATTTAGTTTCCACACTTGCTTAACGTGTGATGTGGTAATGTTTGTAAAGTCATGCAGCAGTTCTTTGCATGAGGGAGAGGAAATATTTGGTGCGTCATGGAAGGATGTGGCAAGAGGGAGTAAAAGCTAAGGATTTGCCTTACAAGCTCCTTGAACAGAATTGTAAGGTGGTCGGATATGAGAATTTTCACACTTGAAGGAGTCTTAGAAATTACCTAGTTCTTCATCATGGCTCTCCAGAAACATATAGATTGTTACATTATGAGAAGTAAGAAATTTTCCTATGGTAGGAAAAAGAGAAATAACTGAGTCATGACTGTGGTAAAAATTCTCCAAGACTCCTGTGAGTGGCTGCGAAGGAGGCAGTTTCATGCTGTGGAGTGGACACTGGGCCCTTCTCTCAGATCCCTCCTCCCAGATGAAGCTGAGATTAAATTTCAGGATGAGTCTGTGGATGCAAAGCACATACACATGTGTATGCAAATAAAACTAACTTTAAGAAAAACAAAGTAATTCTAGAGTGGATATGATAGATATGCAGAAGGAAAGAGAGAGAGAGACAGAGAGACAGAAAGACAGAGACAAAGAGAGAGACAGAGACAGAGACAAAGACAGAGAGACAGACATGGGGCTTCTGGAAACAGTGGTTCCACACAAGACTTGTGCATAGCCTTCTCTACAGAGTTTCTCATTAATAGCCATGCTTATATCTGGGAAGTCACATTGAGTAAATGATTTCCAAAGAACCTGTATTTTTCTTTTCAGGAATGAGAACAAATGGTGGCAGCTGCGGTTCCTTTAACAGGATAAGATAAAATCGTGGGTCACAAGGATCAAAGGCATCCTCACTCCATGGTCACAAGGATGACAATACAGGAGTTTAACTGTAAACCAACTTTATAATCTTGTTTATGAGAGTCTCAGGAAGAGATTTGAGAAAGGAGTGAGGCTAAGCTCAGAGGTCATGTATTCTTACATGGTGGATAGCAACACTTCTTTAATATTTATCCCTGTGATATCTCTATCTAAAGAACTATTGCACCTTTCCTGAAGATTAAGTTAGTTATGATACAATTCTGGAGTCTTAGATAGAGAGGGGATTCAGACCCCTGGGTAAGAGCTTCATTCCCTTCTCATTCTGTTTGTTTTCCAGCTCTCTGCCCCATGGTATCCCCACTTCTCCACTTGAGCGTGGCTGGGTTTAAGTCTCCTCCTCAAACTCACACATCCTTGTGTGCTTTACCTTGCCTGCATCCTTCCCCATCTCTTATGATATTTTATAAATTTAAACTGCCTCCCTCTGTGTCTTTCTCTCCTCTCATTCCGTTGTTTTGCCACCTCACTGAGTCAAAGAGTTATCTACATAGTTTCTTCCCTGTGTGTTTTGATTTCCAAATCCTACTGAGGGTGAAACGTGTTAATTAAGTCATTTACAGCTCTCCTGGACCTCATGATACCTTAACTAGGTTTTTTGAAATTAGCCTTCTGCTAGTGTTAATGAAGGGAACTCCAGGAATAAAACTTTGTAACATCTATGTACAGAGGTGGTTATATATGCCAGGAAAAGCTGAATTTAAATAGAGTATAAAAAAGAAAAACAGACATACAGAAACAGGAAAGAAAAGAGAAAGAAACAAAGACTGTATTGTAGATTGGGCCATTAGCGTATCTGCTGCTCAGTTTGTTAGAAGAATTGGAACTAGACGGAGATATCTGCCTCTGGTCATCTTACAGCCTATCTGCCATTCTTCCATATCAACTTTGCTCACATCAAATCTTATCTGAAGCTTGAGGCTGAGACTATGCTGAGGTCATCCCATTACTGTATCCTCTCACTGTGACATGCAAGATCGGATGTCTCCTTTAGCTTCTGAGCACTTAGTACCTCTGTGGGCACACCAAGTTATTTATAAAAACAACCACATGCTGTTCCTCTTCCTGGAGTTATCTCAACTAGTACTCCTGGACTATGGCACATAGGCAAAACAGCAAGCAAACAGCATACAAATTATAGTCTTACCTGAATGAAGTATCACACCTTGCAATCCTACCTGCTTTGGAGGTTGATGTGAGGGAGTCTTAAGTTAGATGGAAGTTTGAGGAACTTTTTGTAAAACCTAGTCTCAAAATAAAAAGAGGTCTAGCAAGAAGCATCTCTCAGTGGAAGAACAAGAGGCTAGCATAGCCAAGTTCCTAGGTTAAATCCCCAGAGTAGAGAAAAAAAATAAACATTTAAAATTAATTCCTTAGTACTCAGATTTGAATAGAACATTACTTCTCTTGTCTCTTTAAGCAATGTTTACAGACTCTTGAAGATAGCATGCTATATGTCTCCCGCAGATGAATTATGGGAATCCAGAAGCCACAAACCATGTGATGATATCTTTTTTTTTTTTTTTTTTTTTTTTTTTTTTTTTTTTTTTTTTTTTTGTATCTCCAGAAGAGCACAGAGTTGCCATAAAAGAGTGTTTGATGAATAGAGCGAGGATCCTATACTTCTCATCTCCCACATTCATCTTTCCTGGAGAATCATTGAAAGATAATTTTAAATGTATACATATGAAAATAATATCTACCTGAACCTTCAAAGACCCGGTATCCTAAGTAAAATTATGTGTGCCTGCATACCTGCATGTAGGTAAAATTCTTTTACTTTCTCAGTGTTCACAGACTGTTTTTTTAAATTGAATTTCATATCATCATCTTTCTTTCCAAGAGAACTTGTTATGAGACTTGTTTACAGATATAAACAAAGACACTTCATAGTGTGCTGAAAGGTATGTGTTAGAAATTCCCATTATTTGGAGGTAGGGGTATTTCAATAAAACTCAGATCCTGCTATCTGCAGCTGCTTCTACATTTACACTTTCTGTTGCTACACTTTGACAAATACAAAAGGAATTCTAGTGATGGTTTCTATAAACACAATATTATTATATATGTCTATATTTCTATCTATCTATCTATCTATCTATCTATTTCTCTCTCTCTCTCTCTCTCTCTCTCTCTCTCTCTCTCTCTCTCTCTCTCTCTCTCCCTCTCTGTGTGTGCAACTTATAGGCCAGTATTTTATCTCATCACAAATTTTGGGTCTTTATCTTATAGACCTTTCTTGAAACTTTCCTAGCTCCATACATAGCATACAATATGGAAACAAAATCTAAGTTATAACACTATAAATTCTCCAAGTATCTACTGGTAAAGCAGTGGGGTACTGAACACGTTGACTCTTTTCCTAAAAGCTGGCATACCATTCTTGCTCCTTTATTGGAAAGTTTATAACTCATGGATGAGCTAGTTAAAGCAAAGAGGGCATTATGTAATATCTAGATCTTTCCAAAGTGACATTTACAAGACACGAGTTTATAGTTAGAAGTCATTGTCATAATATGAAACAGTAGTATTTTTGAAAGAACAAAAAGATAGTAGTTGACCCTTTTTTAGAAAAATCACAAAAATTGCAACATAATAATGTAGCAACATGTAATTTTTTTTAATCTGTCAGTGCCTCCATCTTAGTTTAACAGATGTGCATATCTGAAAAGAGCAATGGTTATTCTGCTGTGCTGTATGCAGTGCAGCAGCCTCTCAGGTGGAGCCTTCTGGAAATTTGAACTTCTGTTTTATATATAGATCTGCAGTTTCTCTGACTCTGGTACTTTAATACACTTCTGGGTTTTGATAATGATGCCGGTGGAATTTACATAGTCTGGTATGAAATGAGCAAAATGGGAAAACTAAAGCAAGGTATGCTATTTTTACATGGGATGTTCCCTAGAGTTGAGAAACTGTACAGGTTTCCCCCTCAGGAAGTTATAAAGATTGAAAACAGTTCTATTTTCCTTGAATTAAGTAAGTAGAATTTTACCTTTTCCCTGTTTGATATTTTAAAAGTATACATTCTTATACAATTTTGGCACTTTAGCTTATTAAATTTTTAAATTAAAATGATATAAATGTTTTGAAATAGAAATGCCAATTTTAAAATATTACATTCAAGAGCTTCTGTCAGATCCATGGTTCTTCCAGTTTATATATTATATACACCATACTTAAGTGATAACTTCCTATAGTAAAATAAGAAATGTAGGTATGAGTTACTGGGAAGATTATGGTCACTATTTACTTGAAATATCTAATAATATTTTATAAATATGAATTCATTAAAAATCCATTCATGACTGAGATTTAAAGGAAAATATTGTTTAGTCCAGAGTTATATGTTCTTTCTTGGTTAGATTGAAGTGAATTTTTATATTAGAAAATGAATTGTGTTAATTTCTAAAATATTCAGGTAGTTTGAAATGTTTATTTTTGAAACGAGAGCATCCTTAAAAGCCAACTATGCTGTTTGTTATAATTTGGAAAGAAGATAATTTTTTCTACAAAGTACAGTTGGATAGCCAGTGTCACTGATGCAAAAAAAAAGTATAAAGTGATTGAGCAAATTTATTATTAAATACAATTTCTTAATTGTAACTGACCCAATAAAACATAGATGAATTTTTTTTTGAAGATAATATAGTATATTTAGGAAAGGCATCAAGAATACTATACTAGGAAAAGAGATTGAGGCAGAATGGTCTGTATCTCTAGATTTATATTGTCGTGACTTAGAAGAAATTATAGTTTACAAGGTTAAGTTCAGTGCTTGCTGTAAAGGGGTGCAGGTCTCTTCTAATAACTCTGGCCCTTGAGAAGTGCCTGCCTAAGTGGCTGCTAACTCATTGCATTCTATTAAATTAACCTTTTGAAAAGGTATTAATTCTCCACTAGTCACACAATTGAACAATTAAATCATATAACTGTGCTATCATTCAAAACATAAAATGGTAGGTAATGTTGACAGGCATCGCGGTGATTGTACTAGTAGAGTTTGCTTCTATTGTTATGATGGATATGCCTCATTCCTTGTGTGGAATGTGTATTTTTTTTGTTTTTCTGACTCTTGTTGTCTGCCTCAATTAGGGCAATGCAGTGGATGAGGAGGAGGATTTATCCAAAGTACTCTTGAGCGTGGTGGTATCTTTTTGCTTATATGATGCCCAGAATACTATAGAAGAGACAGTGGTTACTTGAAAATGCTTAAAATAACTTCATTCTATCTTGCTGACCCTAAGGGTAGCCTCAAAGCAGAATATAAATGCAACAAGTGATTTAAGAAAAGCAATTCTGTTGTTTACTGCTGGTAAGCATTCACATTAAAAATAATGTTTTCTGTGAATATTGTATGAAGAGGTTTCAAATCACACTGAAAATACATAGGCCAATGCAGTTCTGAGAAAGACTTACCATGTGGTCTGAAGAAAGATACTAAAAGTGTCCAGGTTTCCATGCACTGAAGAAAAATAATAGCACTTAAATATTTTTCAGCATATTACAGTAATTAATTTTTTAAATGCTTTGAAATAAACATCAAAGAGATCCCCTTATGTGCCTTAGCTTTGATTCTATGTGGTAATGAGAAAGAACATATTTCACATGGGGGAAAATGTTCTTGATGGCACAGTGATAAAACTCTATGCTCCGCATTAAATTCACATTGCTGTATTCATCAAGAACATTGCAGAAACTGGCAACGGTTTTCTGCCTTATCTGCTTTTCCAAAGAAACAGTCATAAAACAAAGAGGTCCATCCAGTATTACTTAACCCTAAATAACCATCTGGCAGTGCAAACATTAGATTATATTGCAATGTTTTTCTAAAAGGTTTGAAAATTAAAAGTATTTTCCCATACCACAAGGGGTTAAGAGAATTGTTTTATTGATGATGGATTTTTTTTTTGTTGATATATTTTGAGTAGAAAATTAAACTGTTATTTTTGTTGGATTGTCATGTCAAATGGTGAGCTTTTAAGGCCATGGTATCAACTAGATTTGATGAGCGTGTGCTCTAGGAAAAAACCCACAACTGGGATGGCAAGCAAAGTAATTCTCTGTCACTCCTGCTATGTGTCAGAAGAACCATGACCTCTCCATGTGTCTTCTCCATCCTGAGACTCAGTCTGAGGGATCAGAGATCCTGGCCAAGGTATAATATAGTGCACAAGTAGAAACGGAGCTACACACAGCATTTAAACCTTCATCTAAGAAGTCACATGTACTTTCATTAATGAGTCATTGATGGCCAAAGCAGTTTGTAGGACGAAGACTGAGGCCAATGGTATGATAATTGTTAGAAAGAAAACTAGTAAGTATTCCAAGAGTGATCATTCAGTTTACCCCACCATGGGACACTTGGGTCCAGTGCACCCTGGGCTCTGTTTCTCAGAGTTTTCTTCAATATATTTATTGGCTTTGACCCAGATCGTGTTTCCTCATGAAGTAGCAAGCACCCCAAGCTTTACATTCAAGAAAAGAAGCTTACCTCCATCTTCCACACCAAAAGAAGTTACAGGTGTTATTTTGATTGAATTCTCTTGAGTTACATATCCAGTGCAGATGTGGTGACATGGCCAGAGAAGACCAGACACTGCTCAGGTAAGAGAACTGAGATAGGATGGGTGAGTGGGTAGGGCCAGTAAGATGTATCCTGAGTGTGGGATCCAGTCCTCTTCCACTCAGACTGTATGTGGCAGGGATAGAAGGGGTGTGGGAGACAACTGCATCTTGTGTATTCCTGCAGGAGACCAGTGTCAGAGAAAAGGATCCCAATCTTCTTCATGTTTGATCTTTTTATCATTACTTTAGAAGTTACCATTGACCTCCTTTCTCTTAAGCTCTCTGGTATAACTGCATGCTATAAGAAAATGCCTTTATAAGTGCTTAACTTGATTTGGAAGATGTTCTGTTTCTTAAGAACTAATGAGTTTTATCCCATAATCAAATGTTATAGAAATCTGATACACACACACACACACACACACAGACACACACACACACACACACACACACACACACACACACACACACACACACACATTTCAGGGAGGGACTGGAGAGATAGGTTAACAATTACTTATGCAGATGACTCAGATTCAGTTGCAAGCACCCACATGGTAGGTCATAACCATCTGTAACTCTGGATTCAGGAGACCCAAGGCTCTCTTCTAACTTCTGCAGTCACTTGGCAAGTATGTAATTTGTACACATACATTCAGGGAAATGTCTAGTACACATTAAATTAAAATAAATAATGCTTTGAAAGATAAATAATTCAACACAAAAACATAAAATAAAATAATATAGATGTTGATTACAATGGAAATCTATCATTTCCTAGGCATGTCCCTTTCAGCAGCTTATTAACATATCTAGGGCAATGTTGCAATATGTAAAATTAAAACCGTTGACTTAAAAGGCTTTTGGCAAAAATAGTATGAGCTAGTATATCAACATAAAAGTGTTTTGTATTGTAGGTTTAGTGTATGGCTAAGTAACTTACATACTTTATAAGAGTTTAGAGGTGATATGGACCATAGATCTAGGAATTAGGAAATCTTTGTGGGGGGGGGGTGCCACTCCAGCTTGAGTTCAGACAGAACTGCCACATGGGAGATGTCCAGGGGACAATAGATAAACATTGCAGCTTATGGGGCTGTGTCTGGTGTGGGTGAGAAAAGGGGGAAGCACAAGGAGGCTGAGAGAACAGAAGGAAGTCAGTGCTCATGAATCTGTCATCCATAACTCCCTTCACATTCCTCCTGTTCCATCTCCATCCCAAACAGAAATGGTACCTTCACACGCAGCAGCTGGTTCATCTACATCTGGGGCTAAAGCTTCACTCTAGCTTATTGTGTGATTCTTCTTCAGTCAGTCAGTCTGTCTACCCATTTGTCTTCCTCTCCCCCTCGCCCTCCCCCTCCCCTCCCCCTCCCCTCCCCCTCCCCTTTCTCTCTTTGTCTATCTCTCTGTGTGGACTGCAGCCACATGTTTGCTTTTCAAGTTGGACATTTGAATACTGTTACATCATATTTGCAGTTACATATCATCTATTTTCCAATAATATATATATATATATGTTTCAGCTATAGTAGTGATCACAGTCCTATCTTGGGAAATCAGTGTCTGACCTTCTCTGGCTCTCTTAATTTTTTCTGCATTGAATACATGACACAAGAGAGCCCAATCAAAAGGACACATGAAACTTTTTCAAACAATGCCGAAAGGAGAAATCCACTCCTGAAAGATGGATGAGAAGTTTGGATTACTTGGGATTATTTTTATTCCCAAATGAGCAATTAACAAAGCATACTATGTATATTATGTAGACTATTCTGTTAGAACATGGCTAAATATTTTTATTTTAATTAAACTATGCTATCCCTAAATGTGCTTGCATTCTATATTCATATGCTTGTCTTCGAAACCTAAGTAATTAAATCCCTTAGTAATACAGAACTAGTTTTAATTTCCTTTGACAGGTTCTGTACTTATAAGCTTAACACAAAGTGCAAACATCAGAGAGCCAACGAATGCCACAAGCTACTACTACATATCAAAATATCAGATGCAACACTTTGAAAGTCCCCAATGTGGAACAGATAGTTCCAGTTGCTGTGATTAGACTGATCTTTATACTGACCTTTAGAATCTTTTTTCTTTCCTCAGCTTAAAAAAAAATCCTAAAAAATCCCTATTTCTCACTGTTTCCTGGCTATCCAAAGGCTTTCCCTAGTGCATGAAATATATTGAACTTCCAATGTGAAAATGTGGGTGCATATCTTTTGAAAATAGGCATGATAGTCACATATAGAAATAACTTAAGAAAAACAAGGGGGCACAATCCCTTCTAAGCCAGCACTACGTTTGGTATTCTTACTGAGTTTGATAATGCCATTCTTAGAGTGTGACTGCTGGCATTCTTTGCCCTCAAGTATACAGTTTTATTACAATTGTTGTATCGGGCAGTGGAGAACAAAAGCCACCTCTGGTCTAATTCTGACAATTGAGAGATCTTTCTAGAAGGTCCATGGAGAATTTGTATGTAAATTTTATCCGTGCAAAGGTTAAAACTCCAGGCATTCCCATGTCTTGATGAAACATCCCTGGAGGTATTTTATGATGGGCAATAGCCACCTTTTATCCTCACAGTATGACAGTTTCAGATAAAAGCCACATGTTTTTAATCAATATGAGCAGTTAGCTCCACCTGGGCTCCATTCATTTGCTATAAGAAAGAATATTCAGAGATTGTTAGACTCAAAATAAGTAAGACACTTGGGCCATCTGTCTCTAAGTAGAATGTTCTGATTTGCATCACAGTGACCTCGAGGTTAATTCCTTCTCATCTCAGTTTAGATCTCATCAGTTGGAATTTGCAAAAGATAAAATATAAAAATTATCTGTCATAATGGAAAATGTTATTACTGGTTATTCTGACTGG
The DNA here is from genome assembly GCF_011762505.2 of Arvicanthis niloticus. NCBI lineage: Eukaryota > Metazoa > Chordata > Mammalia > Rodentia > Muridae > Arvicanthis > Arvicanthis niloticus. Next base: position 20,881,294 of record NC_133429.1, read on the forward strand.
TCCTTGACAATACACAAAAGTGGGAAACCTCAGACGTAGAGATTTGTTCTTTAGTGGATGATCTTCTAAGTTGATTCTATTTCCTAGCTCCTGTGGCTAAGGCAACAGTGAATATGGATGAGTAATATCTCTTCAGCATGGAATAAAGTCCCTTGGGCAAACACCCAGAAGAGGTATAGCTGGGTCATGTGGTAGATTTATTTTTAGGTGTCTGAGAATTCATGACAATAATCCCATAGAGGATAGACCAGATAATGCTCCAAACAAAAGAGAATAACTTTCTTCTCCCACATGTTTGCCAGTATTTGTTGATTGATTTTTTTTTTAATTGTTACAAAAATTTCACTGGGACAAGGTAGAGTCTCAAAGTAGGTTGACATTCCTCTTGTTATTACTGATGTTGAATGCTTTTAAATTTTCATTATTATCTATTTTGAAGCTGGAACTGAGCTGGCTTTCTTAGTGCTGGAAGCTGCACTATGGACTGATGTAGAGGAGTGATTCTGATACTTGAATTTTTGGGAGTACTGATCCTGAAAGTCCTTGACCCCAGTTGGTTCTTGATCAATCAATAAAGATGCCAGCGGTCAATGACTGAGTGGAAAGAAAGAGGTGGGATGTCCAGTTTCCTACAAGGTAGGCGAGAGGAAGAGAAGAATCAAGATACTTGGGGGGGAGAGATGAAACAGACTCAGATCTACAGGGGAGAGCTTCCAAACTGTAGGCAGAAAAGGAAAGCAGCCCATTGAAGGGCAGCCTGAAAATGTCTTGGGCAGCAAAACCAATGGGCTTCACAGAAGGTAACTGGGCAACTAAGATAAGGGCAGATTTAGAGATGTTAAGCAAGGAGTAAAAGTAAGGGCATGCTATCTGCAGGATGCTTAGAAGAGTCCAGCCATTGAGCCAGTAAATGAGCTATTGTGTGTGTGTGTGTGTGTGTGTGTGTGTGTGTGTGTGTGTGTGTGTGTGTGTATGTCTTTTATGTGCAGACCTGAGATAGCTCCTGGGTGGGTGAATGCCTGCAACTCACCAGGAACTCAAAAGTGGTGTAGCCAAAACTACCTGCTACAGACTGACAGGAAAGAAAAGGCATCAGTGGCCTTACTCAACTGAGAACTACAATACCTGCCAGGCAAATTGAATCGTGGCATCACTGTTCTAGAGGTAACCAAGTACTTACTCTAATTGGTTTTGAGGTCCACACTACAAGATGGCATGCAAGCCCAGTTCCAAAAACAAGCCTAAAAACCTATGACTACAGGGGTCTTTAGATCCTAGCAGCTAACTATTACCTGTTTAGCTAAATTAATACAGCACTAAGATGTATTCTAAATATTTATCATTTTACCTGTAGAAAACACTACTCTCATCCTTAATCCAGGTGTTTGTCTTTGCAGTGGACAGTGAATGCACAGGTCTACGGCTGCTTGAAGTACTGAGGATAAGAAACGTTCCAGTGCTCATCCCTAAATAGGACATTCAAACTACCACTTCTAAGACTCAGTGAGCCACATAGAGGATGGTGAGAAGGGCTATGAACCTGACCTTTGGAGCGTCACAGCCATTGGAGTCACATCTCACAATAGCAGAGGGTATTTACCATGGACCTGCACAAGACTGGGCCTCTCCACAGTGCCACAGATCGATGATAAAGGAGATACCCACAGCATCCGGCTTCTACTAGAGAAAGCATAAACTACTGATGAATCCTGAGGGAGATACTCCCACAGATGAGCACATCCCTTTCAAATAGGTAGTTCTAAGCTCATGGTTAGAAGGACAGCCACAGGTAAACTCAGTGGTTTACAAAACAAAACAAACAAACAAACAAACAAACAAAAGGCATGAATGTGAGAAAGGTGCTTGTGATGGGGTCACATAAGAGGGAAACAGATTTAAGAAGGTGAAGGTTACAATAAGCAGACTGAATCAGATATAGAGAGATACATGTATATATGTACATATAGACATACATGTATACATATATGTACATATGCATATGCAGGAAACAGTTAAATTTAATAAATGATAAAATAAGAATAACAAAAATGTTGAAAACAAGTTATCCTATACAGCAATAAACTAACTTGTGTGTATAGATAAGAAACTAAAGTAAGTAACATACTTCAAAACATAGAAGGATTTATGGAAATTACTTATTAAGATTTTATTAAAGAAACATTTGTAGAATCATCTATAAAATATTTTCTTGTTTTGATTGCTGCTGTCCTCTCATACAATGCTGTCATGGGCTTGTGGCCATACAATACAATGCGGTGGGCTTGCAAGAAGAGATTTTGTTCATCTCATCTCAGAGTAAAATGATCAGCAAAGGCATCCTTATCAAAGGCATGCCCTGAGTGAGGCAACTCCATCCAACATTGAGAGAGCAGCTCCAGTTGATACGGGCTCCCAGAAGAGCGCACACTGACATCCAACTCTTCAGCATGTGCATGTGTGTCTTTGGCAGGACTTAAGACATAAGTCAAAGCAATGATTATGACCTCTGCTGGGAACATACTCCCTTGGGAAACCTCTCAGCAACGTTACAGGTTACAGTTGTGACTCTTTGGGGAGGAGTTGCCAGGAGTAGCATTTCACAGGTCTCTCGCGCTGCACTTTTATTTTTTTTTTTTTCATTTCAGTCAGTTGCAATCTATGCTGGAGTAATTCCAAGTCCTTCTCACCACTGACAACATCAGTGGGCTTCCTTCCCCCCCCCCCCCCCCCCCGCCAACCCATCACTGCTTGGCGTTTCGCTATTTGTGAAAGCTCAATGCAGTCTGAAAACTGAGAGACTCAATTTAAAGATGTTGAGAAAATGTGAGTTATAATTGGTCGTCAATTATTTATAGTGTAACTCATCTCTTAACTATTCCATATCCATTTGTATAAAAGTTTTGAGAACCTGAAGGAATTTAATTCTAAATAAGGCAAAGAGATAAGACATATTATGGGGCTAAAAAAAGGGCTGAGCCATTGAGAGTGTTTACTGATCCTGCCTGAGATGCAAGTTTGAATTCCAGCACCTGTATCAGGCATCTCACACCTTATTGCAACTCCAGCTACAGGATTTATTGCCTTCTGGCCTCTGAAAGGATATGCACTCTTGTGTGCATAGTCACACACACACACACACACAGATATACACACACACACACACACACACACACACACACACACACACACACACACACACTTTAAAACTAAGATGGATCTTTTTAAAGCCACAATTTTGACTAATAAAATTTGTGAATTTTAAATAGATCTGTTTATAAAATATTTTAGCATGTTTTAATACTTTCAAATCTTTTTATAATGAAACATCATTTACTGAAGACAGTATAAGGTTAGCACGCCGATGTGAGCTCACTGCCCTAATGATACTGAAGGATTGTTAGAGGGTTTATTTCAATGTCAGCTTTCAAATGAAGAAGTTTAGAGTCTTGTTTGTTACCAGAGTAACTAGTAAGAGAGGAAGCAATTTTCCAAACCTGATATCCAAGCACTTGTCAGTTAATGTTTGCATGACCCTAAGTGCATTTTCTAAAATAAGTTGTTCTTTTTTTTTTTTAACAATAGCAATGCACACAGAAAGCAATCAAATCCATGATATCGTATAATAGAGACAAATAGGAGAGCATTACATTATGTGTGTGCAAACATGCACAGGTATGAGGTATAAAACAACAAAAACCAGGACCAGCACTGAGCTAAAAACCATTTTAATTATTGACACATGCTCTTAAATTCAAATACAGTTTCAGAAATGGTAAGAATGATTTTATGTTAAAGTGTGCACAAAAATAAATTAGCCTGGCAGCAAAAATCAATGCGCTGGTGGTCTAGAATGTATTAAGATTTAGTAGACAGAATATTTGAATATGTTTTAATAGCTATTACTGTTAAAATATTGAGCTGAAATCAAATGTCAGTAGACCTCCCCAAACCATTAAGAACTAAGGCTTCATAAAAACTTGTTTTCAAAATCACCTCTGAGAACATTGTATCTACAACTTAAATTCCTGTTGTTAAGCATGTATTTCTTTAAGAGCTCTGTGAACCCTACAGCTGTTCACATCTGATATTTTGCAAGGGCCAGAAAAGTCAGAACACACACATTCAAACTCACACTCGCACACACACATACACACACACATTCAAAATCACACACATATGCACGCACATACACACATACACAATAACACACACTCAAATGCAGAGAGACACAAAAACAGAGAAACAGGCAGAGACAGAGATAACAAACACAAATAGAGACTTCATTACATATCTTATTCCCAATATATACAAACTCTAAATATATTTGATCTGAGTGTATATTTACCCAGAATGGCAGAGAAATATTGAAAATTTCTCAGACAGCCACTTGATGACTTCAAAGTAAGAATATTTTGTTAAATAATTTATATAGGGTTAGTATTCAAAGAGAGCAACACAGAAATCGTACAGTGAATTTAGGGTTGGAGTTTAAGACTATAGTCTTTTAAAATGTTACCCAAGTTTGTTAAACCTTTTTTCCTTAAACACCGCAGAAAGAATGTTCAGTTAGAGATGTTAATTTCAGTACCTACACACACACACACACACACACACACACACACACACACACACACACGTATGTGCCCACAGTCACACACACGTTGTTTGTTTTAAGAGACTCGGTCTTGGGAATCTCCCCAAAGCATTCCTTTGCTTTCCTGTTCATTTTGTTTGCTGGTTCTCATCGTCCCATGACTGAATCCAAAGATATGACTCAGTGCTTGACCCAGGCCTGCAACTAGTTTGCCATATGACTAAGCAAAATCTCACCAAGAACCCACATTTGCAGATCATAGAGGAGGTAAGCCAAAATATGAAAAAGAACACAACCACTTCATATTTCTTTAAATGAAGGGTCCATGCAAGCTGAGGGGGGTTCGTTGTCTTCTGTGAATACTGGTGTATTGTTCTGCACAGAATTAGTACACTGTTTATTATTCATTCTGTGTCTGGGCCGGATGAGCGGAAGGACTGAACATACCATGCACATAAGGAACTTATTTAACTAGAGACCCAGCTAAGAATAAAGGAGGGGCTTGGCTGTGTGCCAGATACACAAGTGACAGGCAATGTTTCATTGTGTATTTGTACTGCTTAGTCTAACCCTTAAATCTTCCCTTTGAAGTGATGGCTCTCTACTGTGTCCTCTAACTCATGTATGCTCCCCAATGGGTTCTCTATGTTGCATGTACAAGAGCAAAAGACACAAGTCATGGATGGAGAACCACTGCCTTGAAAAACACAGATAGCCCCAACGACAAACATGTGGGGAGACTTATTTTAAAATAACTTTAGGAGGCTTCTTTTCCTTTTAAAAATATTTTAGTTTTTGTCTCCTTTCTATTTTCATCAGTAGATGATTTTCATAGAATATATTGTTATTAAGAAACTTCTATCGCTTTAGGTTGCCACACACCCCTTCAAATGGCCTTTAGCCTTAGATGTCACTCTATGTATTCCCTCCAGTGCCCTTGACTCACTCACACTCCCCATTTGATCCTTCTGCTTCCTGTTCCCCAACCCACCATCCATCCATAACAATCTATCATATTCCCCCTTGCTAGAGAGTTCCATTCCTCCCTCTAGTCCCTTACTCTACACCTAACTTTGGTGAGTATATAGACTGTGGCCTAGATGGCTAAAACTTAACAGCCAACATCCACATATAAGAAAATATATTCCATAGTTGTCTTTGGGGTCTGGAATACATCACTTGGGGGCATTTCGTTTCCTTGTTCCATCCAGGTTTCGGCAAATTTTACAACTGCACTTTTTAATAGCTGAATAAAATCCCATTGCACAAATGTACCACATTTTCTTTATCCATTTTTCTGTTGAGCAGCATCTCGGATGTTTCCAATTTCTGGCTCCTATAAGTAGACAGAAATGAACACTGTTGGGCAAGTAGCTCTATAATAGGGTGTAGAGCCCTGTGGGAATGTGGACAAAAGTGGTATAGCAAGATCTCAGAGTAGACATTCCCATTTTTTCTGATGAATAACTACACCAATTTCTATAGTAGTTGTACAAGTTTGCATTCCCAACAGAAATGGGTGTTTTTCCCCTTACTCCACATTCTCTTCATCAACGTGAGTTATCTTTTTCACTGAAGTACTGCAAGTAATGTTCAAAATAGTACTACATTTTAATATATAGAATATTACTATGTATATAATAGGAATATACTATAGTATAAGTATAGAATTATACTAAGTACAAGCATATACATATACTTGAGGCCTTAGGGAAGGAATAAGGTAACTGAAGGAGATCAAGGAAGAAGTGAAGAAGTCAAGTATCTTTATTTACAGATGATATGATTGTATAAGTTAATGTCCCTAAAAAATCCACCAAGAAACTCCTAAAGTTGATAAACACTTTTAGCAAAGTAGCTGGATATAAAATTAAAATGCAAAAGTCAATGCCCTTCCTATATACAAATGACAAACAGACTGAGAAAGAAATCAGGGAAACAAGACCTTCCACAAAAAATAGTAGTCTCAAAAAATCTTGGAGATTTGCACCAACAACCTCAACAGAAGGCCAGATACACTGACTCTGATAGAAGGAAAATTGGAGAATTATCTTGAATTCATAGAAAAAGACTTTCTGAACAAAGCAACCATAGCACAAGCCCTAAGAATAACAACTAATAAATAGGATCTCATGAAACTAAAAGGCTTTTGTGTGGTAAAGGACACCATCCTTTAAAGTGACAAGAGATTGGAAAATTAGTTTTATCAACTACATGTCCAATAGAGGGCTAAAATCTAAAATATGCAAAGAATTAAAAAAAAACCAACTGGGCATCAAAAGAACAAACAACCCATTGTAAAAATTTAAGCTTTGCTAAGTTTTTAAGATTTATTTTTATTGTTGTTGTTTGTTTAGTATTACCAAATAAACTATGGTGAATATTGTTTCTTTCTTCAAATATAGCCTAAATAAATAAAGATGCTTGGGGAATGATGATAGGTATATTTTCAGGGAGTTCATTATATGTCCTGAAGTTTAGCATAATTGAAAGAGGAGGAGAATATGATTCCTTAACCTTTCATATAAATTTATCTATCAGATGTGCTTCAAAAGTTCTTAGTTGACAAACGTAATGTAGTGCCCTGGCCACAGAGCATGCCTGGGGAGGTGCTCAGTAACCATAGAAATGTATTCATCAAAGTATCAGAATATTCTTATCAAATGCTGTAAAGAGCATCCATCCATTTATTTCTGTCACTTCTGAGTAAGATTTGACAATCAATTGACTTAGCGAGCTCAGAACTTCACAATTATATTTACAAGATGATAATTTACTCCTTCAGTAGGGTTCCTCAAGGGACACACCTTCCTGTTGGCAACAGCATTCATGTTCCCATTTAATCTCTTTTTCCTATGTCTTAGTCATTGTTGCGTTAGTAATTTTAGTATTAACTCTTAAAATTGAACTGTTTAAATAAAAGAGAAGTCTTACAAACATAACTAGGATAATTTCTGTGGAATGCAAGTGTGCCATCACTTGAAAACAAATTTAAAAACAGAAACATGAGGTCCTACACACTGCAGCATGGCCATGGTTCATATAGAAGGCAAAATAAGTGAGGTTTGTATTTCATCAGTGCGTCCACCAAGTACTTAAATGACTAGACTCCCACAGTCAGATATGGGTCTAACTAATCAATACAGCCTAGGAAGTAAGATGAATTAATAAAGTCAAATAATAAATATTAGAAGTGTCCGTTAGACCTTGAGAATGACCATACAATAGTTAATTAAAAGCTCAGGATGAATTCTTAGTGATCTTAATATATGTCATCTCAGAATTGACAGCTCAGTCAAGGATTCTTCTTGCTTGGAGCTCTGGAAAGCCTTACTATGAAAATAGAACTTGTTTTCTGAAATTTATTGTTTTAAAGGATGCAATGCTTGGTGCTAGATTGATGGTTGAATAGCTAAAAGCACTGATTGCAAGAAGCTGAGTTCAACCCCAAACATCGAAGCACAGCTCAAAACGATCTGTAATTGTAGCCCAAGGATATCTGATGCCCATTTCTGGTCTGTTTGTTGCACATAGACATACAGACACTGATACACAGAAAAAAAATAAAGAAAGGAAGAAAGAAAGAAGGAAATGAAAGGAAAGAAAAAAATCCAGAATTCTATAACATCTTTTCATTGCTTTAAAACATTAATCTTTGTTCATTATCATTTGAAGATTATGTATACAAAAATGACTAGCCACTCTGAAGTCATAGATCTTCATATCAGATTTTATAGTCATACTATCATTTTTATTTTTATGAACTTATTCTCTACCCAAAATGTGAAAAAATCTTTGGCAGGATTAGAACTAGAAAAACAATTTTCTAACAAAAATTTAGAAATTTTAGTGGCTAACAAAAACTTAAAAGCTTTAAAATGATTTTAATGTGGAAAGCAGGGCTCAGAATGGTGCTAGAATGCAAAATCACCTTAAATGGAGGCATGATTCTAACATATATGCAATTCTTCAAACCTAACATGTTGTGGTTGAGTGAGAAGGGACCTCACAAAAGCAAGAATCAGATACAGCCAGTGCGGTCTAGATGACCAAGTGTCTGCATAAGGTTCATGAGGCAGAAAACTAGAACATCACTTAACAAAGTCTTCAACTGTAGAGTGAAGTGAGTTTGTGTGACTGGAAGACTGTTGCCATTTCTAGGGAGAGCATCAATTTCCAGTCAGCATGACAGAGGCACATAATCAATAATAAATAGCATCAAGTCTAGGGAACATTTCACATCCCATAATAAATATAGAATCTACCAGAAGTTATTCTTAGCACCTCTCATGGGGAAAGTCAGCAAGAGGTAGGAGGTGACCACATTCATGACCCTGTGGCTGGATCTTAGAGGAGACTGGGAAGTCAGACTCCCCGTTTTGGTAAAGAGAAGCATAGCAAATAGGCACCTGTTAAGATTACCCTTTTGTGTGAAAAAAAACTAAACACAAGAATATTTCTTCTTAATAAATAAAGTGGGGGTAGTGCATTCATTTTGCATTTGATTTATTCTAAAAACTTTCTGCATTGATTTTTTAACTTGCACTTCACTCACTGACAGATTGCTTAATATTCACTTGCAAAAAGCATGCTTTCAATTTAGTTTTAATGTGGAAGGCTTGGGTATTTAATCAATATTAAATGAATATTAAAAACATATTTCTCTAGAATAAAAAATATGAGGTACAAAACTGAAGGAAATAGAGTTTTCCCTATTAATCATTTAAGATATCTGATAATTATACTGCCTGCTGGGTATTATAGAACAATAAAATCCTTTCTGCAGTTTTCTGTGTACTTCACTGCAATGAATGGCCTGGAAGAATTCAGTATGTCTGCCTTTCATAGAGTTGAATCTTACACTATATCAGGAAAAAAAATCTCCCTTTTAAAAATGCTTATCTACTGTTATTTTGATTTGAGAGATGATCTAAAAGTCCTGGGAGAATTTTATGGTGAAGTGGATTCTATGTCTAGATCTTCAAAAGAATAAACACACTTATAGGTTTAAAAAAGTACTGTTTAATGGCACATGATGCTCAGTTTTCTGGTGTAACCTAGATTGTCCACAGAACAGCTATTGGATTAAACACTAATCTTGGTGTAGCTGCATAGGTATTTTGTAAATATGATTAACATTTGCACTCAGTTGGTTGTATGTAAAGGATTTACTCTCAATAAGTTGGGTTGACCTGATCCAAGCCATCAGATGCTTCCTCTATAAAAGGAATTCTATCCAGGGGCTGTGGCTTCAGCTCTTGCTTGGGCATTTCCAGCCTTCCCTGCTCATTTTGAATTTGCCTAGCTAGCATCATTCTGAGCCAGCTACTCTCAATAAGATGTATATGGAAAATTTGCCTCTATCTATCTATCTATCTATCTATCTATCTATCTATCTATCTATCTATCTTCTATCTATCATCCATCCGTCTATCCGTCTATCTTGTATTTGTCTACCTATCTTCCTCCCCACCTTTTTTGACTCTGTCTCTCTGTCTGTCTGTCTCTGTCTCTGTCTCTATCTCTGTCTCTCTGTCCCTCTCTGTCTTTGTCTCTGTTTGTTTCTGTCTCTGTCTCTGTCTCTGTCTCTGTCTCTGTCTCTCTCTCTCTCTCTCTCTCTCTCTCTCTCTCTCTCTCTCTCTCTCTCTCTCTCTGTGTGTGTGTGTGTGTGTGTGTGTGTGTGTGTGTGTGTGTGTGTGTGTGTGTGCTGGGACTATGCACAAGAACCTTCGCATCTGGTTTAATCTTAAAATTCATGACTGGAGGGGAGGTGATGATACTAAGGTCTGGTTCCCTAATTGGTTCTTGATTTTGTCAATAAAGAAGGTCTGGAGCCAATTGCTGGACGGAAGGTACAGATGGGACTTGTGGGTCACAGGAGGAAAAGGGGGGATCCAGGGAAAGAGGGAGCTTTGCTGCCATGCTTTGGAAGGAAAAGCATGCAACAACAATCATATAAGATCTCAGGACAGCCAGGGCCTGCAGCTCTGCTGCAGGCGGGCTGCCAGAGATGTGTGTCAGGGGTTGATTTGGAACAGACCACTGAGTTTAGGGCAGGAAGAGAGACAGGGATAATAAATTGTTAAGGGCATGCATTTCCAGGTAGGAGGTATTTGCACCCAGCAATTGTGCTAGCAGGGGAGTTCTAAAGTATTAAGCTGTGTGTGTGTGTGTGTGTGTGTGTGTGTGTGTGTGTGTGTTGTGTGTGTGTTGTGTGTGTGTGTGTTTTTATCCTCGGATTCAAAGGTCTCGGTGCTCCAGGAGTAAAGACAGGTAGGAAAGAGAAGCTGGGTCAGAGCTGGCGGCTTGGCAGAGCTAAGCAGGGAGAGACCAGAGCTCTCCAGTGGTCGCAGCTCCCGGGAAAGGCGGTAGCATTGTTTTGAAAACTACACGCAACACATGACAGCTGCAAACTTACTAGCCTTTAATTCTCACTGCCATTCTATGTGACTGAAACAAGGCGTTCTGATTAGCCTTTGGAAAATCTCATACACAGACAACAGAGCTGGGGACTGATGCTCATGTCCCACGAATGGCTCCAGCATCATATAGAAAATACTGATATCACTAATTGAGTCCTGGACACAGTTGTGTCCTTGCCTCAAAGCACATGCTCCATTTTTTTTTAAATTCATGTAAAATACATGATTTTTCTCACTATATTTTCATAATGCTTCAGTCTTATAAGGCCTATTATCTTCATTTTACAAATTTCAGAGAATCCACACCACTTCTAAGTGATAGATCTCAAGTTCATACCCCAATTGTCTTGTTCCTGAAATTTACTTCGTTTCTCACATTCATCTGGCTGACTTAGGTTTTCATTAAAAGAACCCACGGCCTATCACTATCAAGTCTGCTCCGGAGCATGCGATGGATTGGGCAGTTGAATGCAAGCACTCTTGCTTGAGAAACAGAAAGACACTCTAGGGGGAAGACAGTCATTCTGATGGACCTCAAGCTCTGGGGCAGGCATCATGAAAATGTCAGTCCAAAGATAAGACAAAATATTGACGAAGCTTTCTGTGGCTCAGAATTTGAGAGCACTGGTGATTTCAGAGTAGGTACGGAAGGAAGGAACAAGACACCATGAAAAGGACTTGAAGACCGTGATTCAACCCATGCTGGAACAGTTTTGGGATTTGGAGATGGTTCATAACATTGATCTCAGAAGATAGAGACCTTGGTAAGTATCTTTACAGTGGAGGATAATTCCCATAAGACTCTTTGGTTACACCATTCCAGTTTCCCCAGAAACGGACACCAAGACAGGATTAGATGTTCAGGAATTTCAATAGAAAAAAGGAAAGAGAACCAGGAAGATGTGTGAGGTCTGAAGGTGTACAACACTCATCTGATCTCTAGTGAAGTGGATGTGTGTGTGTGTGTGTGTGTGTGTGTGTGTGTGTGTATGTGTGTGTGTATGTGTGTGTGTATGTGTGTGTGTATGTGTGTGTGTGTGTAAGCACATGTATATGTATTATAGTCCAACAACCCTACAGCCTAGGAAATATTCAATGTGGACATGAGAAATCTTTAGGTGCAAGTTAATAAGAGGCATTTCAGTCTTGCTTTCTTCCTCCCTCTCTGCCCCCTTGCCATGATCAGTAATTAACTACCTGTGAGCTCTTTGGCCAAAACCAGCACTGCTTGAAGTTGGGTACTACAAACTGCTCTCTTAGCCTATATACCTTAAGTGGCTTATGTCCATGTGGAATTAAATCACTTTTTGAACTCTTCTGTTTTTGTCTAGAGAGTATGGAGCTGGAGTGTCTTGAAAGATTCTTGTTTAATGTGGGGAGTGTTCAGTGGGTTTCTGAGAAGTAATTCTTCTGCCACAATCAAGTACATTTGTTTGACAATTAGACAAAGAATTGTGTGACTATGAGAAAATGAATGTACATTTTCCCTAATTTGCCTGTTTGTGCAAATGTGTTTCAGGCATTTTAAGATGAAGATATTCTGGTACCTAGTAGCTAAATTGAGGGCAAATAAATGAAAATGAAAGAAAAAAATATTCATTATGAACCATGCTAGTATTAGACTAATTTCATTCCTGTTAGTTACCATTTTATGTTTATTTTACTAAGGTAGAGACTGGCTCAGTGAAGATCCAGTAGGGAGAATACATCAAAGTTAAGAAGCTGTACTCCTGCCTCTGCCTCCTGTTGCTTGTAGATCCTTAATGTGAGACGGCGGTCTGTCTTTCACAGGAAGGGGAAATGAAAGGGGTTGTTTATAAAGGAAATGTTTTATAGGCCAACTTTCTATAGGCTTTTTTTTTTTTTTCAGGGAAGTTTTAGCTTACTCGGGCCAGCAGGAGATGGAACTAGACAAGAAAAGAGCAGGGGTAGAGGCTTTCCACACACAGCCTCTGACCAACTTGAGGAACAGCCAAAGTCCTCTTCCTTCTCCTCCACCCAGGTAAATGTAAATAACCTTGGAAAATTCCATCGCTGTTTTTTTTTTTTTTTTTTTTTTTTTTAATTTGTTTATTTGGCTTTCATTGCTTGGAATTTTCTAGAATCTTAGGTTAGTTCGGAACTTGCTATTACATCAATTTATATGACTTCAACATAATGTGACCCTTGTTATTCACTTATGTAACAAACTCATGCTGGTTTCTATCTATGTGTATGGAGTAGAGGGCTCTGGGTAGACCAGGCTTGGTTCCCCACTCCCATCCCATTGCAGAGTCCATTCTCAGTCGACATGTGGGAGGAGTACAGATTTTTGTCATTTGCAGTGTGCACTGGAGAATCATAACCAAGTACCTTACTTTGTAAGTTTTCCCATCCTTCTCATCTCACCCCGACAGTCTGTTTCTGAAAAGAGCCTCAAACCTGTTGTTTTCACTACAAATAACAATAACTCTTTAAAAAGCATGAGTTAGCTCTTGACTTGCCATGGTCTCCATATGCTCTGGCCGTCATGTCTCAGTTTTCTTCCATATATATTTCTGCTGCATAGGGACACTCCACATGCTCTCAAAATTTCCTACATACTCTTTTCTTTATATAGAATGCTGCATTTCTGTTTTATTTCAGGAAAACATCTGCTAGTCTTCTTTGACCATAACACATGGCCCTTTCACTGCCTACCTTGATATGGCCCTTTTACTAAGAAACCTTTGCCCCAGTCATGAGACTGATCATCCTGTTTCAGGTCACTATTGCCTCATGATACGAAGTATCTATCATAAGCTACCTTTCGTCTTCTGTTCCAGGAGTGTTTCTAAAAGATAACGCCTCTCTGTGTTTTAGAACTTCTAGTGTTAACAAAGGAATTAAGGAGCAAATGGAAGTCCGGTTGACTTGATTTGTGTAAGGACTGCGATTAAGAAAATTTGGTTTGCATTATTTGATGATGATATTCATATCCATCCAAGTAGGTCACTTAATCTACCTAAATAAGGGTGCCAATTTTTCTTTGCTTAGCTTGTTAATGAAAATGTAGATGAGATGTAATAATAGATGAAAATCCAACCAGAAGTGTGTACAGAAGAGACTGGGGAAATCATTCAGTGATTAGAAGCACTGGCTGCTCTCATTAAGGACTCAAGGTTCAGTTCCTAGCACCCACATGACCACTCATAAGACCCCATATCTCCAGTTCCAGGGAATCTAATGCCTTCCTCTGACTCCCATGATCTTCTATACAAAAGTAGTAAACAGATATCCAAGGTGGTTCACATATATACACACAAACAATCTGAAACAATATGCCCTACATTTTAATAAATCTTAAACAATATGTTTATAAACATATCAACATTTTCCATCTTTTTTCTTTCTTTCCTCCTTCCTTCCTTCCTTCTCTCTTTCATTCTTTCCTCTTCTTTCTCTCACCCAAATACTTCCTTCTTTTCCTCCTTTTTTGTCTTCTTCTACACCCCTGTCTCTGTCTCCCTCCCCACCCACTTCTTCCTTTCTTGACAGGATCTACTTATGAAGTCCAGGCTAACCTCAAGCTTACTATGTAGCTCATGTTGGCCTTGAACTTTAGATCTGTCTCTACCTCCTGAGGATTCTAAACACTTAGCATGATGATTGACTGGCATTTCTCAATAATTTGTCAATTCTGTATGTAGCAAGACTAAATATTTGAAAATGAAATATAAGAACTGGTAAATGTTTAAACCTATGGCATTTCAAATGTAACAATGCAATTTACCCCCAATTCAAGATTTGGGCAAAAATGACTTGAGAGATAAATGAAAATCTCCATGCCCTTAAAAATAGCTGAATGTGGGCCACTCCCAGAGCTGTTTGTTTTTACATGATATACAGTGAAAACACAATAATTAAGAATGGGAAACCCAGCTGTGATTTGGGTCTATCAAATTTCGTGAAGTTGCTTTTTTTTCCCACTATTTATAGTCTGTGGAAGCTAACATCTACTTTTTCAAGAAAATTTTCTTCAATTTGAAAGCCGGTGTTTATTTTAAAAGGAGAGGAATCCATATGGTTTTGACTCCCCCACACTTGACTCATCCAAATGTAGTTTTGTAAGAGCTGTTTGAAGTCGAAAGCTTTTTGAAAAAATTTTTATGAGCTTTTTTGTCTCTTTTTCTCCTTAGAAAAAGGAAGTGATGCTTTGCCAAGTATAAACAAAGTTAATCACCAAACAATTTTATGTCCTAAAATAATGAAACTGGATTGTACAATGAATTGGACAGAAATAACTCTTTCATCCTCAGTGAAATTGTTGCCCAAACTTGTTCAGAGACAGCTTTCTCTGAGGGACCACTCCTGGCACCAGCATGGTTTCTCCCCAGGCTTCTAAGAAGGCACAGGACAGTAGTGACATCTTTTGTTTCCCACCCAGAGTATACTTACTGCATTTGGGGACAGGGGGCACACAGAAGCCCCAGAAGAAGAGTATTAAATGTTATAGCTGAGCCAAATAATTAGCTCTCAGAAACATAAGTGATGACCCATGCTACATGGGTACTTTTCAGGACTGTGACTTGGCCAGTAAGTCATGGATGGTTAGAACCATGTTCCTATGCACGCTTTCAGAATCAAATCTAGAATAATGGCAGAGACACTGTGGCCTGCTGACTGAGAGCAGCTATCAGCTGCTTTTGTAAATAAAGTTTTATAGACATAAGAAAACCTATTCATATACATATTGCATGTGCCTGATTTTGTTCTACAATGATAGCCACAATCCGAAGGGCAAAACCTGAGCTATTTTTAGTACAAGCATGTTTATTAATTCTTTGAGAATGTTATAGAATATTCTTTAATCATATCCACTGCCAACTCCTCTTCCCGACTCTACCTAGATCCACCCCCAGCTTCAAGTTTTGATGCCCTTTCCCTTTAAAAAAAAAAAATAACACATTAGCTCCAATTTGTGCTTTCCATGTATTCCCAGGGGTAGGGACATCCACTGGAGTGGGATCACCCTACTAAGGTTTATACTTTGTCTTCTTAAATGATATTTTTTCCCAAATGAACCATCAATTGTCCCTGTATCCTTAGTTAGAAGTAGCGGTTTATGAACCCCTTTCCACTTCATGCTAGAGTGATGACTGGCTTGTGTAGACAACCATGGCTCATGTGAGCTCACAAATACAGTGTTCCTGTTATATGCAGAAGATACTGTTTCTCAATGTGCCTCTCTGACCTCTGGTTCTTAAAGCCTTCCAATACCTCCTTCCTCGGTAGTCTCTGAGGCTGGGGCAGCAGATGTGCCATAGGGCATAGCTGAGCATTCCACAGACATTTATCCTGTTGACTCTGACTAGTACTGACAAGCAAAAATTATTACTATGTCCTTTACACACACACACACACACACACACACACACACACACACACACAAATGTGACTCCTACTAAGGTTTATACAGAGTATATGTGTAACTCTGATCTGCTAGGCTTTTACTATGGTTCAAAAGGTGATCTTTTGTAAAATAAAAAGTTGTATTTTTCATTACCAAGCAAAGCCTAGGAGAAGACATTTACACCCACTCAGCCACAAAGCCCAGCACCCTGAAACAGTACATTATTTTTATGTGTGAGATGGGTATCACTGAAGAATAAAGCAAAAATTGCTTGACATAAGGAGACATTACTGCAATCCCAGAAGTTAAAGATATGAAGACTGTCAGAGGCATAAAGGCAGGTTGGGCACATAGTGAGGTCCAGGCAGCCTGAGCAGGGGGATCCTTGTCTCCCGAGCCAAAAACAAGTGGAAGAAAGAATGGAGAGAGAGAGGGGATGAAATAAGAGGAAGAAGAGGAGGAAGGAGAGAGAAAAAAATTAATCAATATTAACATGTATAGTAGGCATTTACATTATTTTTTTCCGTGTGAGACATGGCCAGTTCCTGAATATTTCCACACTTATGGCTCCTTGTTGGACAAGCATTTCAAGGATTTGAAAAATGTGTGACTTTTCCACTGCTGACATATTCATCATAGATTTCATTGGCGATCATCATGTCGCCTGGATTACTGCTGTAGCAGAAGAAAGTCAATCACACACAGGCATCCTTGCTTCATTCCTAGATTACCAACCCTGACACTTTTCATGATTTTTATGTGGTTCTCAAAAAACACTTCTATCGTTTCGAGGGTGGTCCATTTCTTCTTCTGTTAGATGGAGATAATATTGCCTACTTTGTGGCGTGTATGTGAGCACTAAGGAAACTAATATAGTGAGATGTTGAGAACAAAGCCTGTTTTAGCTTTCAAATCATACAAAGAGCTCCAAAAGCAAGCTCGGAGAGCAGGGTTCAATGTATTAAATTTATTGCAGTAAAGAGAAATACTATTCTACAACCATGGGGAAGAGGAATCTCAAAAGAAGGTAAATCAGGAACAAAAGTCTCTGTCTCTGTCTCTGTCTCTGTCTCTGTCTCTGTCTCTCTCTCTCTCACTATAGATGATAGAGATAGAGATAGAGATAGAGATAGAGATAGAGATAGAGATAGAGATAGAGATAGAGATAGAGATAGAGATAGATAGAAATAAAGATAGGGATTTTCCTCCCTTCCTCTCTTTCTTCCCCCCTTCCCTCCCCCTCCTTTCCTTTGCTCCTCCTCACCCCCCTCTCTTTCTGCCACTCTGTCCCCTTTCTTCTTCTCACCCACTTTCTTGGTCTTTCTTCCTTATTCTTGGACTATTCAAAATTGAAACTATTGTATTTTTAGAGTTGCTTTAAGACTCCTCACTTCTCTAAGTCTACCAATTTTCTGCACAAACTTTTTCCAATTTCAATAAGTTTCCTGTCTGCACATTTGCATTCTAAGCCTGTCATGATCTGATCCCAAACCAGTAGGTCTTAGGTTTTGACCTTCCCCACTAGAGAAATAATTGGAACTAAAACTCAGAAAGGATCTTGGTTGCAGTCAATGTGGTAAGTACCCATATTATATTAGAAATTATCATTTTATCATTATTTTCTGTGTGCATGTCACATGTGTGTACGTGCTTTTGTAAACTTGTGTGGGTGTGTGTGAGTATGAACACTTCAGGTTGGTGTCACGTATCATCCTGATATTGGACACTTGTTCTTCTGAGCCATGCTCATTGAATCTGAAGGTCATCCATGTGAAAAGATTGACTGGACAGTCAGGTCCAGGAATCTTTTTGTCTCTGCTTCCTCAGCACTGGAATTACAGCTGTACACTGGCATGTCTTACTTCTTGTTTGTTTGTTTGTTTGTTTGTTTGTTTAAGACAGGGTTTCTCTGTGTAGACCTGTCTGTCCTGGACTCACTTTTTAGACCAGACTGGCCTCTAACTCACAGAGAGATCCATCTGATTCTGCCACCCAAGTGCTGGGATTAAAGGCATATAACATTCTGTCTTACTTTTTATGTGAATGGTGTACATCCTACCTGGGATCCTCATTTTTGTGCAGCTAATGCATTTCTGACTAAGCTTTTCCCAGTCTATATTATTATGGTTTGTTGCCATTTTTTTATAGATGAAGTACCTGAAACTATGAAATATTAGGTAATCCATCAGGTCTCACTTAGTCTAGACAGTATTATTTTTGTGCTTTGTATTCAAACCCCAGTATGGTCATGAAGTTTCATAGTTAACAGGTCTGCCAGAGCCTGACAAATACAGAGGCAGATGCTTGCAGCCAACCAATGGACTGAGCACAGGGTCCCCAATGAAGGAGTTAGGAAAAGGTCTGAAGGAGCTGAAGTGATTTGCAACCCCATAGGAAGAACAACAATATGAACCAACCAGAAACACCCCTCCCCCAGAGCTCTCAAGGACTACACCACCAACCAAGGAGTACACATGGAGGGACCCATGGCTCTGGCCACATATGTAGTAGAAGATGGCCTTATTGGGTATCAGTGGGAGGAGTGGCCCTTGGTCCTGTTAATGCTCAATGGCCCAGTGTAGGGGAATGCTAGTGCGGGGAAGTAGGAGTGGGTGGGTGGGTGGGGGTACACCCTCATAGAAGCAGGGATAATGGGGATGCGATAGGGGGATTCTGGGGAGAAAACTGAGGAAGAGGATAACATTTGAAATGAAAATAAAGAAAATATCTAATTTAAAAAAACAGGTCTGTACTCTGATAAGCTTAAATCAGACTAATGGAAAAAATTGTAGATCAGTAATTCTCAACCTGGGAATCTCAATACCCTTGGGAGTTTAACAACCCTTTTCAGGGGTCACCAAAGACCAAAGGGAAACACAGAGATTTATATTATGAGTCATAACAGTAGCAATATTACAGTTATGGAGTAGCAACAAAAAATAATTCTGTGGTTAAGAGTCACCACAACAGTTCAACTCTATCAAAGGGTCACGGCATTAGGAAGGTTGAAAACCACTGCTAAAGAGAGAAGAAATATGTTTTTCATTGTCATATGTTTTCTGTCTCACAAAGACAAAATGGAATTGACTGCATTTGAGTAAGGTGGCTTGGATGATGTGAGTGACAATTATGGCATGGTAGAAATAAATATTCCATGGCTCACCTCCCCAGCCACCCTACGTCAAAACACAGAGAAAACATCTGTCATTCATTCCAGCCGCACTCTCAGGTCAACTATAGCAGTTTCACACAACCTAGATAATCAGTTTTTTCATTTGAAAGATTGAGGTATGGCATCTACTGGGTTGGGGTACAGACATTTTGTAGGCAGGAATTAGGAGACAGTTTACGACATGAACCTGGGAGGCTGGGTAAAGAGCAAGGATCTCTGGGAAAATCTAAGAAGTAAAATATGACCTGGTGACTTACATGTGTTTCAGGTGAGTGAAGAATTGTCCCAAGAGAACTCTATCTAGATGAGAACATTATTAACCTAAACTGGTCTGTCTAAATTTCATGAAGCTTGGAGTGAAATTATTTTTCATTTATCTTCTTATCTTCCGGCATAGAATTTTCCCTGGACAAACATATAAGTCATATTGACAAGGTGGATTAAGATCTCAGTCTTAACAATTAGAATATGGGGATGTGAGGGGTTTCAGGTCTGTTCTCAAAGCAACAGAATGAGAGGTTGCATGCATGCCAATCTGTATTCCCAAGGTTATTTTTTTTCTAGACAAAGAAAAACAACTCCTTAGGCATATTAATTTTCTAATCAGATGAGTTATCTGCAGATTTAAAAACTGTTAGGGTAAACAGTGTTGCTCAGGCCAATAAGAGAACTTCCCATTGATTTTCCACTTGAAGCACACACATCAGTTGTTAATTTATAAAATGTGAGCATTGATTCCCACAGTCACTCAACCCTTTCGATTTTGCACTATTGAATCAAGTGGGCTCAATCACATTCCAACAGTGAATGTCTCCCAGTCTCTCCTAGTTGTACTTTGCTATGTCATGTAATGCGTGCATGGGTTTTATTTTTTTAAAAAAAATATTATTTTTTCATTCTGCCTGCATTTCTTACATGATCTAATTTTAAACATTGATTTATGACTAATATAAAAACAAAAATTTGAAATATAATTATATGTAAGTAAGCAGAGATGAAATCCCTAAGACTAACTAATAACTTTAAGGCTCCACGAAGTTACTTAGTAAGACAAACACTGTAAGTAAGCACTTGAGGCAATGGCTTAATAAATAAGGAATGAAGAAATGCAGATTATAGATAAACACATGTAAAAACTATTTAAAATTATTTTAAAGCAGATATACTGGAACCATATTCAACAGTTTTAAAAACAAGAATCAGAAACCATGGATGAGGGGATATTATGGTCATGTTTATTAAATAAAGAAGTTAATGTATCCAAATGGACAAAATGTATATCACAAATAAAAATGGCTAAAATTCCATAATACTGAAAAAGTAAGAAATACCTAAGAAAAAGTTAATGGTCAAAGTTGATTAGTAGCCCAGGAAATAACTGTTACAAAAGTTGGAGGAGGCCCAATGTATGTTGATTCTAAGCAAAATGTGAACACTATACTTTCAGAGAAGTTATGATATTAATTTCATATCCCTTGATTGCCCAGCAAAGCTATATTGGAAAAATGCCTTTATTAAGCATATATTTTCTTTCTGTTGTTGACTTTATAACAAGAAATATAAAATAAAATGTAAATGAATTGCCTTGTCTTGAGGCAGATAGACCATGAAAGGGAAAATTGTTTTTCATATACTAACAGGAACCACAGATATCTGACAAACCATTACCTATTATACAGTATAATTCATGTTAATAATAAATCAGCCTGTCTGTTTTTCTGCTGTTACATGTATTTGTAGTACTTTTTTACTAAGCAGAAAGAAAGCAAAGCCAACCATTAGAAACTGAAGCATATCCCCGCACTATGACAGCCAGAGACAGGGAACTAATTGCACTGTTCTTAAGAGCAACGTGTCCCAAGCAGCTTTACAACTGACAGATTCTGCTCCTAAAACCGCTTCTTGCTAAGCTCCTTCAGTTAGTCTCCATGGACCTGTCGTCTGGAGGAAAGACACTGAAAGGCTAATGGGACGAGCTATCACCCTCATTCCTGCAGCTGGCGTGGAGTCAGCAATGGTGTTCCTTCCATCTCTTCTCCATCCTGGATTAGCTCAGAACTTGAGCTACCCTTGCCACCTAAAGCATCTTAACCTTGGGGAACCATACCTTTCTTAGCAAGGGCAGTTAGTTGCTCATGTTCATTCATGAAACCTTTTGATGAAGTAATTTGACAAGGTGCCCTTACCTTGAGGTGTAAAAGCACCCTAAGTCCTCCTACTAAAGAAAGTCAATTATTCTTCCTTGATACTGGCCTTGTCTTATCCTAAGAAACCCATGGAGCACAGAAATGTGGATGGAGTTCAACATCCCTTCTGTTGCGTAAATATCTTCTTCTTAAACAGGGTTTAAGACTTTGTAATAGAAGGACTGTCCTGTGACTTGAAGGCACAACCAGTACCTTGTGATCTCTCATTACCGATAATTAGGACCATTTCTGTTTTTATCCCATGAATTCTTGGGCTGATATGTTTTACCTACTGGAAACAAAAAGAAGAAAGAGACTTCTAATTGAATGCCTCTATTGTACTATGAATATTGACTTATGATATGGTTTGAATCTGAAATATCTCCCATGGGTTCATGTGCTTGATCATGTGGTACCTGGCCTATGGTTCTGTTTGGAGAGATGGTGGAATTTCTGGTCCATCTGACCTCATAGGCAGAAGTAGGTATGTAGGGGCAGGCCTCTGAAGGTCATAGAAAACTTATGATTCTGACTGAATCTTTTTGCTTCGAGGAGCCCAGGTCATACCTTCCTCTACCACAATCCTTTCTCAACCATGGTAAACTAAAAGTCTCCTCAACGCATGAACCAACATACATTCTTCTTCCTTTCTGTCAAATATTGTGTCAAAGCAAAGAGAAAGGTCCCTGATTGAGAAAAATATAATTTCTAATACTTTCTTCCCACTGATCACTCCATTTGGTTTCTATTTGCACCTTCTAAACCAGCAAGTACAGCCACTTTTGATCTGTGTGGTGTAGAACATAATTTACAGTGGCACCACCACAATCCACTGGGGTGCATGACTTTACTCAAGGTTGGCAGGGTCCTACATTGAGTTTTCAACTTTTGTTTCTTGATAACTTCACACTGTACCTTTTCCACCACTTGGGTGTGATAAGGCATGTTGTGCTGATGGCCTCATAGAACAGACATGCTACAGAGATTTGTACCCCCTGATGTTATCCCTGCACAAAGATTATGCCCTCACAAGAGGTAAGTGATGTGGGGAAAGATTCCAGGTTGTGCAATGTGTCATCATGATACAGGAGCCATTTTTTTATTGTTGGAAAGTCGGGATGCAGCAATTTGTGCTTTATTTTGTAGGGAATCTTGGCACAGATAGCACATATCAAACTTTTCAGGCTATCTTCAGGTGTTGGATCCTCCAATCCCTGAAAGGTTTAACTATCTGTATAAGCACATCTTGCCTTGCCAATATTTCTAGTATAATAGACATCACTTGCTGTTCTCATCAATAGACTGCTGTTTTGTGGCATGCCTCAATGGACAAAACTCCCCCACACTAATTTATGTTGTAGAAGATAAATATTATTAACATAGTCCTAGTACAAAACTGAAAGTGAATATAGTTGCACCTACTCTTTCATGAATATTGGTACTCATGCCAGTGAATACTGCTGCACGGATATAAACTACGTTCTTTATTGAAAAATTAAAAAAAAAGAATACACTTACTCTATCAAAATACCCACATTATAAATCCACAAATTTTCCAACCTGTTCTAGAAACAAGCCTTTATTCAACACCATACCTGTAATGACTATACAATTCTCATTATCTAAGATTCATCTTATGCTGGACCTAGAATGCTGCATGGAACATAACTAAGATAATAGTAACAATCAGTATCGCTTTCTGATGTACCTTTTGTCTTCTGCTTTGAAACTCAATCTCATATACTTTTTTCCTTTGGAATGTGAAGTCCTTTTATATATGTGGCAACCATGTGTTGAGATAGCAATGGGCCTATATGGAGTTTTAGAACTTCCAGTATTTTACATGCACTATTTTGGCCATGTATGCTCAATTTCAATTTCATGGGTTTCTAATTGGTCCTCCCCTTTATATTGGTTCGTATCCCACTTGACAAGCACACCAAAAGAGGGTTACTCCAAATACCCAGCGCTTCAGTGCCAATCAAATCCTCAGCATCTTTGGAAATGATGACGATATGTAACTACAGACAGAATGACTATAATGTGACCTGCGTTTTATTCTGGATACCATGACTCATTTCTCTAGCCCCTTGTTCTAACAGAAGGACCACAAAGAAGAATTGCACCTCCGGCTATTCATGTCAACTTCTGCACCATAAAAAAATCACAAAAAATTTTTGAAAGACAAAAATAAGGTTTATAAGGTTCAAGTTTCATTCTTTTTTGGGAGAATGAATAGTCAAGCCAGAGACTGGTAGAAAATACTTAGGTATCAGGTGCCTACTAAAAGGACTTGTATATAGAATATATAAAGAACTTTCATTATCAGTCATTATGGAACGCACATGATATAAAATAAACAAAAGTAAAAGAAACAATGAAGATAATAAGAATAATAAGCAGAAGGGAGAAGTACTGTTGATGGTAATAAAGTAGTAACATATTTAGAAAATATATTTAGAGTTATCTGTTAATCCCAAGTTAAGATCACCAGATTTAACATTGTGAATCAGAGCTGCTCTCTAAATCCAGAATCCATCAATCCAGATGCCGAAATTATGAATAACTTTGTCCTTTCTGCTGCCCACTTTAGCTGTCTTTATTCATAGGTTTTATGTTTGCACCAGCAAATAGCAAAGTCAGGACTTATTTGCTTTAACTCAGCAAGAGACTATTTAATATGTGCTCTGGGAAGATATAAATGTTATCAGCTGTTCCTGCAGTTTGTGTGTAATATTTCTTAGTTGTAAAACTGCAAGGGCCATTCCCATGATAGAGGCAGGAGGTGAAATGAACAGAATGCTTCTTGAATAGCCAATTAGAGGGGACCCAAGGAATTATGCTGAGCTGTTAGTCCAAGCAGAAACCCAGTGGGTCCTGAGTATTCACTGGACCATTTCTTCTAGAAATAACATGTATCCCAAGGCTTTATAGGAAAATGACTTGAGCTGAAGGCAGGTCCAGGGAGAGAACTGGGAAGTGGGTTTTAGAATAGACTCAGGATCCCACTAAATGGAGCAAAGTGATCAACTAATGTCCACCTGAGTGAGAGGCTTACAACATTCATCAGGCATTTAGCTTCAGCAAAGGAAAGGAAAGGATCCAATGGTGGTCCATTCTTTTGTTCAAAGCTTTCTAGAGTTGGCATGAGTAGATGGAGTTCATGCTGTTGATGGGACAGATATCACCACTGTTCTCTGTGCAAACAATATTCAGTCAGCATTTGGGGTCATGAGGATAAGTGTTCTATAATTATGCTGTATTTTTCTCCAAATCAAATCGTGAGTCCTAAGTTTTAGCCATAGGAACCAGCATTTACATTAGGCCACATCTTAGAAACCCTAAGTGATGTGACTACACTGAGAAATAATCTTGGTCTCAAGTGACAGAAACTCTTTCCAGTTAACCAGCCTTAAGTCCTTTCCCAAGATTCTCAGTTGTCCCAAGTGAGTGCTATGCCCTCAGCAACCTTCACATCAAGGGAGCTGTAATAGTTTAGAGTAAGCAAGCTGGGCTACCCACAAGCCCTTCATGTATCCTTTTACCATCCTCATGCCAAGAGTCTTAAATAAATAACGGTTGCCACATATCCATACTGCTAAAGCCTTTCATATATGCCACTAGGTAGAGAATTTATGCAATGCAGAGATAATTAGATGTTTTCATGGCTTCTGGGAGTTTCTTTATCACTTCGTTTTTTATGCACAATAATTTAGACATGTGTTTATTTCACTAGGTCAATGTTAATGACAATTAGTTATCATTTAAATGTCAAGTGGGTCCCAGACTTATACCCTATATTTCCTCAAGCATGCTATAGCAAGATATTTTCTATTCTAATTAGTTTTAACATTTATAGAATTTGATATATTTTGATAGGACACTGAAAGAAAGCCATTTCTGAAAAGTATATACATGTTTTATTCATAAAAACAATTATTTGGTTCAAAAAATTCATTAAGTATTTAAGACAGGGAAGCTAGAATATGCATATGTACATACACATATACATATAGATAAACATATATATATTATATATGGACATATATGTGTATAATTCTGACAAATATTTATAGTGATAAAGATAATATTCTGTAACTATGTGTAACTTCAAAATTTTATTAGTTTACTGGTACTTTGTTCAGAACAGAACCAGTACTTGCAGAGTCACAATTGATTTTTAGTTTAAGACAATGTCAAAACAAAGGCATTTTTGATATTTTAAGTGGATTAGGAAAGTAAAACTCAAAAGAAGTTAAGAGAGCTACACTAAGCCTCAGCTGCTGCATCTGCAAAGATGTCGTGGAAAATACTGTATTCTACTCTCTACCACAGACATTATTATCTTGTGCTCACCAAGACTTGAAGACTCTAAACAGGACTGCTGCCTACTTAGCTGATTGGTTTTGGTTTTGACTTTGTTTTGTTTTGTTTTAGCTCGGTTTCCATTTCCACTTAGGTTGACTTAAGTTTGAGTTATTACTAGTTTTGATTTCCTGGAAAAGCCACCGCTTAGTTATGAGTTTGTTATGCTACATTACACTGAAAAGAACAATCTACAGCCGAAAGAGTTTACTTTGGCTTATAGCTCCAGAGACATAGTCTATCATGGATGGGGATGAAACATCACTGGCAATGGTAAGTGAAGACGAGGGAGAAGTAGCAGAGACTGGCAAACATACTCAAGAAACAGTGAACAGGACGTGGGGCTGGGCTAAGTGGTCTGGAAGCTTAGCCTTCGGTGACCTGCTTTCTCTATTGATGTCCCACCTCCTTTAAATTCTGCAAACTTTCTAAAAGCATGAACAGCCATGGATCAAGTCACGTTTCAGTTACAGTTGGGTAAAGCATGACACATATAAAGGAAAGTGTCTGTTAAACTTCCTATTGACATTATTGAACCTGCTTAAATATCTTCAGCGTATCCTGATAAAAATCTTTTAAACACCATAATGTAGTCACTTTTGATTGTTGATATAGGATGCATTGTTGAGGATTTGTCCAGTGCTGTATTTTCAGAATGGAATGCTTGCTCTTGGAAGAGTTGAATGAACACATTTTCATACAATGCCAAATTATTTATCATT